>NC_138062.1:43298157-43898157 GCF_964194185.1 Rhinolophus hipposideros | reverse complement strand
TCTTTCTTTGTCCATATTTTCCCCCCAATGTCATCTAGTTGTTAAATGCAGTATAGGTAATAGTAATTTTAAAAATTACTATTTATGGTTTAGTAATATATTTTAATATTGGTAAGGCAAATCCTTCCTCCTTGTTTGTTTTTTTAATTGGGAAACAGTGTGTTTCTCCAGGGCCCATCAGCTCCAAGTCATTCTTTCAATCTAGTTGTGGAGGGCGCAGCTCAGCTCCAAGTCCAGTCGCTGTTTTCAGTCTTTAGTTGCAGGGGGCGCAGCCCACCATCCCATGCGGGAATTGAATTGGCCACTTTGTTGTTGAGAGCCCGCTCTAATCAACTGAGCCATCCGGCCACCCCTCTGGCAGCTCAGTGGCAGCTCATTGTCTTCAATCTTTTGTTGTGGAGGGCGCAGCTCTGTGGCCCATGTGGGAATCGAACTGGCAACCCTGTTCTTCAGAGCTCGCGTTCTAACCAACTGAGCCATCCAGCCACCCCTGCAGGAGCTTTGTAATTTGATACAGTCTCACTTGTTTATTTTTGTCTTTTGGTGTCTATGGATGTCACTTCGAGTTGAGATTATAAAAAAAAATTATAGCTCTGTCAGGAGTTCTGTCTTACTGTCTCTCGGGTCACTCCCCCTGGGGAAGCCAGCTGCCATGTTGTAGAGCAGCCCATTGAATGAGGTTAGAACCAGGTTATCCTTTAGTCGAGCTTTGAGATGTCTGTAGCCCTGGCTGACATCTTGCTTGTAGCCTTGTGAGAGACCCTGAACCAGAGGCACCCAACTAAGCCACACTCGAATTCCTGACCCACAGTAACTGTGAGATAATAAATATGAGGTGTGATCAACAAATACAGTGAATGTTTAAGTTTAAAAAATGTATTACAGTAATAGACACATTGCCATTAATCCCCCTCAAGTACTCTCCCTCCCTTGGAACACACTTATTCCATCATTCTTACCACTTTCTGAAGCAGTTCTGGAAGTCCTTTTTCGTGTCGTTAGTTGTGCTGTCATGGCTGCCTTGATGTCCTGAATCATTTTGATTTTGGGGACGAGCCAGAAGTCGCACGGTGCCAGTTCCAGTGTATAAGGTGAATGAGGACACACTGTACTGTTTTTATTTGACAGAAATTGCTGTACGAGAAGTGATGTGTGACATGGAACCTTTCCATTGTGATAAAAAAACTACAATGAATGCTGTTGCCGAGTGCCATCAAACGGAAAGGCAGGGACAGTATGGGAAGTGGCACATCGAATCTTAGTAACAGTGTGTGACAAGTTTCCATGTGTTCGGTGCAATCAGTCAGGTGTGAGCTACGGTTGAGAGATGGTGTGTTTTGTAGGATGCCATAAATCATCTTCCATCATGACAATGCTCCGTGTCACACATCGCTTCTGGTGTATGGCAGTTTCTGTCAAAAACATTACAGTGTGTCCTCATCCACCTTATTCACTGGCTCTGGCATCGTGTGACTTCTGGCTCTTCCCCAAAGTCAAAATGATTCAGGACATCGAGGCAGCCACGACAGCACAACTAGAGACACTCATGAAAGAGGACTTTCATATTTTGAGGGGGATTAATGGCAATGTGTCTTTTACTGTAATACATTTTTTAAATTTAAATATTCACTGTATTGTTTGATGATACCTCATATGCATGATGATTCTTTTTTACAGCTTTATTGAGATACAGTTCACACCCTGTACAATTCATCCATCTAAAGTGTGGCTTAATATATAGGTATTCACAGAGTTGTACATTTAGCACTACAGTCAATTTTAGAACATTTCATCATCTCATAAAGAAACTGCACCCCTTAGCTATCACTTCCCAATTTCCTTATCCTTCCCCACTCCTAGGCAATCACTAATATACTTTCGTTATCTATAGATTGGCCTATTCTAAACCTTTCGTATAAATGGAATAACGTAATATATGTGTAAATTTTTCACTTGGCATGTTTTCAGGGTAAATCCATGTTGTAACAATTATCAGTACTCCATTTTTTTAATGGCTAAACAATATTCCACTGAATGGTTATATCTTATTTTGTTTATCCATTCATCATTTGATGAACGTTTGGGTTGCTTTGTGCTATTATGAATAATTTTAATTGCTGTGAACATTTATGTATAAGTTTTTGTGTGGACATCTGTTTCATTTCTTTTGAGTATATACCTAGGAGTGGAATTGCTGGATCATATTGTAGCTTTATGTTTAACCAGTTGAGCAACTGCCAAACTGCTTTCCAAAGAGGCTGTACCATTTTACATTCCCACCAGCAGTGTGTGAGGTTTCTGATTTGTCCACATCTTCACCAATACTTGTTATTATCTGTGTTTCTGATTCTAGCTATCTTAAGTGGGTGGGAAGTAGTGTGATTTTTATTTGCATTTCCCTAATAATAGTTAATGATGTTGAAAATATTTTTATGTGCTTATTGGCCATTTGTATATCTTTAAGAAATGTCTATTTCTGCTTTTGAAATTTTATTATTGACTTGCATTTCAAGGTACAGGTCTCTTATCAGATATATGATTTGGAAATTTTCTTTCTGTGTGTTTACTTTCCCAATGGTGTCCTTTGCAACACAAAAGTTTTTAATTTTGATGAAGTTATTTTATGTTTTTTTCTTTCGTTGCTTTATGCTCTTGTATAAATCCTTTGCAAATTCTTATGTCATAAAGATTTACCCCTATGTTTTCTTGTAAGAGTTTTATAGTTTTAGCTCCTACATTTAGGTTTTTGATCCATTTTGAATTAATTTTTGTGTTGTTTGAGGGAACAGTCCAACTTCATTCTTTTGCATGTGGACATCCTTGTCCTGTTATCTTAGCACCTTTATTGAAAAGAGTATTCCTTCCCCATTGAGTGATCTTGGCACCCTTGTTGAAAATCAGTTGTTCATCGACACATGGGTTTATTTCAGGACCCTCAATTTTGTTTTGTTGATCTGTAAGACTAGCCTTAAGCCAGTGCTACACTATCTTGTTACTGTTGTTTTGTACCTAAGTTTCGAAATTGAAAAATATGACTCTTCCAACATTGTTTTCTTTTTCAAGATTGTTTTGGCAATTCTAGATCCCTGGCAACTCCATATGAGTTTTAGAATCAGCTTGTCAGTTTCTACCAAGAAGCCAGTTGGGAGTCTGAGAAACTGTGTGGAATCTGTAGGTTATTTGAAGAGTATTGCTATCTTAACAATATTGTCTTATTTTCTGTGAACACAGATTTTTGTCTTATGATCTATGAACACAGATGCTTTTTCTATTGTTTAGATTTTTAATTTCTTTCAACAATGTTTTACAGATTTCAGAGTATGAGTTTTACATTTATTCCTAAATGTTTTATTCTTTTTGATGCTTTTGTGAATGGAATTTTCTTAAACTTGATTTTTGGATTGTTCATTGCAAGTGTATAGAAATACGGTTGATTTTTGTGTATTGATCTTGTATCCTGAAACCCCTGGGAACTCATTTATTAGTTCTAATAGTTTTTTTCCATGGATTTCTTGGGATTTTCTTTATAGAAGATCATGTCATTTGCAAATAGAGATACTTTTACTTGTTTCTTTCCAATCTAGATGTCTTTTATTTCTCTTTCTTGTGAACTGTCCTAGGACCTCAAGTAAAATGCTGAAAAGGATGTCCTTTCCTTATCTTAGGGAGAGAGTATCCAGTCTTGCACCATTAAGTTGGATATTAGCTGTGGAGTTTTTGGAGAGGCTCTCAATCAGGTTGAGAAAGTTCCATTCTATTCTTAGTTTCTTGAGTGTTTTTGTCATGAAGGATACTGGGTTTTGTCGATTGCTTTTTCTGCATCTTTTGAGGTGATCATTAAAAAATAACAACTATCTGATTTATAAATTGATTTTTGGATGTTAAATCAACCTTGCATTCCTGGTATAAATCCTATGTGCTCATGTTGTGTAATTCTTTTTATATGTTGCTGGATTTGGGTTGCTTATATTTTGTTGAGAATTTTGATGTCTGTGTTCATAAGAGATACTCGTCCATACTTTTCTTGTGATACCTCTATCAGGTTTTGATATCTGCATAATTCTGACCTTACAGAAAGGGTTGGAAAGTATTTCTTCCTCCTGTTTTTCAGAAGAATGTATGAAGGATTGGTATTCATTTTTTCTTGGAATGCTTGGTAGAAATTCAACAGTGAAGCCATGTGGGCCTGGGTTTTTCTTGTGTGTAGTTTTGAAACGACTAATTCTAGCCCTGTATTTGTTAGAGGTTTATTCAGATTTTCTGTTCCTTCTGGGTTAGTTTTGGGAGTTTATGTCTTTCCTGGAATTTGTCCACTTCATTTAGGTTATATATTTGGAATACTATTATTCAAAGCGTTGCCTTATAATCCTGTTTATTTCTGTAGGCCCAGTAGTGATAACCCCTCTCTCATTCTTTGTCCAAGTCTCATTTTTTTCATAAGTGGTTTAATTAAAAAGTTGTTGACCTTTTCAAAAAGCCAATGTTTGGTTTTATTGATTTTCTCTATTTTTCTGTCCTTTGTTTAATTAACTTCATTCTTATATTTATTATTTCCTTCTGTTTACTTTAGGTTTGGTTTGTTCTTCTTTTTCCAATGTCTTAAGGTGGAAGGTTAGGTTATGTATTTTTGATACTTAAAAAAAAATTTTAATGTAGGCATTTATAGCTATAAATTTCCCTGTAAGTATTGCTTTAGCTGTGTCCCATGTGTTTTGGTATGTTGTGTCTTTGTTTTCATCTAACCCTAAGTGTTTTCTAATTTCCCTTGTGATTTTTGTTTGTTTGATTCATTGATTGTTTAGGAGAGTGTGTTCTTTAATTTACACATATTTGTGAGTTTCCCCAATATCTCTCTGTTACTGATTTCTAATTTTATTCTGTTGTGGTCAGAGGATTTACTTTGTATTATTTCTATCATTTTATATTTATTGAGTTGTGTTTTATGCTTAGCATATGATCTATACTAATGCTCCATGTGCACTTTGGGCATTGTAATTAATTTTGTTTCCCATTTACCAAGGAAAGTGTAAGAGTTAAGATTATAGTATGCCTTTATATCCGAAGCAGAAATTCTTCCAGGGAGAGGTTGAGACTTTGACATAGGCAAACCCATGACAAACAAGAAAGAGAAGCACTAAGGTCGTCTAAGTATGTGTGTTTGTGGACCATATCTCAGGTTCCAACCACAAATAGGAAGGGGTCATAAGATCAGCGACCCAACTATGACTGACCCTGGAATTTGGACTAAGTAAACAGAGTGACCTTCTTTCACAAATTGACAAGACAAGGAGTGCCTCCATGTTGTTTGGCCAGTTGCTTTTTTACAAATTAGTCTCTGGTCCAATGGACCTCCCACCATGATCTCTCAGGAGTGGGTTGGCTTGGTTTTGAGACTTAATCTGGCTTATGCCTGCATCCATTTCTTATCGAACACTCTCTTGTGCATGTAACAGAGACAAGGAAATCCAGGACAAAACCGAACACATAAAAGAAGGCTTTAGGCATATAGACAAATAATCATTAAAGCAAAATAAGCAAATGGAGAATAGTCAGGTTGATGGCAGAAATATTTTCAAATGGTATTACCTTCAAAACAAAAAGCTTAAAGACCTGGGTCTAATTTTATACCCAATAATATAGTTCCAAACAGAAGAGGTCATTATTAAACCGGTAACTAGAGCCTAATGAAACTCGTCAGACCTCCGTTGGATGTTGGGATTGACTCCCTTTGCAGCATATGTGAAGGACAAATGGAGTTCAGCACAAGGGGCCCAATGAGTGCATCTGTTGGCCTGAGACTCCAGGAATGTTGCTTAGGAAGAGTTTTCACACTTACCATGGTGGGACCTCCAGAACAGTGAGTAGATGATGAGACCTCTATTCTGCCTCATAGAAAGAGAAAGCTGATGTTCTGCTTACTTACCACAGTGAGAGACTGCTGGTCTTTTAGAGAGAATTTGAGAAGTGTGTAGTTGAGGGCTGCAGACTTGCAGAGGGGTAAGTAGCCCACCATCATCTGTAGAAGCATGGTTGCTGTTCAGGAGAGATTGTTGTTGATTGATTAGCACTCAGTGGAATGCTTATTACATTTAGTCATTCCCTGATTGGCTGATTTACAGAAATAAGGGGATGACACTGGTTGGTTGGCTTGCAAAAGTATGTTTGCTGAGGTGAGTTGATGTAGATTGATTAAACAGGTTTAAAATTGGTTCTTACGGCTACTTGTTACTGTGACTACAGATCAATCCATCTTTTCCAAATTTGTGGGGATTTTTTTTTTATTCCCAGGAGTTGATGAATGTTTATGTTTCAATCCAGTTTTATTGCTTAATTTATTATATGTTAATCTTCAGTTCATAAATAATTTATTTTTTTAATGGTTAGCAAGTTATTCTATCCATTTTTTAATGACCCTTTTTTCCCACTAATTTGAAATACCACCAGTAATTGCTGTACATTTAATGCTAATCTGTATTTCACACTAGTTCTGGATATTTTATTGTTTTGTTAATTTCTTTTTTTTTTTCAGATTTATTAAGGCATACCTGGCATACAATACATCGTACACATTTAAGATAGATAATTTGATGAGTTTTGACATATTTATATACCTGTGAAAATGAACATATACATTGGCCCCTTAAAATTTACTCATGTCTCTTTGAAACGTCTTCCCATCTCTGTTCTTCTGCCCCCCACAGGCAGCAAAAAACGATCTACTTTCTGTCTTTAGAGATTAGTTTGCATTTTCTAGAATTTGATATAAATGGAATTATAGAATAAACTCACTTTTTGTTTTTCAGTCTTGCTGCTTTCAGTCAACGTGATTATTTTGAAACCAATCATGTAGTTGTTGTATTATCAAAACTTCATTCTTTTTTTATTGCTGACTAGTGTTTCATTGTATGAATATACCACAGGGTTTTTTTGTTTTTGTTTTTGTTTTTGTTTTATGTTTCACCTGTTATTTCCAAGCAATTCCCATTTGTTGGCTATTACACATAAAGCTGTTGTAAATATTAGTGTACTAATTATTGGACACATAGTTTCAATTCTCTTGGTTAATAAATACCTGGGAGTGGGAATAGCCAGCACATCATATGGTAGGTGTATGTTTAACTTTACAAGGAACCGTTTTCCAAAGTGGCTGTACCATTTTACATTCCCACCAGCAATGTATGAGAATTCAGTTTACTCCACCTTCTTGCCAAAACTTGGTATAGTCAGTCTTTAATTTCAGAAATTC
This sequence comes from Rhinolophus hipposideros, assembly GCF_964194185.1. NCBI lineage: Eukaryota > Metazoa > Chordata > Mammalia > Chiroptera > Rhinolophidae > Rhinolophus > Rhinolophus hipposideros. The sequence goes on along the minus strand of NC_138062.1, from coordinate 43,890,911 downwards.
TGATCAGTATATACTGGTATCCTGTTGTGGTGTTTAATTGGTATTTTCCTAATGACTAATAATGTTGAATATCTTTTTTTTTTTTTAAAGATTTTATTGGGGAAGGGGAACAGGACTTTATTGGGGAATAGTGTGTGTACTTCCAGGACTTTTTTCCAAGTTAAGTTGTTGTCCTTTCAGTCTTAGTTGTGGAGGGCGCAGCTCAGCTCCAAGTCCAGTTGCCATTGCTAGTTGTAGGGGCCACAGCCCACCATCCCTTGCGGGACTCTAGGAATTGAACCGGCAACCTTCTGGTTGAGAGCCCGCACTCCAGCCAACTGAGGCATCGGAGAGGCAGCTCAGCTCAAGGTGCTGTGTTCAATCTTAGTTGCAGGGGGCGCTGCCCACCATCCCTTGCGGGACTCGAGGAATTGAACAGGCAACCTTGTGGTTGAGAGCCCACTGGCCCATGTGGGAATCGAACCGGCAGCCCTTGGAGTTAGGAGCATGGAGCTCAAACCGCCTGAGCCACCGGGCCAGCCCAGCCCGCCTATCTTTTGATTGAAGCATTTAATCCATTTACATTGAAAGTAATTATTGATAGGTTTGTAGTTATTGCCATGTTATTCATATTTTTAGGGTTTTTTTTTCCCTTAAAGAAGTCCCTCTAAGATTCCTTGTAATACCTGTTTGGTGGTGATGAACTCCTTTAGCTTTTTTTATCTGTGAAGCTCTATCTGTCCTTTGATTCTAAATGATAGCTTTGCTGGGTAGAGTCGTCTTGGTTGTTGATAGCTTTGCTGGGTAGAGTAGTCTTGGTTGTATGTCCTCGCTTTTCATCACTTTGAATATTTCTTGCCAGTCCTTTTTGGCCTGCAAAGTTTCTGTTGAGAAATCAGCTGATAGTCTATGGGAGTTCCCTTGTAGGTAACTTTGAGTCCTCCCTCTTCCCAGCATGTAGATGTAGGCAGCCGCCATATCTGCGCCTCCATCAAGCTGGCTAACTGTTCATTCACTACACCTTGGTGATTCGAGATCTGACCCCATACAACTTTCAGGCACACTCAAGGCAATTCCAGTAGCTTTTTCATAGAAACCACCAGCAGCTTCCTTTGATTTTATAATTATTTCAAAGTAAGAAATATTTAAAAAGATAATTTTCAAATAAAGTAAAACTAAATATATTTCTCTCCTTTATCAGCCTGATCTGGTAATATGTGTTGTAAATCTCTAAGAAGGGTTTATAATATGTAGAGTGAACTCAACTTTCTTGATTATGGAACCTTCTTCACCCCCTCATGACCTCTCTAGGGTCCTGTGTCAAGGGACCAGTGTTCCTGAGAAATATACCCTGGTGACACTGGCTCACAGAAAAAAGTCCAAACTCTGATCTTTGACTTACAAGGGAATTCGTATCTGGCCCCTGCCTGTCTGCAGCCTCCGCTTACCATCTTCTGTTCTTCTTTCACCTATTTTCCTCCCCCCTCCCAGTTCCTGAATTGTTCCCTGCACACTTCTCGTTGCCTCTGCTAGAGTTACTCATGTCCCCCTGCCTCAGCTTTTCTGCCTGGCAGATTGTTCCTTCAGGTATCAGCTGCCTCTAAATTTTCCTTGACTCCTTGAGCACGTTCAGACATGCTTTTTGTGAGTTTTTTGTGTTGCCCTGTTCACGGCACCATTAGGTTACCACAAGGGTATATTTATATATAGTGAGTCTTTTCATCTCTGCACCTTTGGCATCTTCACCAGGGCTGCCATCGGATAGGTACTGTAGTTTCTTTTTTCAGCTAGAAAGGGCAAATATAGTTTAAAGAATGTTTTATTGTCCTTCTGTGGACTATATTCTAATAATGATGATGCAAAATAGTAATTATTTTGGTAACTAAAGTCCGTTATTTTAAGGAATACAGTGAATTTTATTAATTTGTATTTGCTACTTTCAATTTGATTTTTATCCTTTCATTATTTCTTTATTATTATTATTATTATTTTTTTTTTTTTGGTAATGTTAAAAAGAAAAGAGATGAGAGTGCCATCTCTTAAAAGAGACATCTGGAGCCTTTGGCGCTTTATAGCTGTGATTATACCCCTGTAGTACTTACTTGTATCACTGATGCCTTTCATATTGCTCATTGTATACAAATGTGATCCACAAGTCTTTTGTCTCTTTCCAAAGGCATGCCGTGTATCAGCAGAACAAAGAAAACTTCCAGGATGAGTGCACTAAGGTTCTGATTGGCAATATTGTCATAACCCGATACAACAATCGTACTTATCGTATTGATGATGTGGATTGGAATAAGACTCCAAAAGATAGCTTCACGATGTCTGATGGGAAGGAGATCACATTCTTGGAATACTACAGGTAGAGAAAAGAGACTGGGTTTGCACCTACGGCTGTGGGGGTAGGTTGTAGTCTACAATTCTCCAGCAGGATATTGAGTTCCATAGTGGTGTACAATGGGGCACTTTTTGCATAATTGGATTGTTGATGTACCTAAGATTGAATGAGCTCTTTTATGGGCTTGAACCTGAATATGCCACCCTTACAGTTTTGTTTCTTTCAGTACTTTTGGCAGTTACTTTATAAATTAATCTCAAGGCTTTTGAATTGTATTTCCTTTGCTGATTTGGTTAGAAGTCTGGTTGGAGAGATTAAATGCAAGTCATTCATTATTTAACTATCATTTTTCCTTTCTAGATGCCTAAGCCATTTAGCCTGATGCAGTTTAAACAGATCCTTTCCTGGACTTTTAGCCTATTTCTCCTCTATTTAGTTACAAAGTAATTTGAGCATACGTTTTCCAGTTATAAATATGCTATGATGCGTTTCCGATGGACCTTTGACAAAGGGACAACACAGACTTGTGCCTCAGTCTGGTTAAGAGACTCAGACTGTGTTGCTGTGAGAGGAGTGGTGCTGCTGCTGACATGTTTTCCTGCCTCTGCCCTGCTGTAGCAAAAACTATGGGATAACAGTTAAGGAGGAAGACCAGCCACTGCTGATCCACAGACCCAGTGAGAGACAGAATAACCAGGGGACGGTGAGTGGCGATGTCCGTCAGCCGCTCTGGGCCTTCTTCACAGCCCTGGGAGCCGAGGAGCAGTGACCGCAGTGGGGTTGGGGAAAGCTGTGCAGTTTTGTCTGGGCCATCTAGTCAGAGGTGCCGCCTCTCACTGTAGGATTTGCTTTTGAAGTCCCCGTAATGAGGAGTTAAATATGCCCACGAGCCAGTTAGGTTAAGGAATCAGGAGAATGTGCTGCTAAAGAAGATTAAAACACTGGATCCATTAGGGAAGTTTTAGACATTTCAGGAGGTGCTAGGAGTGGGGGTAAAGTGCCTTGACACCTGACTATTCTGTCTTAAGTGTAAAGCCTGGAGATTGACAGGCTAAGATGAGATGGAGGCACCAGCTTGATAGGTTGTATTGTCTTAGCTTGTCTGGAGGCCCAAGAGGGACAGAATTTTGTTTTTCTAGTTTCTGGCCTTTTGACAGTTTCAGTATTTTTTTCCTTTACCTAACACAACAGTCTAAGTATTGTGACTGAAGGGGAAAGGGTACAATACCTGTAGTGTTTCACTGCCCCCCTCTCTGGGGTTTTATATCCTAGTTTGCCAGTGATGGCCCTACAGGGCCAGCCCTAGGCATGGCATGTCTTGTACAGGTCTCGGCAACACGATCCTCTTTTATTGCCTTACTTTCTCTCTACCTCCGTTCTCACTTCAAAGCTGCTAAAAAGTGAAATCCTGCTGCTGCCTGAGCTTTCCTTCATGACTGGGATTCCTGAGAAGATGAAGAAAGACTTCAGAGCCATGAAGGTGAGAAATGCCTGCTCTGAGCGGGAGACCTTTTCGTAGCAGATTGAGCTAGAACCATGTCGGGCGTGCATCTTTACCCAGGCAGGTCGGTTCTTCCAAGCTCCAGTTTTCCTTTTTGTAAAACCTGGTCCATGTCCCTTCCCACACACTGAAAGAGCCGATCAGAACTTCCTTTTGAAGGTTATTAGAACAGCAGAGTGACTGGATTATAAAGTACAAGGAAACAATTCTGTCTTCACCCTCACCAATCAAATGGATGACTATAAACTGGCCATTTGATCATAAATGAGATTCTCTGAGAACACTGAAGTTTTTAAACATTTTTATAAGTCTTCAGTTTATTTGAAGGGGTGGAGAAGGTAATGTAACAAAAAGTCAACAAGTCAGAGCATGATGAGGTAAAGGATAGTTTATCATGTGTGACTTGGGATGTCCTGGAAGTGCTAGGCTCAGTTCCTGTCGGATAAAGCTGAGAAGCATCAGATGAGTCCAGACCCTGAGCACTTCACCTCCGCACCCTGCGGCTCCTGGGGCTTTCCACTCTCGGAGATACTCTGTTCTCCGCTTCCCGAATCTGTGTCTGTCTAATCCTTGGACCATGCTTGCCTCAGATGCCACATAATATTTTTAGTAACATCATAAAGAGCCTGAAGTGACACTCAAAATTCCTGTAAGAGATTTCTTTCCTGTTTACCTTCTGATACTTCTGCTTTTAAAATGTGGGTCAAGGGTCCTTCCTTACAACTCCCAGTTGTCTAATGACTTTGTGATTACAGAGCTATCTGTATAGCTCCATAGACTTACTGAGCCTAAAGATTACTTTTTAGGGGACAACAGCTGTATAATTCTTTTGTGCCAGAGGAATAAAGAACTCACTTGAGTGATTCAGAATCTTCACACACACTTGTTAGATACTCATTCAGATTTAGAAAGCAACTGTTATGGGCTAACCACTGGACCAAAAAAACATGTCTTATTGGTTAATTACTATATTAACCAATGTCTAAAACATGTCTTATTGGGTAATTACTACATACTACATTAAATGGCTAGTGTAGTATGACATAAAGTATAAGATTGGATGTGGTTTTCCATTCTGTTATGTTTGGCTGTGTGCCTGGCACAGGATGTTTTCCCCCCCAAAATATTAATTAGGTATAATCAAGCCCCCTTTGCTTCCATTTCATAGAATTTCTTAGGGATAATTAAAAAAATTCAGAACACGGCTTTGAGGAAGTGATAAGATTTAGGTGTTATGAGAAAGAAACAAAATTTAAAATTCTTTCGTGATGAAAATTTTAACCTTGCACCTCATTCACTTTCCCGAGAGATGCTTATTAAAGCCTTTGGAGATATTTGAAAATTTCTACAGATTTGAAATCAATTTGATTTCAATTGATTGAAATCAATTTCTATAGATTTCAATGGTGAAGGGGTTTCTTATGGAAACATTTTAGACACATTGGGGTTTATTTAATCTCATATTGGAGAAATTAATACTTATAACTTATCTCCATTTTAATTTTGTTTAGGATTTGACCCATCAGATAAACCTGAGCCCCAAACAGCACCATAGTGCTTTGGAATTCTTGCTACAGAAAATTGCAAAGAATGAGATAGCCAGCAATGAACTAACACGATGGGGACTCTCTCTGCAAAACAATGTACATAAGGTAACCCAGAAGATGTGATGGGTAGGAAAACATTAATCGTTGATTTTAGAGCTTTGTGAGACTGTGCAGTACCTTGTTATCTTGTCTTTATTTTGAAGTTTTGCTTTATTATAATACTTTTTTTGTTCCTAGTCATAACAATTGAATTTCATTGACTTAATTTGCCTACTATCTCTTACAGATTATTCCTCTCTATTTCCCAAGGATATAAGCTAATTTCCAGTGAAATAGATAGCAAAAGGAATATTGACTTAAAATTTACCTCATTTTCAGTTTCCCAACCCAAATTATTCTTAAAATTTTATATGTATCTTTTTCTTTTTTCCCCCAAGTTTTTTTTTCCCATTCCCAATAATTAGCTTGTGTTTTTTTGAATATACTACTGTCTTTCTTCCTGTATAATCTTAGACTCGTACGATCTAATTTTCTTGTGGCCCTTCTGCCTGCAGTTTGCTGAGTCCTGTTATATTTATGTGGCCTGATCCATAGCGCAGAGGCCGCATGAGGTCGGTGGCAGTGCCCTGGGCCTTGGGGTCAGCTTATTTGGCTTTGAATTTTCATTCTAACACTTGCCATCTTGGTTACTTAAAGCAACTTGCTTAGTATCTCTTAGTTTCTTTATCAGTAAAATGAAGATAATGATTGAGTTAAGAGATTGGTAAAATCTTTAGTATAATACCTGACACATAACAAGTGCTCAGTAAATACTAGCCATTAGCACTTTTCACCTTTCTTTTGAGGTTATCCCCGAATAATTGTCTTTTCTTTAGTTCTCTTGCACTCTGAGTTGACTGCTTGTTTAAGTTTTTTTCCTTTTTTCTTTTTTTACAAAAATAATGGATAGTCAATAAGGAAAATGTGGAAACTTTAGAAAATGTAAAGAATGGAATATCAATAAAAACATCAGTAATTTCATCATCCAAAGATAATATCTCTGATTTATTTTAGACACATATAAGGACATTTTCAATGTATTTTCTTTCCAGGAACTATTTTTTATTTTTAATTAAAGTTTATTGGGATGACAATTGTTAGTAAAGTTACATAGACTTCAGGTGTACAATTCCCTATTATATCATCTATAAACCACATTGTGTGTTCACCACCCACAGTCAGTTCTCCTTCCATCACTATATATTTGATCCCCTTTACCCTCATCTACCACCCTCTGCCCCCTTGAATTTTTCTGGGAGAGTAAATCTTTCTCTTATAAAACTGATTATGCTATACATGGTTTTGTGCCTTCTTTTTTTATTGAATATTAATACTTTGAATATGTTTTCATGTCATTAAATATTTTTTCTAGATGGCTGAAACATAAGCCAAAAAAGAAAAGTTTATAATTTTGCTGTATTACATAATCACTGTTAACATTTTGTTACATATCCTTCAGTGTTACTTTTGTGTGTACGTGTGCACCCTCACAGTGTATATTCATATGGTTTCCTTTTTTCCCCCTCAATATATTTAGAATATTTTTCCATGTCATGTAATATTTTTCTAAATATTTTCATGGCTGCCAGATACTTCATTTTAGTAACAATTTCTTTTACATTAAAATTGAATTTATCATTTTTCTATGATAAACATTGACTCAGTTAACATTCTTGTAACTAAATCTTTGCACATGTTATTGTTTACTTTCACAGTCAAGTTTATGGAGGTAAAATTATTAGGTAAGGGGGCATTTTATTTTTAGTACTTTTATTTTACAGAGGGTGCCAAAAATGTATACACATTTTAAGAAAGGAAAACTGCATTAAAATTGTAATACTCAATATATACCAATAACAAAAGATGAATACAAGTCACGTTTGACTTCTGCAGTTACAAAATGTGCTCAAAGTGGTTACCATCAGCATTCAGACACTTCTGATTACAACTACTGCTTGAGTAACGTTGACCAAAGTGTCCACTTGAATACATTTTTTTTGGCACACCGGTATATTATCATTTGCCCTCTAAAAAAGATCAACGATTTTTTACTTTCATAAGCATTAGATGAGTCTGGTTCCTTACACTATTGCTAATATGGGTATTGTTATTTAGTGTGTTAGACTTTCATATTAAGAAAACCATTACAATTTTTTTCATTATAGATAAAATAAGTAACTGTTGTTGTTTTTTTTAAGCAATAGTGGTGGTCATAGTAAAAATCCTCCATAATTAAACTTCCCCAGAGATAATCACTACTGAGTGTGGACTCATTGTTTGATGCCATACATTGGTATTTACTTTTTGCAAAAACAGGATTATATTACATGTAGTTAGAAAGTGACTTTAATGATTGCAGAATAGCCCATCCTAATGACATACCATCAACCTAGTCACTTTCCTATTTGGGGATATTTAGCTCTAGTTGATTTGTTATTCTTAACTTTAATTCGTTCTTTGATTATGCCTTTTTCTTCCAGCTTTTCCTTTGTATAAAATAAAATTAGTAGTTTATGTTCAGCCTTACTGAGAAATTTTACCTTTAATTTTCTACTTTCAATTTTTCCCTTAAAGTATGTTTAAAGATTATTTTCCTGTTCGTCTTGAATTTATAGTTGTTTTACATGCGTTCTCTGCTCTAAAGAGACAGTGTTTTCTAATGCCTTTCTTGGAAGACCACGTTGGAAGCTTCAGTAATTAAAGAGCAGGGTATATAAAAATGTTACCTGTATCTGTCCAGGGTTTCATTGACATGGACTCGCTAGCAGTTTCATTTTTCTGCCATTATCAGAAATTATAACAGGGATAAGTTTATATATTGGAGCTGACCAGACCCTAAAGAGAACAGTATCAGTGTTTTTCTAAATAGTGTTTGTAGATGGGTCATGTCAGAGATACTTTCTTTTCTTTTTAGATTGAGGGACGTATTCTGCCAATGGAAAGAATTAACTTAAGAAATACTTCATTTGTCACATCTCAGGAACTAAACTGGGTTAAGGAAGTAACCAGAGACCCTTCCATCTTGACTGTAAGTGATTTTGAGGTGGTAAAAAGAGGACCAGTATTCCTAAATGTGTGGAAATTAGGAAGCAGGAATGATTTAGTGTCCTCTTTTTGAGAGAAAGTTACAACTGAATTCCCATCCTGAATTATCTACTAAACAGGGTTTTTCAAATGTAGCAAGGTGATGAGTTGCTAGAGGTAAGCTTTTTGCTTAACCCTGGACTTAGGAAAGGAAAATACATTGCTACAGTAATTCATACAGTGTCAGCCTACAACCCACTCGCCCTTTTTTCTTCCTTCCTTTTTCCCTCCTCTCTTTTCCCCTGGGGTTTCTGAAAGGTATTTTTATTCATGAAAGGCAAAATTAAAACAGTTTCCTACTAAGGGCACCAAAAACCAAAATGGTATGTAATTATTTTTCTTTTTTTCCCCACCCTTTCTTCCGCCTCCCCTCCCCACACACACTGGTTCGGCAGCCCAGCTCCAGGGAGAGTTGTTGTTTACAATCTTAGCTGTAGAGGGTGCAGCTCACTGGCCCATGTGGGAATCGAACTGGCGACCTTGGCGTTAGGAGCACGGTGCTCCAACCACCTGAGCCACCTGGGCTGGCCCCTAAAATTAGTTTTCAATGTTTTTGCTTCATCTGGTCTTTATGGCCATATGTGAAGTACACATCTGTTTTTAAAACTTTTTCTTGAAATACATTTCAAGAAAAAGAACTCTTTTAAGTGTATAACTTGATGAATTTTCACAAGTTAATAGACCTGTGTAATCAATACCAAGGGTTAAGAAACAGAACTTTACCAGTGCCCCAGAAGCACCCCATCTGTGCTCCTAGTCAATGCCTATCTCTCACCCTGACACACCCCAAGAATAGCAACTATGCTGACTTCAAAGGCATAGATTCGTTTCAACTGTTTTTGCACTTGAAACCATACAGTATACATTCTTGTATGTTCGGCTTTATTTCTTCAACCTTGCATTGGTGAGTTTTACCCATATTGTTATGTATGGTTGTAGATCTTCCATTTTTATTGCTTTCCGATATTCTGTGCCACAATTTACTTATCACACACATCTGTGTAAGTAATAGAACGTAGGTCAGACAAGACTCAAGTATAGACAGTGAAAAGCAGTTTATTCTCTAGAATAACATCTGGGTGTGCATGTGTAGTGTTCAAGTTGTGGGAAGTACTAAAAATAGCTTGTGGTTTTTCCTAGGTCCCCATGCATTTCTGGGCACTGTTTTACCCAAAGAAAGCAATGGACCAGGCCCGAGAACTGGTTAACATGTTAGAGAAGATAGCTGGCCCCATTGGGATGCGCATGAGCCCGCCGGCCTGGGTTGAACTAAAGGATGATCGAGTAGAGACCTATGTCAGAACCATTCAATCCATGCTGGGAGCTGAGGTAATAATTTAATTTGAGTAGATTTATAGGATGTCTATTCTAATATACTTGAATTCTTGATCTTAAATGACCTTGGTTATCAGTCTGTTGATGATGTTCAGAAACCTGTGTCTTACTCATGTGCACATGAAATACTGAACTAAGAAAATACCCTTTATGCCCTTTGGTTAATTTTGCTTCTCTCATTCTGTTGGCATTCTCACTCACTCTACTGTTCTGTTTGTCACGTAATTGGCTGAGAGAATAGCTGACTTAACTTTAGTTTGTTATCTATATAGAACATGTCGTGCCCAGAAAGCAACTTCTTGGGCCAGGTGCCATCCTGCACAATTCAGTACTGATCTGTCACAGTCTGGTCTGGCTTGAGATTCAAGTTGCTATGGTGATAAAGTTGGCAGGTGGCCCATCAGCTACGAGGCTCTGATAGTCCATCAGGGTCACTGGAGCTGAGCTGTTCATAGTACTCACAACTCAGTAGTTCAGACCTGTAGTTCTTATCTCTGTAAAGAAAACAGAGGAAGAAGATTAAGGAGGAACCAAAAGCAGAGGGAAGTTTTTGGAAGTAATTAGTCCTTGAATAGAAGATCAGTTCTTGTGCGATCAATACTAGAATTAGATTATCTTGACATCATAGCGTTCTCTGTTTGACACACTGCTCTGGGTGTATCCATCGCTAGCAGCACACTCGTGTTCTCTGTCTCTCTGTAATTTCCTCCTGACATCCCATGCTTACCATACTCTTGCCGTGGTCTCTCCCCTGGGCCTGGTCATTGATAAAGTCTGCTCTGCTTTCAAAAGAACAACCCAGTTTAGGACACCAACTCCCCCAATTTCACAACTTCTCATACTCTGTTCATGAGAGTGTACTGCCAACAGTTTTCATGCAGCATGGACATGGACGTGAGTTTCATTCACAATGTTTACCAGACTTAACTCACATTAGTCTTGCTGTCTGTCTGTAATCTTTACAGCATTCTGTTTTATTGCTCTCTGGTAGAGGTCACAAGCTCAGATGTCTACAGGAACCAGATGAGTAACACACATGAGTGGGGTGGGCCAGGAGGGGACGAGTGAACTAAAGAGAGTAAACCACGTGACTGCAGATAAAAGCCTAGTATTGTCATATTGATTTTTAATTTATTTGTTTTCAATAGAAGCCAAAAATCTGGATTTGCAGATGGGTGCACCTCCCTGTGTTTAAATGTTAATAAATAATAATAAACCTGTAAATCATTGTAGAGACTGCAGAACCATATCAGTTTGCTAGAACCAGCCCGTAGACTCCCAGTGTCCAGCCTGTGGGCTACGTGACTTTGGAAGTTCTTTGATGTGATTGCTGGAACGTCCTCTGAGGACTCTTAATCTAACACTGATCTTGATTTGGAAGAGCGTACTATTGATTTACCATTTATAGCTGTTTCTGGTATAAAGCGTTGGCAGCTTTATTTCACATGAGTGCTACTTTTCTTTATTCAGACTTCTGGAGGTCCTCTGTTTTTAATACTGGATCTCTAAGGCAGTGAAGAGGGCGCAGATATGAGATATGCTGCTGGCCATATCCTTCTCTCTCCTATTTGGCCCTAAATCATTTCCTGTGGTATTGCATTCCATGTGTCCTCAGTTAAAGTTCTGTGGTAGGAATGCAGTAAGGTGCTTAGTTTACTAAAACATTACAGGGAATTGATTGAAAGCAGAAAGCAGTAAGTAACCCTTGTATGTTTTTCAAGCTTGGTCCTTTTCCAGGCATCTTAAGTCTAATACATAAATCAGGTTAATCAGCTCTCGATAATTTCTGGTAACATATTACATATCTATGCAGAGAAGCCCTGGGCCAAACATTCATGGTCAAGGACCTTTTTCTGTGTTAGAAAGTCCACCCTCTTTCTTTCAGTCCCCTCTGTACCTTAAATGTTCTGTGGTTTTTGCAGACTCTTAAACTGCCCCCGCCTGGAACCTCGTTGGGGTCCCCTGAGAGTTCCAAAGCCTGACTTATATATACTTTATCTCCCTAAGGGAAAGATACAGATGGTTGTTTGCATCATCATGGGCACGCGTGACGATCTCTATGGGGCCATTAAAAAACTGTGCTGTGTGCAGGCTCCCGTGCCCTCTCAGGTGAGTGGGAGCTGGGCAGGGTGCACAAAGGGAAACTCTAGCTTCTCTCGAGGCTTGGAAAAGAAGGATACATGTGTGTTCTAAAAGACTAAAGGAACTATTAGAAGCCAGCATGTGTAGACCCTTCTGGCAAAACCTTCCTCTTAGAGTATTCTGGAGAATAGCAGGTGCTCTTCGTAAATGCTGCCTTCGTGTTCCCAAATTAGTACTTCTGCTTGTTCAGAGGGTGAGTCTCTAGGTCGTTTCACATGACTGGGTCCTGAGAGTGTAGGCTTCACTCTGAAAGGGGAAAGCTGTTTTTTCTATGGAAGCTAAAAAACAATTTTACTCTGCATGAGATTTTTGGAGGTTTTTGTTTGTTTATTGATTTTGGTTTGTGGTGTGTGTGTGTGTGTATGTGTGTGTGTCTAGAAACTATAGAATTAGAACTATTAATACAAAGTATATTAATTGCTAACTGGAGTTTTTTAAAACAAATGTAGTGTTTGTTATACTTTGAATTGTTTATATTGTCTGAGAGGTTAATAGTGTCCTCTTTCCCGATACTGTTTGGTCCCTTCATTATAGGTCATCAATGTCCGAACCATTGGTCAGCCTACCAGGCTTCGGAGTGTGGCTCAGAAAATTTTACTTCAAATTAACTGTAAATTGGGTGGTGAACTGTGGGGAGTGGATATTCCTCTGGTGAGTGATGCTGAGATATGTCTTCATTCAGTTCAGCTCTTCAGAGAACCCTGCCTGGCTATTATCTTCATTTTCCTCATAGAGTTAGCTCTACTCTCAGTGTTTAGTTGTCTAAATGGTTAATTGCCTGTTTTTTATAGCCCACATGCTCAGAACAGTTTTTCGCATTTTTTAATAGTTTCAACAAATAAAAGTAATATTTTGTGACAAATGAAAATTATGTGAAATTCAGTTTTCAGTGTCCTTAAATGCAATTTTATTGAAACATACCATAGCCTGTACATCCTGTCTGTGGCTGCTTTCGAGCTGTAATGGCAGAATGGAATAGTTCTTACAGAGATCGTGCGGCTCACAAACTCTAAGACTACTCTTCAGTCCCTCACAGAAAAAGTTTGCTGATCCCAGGTCTAGAGCTCTGACTTTGCCTAGTGTTTAAACTTAATTGTAATCTTTCTCTTTTTTTCCTAGAACTTACTTTCAGATGTTGGTTTGGGGTTCAGATAATAATTAAAGATGGGGTGGTGGACCATTTAGGGTTTTTCATTCATTTTTTTGTTTGTTTTCTAATGCAGAAAAGGTTAATGGTGATTGGGATGGACGTTTACCACGACCCCAGCAGAGGCATGCGCTCTGTGGTCGGCTTCGTGGCAAGCATCAACCTGTAAGTACTTCTCGTAGTGCCACTTTATTTGGTTACCTCCTTTTGATGCTTGATCTTATTATAAATGCAGCAAATATTTTTCAGTATTCCATATTACAGTAAAAATGTGCTTAACTTTTACTTAACCCATAAAAGTATACTCAGCTCCTTCCTCTTCTATCTTCCTGTGATATTAGTTTCCGCAATCTGTTTGCCAAACTTGTCACATATGTAAGTTTGTTCCCCAACTTCAGTGTCGTCGTCTTCTCAATGAGGGCTCTGTCTTGTCGGTGGTGTTTCCATCTCCCAGAAAGGAAGGTTTTTTTGTTTTGAATTTCTCCTGGTCCATCTTCTATTAACCACCGCCTAAGGTTTGATGTACGGTGGTACCTTGGTTTTCGAACGTCACAGTTGACAAACATTTCTGTTTACAAATGCTGTAAACCCGGAAGTAAATGCTTCAGTTTTCGAGCATGCCTCAGAAATCCAATATGTCACGTGGTTTTCTCTGAGTGCAAGATCCTGAGGCCTAGCTGTTGGCTGTTTTCGAATGTTTCAGAACCTGAACGGTTTCTGGAATGGATTACATTTGAAAACCGAGGTACCACTGTATACATACTTTCAGATTCTCTTTTATGCATATGTTAACACACACAGGTGCTGTATCTGTGTATATGCAAATGACATAGTACTATGTATACTGTGCCTCAGCTTGATTTATGTACTTAAACTGTATGTTTTGGACATTTTTCCCATATCAATGCAAGTAAATCTCAACCAATTTTTTGTAATTGCTGAATGGAGTTTATTGTATGCCACAGCACTACCGTATTTATTTAACTTGTCCTCTAGTGGTGGCTATCCAGGTTGTTCAGTTTTTCAATTGGAAGCAGTTTTGTAGCAAGTATCGACACTTATGCCTATATTTTTACATTCCATATGTGGCTTATATACAGAAGGTGCCCCCAAAAATGTATGCACATTTTAGGAAAGGAAAAAAAACTATTAAAATTGTAATAATATATACCGATAACAAAAGCTGAATACAAGTCACGTTTGACTTCTGCAATTACAAGAGGTGCTCAAAGTGGTTACTATCAGCGTCCAGACACTTCTGATTACTCCTGCTTGAGCAATGTTGACTGAAGGGTCCACTTGTATACATTTTTTTGGCACCCCAAGTATATCTTTTCCCCACATCACCATGTATTTTTACATGTAATGTAAATGCATTTCCTACCTGTTGTTGGATTGTTGTATAGAAAAGCCTGACATTCACACTGTGGGCCTTCCTCTATGAGTGTGTGTTCATCTCTCTCTCTCTCCCCCCCCACCCCTCCTGCCTCCGCCTCAGCACCCTCACAAAATGGTATTCACGAGTGGTGTTCCAGATGCCTCATCAGGAGATTGTGGATAGCCTGAAGCTGTGCCTAGTGGGCTCCTTAAAAAAGTTTTATGAGGTGAGGAGAACAGGAATTCTAAAGTTTTGGGGTTTTTGAAGGACTGCCTACCTGAGTGTTTTAAGAGGAAGTTTGACTTAGTGGAGGGCTCCCACTTTGAAGGTGAGACTCCTGAACAGACTGAAGAGTTAGTCATTGCTGAGTAGGCAGCTCAATGGACTGCTGCCTGTACTGAGTAGCTTAAAGAGGTAAAAGCTGTGATTCTTTAATTTGGTTTGGCGGGTAATGATTCTTCCCCAGGTTGTCAGCCTGATGCCTGTAGACCTAGTCTTTGTGCCCTTATCAGGGAAGGTGGGGGTAAATTTCAGCAATTAAAGCAGTTTTTATGGCTCTCATTAGGCGGTGCCTCTTTTCATTTTTTTTTTTTTAAGATTTTATTGGGGAAGGGGAATAGGACTTTATTGTGGAGCAGTGTGTACTTCCAGGACTTTTTTCCAAGTCAAGTTGTCCTTTCAGTCTTAGTTGTGGAGGGTGCAGCTCAGCTCCAGGTCCAGTTGCCATTGCCGTTGCTAGTTGCTGGGGGCGCAGCCCACCATCCCTTGCGGGAGTCCAACCGGCAGCCTTGTGGTTGAGAGGATGCTCTCCAACCAACTGAGCCATCGGGAGGCAGCTCAGCTCAAGGTGCCGTGTTCAATCTTAGTTGCAGGGGGCGGAGCCCACCATCCCTTGCGGGACTCGAGAAGTTGAACCTGCAACCTTGTGGTTGAGAGCCCACTGGCCCATGTGGGAATCGAACCGGCAGCCTTCGGAGTTAGGAGCATGGAGCTCCAACCGCCTGAGCTACTGGGCCGGCCCGCCTCTTTTCATTTTGATTGAAGACAAATGACTCCCTGTAAATTACCCCTAGAATTTAAAGGAATGCTAACCCATGGTGAATTGCTGTCATTAAGCTGATACTGGGTCTGGAACAATGAACAAGCAAAATACTGGTTTTTGCCTTGGCCAGTACATCAAAGGAAGCACTGATAAGTAGCTTTCATTTCTTAGGGTCAGAGTTAGCCCTTTGCATAGAGATTAACCAACAAGAAATTGAACAATTTCATATGATTAAAGTCAGTCTCTAGAACTCGACCTTGTTTTTTTATTAATGTTTATTACTGGTGTCCTTCAAATAGTTTGATACTATTTGATACTATTAGAGATTATGTAGAAAAGTTGAATTTTTGTCTCTAGTAACATGTCCATAAGACATGTTCTACCAAATTCTACCTCACCTTACTTTTGCTTGTTGTTGCTGTGATTGTTTTCCTCCAAATTTCTATCTTTTAGGCTCACGCTCAAAAATTACTCCTGTAAAGCCTTTCCCATTGCCCTCGACTGCTCCAGCTCGAAATTAAGAGAAATTAAGAGAAATTAAGATATTCTCAGATAAACGAAAATTGGGAGAATTTGTCATTAGCAGACCTATCCTACAAGAAATATAAAAGGGAGTCCTTCATGCAGAAATGCAATGACACTAGATAGTAACTCTTGTCTACATGAATTAAATGCCACAGGAAAAGATACAGATAAATATAAAAGAGAGCAAAAACTTGTTTCTGTGTGATTTCAGAAACAAATGCATAAAGCTGTAAATACAAATCTGAGTTTAAGTGCATACAATGTATAATGATGTAATCTGAATGACAGTAAAAGAGAGTGGAGGGAATAGAGCCAATAGGAGCAAACAAAGTTTTTTAATATTACTGAAATTCATTTTGTATTCACTGAATGAGATTGTTGTAAGTTAATATGTTAATTGTAATCCCCAAGGGAAACTAAGAAAACAATTCATAACAAAGGAATTAAAATGGTAACTAGGCAATGTCTATTTAATAGAAAATAAGGCAGTCATGGAGGAATAGAGGGACAAAAAAGATGTAAGACATATGGAAAACAAATAGTAAAATGGCAGGTGTAAATCTTACCCAATCTGTAATTACATTAAGTGTAAATGGACTAAACGTTCTGTTCAAAAGATAGAGATTAGTAGAAAGGATTTAAAAAATACATAGATGTGCTTTCTACAAGAGACGCATTTTAGTTTCAAAAACAGTAAATTGAAAGTAAAAGGATGGAACAAAATAGACCAGGCAAATAGTAAACAAAAGAGACGTAGAGTGGCTATACTAAGATCAGACAAAATAGACTTTCAGATAATCGTTACTAATGACAAGGAAGGGCATTATATAATGGCAAAAAGGTTTATTCACAAGGAAGACATACTGGAGACATATATGAACCTAACAACACAGACCCAAAAATACATAAAACAAAAAATAACATACTGAAAGGTGAAATAGACAATTCAACAATAATAGTTGGATACTTCAAAATTTCATTTTCAATAATGGATAGAACAAGTAGAAATAAGATCAACAAAGAATTAGAAGACTTGAACAACACTATGATCCAACTAAACCTAACATATCTATAGAACACCCACCCAACAACAGGCTATATATTCTTCTTAAGTGGACACGGCAGATTCTCAATGATAGACCATGTGTCAGGCTATAAAACGACTCAGTAAATTTAGAATAATTAAAGTCATACAAAACATGTTCTCAAACCACAATGGAATGAAATTAGAAATTAATAAGAGGAAAATTTAGGAAATTCACAAATGCATGGAAATTAAACAATGCTCCTAAATAACCAAGGGGTCAAAGAAGAAATCAAAAGGGAAATAAGAAACTATTTTGAAATAGAGACAAAGACACAACATACCACAACCTTTGGAAGTAGGTAAAGCAGTGCTTAAAGGAAAATTTATAGCTGTTAACACCTATATTCTTTTTTTAAAAAAGATCTTAAAAACCAAACTTCCACCTTGAGAAGCTAGGAAAAGAAGAGCAAACTAAACTCAAAGCAAGGAGAAGGGAAATAATAGAGCATAAATAAATGAAATGGAGAATTGAAAAATAGAGAAAAACCAGTGAAACCAGAAGTTGCTGACTTGAAAAGATTAACAAAATTGATAAAACTTTTAGCTAGATTAGCACGAAACAGAAAAATTCGATTACTAAAATCAGGACTAAAAAAGGAGACATCACTACTCATACTACAGAAATAAAGCAATATAAGAAAATACTATGAACAATTAC
The DNA here is from genome assembly GCF_964194185.1 of Rhinolophus hipposideros. NCBI lineage: Eukaryota > Metazoa > Chordata > Mammalia > Chiroptera > Rhinolophidae > Rhinolophus > Rhinolophus hipposideros. Next base: position 43,873,106 of record NC_138062.1, on the reverse strand, counting down.
ATGTCAAGAAATTAGATTATCTAAATGAAATGGACAAACTCCAAGAAAGACACAAACTACTGAAACTTATACCAAACATTTAAGGGAGAACACCAATCTTTCACAAACTCTTCCCAAAAATAGGAAAGGAGGGAACACTTAGCAATTTGTACTCTGAGACCAATACTACCCTGATACTAAAGCTAAATAAAAATATCACCGGAAAGTTGCAGAAGGCATCCATACTGGAAATGAAGAAGTAAAATTTGTTTCTAGAGGACATTATATATAGAAAACCCTAAAAAATACACACATATGGGCACGTGCTAATAAGCAAGTTCAGCAAGATTGCGGATACAAGACTAATATACAGTAATCAGTTGTATTTCTGTATACTAGCAATGATCCAAAAATGAAATTAAAACAATTTCATTTACAAGAGCATTAAAAAAAGAATAAAATATGTAGGAAAAATTTAACAAAAGAAATGCAAGACATTACTGAAAACTGCAAACTATTGTTGAAAGAAATTGAAGATCTAAATGAAAGATATCCCATGTTCATGGATTAGAAGACTTAATATGATTAAGATGGCAGTGCACCCCAAAATTAATCCACAGATTCAGTAAAATCCATTATTGAAAGTCGAATATTCTTTTTTTTACAGATATGGACAAGTTGGTTTTTAAATATATATGGAAATACAAAAAAGTCCAAATAGGCAAAAACAATTTTGAAAAAGAAGAACATAGTTAAAGGACTCACACTTTCTATATTCAAAACTTACTATAAAGCCAGATTAGCGAGACAGCCCAGTACTGACATAGAGGTAGACTTAGAGATCAGTGGAATAGAATTGAGAGTCCAAAAATAAACCTGTGTGCCTGTGGTAAACTGTTTTTCTACAAGGGTGACATTTAAGAGTCGAAAGAATAGTCTTTTCAAGAAATGGTGCAAGAACTACTGTATATTCACATGCAAAAGAATAAATTTGAATCTTTGCTTCCCACAACATAAATTAACTCCAAATGGATGAAAGACCTAAATAAATGTAGGAGCTAAAACTAAAATTCTAGATGATGAGATGTAAATATTTGTAACCATGTATTAGACAACAGTTTATTAGATATAAATGACACCATAAGCAAAAACAAGTAAAACAAATAAATTGGACTTCATCAAAATTAAAGTCTTTTGTGCTTCAAAGGACACTGTCAAGAAAGTGAAAAGACAGCCGATGGAATGGGACAAATCATTTATCTATTATATCTGGTCTAATTTCCAGAATATAGAAAGAACTCTTTAACAACTCAACAAAGAGATAACCCATTTTTAATATAGGCAGACATTTGAATAAACATTTCTCCAAAGAGCTTACACAAATAGACAAGAAAAGCAGCATATCAAAAGAGCTTAATATCATTAGATATTAGGGAAATGGAAAAATCACGAGATACCTGCCACTTAACACCAAAACAAAATAAAGACATTACACTAAAGAAGGCTATAGACCAATATTTCTCATGAACATAGATGCAAAAATTCTTCCAAAAAAATGCAAAGAAAATCTAAAATGCATATAAAAAAATTATGCACTATGACTATACTGAGGTAAACATTTGCCCTCCAAATTCATGTCCACTTGTAAATGTGACCTTACTTGGAAATAGGGCTTTTGTAGATGCAATCGAGTTGAGATGAGTGGATTAGGGTGGGCCCTAATCCAATGACTGATGTTCTTATAAGAAGAGGGAAATTTAGTCAGTCGTAGGGTGAAGGCCATGTGAAGAAGCAGAGACACTGACACAAGGGAGAAAGTTCTGTGAAAGTGCAGGCATTGATTGGAGTGATGCATCTACAAGCCAAGAAACACCAAGGATTGTCAGCAACCACTGGAAGCTAGAAGAGGCAAGGAAGGAAGTTATTTTGTGGATATTTACAAACTGTAAAGTTTAAATGCACAGGCAAAAGACACACTACTGAAGAAGAACAGTCAGGGGACTGGCGTTACTCAATTTAAAGTTTCTATGAAGCTACAGTAATACAGATGGGGTGGTATTGGTAAAAGAATAGACATGTCAGTACAACAGGTTAGAGATTCCAGAAATAGATGTATACAAAACCGAGTTTAGTGATTGATAAAGGAGCATAGGCACTTTGGTGGAAAAAAGATAGTCTCTTCAACAAATGATGTTGGAATAAGTGGACATAATAAACGCAAAAAAAAAGAATCTATACACAGACCTTTAAAAAAATTGACTGAAAATGTATTGCAAACTTAAATTTAATTGCAAAACTATAAAACTTCTAGAAGATAGCATAGGAGAAAATCTAGGTGACCTTGGGTTTGTTGATGACTTTTTAGATACAAAAAAGCGTGATCTATGTAAGAAAGAATTGGTAAGCTGAATATAATTAAACACTTCTGCTCTGTGAAAGACACTAAGAATGAAAAGAAACTACAGAGTGGAAGAAAATATTTCAAAACATATCTGATAAAGGACTGTCATCCAAAATATATAAAGAACTCTTAAAACTTAAGAAAACGAGCAATCTGATTAAAAGATGGGGAAAAGACTTGAACAGACATTTCCCTAAAGAAAATATACAGATCACAAATAAGCATATGAAAAGGTATCAAATATAACATTAGGGCATTTCAAATTAAAACAATAATGAGATAACCACTACATACCTGTTAGAAGGGCCAAAATCCAAACACTGACAATACCAAATGTTGGTGAGGATGTGGAACAGCAGGAACTCGCACTCATTGCTGATGGGAGTACAGCCACTTTGGAAACAGTTTGGCAGTTTCTTATAAAACTAAATATTCCCTTGCTATAAGATCCAGCAGTTGCACTCCTTAATATTTACCCAAAGGAGTTAAAAACATGTTCATACAAAAACATGCACAAAGATGTATGCAGTGGCTTTATCCACAGCTGCCAAAACCTGGGGACAACCAAGACGTCCTTCAGTAGGTGAAGGGAAAAATAAACTGGTACATCCAGACAATGGAATTTTATTCAGTGCTAAAAAGAAATGAGCTATTAAGTCATGAAAAGACATGGAGGGGGCCGGCCCGGTGGCTCAGGCGGTTAGAGCTCCATGCTCCTAACTCCGAAGGCTGCCGGTTCGATTCCCACATGGGCCAATGGGCTGTCAACCACAAGGTTGCCAGTTCGATTCCTCAAGTCCCCCAAAGGATGGTGGGCTGTGCCCCCTGCAACTAACAATGGCAACTAGACCTGGAGCTGAGCTGCGCCCTCCACAACTAAGACTGAAAGGACAACTTGACTTGGAAAAAAGGCCTGGAAGTACACACTGCTCCCCAATAAAGTCCTGTTCCCTTCCCCAATAAAATCTTAAAAAAAAAATAAAAAAGACAAGACATGGAGGAACTTTAAATGCATGTTAATAAGTAGAAGAAGCCAATCTGAAACTGCTATATACTATGATTTCAACTATATGACATTATGGAAAAGGCAAAACTATACACACAGTAAAAACATCAGTGGTTGCCAGGGTTTGGGGAGCGTGAGGAAGAGAAGGATAAATACTCATAGATGGAGCACAGGATTTTTAAGGTTGTAAATCTATTGTGTATGATGCTGTAATGGTAGATATCTGCCATTATGCATTTGTCAAAGCTTATAGAGTGTACAACACAGAGCAACCCCTAATATAAACTATGGACTTTAGTTAATAAAGTGTCCATATTTGTTCATCAACTTTAATAATGTAACACCAATATAATATGGTAACAACAGGGAAACTGTATGTATGTAGGTTGGTGGGAACTGTACTGTCTCAATTTTTTTGTAAGCTTAAAACTGATCTAAAACATAAAGTCTCTTAATTTAAAACCATACACACCATAAGATACCACTGCACACACACTAAGATGGCTAAAATTAAAAAGATAATAGGGGCGGGTGGATGGCTCGGTTGGTTAGAGAGTGTTCTCTTAACAACAAGGTTGCCGGTTCAACTCCCTATGGGATGCTGGGCTGTGCCCCCTGCAACTAAGATTGAAAACGGCAACTGGATTTGGAGCTGAGTTGCGCCCTCCACAACTAGATTGAAGGACAACTTGGAGCTGATAGGCCCTGGAGAAACACACTGGGAAAAACCCCAATAAAGTCCTGGAAATGCATGCTGTTCCCTTCCCTAATAAAAAAAATATATATATACATATATATATATTTTTAAAAGGACATAATGAAAGTGTTGTCAAAGATATGGAGAAATTGGAACCCTATACATTGCTGATGGATTGGAAAAGGGTGGGGTTACTTTGGAAAACAGTCTGGCAGTTCCTCAGGATGTTAAACATCGAGTTAACATATGACTCAGCCATTCTACTCCTAGGTCTGTACCCAAAAGAATTGAAAACGTGTCCACACAAAAACTTTTGCACAAATGTTCATACCAGTATTATTTAGAATTGCCCAAAATAGAAAAATCCAAATGTTGGTGCACTGATAACTGGACAAACAAAATGTGATGTAACCTGCAATGGAATATTATTTGACAACACAACGGAATGAAGGACTGATACATGATACAATATGGATGAACTCTGAAAATATGAAGTGAAATTATTTAGTCACAAAAGACCACAAATGATTCTGTTTGTCCAGAGCCAATCCAAAGAAGGAGAAAATAACATTAATATGTTCCAGTCGTTTGAGGTGGAGGCAATAGGAAGTGACTGTTAATGGGTATGAGGTGCCTTTTGGGGTGATGAATGTGCGCTAAAATTAGATGATAGTGATAGTTGCACAATTCTATAAATGGGGAAACCCTTTGACTTTTAAACCCAACATGGTAACTGTCATGATTTAGCAGATCATTCTCAAAAAAAAAAAAAAAAAGCATCCCTGAGCCCCTCCTAGCTTTTTAGGTACCTTTGTGGAATCAGCAAAATCTAAGAATGCTGTCGAGGGAAAAGAGATTCAAAAGCCTGGCTTCCGAGTATTTTCCTGGGCCCCCTATTCCTCTGATGCTGCCCAAATCTGAATCTTTTAGCTAGATGATTTTATATTTTGCTGACTTTTCCGGTTGTCCTCAGTTGCAGGGTTTCTCAGAATTCCTGGTCCACCGCCTGAAGCCTTGTAGGCAGCTGAAGCTTATCTAATCTATGGCTTTTTAAAATACCTGTGTTTAGATTTATATCAAGTCCAGCAGTTCTCATAATTTTTGGTCTAAGAAACACTTTGCATTGTTTAATATTGAGTTTTTGTTTACACGGTATATATCAATAATATATCAGAAATGAAAATTTTAATGGTTTTTAAATGTACTTACAAGTAACAGTAGGACAGGAAATAAGTGTTGGTGAAGATGTTGAGAAAAGGGAACCCTTGTGCACTTGTTGGTGGGAACATAAATTGATGCAGCCACTATGGTACTGTTTCCTCAAGAAACAAAAAATAGAACTCCCAAGTTCCATACCCATTCCACTTCTGGGTATTTATCCAAAGAAAATGAAAATGCTAACTTGAAAAGATACATGTAACTCCCTGTTCATTGCAGCATTATTTACAGTAACCAAGATATAGAAATGACCTATGTGTCTATTGATGGATAAATGAATAAAGAAAATGTGGTAGGTGTGGGTGTGTATATACCAGGGGTGGCAAAAAAAAGTATACACATGACTTGTATTCATCTTTTATTATCAGTATATATTGAATATTACCAGTTTAATACAGTTTTTTCCTTTATAAAAATATGTATACACCCTCTGTATATACCGTGTTTCCCCGAAAATAAGACCTAGCCGGACAATCAGCTCTAATATGTTTTCTGGAGCAAAAATTAATATAAGATCTGGTCTTATTTTACTATAATATAACCCAGTTTTATGTTAATTTTTGTTCCAAAAGACACATTAGAGCTGATTATCTGGCTACGTCTTACTTTCGGGGAAACACGGTATATGTATATGTATACCCATATGCACGTACAAACACACACACACACTGGAATGTTAACTCAGGCATAAAAAAGAATGATTTGCAATAACATGGATGGACCTTGAGGGAATTATATAAGTGAAATTAGTCAGACAAAGACAAATACTGTGTGATCTTACTTATGTGTGTGGAATCTAAAAGACAAAAATCCAGGTCGGCCCTGTGGCTCAGGTGGTTAGAGCTCCATGCTCTTAACTCCGAAGGCTGCCAGTTCGATTCCCACATGGGCCATTGGGCGCTCAACCACAAGGTTGCCGGTTGAACTCCTTGAGTCCCGCACGGGGTGGTGGGCTGTGCCCCCCTGCAACTAAGATTGGACATGGCACCTTGAGCTGAGCTGCCGCTGAGCTCCATTGGTTGGAATGCGTCCTCTCAACCACAAGGTTGCCGGTTCGACTCCCGCAAGGGGTGGTGGGCTGTCCCCCCTGCAACTAGAAAACGGCAACTGGACCTGGAGCTGAGCTGCGCCCTCCACAGCTAAGACTGAAAGGACAGCAACTTGAAGCTGAACAGCACCCTCCACAACTAAGATTGAAAGGACAACACTTCACTTGGAAAAAAGTCCTGGAAGTACACACTGTTCCCCAATAAAGTCCCGTTACCCTTCCCCAATTAAAAAAAAAAAAAGTACTGCGTGTACTTTAATTAAATAACACTTTATTAAAAAAAAAAAACAAGCTCCTAGATACAAAGAATAGGTGAAGGGGTTCAAAAGGAACAAACTTCCAATTATAAAGTAAGTCATAAGGATGTAATGTGCAGTATGGCAGCTATGGTTAATACTGCATTGCATATTTGAAAGTTGCTAAGAGAGTAGATCTTAAAAGTTTTCATCACAAAAAAATTGTAACTGTGTGGTGATATATTGTGGTGATTATTTCACAACATACACAAATATTGAATGATTATGTTGTACACCTGAAACTAATATAATGTCAATGACACCTCAATAAAAAAGTAAGAAAAATAACAAACTCAGTACATGTTAATAACATAAATAAAATTTTTAATTAAAGATGACTACTTCTAAAATGTTTAGTGCAAAGAGTGCCATTGTTTTATATTTTTGTACCTGGCTTTAATGTTTGGGTTAGCAAAACACAAGTAAATATTCTACATTTAGTCTGTGGCGATGTCACACATTTACACTCTGGAAAATTTTCCTGTACATTTGTGAGAGAATGAAAGTGGACACGGCAAATAATGTAGTAGTAGTATTATAAAAGTAGTTTTGACCTTGTGTGTCTCAGAGACTCCTGGGGGGGGGGGAAGGATGGGACCCCAGCGCACATATTGGGAACCACCGCTCTAGTCCATACCATTCATCTCAGCTCCTAGACCACATCTCCAGCTGCCTGCTTGGCCTCTCCACTTGGATGTCTCATGAGCCACTAAAACCTAACATGTGAGTTTGAGTACTAGTGTTTCCTTCCACTCGAGTGTGAAAATCAAAACCAAACTATATTTTTGACTTAGCTTTATCCCTCATGATGAGTAATCACCAGATGTTGAAAGTTCATCTGTTATTTGGCCTGGGCTTTAAGAAGATTGAACTCAGTTCTGGTTAATTCAACCCCTGTTGGTGCCAGTGTTGCTCTGGCTGTGGCTGTGAATAATGACTCCATTGGGCTAAACTTGTCATGATTAGTGTTTGACCCTAGAGAAGGAAGGGAGTGGATCCAGGTCTTGCCTTTGGCATCAGAAGTAGCAGGCAGCTGTAGGACGTGCAATAGTAGGGGCTCTTGCTGCTTTTTAGTTCCCCTTTCACTTCCCTCAGAATTGGGAAGAGATTGCGGCGGAGTTACCTTGAACAAGTGATTATTTTTTGGGAGGATGTTCCAGACTTCAGTCTGTCCTTCCTGCACCCACAATTGCTGATGGCTTGCCTGGCCTTTTCTTATTTTTCCAATTTTTTAAAAAATATATACAACGTAAATTTTACCATTTTTAAGTATACAGTTCAGTGGTATTAAATACATTTATAATGTGCATCATCACCACTATCCATCTCCATAATTATTTTCACCCTGCAAAATTGAAACTGTCCCCATTAAACAATGACTCCCCATTCTCCCCTCCCCTCGGCCACATTCTACTTTCTGTCTTTCTGATTTTGACTGCTTTAGGTGCCTTATATAAGTGGAATCATACAGTATTTGTCTTTTTGTGACTGGCTTATTTCACTTAGCATACTATCCTCGAAGTTCATCCATGTTGTAGTAAGTTGTGGAATTTTCTCCTAAGGCTGAATAATATTTCATGGTATGTATATACCACATTTTCTGTATTCGTTCATCTGTTGATGGACACTTGGGTTGCTTCCACGTTTTAGCTGTTCTGAATAATGCTGCTATGAACATGGGTGTACCAATATCTTTTTGAGATTCTGCTTTCAGTTTTTTAGGGAGGATATCCAAAAGTGGAATTGCTTGATCCTCTTGTTAAATCTATTTTTAATTTTTTTTGTTAGTTTCAGGTGCACAAGACAAAGTAATACTTAAGACGTTTATCATTTATATCCCTCACACTGTGTGGACCCCTCTCCCCCCATCCACTATCCCTCTGACATCGCACCGAGCCATTGCATTTCCACTGTCTCTATTCCTAAAGCTGTACTCCGCTTCTTGTAAGTATATACACACACACACACACACACACACACACACACACACACACACATATATAAAATTATAGTTGGCATTCATTATTGTTCAGCTTCAGGTGTACAGTGCAGTGATCAGGCATATTTTTAATTTTTTGAGGAACTGCTTTCTAGAGTAGTTGTACCATTTTACATTCCCACTGTGTACAAGGATCCCAATTTCCCCACATCTTTGTCAACACTTGTTTTCTGGGTTGGGTTTTTTGTTTGGGTTTTTTTATTTTAGCTATCCTAATAGGTGTGAGGAGGTATCTCACTGTAGTTTGAGTTGCATTTCCCTAATGAGTCTCCCTTCAATTCTGTGAGTTTTTGCTTCATATGTTTGTATTTTGATGGTCTGTCATTAGCTGTGTAACTATTACATCTTGCAGTATTGAACCTTTTATTAATGTATAATGTCTCTTTGTCTCTTATAACCATTTTTGATTTAGAGTCTATTTTACCTGATACTAACATAGCCACCCCTGCTCTCTTTTTATTACTATTTAATGGAATATATTTTTCCATTCTTGCATATTCAATCTATTTGTGTCTGGATTTAAGTGAGTCTCTTGTAGACAGCATATAGTTGGATCATATGTTTTTATCCATTATGCCAATCTCTGTCTTTTTATTAGAATGTTTAGTCCATTTACATTTGTAGTAATTGCTGATAAAGAGGGACTTCTGTCATTTTGCTATTTGTTTTCTATATGCCCTTTAGATTTTTCTTTTCTGTTCCTCATTTACTGTATTACTCTCTTCTTTTGTGCTCAGTTGACTTTTTGTAGTGAAACTTTCAAATTTCTTTTTCATTTCCTTTTGTGTATGTTCAATAGCTACTTTCTTTATGGTTACTATGGGGATTACATTTAACATCCTACAGGTAAAATACTCTAATTTGACTGTATAGCAGCTTAATTTCAGTAACATACAAAAACTGTCCTCCTTTATAAGTCTTTCCCTACCCCTTTCAGCTGCTAGGTTACAAAATTACATCTTTATGCATCATGTGCCCCAAAACATAAACTAATAGTTATTTTAAATGCATTTGTCTCTTAAATTATGTGAAAAAAACAAGATTTATATTTACAAACCCAAGTTACAATAATACTAGGTTTTAGACTAAATTTTTTCTTTAAATGTGCAATCTCTTAAATCATGTAGAAAACAAAAAATATAGTAAACAAACCATTGTTAGAGTAATACTGATTTTATAATTGCCCATGTTTTTTGCCTTACTGAGATTTTTATTTCTTTATACAGCTTCATGTTACAGTGTAGCATTCTTTCATTTCATCCTTGAGGGCATGTCCATTGGTAACAAACTCTCTCAGCTTTTGTTTATCTGGGAAGGTCTTAATTTCTTCTTGACTTTTGAAGGAATGCTTTGCCAGATGAATTTTGGATGGATTTTTTTCCTTTAGCACTTTGAATGTATCAGCACACTACATTCTGGCCCCCAAAGATTCTGATGAGCAGTCTGCTGATAATCTTATTGAGGATAGATCCCTTGTATGTGATGATTTGCTTTTATCTTGCTGCTTTCGTGATTCTTGGTTTATCTTCGGCTTTTGAAAATTTGATTATAATGTATCTTGGTGTGCGTCTCTTTAAATTCATCTTACTTAGAGTTCATTGAGCTTCTTGAATGTTTATATTATTGTCTTTCATCAAATTCAGAAAGTTTTCAGCCATTATTTCTTCAAATATTCTCCCTACCTCTTTCTTTCTTCTCCTTCTGGGACTCCTACGATGTGTATGTTGGTTCGCTTACTGTTGTCCTACAGGTCTCCTTGGCTCTCTTTTTTTTTTTTTTCCAAATCTTTTTTTCTGTCTTCCTCAGACTTGGTTATTTCCATTGTCCTCTCTTCAGGTTAATTGGTTCTTCTGTCCACTTAAATCTACCTTTGAATTTGGCTAGTGAATTTTTCATTTCAGTTACTGTACTTTTCAGCTCCTGAATTTCTTTTCGGTTATTTTTCAGGTTTTCTCTTCATTGATAGTTCCATTTTTTTCACACATTATTTACTTTCTCCATATCTTCTTTTAGTTCTTTGAGCATCTTTAAGATGGTTGTTTTAAAGGCTTTGGCTAGTATGTGTCTGCCATCAGATCTTTTTCAATGACAGTTTCTGTTGATATAATTTTTCCTCTGAATGAGCTATATTTTTCTGTTTTTTTTTCTTTTTTGTATGCCTTATGACTTTTTCGTGAAAATGATATTTTAATCCAATAATGTGGTAACTTTGGAAATCAGATTCTTCTCCTTCCCCAGGGTTTCCTGGTTTTTTGTTATTGTTTTTTGATTGCTGTACGCTGAATCTGTGCTGGGACTCAGCCTGCAGTATAAATTTAAGGTCTTCTCAGGTCTTTCCCTGGGCATGAGTGGTTACTTTCTAATTTCCCCCCACATATGCAGTTGTTTTTTAAATGTTCTTGTCTTTAATGTCTGACTCCCAAGAGGAAAAGGGAAAAAATGAACGGAGGCACAGAGGAATCGCATCAGCCAATTAGATCTACTGGAAGTCACTTCAGTTGGAGGGGGAAGTGCAACACCAATGTCCCCCAGACTCTCTGCACTTCCATGATCAGAAGCAGCAACTAGCAGTCAGAGCACAGATCCTAATAATTGTAGGACAGTGTCCTGAAATGTGGCTGAGGGTGGGGGATAGGGAACTGCTATTGTGCTAAGAACTGGTATTAATATTAATATTAGCTGTCCAAGTCTTCCCTTGGGTGTTGCAAGCCCTCAATAGACTCCCGAGTTCCAAAATAGTTGCATCAGACAGATTCTGCCAGTGAAGTTGTTATCTAGGTAGGGAGACAGATTCCTGGTGCTTCATACTCAGCCATTTCCCTAGAGTCCCATCTATCTGGCCTCTTGTTGACCTGATAAACTCTCAGACCTCAGACCTCCTCTTCCTGCTGCCCACACTAACTCCTGGCATTTGTCCCTTGGAAGCTTCAGAAATTCACCACTCAGTTGTGAAGACTCCTCCTTTTCGGAGATCAGTTTGTCAAGGCTTTCTGTATCTACTGATCTTTTATAATCCCAGATATATGTGTGATTTTTATATTATTTTGATTTTTCTGGCGTTACCATGGGAATGAAACTTTTCTATATCTTTTGACATCCTGAACTGGAAGTGATCTCCTAATATTCATTTGTAATCATCCTCAGTCTGTTTTGTAGATTGTTGCCAGAGGAATTCTCTAAACATGGGACTGATCACAGGGGTTGGTCTTCAGTCATTTCAGCCTTGTCCGGCCATAGTCCAAGTGTTCGCCTCTGCTCTACCTGGCTCCTTTTATCCTTCTATGCTGACGGAACTGTCTGCTGATTCTTTTTCCTGAGGTGTAATGTTCACTTCTCCCTCCAGAGAACAAACGTCATATACTTCTCTGTTCTCCGAGCATTTTACTTATACCTTAATTATGTTATTTATAATGTATTGAGAGCATTTGCTTTATGTATCTGTCTCCCAGTTCTAATTTGAGTTCTGTGAATATTTGAATGGTATTGAAATAATTTTCTAATTTTTTGAGATAAGCACAATGGCTTATATCTATTGGACATTTAATGTGTGTTCTGTGAATGAATAAAGCCACACATTAAAAAAAAAAATCTCAGGCTTTTAGCAGATATTTATTTCCTACTTGACCCTTGCATTGTACCCAGTACTAGGGATACCAAGCAAGACAGGCATAACCCTGCTTTCAAGGCACTCATTAATTTATTGTTTCATGTACAGAAGTACTTTAATAACACACAGTACATTTAATATTTATGTATCAGTATTGTGATTTGTCACATGTCCTGACCCCTCCTTAGAGCATGGTTTTATCATTTATGAAGTGATGAGAATGGATGAGAGAACCTAAAAAAGTTACCATTGTTGACTGTTACTAGATGTTTAAGCTCCTTGATAACAGGAATCACGTCTTTCACTTCTCCGGGAAGCTTACGTAGTGTATAGTCCTCACATTCAGTGGTTTGTTAGCAAATTTTAAATAAAGAGGTGATGTCAGTGAATACTTCCAATGAATTGCATTCCATTTTTTATTCCATTGATCTTATGTCCCTTCTCTTAATGTAGCTCAGTCTCAATTTAGTGTACCACTTTAAATTATATGTATATGTAGACACACACACACACACACACACACACACACATATACACACACCATGCCAAAAAAATGTATACACATTTTAAAAAAGGAAAAAACTGTATTAAAATTCTAATAATATATACCGATAACAAAAGATGAATACAAGTCATGTGTATATGATTTTTTTGGCACACCCAGTATATTTACTTTATCCCTCTTAACAATCCTGAAAACGAGGTATAAGGGGGTCCTTTGTCTCCATTTTTCATCTGAGGAAATTTAGTCTTCATGATTACAACTGAAGAGCTGCAGAGTCCGACTCAGTCCTAGGTTGCCTGGTCCTAGATCCAGAGTGCTTCCTTTCTGTCTCCCCGTCTGTGAAATGAGGATTTCTTCCATATCTCAGTGCCTGTGGTGGTGCTCACCTTTTAACACAGCATATCAGTTAGGGGTCTTTGGGGAATCACAGGCATGTGCTAACTTTAGCAAAAGGGGAATTGATTGATAGGATCATGGGAAGTCTCAGGAGTGATGAAAAGGTTGAGGGTTAAACTGGGAATGCACAGGAGCCAGGGTAGCTCCTGGAGGTCCAGAAGCAGGGACATGAAGAGGTGTACCACCTCAGAGGGACCAAACTCCAAGTGATTTTCATTCTCTGCTCAAGATTCAGAGCAAGGGAGGAATGTTGATGTGGCTTGAGTCATCTCTCTGTTTTTTGGTTAGTGCAGTGGTCCTCAGTTGGGAGCAGTTTTGTCTTCTCAGTGGGCAGTGTCTAAAGACATTTTGGGTTATAATTTGGGGAAATTGCTACTGGCATCTAGTGGGTAGAGGCCCAAATGCTGTTAAATATCCTGTAGTGCCAAGAATGGACTAGATGAACTAGACCTAACAAACAATTATCCAGTCCCACGTGTCAGTAGCGCTGAGGTTGAGAAAGCCTGGATTAGGGGAAGGTACTTCGATTAATAGTCCCACCAGGCTCTCCTGCTGGAGGCTGGAAGAAACTCGATGCTCTGACCAAAAAAGGTGGAATAGATGTTAGACAGCCAAAAGCAACACAGAAACAGAAAAGGTGCTACCATCTGAGGCAGGAAATCTAATCTTGGAATATGAAGATCAATTACATGTTTGTAAATGTAGTATTTGAGGTTTCTTTCAGAAAAAAAGGAATGGAACATTTATAAAATATTTGAAATTATGAACTTAAGGTGCCAAAATGTCTAGGTAATTATTTTAAGAAAGGGTCCTTTGAAATGAAACTTAACTTTTCATATAAAGTAAGTAACATATAGAGAATGTATAGTATGTGCATATTTAATTCAGTGATAATTTAGGTGTTGTGAACAAAACTCTAAAATGAGCTACACTCAACTATAATCAAACTGGCACTTAACTGTGAATTAAACTAAAATAGTTTTCAGAGAACTTCTAGTTTAAAATGGAACATCTTATTCTCCAACTGTTGAAGTTGAACATGACTAGAACATAATTATATTCTCTAAATGGGGAAAAAATTATTCTTGGATCCGTGGACAGTTTACCATGACTTTGCTAATTACTTAGTTATAGTAAAAATGTTTCACATTATACCTGATTGTAGGATATTATTTAGTAAAGGACCCTTTCACTTGTTAGCAACTTTGGGTGTTGCTGGTACATAAAAATGTGAGGATGGCCCATCTGTGGGATATGTGGTCTATGTTAGAATTTCTCTAACAGCTCACCTTGTTCTTGGCCTAGACACTAATTAGTATTAAATCCAAGTGGAAGAAGATTGATTTAGCCCATAATTTTCCTCTCATTCCTTCTAACTTTGTTCACACTGAATATGAGCCATATGCGTATGACTCATAACTTGTTTGTTTTGCTTTCATATTTTATAAAACCTTTGCTGTACCAGGCCTGTTTTACTACCCTGAGGAAGTGTAAAAATGACAAGAAGCTTTTTCCCCCTTGCTCTTCTGACACGGTGGCTTTGGGCCCAGTGGTGTTCTGAGCAAGCCTCTCACTGCCGTGTTCGTTAGTCCCAGGGCTCCACGCTCACCTCAGTAGGTGTCATTTCAGGTGAACCACTGTCTCCCAGAGAAGATTGTGGTGTACCGTGATGGAGTGTCTGACGGCCAGCTAAAGACAGTTGCCAACTATGAGATTCCTCAGCTACAGAAGTGTTTTGAAGCTTTTGAGAATTATCAGCCCAAGATGGTGGTATTCGTAGTTCAGAAGAAAATCAGTATCAATCTGTACCTGGCCGCCACCGAGTACTTTGTGACTCCCTCCCCTGGGACTGTGGTAGATCATACAATAACAAGCTGTGAGTGGTAAGTGGACAAAACATGACATTTCAGCAAGAATAGGTTGCAGAGGTCATCCATTCCCTGGATATTGGACTGGGTAGTTTGGAGAGATGTGGAATGGAATCCTCAGAGTTTACTGTTAAAAAATAAAGCTTAAAAAACTATCAGGAAAAAAAATAATAACGTTTTTACTTCTTAAGTATAAAATATTGAACATACCTTCTTCCCCTGAGCTCACACATGCTTCACGTTCTGCACCCAGAAATGGTAGTTTTTACCACCATTCTTGAATAGCCTGTAGAGTCAGAAGACCTGAGTTCTAATCGTGGTTTGGTCTCTTTGTGTGCTTGAACCAAAGGTGGAAAAAATCTTGGAGATCACTGTAGCTCCTTAGATGGCGCTTCCTTCATCTAAGGAGCTACAGTGATCTCCAAGACTTTTTCCACCTTTGTGTGTTCAGATCCAACCATATCATTATTTTGTCCTTTTTCTTTATTAGGGTGGACTTCTACCTTCTGGCCCATCATGTACGGCAGGGTTGTGGCCTTCCTACCCATTACGTGTGTGTTCTCAACACTGCAAACCTGAGCCCTGATCATATGCAGAGGTGAGCTGACGAGTAACTCACTCTTTCTCACTTGAAATAATTCTGGACAGCTAACTAAGGTGAAGTCACTGCCTACCCCCAGGGGTATTTACTCCTTGAGTTTTTTTATGTCTTTCATGATAATGGTATCTTTTTGAGAAGCGATTGGTAATCCTTGTTGTACATTAAAATTACTTGAAGAGCTTTAAAAAAAAGACTGATGTCCAGGAGTTACCCCCAACCATTCTGAGGCATTTGTATTTTAAAAAACTGCTCTGAATGATTGTGACATCCAACCTGATTTGAGACCCAAAGCCCTTAAGGTCAGATTATATAAATACTTTGCTGGGGTATTTATCCTTCTGTTGGCTATTTTTGAGTCAAAACAAACGAACAAACAAAAAAACGTGTTTTCCTTTTTCTGATATAAAAATGGGGGGGGGCACTTTAAGTGAGGGAATTTACCCATGTCCTCCTAGCTTACAAATGGTGGTGGCGATAGAAACAATTCCACTTAAAAATAATGATTCCCAAAAGTTGCATCATGTAAAAATAAATAAATAAAAGTTGCATCACGTACTCCTTAATCCCCCAGTTTGCTGGGAAATGTGCAGCCATAAGTACATAATCATGCCCCAGACTGAAGGTGAAGGGTCATAAGGTTCATCTTTTCTTCTTGGCCTGCAGGTTGACTTTCAAACTATGCCACATGTACTGGAATTGGCCTGGTACCATCAGAGTTCCAGCTCCTTGCAAGTATGCCCACAAGCTAGCTTTCTTGTCAGGACAAATCTTGCATCATGAACCAGCCATCCAGCTGTGTGAGAGTCTGTTCTTCCTGTGACTGGACAACCAGGATATGGACTGAGTAGAGAAATTAGACTTCTGGACTCGGCTGTAACTCATGCAGGATCAACATAGACCGAAGGGACTTTTGTGTTCATGTTTTCCCTTTCGCCAACCCAGTAGAAGAAGATAATCTTTTTTTCTTTTGTTTCTATTTTAAACGTAGTATCACCAAGAAGCAAGTTCCATTCTAAGTATTATATCAGCTGGAAATTGCCTTGTTGCCTTTGTAGAGCAAATGGGGGTGACACTGCTGCTGTGTAGATGGAGTGGGTGAATATGGGGGAATCTTGAAGAGCCGGCAAAACCAGCAGGAGCTGTAGAAACCTGCAGAAGCTGAAATTATACCTAGGAGCTCTGCTTACTAAGCAGTTCTCCCTTCTGGTGCCAGAAGTAATAATGAATGAAGTCACTGCACGTTTTTTAAAGTAGAGAGTTACTTTATTTGAGCAACTGGGAAAAGTAATAAAAAGTCATGTAAGGCAAAAAGTTTTCAAGATACTACTATTGCTGGCAAGTGTGAAAGACATGTAGTAAAACCAACTGGTGGTATAGTCAGGCCCTTACTGACCTAATCTCCAGGAATTGAGTTTCTGACACCTGTGACTTGAGCTGACTTTGAAAGGGGCATTTATTTCTCCTTTTTTCTCCTGAGAAAGGCCGGATAAAGTTTTTCTGTTTATTTCAATTACTTGACAGTAGACCATGTTGATTTCCTTCTTCCCCTCCCACATGCACAGACACCCTTACTCTTTATTCCTACTGATCTGTAGTAAGTTTCAGTTTTTAAATCAAGAATCACAATACATGAAATTCAACAGCAAGGAAGGTTTATGATGGGATGTGAGTTTTTCTTGAACCTTTCTCCCAGGTGTGTGGCCTACTCTTCTGTTGATATGTTTGTGAATTGAATCTCTCATTTCCCTTGCTCAATAACTTCTTCCTGACTATTGGCTCATCTTGTTAGGAATTTTTCTGAATCCAGGTTAAGATTTCCAGAAGTCGGCTTTGGAAAACATGACACTCCTGCCAAAGTCCACACATTTCAGCTTAGAAAATTATCACTGTGCCTGTGGGTTGCAGTGTTTTGGGAAGCACTGTTTTTTGTGTTCACTTCCCCCCGTTTTAAAATCTTCCAGTCCCTTCAGGGCAACTTCAATCTTACCTCGCTTCAACTGGGTTTTAAAAACCAGTTTTATTTAACCTTTCCAAATTTTTATTTATTTATTTATTTATTTATTTATTTATTTATTTATATTTTGGCATGGTGGCAGGGAAGAGACGAAGCAGAAATTCCATTTTATGTGACAGTGTGTGAGAAGAGAAACTTGAGCTTGAAACTCCTCAGAAGACAAAAAGCAAGCAAGGTGTCAGTTTGTGGCAGTGTCCAGCAGAGGTTGAGGAGATCTAGGTGTTGATGGTCCTCATGTACACTCTGGTTTCCCTGGGATGCTGGAGGTAGGGCGAGGCAAAGACCTGGAATTTTAAAACCACTGAATCAAACCAATTGGAGCATACGTCTCTGGCTTAACAGATCACTTTTCTGATTCTCTTTGGAAGCATTTTGAATTTCTCTTTGGAAGTTGTATTTCCTAATACTCACTTTCTCTTACATAATCAGAGAAGGCAAATAGTTGAATATTATACAAAAATTTCTTGGGCTTTTTATTCCTGGTTTTCTTACTTTGTTTTTCAGTCTTACTGTGAAATGATTGGGTCACCAGGTGGTAAATAAATAAAAACAAACTTGTATAAATGTGCAGTTGTGTTTGAAATAGTGTTGTTGATACATTGATACAGGTTTTTCCTTCATAGAGCCGTAATACTTCAATTATTAGTTTATTACTAGAATTATTAATTTGTTACTTGGCATGCAAGGTGCAGCTCCAGTTTTAGTAGCCAGGTAATTTCACTGTGATAGGTAGTAAGATTTCTTGGAAAAGACACTAACAGCCTTACTTCTGGAACAGAGTAGGCACTTGTGTGTATGTGTGTGTTTGTCTTTTTTCAAAAATCTCTTTTCCCATCAGACAGTTTCTATTAGTCTTATATGAGAGCCAGCTCCAAGGGTGGCCCTCCCCTTCTTCTTTTTCTAATGCTTGCTCTTTGCATGTACTTCATGGTGTGTCTATAACCCTTAAAAATACCTTCCCAAAGCACTGTGGCTGCTTGCTTCATCACTACATCCCATTCTACTTATTTAGAAACTCTTTAAATGATAACAGTGCTTCATTTACGTGCATTATCCAACTTAAACTTCTTAAATGATGCAGAGCTTTTCAAACTCATTCTATAGAAAGAACCTAATTTCTATATAGTGATACAGGACCATTTTTTTTGAATGGTATGAAAAGTAGTTTTACAGATGACAATGTTATTGTCAGCTCTTTATACTGACAATGTTAAAATTTGTGCCTGAAATTTCTCAGTGATTTGGGATTATTGGAGAAGACCCTATTCTCTTTGTGGCTCTATTGCTAGCTTTATCTGGGTGTCTTAGTAACTTTTCCTGTCTGGACTTCCTTTCTTTTTTTAAAAGAGGAAAATCAAGAGGATGAGAAAATAAGCCACAGACTGGGAGAAAATATTTGCAAAAGATGTATCTGATAAAGGACTCTTACCCAAAATATACAAAGACTCTACAATAATAAAATAGACTCATTAAAAATTGGGCAAAAGACCTGAACAGACATCCCACACCAAATAAAAGACACAGTTGGCAAATAAACGTGAACAGATGCTAACCATCATATGCCATTAGAGAATTACAAATTAAAATTAGATAACCATTACACACCTGCTAGAATGGCCAAAATCCAAAACACTGACACCAAATGCTGGCGAGGAGGTGGAGCAGTGAAACTCTTCATTCATTGATGGTGGGAATGCAAAATGGTACAGTCACTTTGGCAGTTTCTTACAACACTAAACATACTCTTACCAATAAAGTCCAGCAACATACTCCTTGGTATTGTGCCCAAATGAGTTGAAAACTTATGTCCACACAAAAACCTGCATACAGATGTTTATGGTGGCTTTATCCGCAATTATAATTGCTTTATCCGCAATTATTATATAATTGCCAACACTTGGAAGCAACCCAGATGCCCTTCAGTAGGTGATGGATAAATAAACGGGGGTACATCCAGACCACTGAATATTACTCAGTGCTGCAAAGAAATGAGCTATTAAGCCATAAAAAGACAGAGGAAACTTAATTGCATGTTGCTAAGTAAAAGAAGCCAATCTGAGAAAGCTACATACTGTGTGAGTCCAACTACATGACATTGTGGAAAAGGCAAAACTATGGAGACAATAAAAGGATCAGGGTTTAGGGGAAAGGAACGAATGAACAGGCAGAGCACAGAAGGTTGCTAGGGCAAGGAAACTATTATGTAGGATATTGTAATGGTGGATACATGTCATACATTTGTCCAAACCCATAGGACAGACTTAAGCATGAACCCTGGGGTGAAAGCGATGCACTTGGGGTGATTACGATGTGTCCGTGGAGGTTCCTCAGTTGTAACAAATAACACCACTGTGGTGGGGGTTGTTGATAGTGGGGGAGGCTGTGTGTATAGCGAAAATCTCTACTTTCTGTGCAGTTCTGCTGTGAACTTAAACCTGCTCTAAAAATAGACATTTTTTAATGAGTAAACAAGGGAGACTTCTGAAAACACGGCACACTGAGCTGACCAACTGACAAGTGTTGGCCACAATAGGAAAGTATTTTTTTGTTAAGTAGCTGAATTTGGGGGACATGGAACAAGGGAAAGAAGGAAGGAAAGAAAATACCGAGGTACAAGAAAGGGCAGCCAGAGTGGTGATCGTTGGTGACAAAACAGCTCCCAGGGTTATGGACAAAATGCAGGAGCACTGAGGGTTTTCATCCCAGGAAAGGACAGAAGAAGTGGCCTCAGACCCTGTGAGATGCACAATAGCTGGAGTGAGGTGTCCTGGATGAAGAGAGCTGGCGCCTGGGAGGGGAGTAGAGAGTCCCTGCCAACCATCTTGGTGCAGCAGCAAGGAAACTCAGAGGTAAAAAGGCATTCACGAGAAAGCCCTAATCCTGGGCCACATACAGGTATTTGTAGTCCATATTTCTATTACTGGCATGTAGAAGGACCACAAGCTGAAAAATTACCACAAAAACTGGCCCAGACTGGTCAGAGCTCTGAACCCTGCAGAAGCAAATAGTCAATTGGATTGCAACACAGAGAGGTATAAATAGGAACAATGGAAGAGAAGAGAGGAGAGAATCAGAAGGTCCAACATTTGCCTAATAGGAGTTCCTGCAAGTTAAAATAGAAAGAATGAGTGACACAATATGGAAGACGGAAAGACAGAATTTTCCAGAATTAGAAACAAATATGAATCCTCTCTACCTGAAGAAATTCATTGAAGATAAAAGCACACCTACTCCTGTATGTATCAGAGTGAAGCTTTGGAACACCAAAGACCGAGAATCTTAAAAACAACCAGAGGTGAAAGAGATTGCTTACAAAGAAAGGTCATTAAACCAGCACAGACTAGCATCACCCACAAAAGATGCTTAAGACAAAAGGAAAAAGAACTTCATGCAACATCAAGTTGGAATTCTTTTCCTAGCTAAACATGAATTCAAAGGTGAGGACAAAAGTAATATTTCCTAATAAAAGACCAGAGCAGAAATTAATGAAATAGAGAACAGAAAAACAATAGAGAAAAATCAGCAACACCAAAAATTAGTTCTTTGAAAAGATGGACAAAATGGGTAAACCTTTAGCTAGATTGGCCAAGGGGGGAAAAAGACATTACTAAAAACAGGAATGAAAGGGGACTATTGACCTTACAGAAATAAAAAGGACTATAGGGGAATAAAATGAACAATTAAATGCCAACAATTTAGGTATCTTAGACGAAATGGATAAATTCCTAGAGATAACTTGCTACTGAACCAAGCATTACTTTTCCCAGTTGACTTCATCTGCCCAAACTGTCAGATGATAACAGAAATGATAGAGGCTTCTAAAGGTGTTCTAACTCTTTTGGCTGATGGAGTGTGGGGTGCTGGTCCTCGGACCTGATTTTGGGTAAACTAGAACCTTCACATTCCCTCTGATCCTCTTAAATTCATTAAACCATACCGAAACAGAAAACTCATTTTTCCCCTTAAAAGTATCATAGAAACCTGATCATTGGTTTCTCTCTCCTCTCTCCAGCTGCCCTATAGTTGGGGAGTGGAAAGGGGGGTCTTTGCCCCAGCCTGCTGATAAGTTAGTTGCCTACCTTGTTGACACAAACCATGAAGGAGCTTTGATTTTTCTGAGTCCATAGTCCCACCCTACACGCAGAGCTGGGGAACTCAGTTCTCTGGCTTCTTTCCCAAGGCTATTCCACTCCCTTCAGCTATAGGAAATCTGTCTGCGTGTCTTTTTGCAGGTAGCTGTGGTATCTTGCCAGAAGGGAAATAGCAGTCACAAAAATGTCAGATTTTTTGGCTTAGTTCACTGCCTGATGTCAAACTTAGTGAGCTGGCCGATTCATTAATCCAACAAATATTTGTTGAGAATCTGTTAGGTGCAAGATGTTATGTTAGCAGATGCAGTTCTATACAGAAATCTTTGATAATCGAGACAGATTAAAGTTTAATGAGGTTAGGGATAGAAATGTAATAATTTTAAGGGGAAAATGCGAGTACCATAAACCGTATAAAATGCTTTAATGCTGTGAATTATGACTCAATAATGGGTCATGAAATCAATTTTGTGGGTTTGTTGCCACTTTAAAAAAATTGAAATAGAATATAAAATATCAGTACGTTGCATATACTAAGAAAGTTG
Organism: Rhinolophus hipposideros; assembly: GCF_964194185.1. Classification (NCBI taxonomy): domain Eukaryota; kingdom Metazoa; phylum Chordata; class Mammalia; order Chiroptera; family Rhinolophidae; genus Rhinolophus; species Rhinolophus hipposideros. Next base: position 43,850,838 of record NC_138062.1, on the reverse strand, counting down.
TGTAAAATTTTTGTTTGCTATATTACTTGTACTGGAGTTGCAATGTAAATATTTTTTAATGTCAACAAAAGTTGAAAGGGCAGATCAAATATGCTTCAGAAGAATCAAGGAGATTTCTGAAGGGAGGTGGCTTTGAAGAGTTAGAATTTTGACAAGTGGAAATGGGGTGATACTAAGGTGGTGCAAAAGTAATTGGGGTTTTTGCAGTTATTTTTAATCTTTTAAACCGCAGTTGTTTTTGCACCAACCTAATAAGAGGAAGAAAGAGCATACTAGCTAGAGAAAAAGATGGAATTGGCATCCCACCTGGCATTTAGGTGAAAGAACTAACTAAACAACAATGAGGATGGACTTGGTCAGGGCATACCTACAGGATTTTGTGTGGGGGTGGATATGGAGAGTTCATCACCTTTTGATTTCAAGCTGTGTTAATAATTAATTGTATTCCCCTAATGGGTTACTGATAGCTTATCAGCTTTGGTGGACTTTGGCAGCTCTACCCTTCCTCTGGTTGCAAACAAGTGAGAATGCTGTGATAGGCACTGTGGTGGGTGTCTTGCCCTGCCTCCCCTTCTGTCTCTGACAGGTGGTTTATTTTCCTATGTGTAATATTGATACCTGGCCTGGAAAAGCCACGGGATTGCTTTTGGACCTCAGTTTTCAGAAGAGAGTCACACCCTTTGTAATATGTATTTATGGCCTTCATACTTTCCAGAGCTCCCTGTGTTAGAAGCATGCTTGTTTTACTTAATCTCTGGTGAGTTTCTCATTCCTTTTCCCAAACTTAAGGACAGGAAGGAGTGGTACGACTGGACCATTTCTGACAGCCCCATTGGAGATGGGATTAAGAATCCCAAATAGATGACATAATGTCTGAAAAATACTCCGCGTTTAACCAAGAAAGACAAATATAACGGGTTATTACAAAGATGATGGGGCTCCGAGGGAAATTCTGCAAGAGATACTATTACTTTGAAATCGCTTGGAAAATGTAACATCACCCCACCCCTTACCCAACTGGAGCGCTGTAATTGCAGGGTGAGAATAATTGAATTTTAGAAAAAGCCAGGGCCCAGCTAGTCTCTTCAAGTGTGGCATAAACAGTTTACCCGTTCTGGCATTGCTTCAGTGCTTTTTCTCTTTTTCCCTCTCTACCCATTCCTGAGGGACAAGCTGCCATCCAGCCCCAGATTCTTCCTACCACCTGCTCTAGGGATTGTCTGCTCTCTTCTCCATTAGCACTGCCATCATGGGCGTCTCCCTAGGACCTGCAACGTGGGGAGTGTTCCCCATTCCCTGTGCAAATGCACAGACACAGTGCCAGCTGGGCACTAACTTGAACTAGAAGAGGGACGTGAGTACGAACTGGCTACAGTTCTGTCAGAAGGCCCTTCTTTTGGGTCCCCTAGACCCAGGTGGCCGCTGGCTTAGCTGTAGAGGAAATAATCATGATGTCCAGCAGACTAGAACAATGGGAGTTTAATGGGTGGCTTATTTTCTCAAGAAATTTGCATTTCCGAGTCCTGATATCCACCTCAATAGGACTATCGCACATCAAAGAGACTGCTAGGACACTCCTCACACAAAAATTAACATTGTCCCCAGCTTTCGGTTAAGAAATCTGGCTCCTTAGAGAGCCTGATCATTTGAGGGCGTGGTTTGACATCTAGCTCGAAAAGTGAGAGTAGTACGGTTTATTTGGCACGTGTACAGGAAATTTTTGTTCTTTTGGCTGGTGGGAAAATGCAGAAGGAACATCTTTGGTGCCTCCCTTTTTGGGGTACACTTCAGAACTGAACTGGGGAGGGAAGAGAGAAGTTTTTTACATTAATCAGAATTCTTAAAATATATACATACGTACTGGTTAAGTGAGTAGCAGTCTTACTCCTGAGGGTTGGAGGCCAGGTTGCTTGCTAGTTTCCCACGTAAGAGGGGGAAAGGTCTTAATGGGAGGTTTCCAGAAGAAGGAGGAGCCTGTGGGGCCTCTGTGAATGAAGGATGGAATTCACCAAGCGATTAAAAGAGGAAGCCGGCTAACCTAGATGTGAGCTAGGACTCGGTGAGCGAGGGTCTCAGATTGGGGCCCCGAGGCGCAGAAGAGCGCTGGCTCAGCCGGAAAGCCCTGGGCAAGCCAACCGCGGGTCCAGGTCTAGCGGGCAGCGGAGCGGTAGTTCCCGCAAGTACCCCTCCCGCAGGCGGGGGCCCCACGTGGCAGGCCCGGGGGAGCGCAGGGAGGGGCGGGGGCGGGGCCGAGGGCGGGGGCGGGGCGAGGCTGACGCGCAGGGTATATAGTCGAGCATGCGCGGCGTGGCGGGGACGGACGCAGGCAAGGGGGAGAGGGCACGCGGGTTGCCTGCGCGGACGTCGGGACAGAGCAGCCGTTGCAGCTACCGGCTGCCCGTGGGCCTGGCTTGTGAGATTGCGCGGGCGCGGTGGTGTCCGCCCCAGCTTCAGGTGAGGGGCTGAGGGCGTGCGATTGGGGCCGCGCCGTGCCCCAGGGATGCGGCAGCGCGCGGGGGAGCAGTGCGCCTCCGGGCTCGGGTCCCTGGGTGGGGGTGGGGGCCCGGCTGCGCGTACTACCGGGAGCCCCCCGCGGTCCCCGAAGCCTCGGGCTGGACCGGGGAGTCGCTCCGGAGAGCCCGCACACGGGCCCAGACACTGGAAGGAGGCGACACCTGGCTGCGGTGCCACGCTGGGGTTACTAGGAGAGGGAAGGGAGGTCGCAGCTGCGGTCCGTTGGGCTGTAGGGCGCGGGATGTGGGAGCCAGAGAAGGTACCCAGAACGTGGAAAGCTGCACTGCGAGGCTGAGGGAGGAGGCTTCCTGGAGCCCATGGACGCGAGGACAGAAAAAGCGGAGAATAGTTGGGCAAATCCGGTGGGCAGCTCGTGGGGCGGCCCCAATGGAGCACTGGTGTCCCTCCCGACTTCGCTTTCCAAGAATTGTGGTCCCTACCCCACCCCACGCAGACCACCTCCCCCGCTGAAGAAATGCCCCAAATCTTCCGGCTGGCCGGTAGCAGGAGATGCAGGGTGGCAAAGGAGGCTCTAAGCTGACTCCGACCGGTGGGTACGGCTTTTTAGCTATTTGTGGTCGGTACTGACCAATATAGGTGGTCTGGTTTAGGCTGCCCTCTCTTGGTGGATCAGGGCAATAGATCAAAATAGTCATCAAGCAGTTTCACCATGTGATCCTGAGGTCCAGTTAAGCCAAGAAAATGTCCTCAGCTCTGGCTTGCGGCTACAGTTTTGAGGATCTAGTGTCTGCCGGGGCCTGGGTGTTCAAGAGGACTGTGAACATGATTTGGTGAGGGGCCTAAGGAAGCAGGGAGGAAGGAGCAGCCTTGACCTGACCCTTCCTCCTGGAGTCACCCTTGGCTTGGGTTTGTCTTCCATCACTCTTCGCTAGGAACCCCGGGCCACTTGCGGAGGCCGCTCAGAAGTGCTGTTGATAAACGTGTCATGGGGGTTGACTTGGCTTCCCTGGCCTCTGTCCCAGCGCTGCTCCTCACTTGCCCTACGACCTTGGGAAGGGGTCAGTGCTTGCTGAGGTCAGATTGGATCTCTGGTCTCTTATTCGTTAATCCTTACCTCTTTAAACAAGAGCCATAAAGACTGGGAGGAGCTTGGTGAAGCAAGAGAAAGAATGTCCAGAATCATAACTTTTAGCAGCTGGCATTAACCCCATATTCCATTTCCTGTTGGATACTCAGAGGTGAGTCTTCCATACATTGTGTGGTAGCCAAGAGATAGACCAGTGAGTGCTCCTCTTCCCGCCACTGGTTTGCAGGTATGACGAGGGAGCACCAAACACAGAATGAGTGACCTTGTCATTTAGGCAAGAAGAGTCAGAATTGTGGGCTTTTTGAGATACCAGAGCTCCGGTGACTCGCCATTCATCCCTCATACGTAAATGCACAGGGCCTGGTCTGTGATTGGCTCTGCACTGGCGACCGCAGCTGCAAAGAGAGGAAGAGGTCCCGCTCCTCCACACTCTTGTTGGTCAGAAAGAACATCCATACGTGAAGAATGAGGTAGAGCAAGAGAGGTCCCACTGTTGTGTTTCATCTGCCAGAGGTCGTGTATGTACAGTGGTAGGAGGATATCTGGCTTTTGAGCCAGATGAAGTTGTGTTCAAATCCGCGCCCATCACTGTCCAGCAGGGAGAAATTCTTAACCTCTGTGGGCCTGTTCTCACCACTGTGCAGCATATTGTGTTTCCACCTAGAACACAGAGGTCTTCTCCTCCTCCTCATCTCTGTGGGGTGCACCGGAGTATTTAGGGGTCCCAGAAGCTGATAGGGAGGTTGGGTTGTAGGGGTGGGATGAACCCAGACTTAGGGTTGGTTCTCCTCCTCAGGATGGATGCAGTTTCCCTGCCTTTTGGGTAGGCCTCTTTTCTGTGGCCTGCCAGGGATGGCCCCACAGATTCACTGGGCAAAGGGAAAAGAGATTTTTGTTCCACCGTCAGTTTCGGGAGGTACTCTGATTTCTTAGGTAATGGAAACACTCCTTTTCTGTGCTGATTGTAGGCAAGAAGGACTAAATATGTATGTATGTGACTCTCTGTGTGTTTGTGTGTGCGTATATGGACCAGTCACTGGACTGGTTCTGATTTCAAAGAACCTCACCACCTTCTTCCTCTTTCCTCTTTTCCTGCTCACAGCCCACTGTGTTCTAGGAGGAACCATGTCCATGTCCAATATTTACAGGATCTTGGGATCTAAGTAGTAGTGCTGTGAATTGATTGTATATGTCAGGGAATTGGGACCTTCTCCCCACTCTGCCAAAATAATCAGCCTGTTTGTACTTGATGTCTGAAGAAAGTATTTTGAAGAAAATGCCTAGGTATTTTGCAGAACCACACACGACAGGGACTTTGGGAAGCTTTGAGTCTAGCCCCACTGTGTTTTACAACTAAAAAACCTGGATTTAAAGAGGTTAACGGGTGTCACCATGTCACATTGCTTGCTAACGGCCAAGAGACTTACGGTGCAAACCAGAGAAAGGTTCCATTTTTATTCCTAAATGTGATGTAATTGCTAATAATCCTAGTCTTTTCCTTGAAAAACGTAAAGAGGAAGGAGGCAGTTGTCCCTGTGTGCTTATTTGGATGGATGGGGGTCTTTCCTTGTAGAGAGAGAAATTTCTTCTGGAGGAGTTCAGTACTTTTTTCTCTTTCCAGACTCCCTGGGGACAAGGGAGGTTGGGGAGTGGGTGAGGAAGGGTCATGCTGTGGGGCCCCAGCCAGGACTCACTAGGTGTCTAGAGAGGACTTCTCTGACCTTGAGGTTGATGGACTGACAGAATGCCGTCAGATAAGGAGTCCAGAGTCTTCTGCCAGCCATGGGCCTCAAGCCCTCCCAGGGGACAAACAGGCCAGTCTCACCACAAGGCCTCCAAGCCCCAGCTGCCTGTCTTCCCCCATCCTTACTGTGATCAGTGAGGCTTCCAGAGGGGACCCTTTGTTGGACCCATCTGAGGTTCAGAGGCAGAGCCCCCTGTCTTCCCTCCATGACTCCTATAACAATGGGAAGAAGGGCTGCCACAGAATCTGCCTAGAAAGAGAGCTTGGCATGACCAGCCATGGGAAACCAAATTCCCTGCCTTGGAAACTCGAGATCCGAATGCTGTGTTCCCAGGCCTCCTTACCTTTCGCCATCATCAGGCCCAGGAGAGTCCTGAGTTTGATAGAATGAGAAGGTGACCATCATTGATGACCGTTGGGTCCCTACAGGCTCTTCAGCACTAAGTAGTTAATAAAAAGCGTCAGTCAAAAGTTTGGAATTAAAAAAAAAAATTCCAGGTTTTAAACAATTCATTTTACCTTAAAACCATGTGCATGTATTTTTATTTGCCAAAACATTGATTTAAGGCCAGGGGCCTTATCTTTGATCTCTTAAGTTCCTTCATGAGACTTGCAAATTGTTTGTGTATAAAAATCACACCACATGTATCACCTGCAATTTCTCTTTTCCTTTGTTTTAAAGTTTTTTCGCTAGGCTATATATTCACATCGCTCAAAAGCCAAAAGGAAAAAAAAATAGTTTTAAAAAGTGGCACACACGTGTACACTCAGTATACAGTGAAACAGCTTTCCCCTGTCCCCCTTTTTTGCAAATGCTGCAAGTTAGCATTTTAGGCACATTGTTTAGCATCTTTTTTCACTTAGCAACTACATTCCATCTTTACATATCAGCACACAGAATACTTTTAGCATCCTTTTATTATATAGCTGCATATTATTCTAGAATATGGAAGTACAGTAAATTTTTAACCAACATATGTTGCTTCTCTCTCTCCGCCACCTTGGGTTGTTTCCAGTATTTTGTCGTTAGACAGTGCTGCAGTAGAAAACTAGACAAATGGCATTTTGTACATGTGTGTGACTACAGAAGAAATTCTCAGAAGTGGAATTGCTGGGTAAAAGAAGTTATACATCTGTTGATTTTAATTAAAAAAAGAAATCAAGAATTCAAAAGACATTTACAAACCAGTCCATGTGCAGAATCCTGCTTTTTAAATCCACACACCTAATTTAATCTTTTAATTTCATTTGTAATACATTTTTGTAAGTGAGCAATAATTAAACTTTTGGATCCTAGGGTTCCTTAATACTGTCTTTTGCGTACGTGACTGTACCTATTGATATTTATCACGTTACAAATGAAAACAAACTTAAATAGTTATTCATTTCAAATAAAAATAAGGTCATTGCATATTAACATAAAACATTTTTATGAAAAATAACTTTTCCAAAATAAAAAAGTGTTTTTGCATTTTTGCAGATCTTCAGGATTTCAAAATAATGATTTATTAGATAATAAATTATGATAGGCATTATGTACGTTTGATGGTAAATAGTTGCAATCCTGAGAACAGTTAATCTCTGAAAACATATTTATACTCTAAACTTCTACCTTAGAAATTTCTAGAAAACTCAAAGTCTATATGGCACACATTATCACACTTCCTGTAGCTTCTAAAAAATGAATGAGAAAGCTTTTAACATCTTAATATTGTAATAAAAATAGTTTTTACTTTGCAGACCTCCTGAAATGGGCTCAGTCACCCAGGTGTCATCTAAGACCACAATTTCAGAATTGCTATTCTAGAGCATTTAGCTTAATTTTGTAGAAATCAAAAGTTTCTGCATTTATATTTCAGTGACTATTTAATTAAATTGTAATCCTAAAATTAAAAAAAAAAAAAAAAGAAGTGGCATAAAACGGTTTGGGAATAGGCTCAAAAGACTCTTGGTAAGTGAACCTCAGCTGGTGATAGCCCAGGGGCCTGTGTGCTGCAGGGAGGTGCAGGAGAGATGGAGGGGATTGGCCAGGCCTGTGGAACTCAGCGAAGAGACTTCCACTCCACGAAGACAGGCAGAACACTGTGTCTGTTCCAAACATGCTTGTATAATTTGTGTGGAGGTGAGTTGAGTACCCACAGAAAGTTAACATGCTATCGTGGCCTTTGTTAAGCTCCACTGAGTGCAACAGACAAGAGACACTTGAGGCCAGAGGAAGGTGAGGCGACTGGGGCGGGGGGGGGGGGGGGGGGCAAGAGGTATCTGGGAACGCTCCCTGGAAGTGGAACGAAGTCAAGTTTTGAAAGCTAAGAAGAAAGGAGAGGGAGGAGAGGGTCCTGACAAAGACAGTGGTGTGAATAACGACACAAAGGTGTATTCCTGGGGCAGGGTGGTCAGCAGAGGCCAGAGTGGCTGGTAGAGGGAGAAGTGATGTGGCTAGAAAGGTAGGTGGGGTCCAGCAGTTTTGAAGGGCTCTGGGGTCTAAGGTACATGGTATTCTCTGTTTCCGTATCAAAGACTGCTGCTCTTAGCAGCCCTCTAGTATCTTGGAGTCCAGCCTGCTCTTACCTGGAACAACTCCATGGTACCACCTCTCCAACCTTTGTACCAGTGCACTTACTCCAGCCTCCTGCCTGTTTGCACTTGATGTCTGGAGAAAGTATTAGGAAGAAAATGTTTCGGTATCAAATGCTCTGGTTATCAAAGTAATGCATACTCACTATAAAGATGAGTATAAAGCAGCATGGGAGCAAAAGTCTGTAATCCTTCAGCCCCGAGGCAACCTCTGCTAATGTACTCACCCTTTCATTTTAAACTTTTTATTTTGGACTAGTTTAGACTTAAAGTTGTTTTGTACATATATACACATGTGTATATACATAGATATGTATATACACATACAGCAGAGTGCCTTTATCTCCTTCACCCCATAGGACAGTTACCAAGAACAGGAAATCAACATTGGCACACCATTAGCTAAACGACAGGTCTTATTTAGATTGCACCAATATTTTCACAAATACACTTTTTCCGTTCCAGGATCTGATCTGCAATCCCACTTTGTATTTAGTTACTATTTCTCCTTAGTCTCTTGCATTCAGGATGCCAAACATGTCCTATTACTGGTGGTGTTTACGTGGATCACTTGGTTAAATTGGTGTCCACTGGACTTCCATCCTGGAAAAGTGACTTTCTCCCATGCTGAATCCTTCTCGTGCTTCAAATCCCTTTTGCCGGGAGGAGCCTGTCCCTTTTAAGGGCTCATCTGATTCGTTTTGACCCATACAGGATAATTTCCCTATCTTAAGGTCAACTAAATTAGTCATGTAACACCGGCAAAATCCCTTTTGCGAGGTAATGTAACACAATAACAGGAGGGATATCTCATATTTACAGGTTTTGCCCACACAAGGACGAGGGTCACTGCGGGTCATCTTAGAATTCTGCCAGCCATAGCAAGAGCCTCAGCTAAAAGTGATCAGGCCTTATTAATTAGAGCACCAAAGTGTGTGTTTCCTAGGGCTGCCGTAAGAAATCGTCACAAACTTGGTGGCTCAAAACAATAGAAGTGTACTCTCACAGTGCTGGAGGCCAGAAGTCCAAAATCAAGGTTTCAGCAGGGCTGTGCTCCCTCCAAAGGCTCTAGGAGAGAATCCTTTGGCCTCTTCCACCTTTTGGTGGCTCCAGATGTTCCTTGGCTTGGGGCCCCATCACTCTGATCTCTGCCTCTGTCTTCAGGTGTCTATGTCCAAATCTCCCTCTCCTTTCTCAGGTAAAGATACCAGCTACTATTTAGGAGCCACCCTAAATCCAGGATGACCTCATCTCGAGATCCTTAACTAATTATATCTGCAAAGACCCTATTTCCAAATAAGGTCACATTCTGCAGTTTTGAGTGGACATGGATTTGGGGGGATATTATTCAACCTCCTACACTCAGGATAGAGGAAAATATCCTTTGTAAACTTTGGTTCACAGAGCCGCAAAGGAAAGGGAGATTTCTTTTTACACCTAGGATAAAAAGCAGGCCTGACTGTTGTTGAGCCCAGGGCCCAGCCTCAGGCTGCCTGCTGCCTTCATGTTGACACAGATCTAAGAACTGAGTGGGTATAAATTATAAAGCTGGCTTCAGAGGCTCTACATTCTTAGGATGCAGACACTTGGCAATACCAACAACTTGCCTCTGCAAGGAGCTCTCATTGAGTGTTAGTTTCCTTGCAGGCTGCACAGAGCAGAGATGGTGGTACCCATATGCAGGAAAGGGACAACTGACTTCAAAGAGTTGAAATAAATCACAGGATGTTGTAGGTGGTCCGTGTCTCGTCCAGCAGTCCTGAAATGTCAGGCTTGTGCCCCAAGCAAGAGCGAGGTTGATGTATCAGAACTAGATGTACAATACTGATCTCACCCGGGAAGCTCTGAGGTGAAGCCTGCCCGCTGGGGCCGCCAGGTTAGGGAGCCATGCACACATGTAGTCCTGTATAGGGCAGATGAGGACTGGAATCCACCTCTGGACTCTAACTGAAGATCTTTCAAAAGGGGAGGGACAAGTCATTAATTTCTAATTGGACTCAAAAATTAACTTTCTTCTAAAGTAGGACGTATTCATTATATTTAGAAAATACAGATGAATAAAAAGATAACAAGTTACCATTAAACCCACCACCAAGAGATAACAGTTTGTTATATATTTTTAGTCTTTTTCTGTGAATGTATACATTTTAAGGAAAGGTGATCTGCTGTAAAATTTTGTAAGCTCTTTTTTTTCCCCCACTTAACATATGAACAGCTTTCCATGTCATTCTTCTCCCAAATAACTAGCATTTATTGAGCAATTACTGTGCACTGGCACTGTAATTATTTATATTCAGTATTTCATTTAATTTTCTCAACGGCTCTGAGGGACTGTCAGTAGCTTTGTTTTTCTGTATGAGGAAATTAAGTCTCGTTGGAATTGTGACTTGACCTAAGCTTTGAAGCTAGTAAGTGCAGACTCAGGATTCACCCTGGGGTCTGTCTCGCCGAGACCCTAAATTCTTAATCTCTGTACTCAAACTACAGATTTTATTAATTACATGGATTATCTTACTTTACCAATCCCTTTCTATTGTACATTTAGATTGTGTGCAGTTTTTCACTGTTACGAGCACTGAGAGAATGCAAGCTCTGTGAGAGTGGGGATTTTTGTCTGTTTTGTTCATTCCTGCGTTCTTTGACACTCGATAGGTGTCGAGTTTCCTTAAGGATGAATTCCCAAAGTGAAGTATGGGGACTTGACAAGATGACTTTCAAAGTTGTTTTCTGAAAAAAGTAAATGTACAAGGCTAGTCAAAAACAGTTTCAGAAAGAAAGTAATGAAGTTGGACTTGTTTTCCCCCCAAAAAAATAATAAAGTAAAAGATAAACTATGACATTGGCACAAGATTGATACATGAAACAAATGGAACCGTCTGAAAATTGACCTCAATATGTGTAGGAATTCAGCAAACAATAATGGTATTTTTCTTACTAATTGTGTGATTTGGGGCAAGACCCCTCAGTCCTGGTCCTCATCTGTAATTGGGGATGATACCATACTTCCTCAATTTTAAGATGCTTTTGTTGTTTTTAATGTTTCTGAAATAGGGAGGTGTCTCATTGGTGTATACAGATAATGCAGTGTGTATTTCTACTCTGAAAAGCTGTCACTGATGCTTTACAATTCAGGAAGTACTGTAGACTATTATCTTATAAGGTTGAGAAGATTCCATGAGATAATGAAAACAAACTGCTTAGCACAATGCCTGGCAGACAACAGTGAATCCTAGCAATTCCTATCAAATTAAAGACTAAAGCATGATGGATGAGTTACAGGGGTGTTTCAATGCACATAACAGCGTCCAGCCAGATCGCATGTAAAGCATCCGACTTTTAGCCATGCAAGGCCTAGGTTCCTGCTCAGCGATGCCTGTAGGAACCCAGGCTCTCTCCAGCGTATCTGTCTGCTCTGCCATTCTTCACACGGGGACTTTGTTCTGGTTGTCACTTGCCAGCCTGTAACTCTGAGCAGGAAGGAGGAAGGGAAAGAGATGGCACTTATTCTGTGTACTTGGCTAGACCAGCCACCTGTGCCCTCTCAGTACAAAGGATATATTTGACTTTACCTCTATTTCTTCCCTTTTATAGACTTTACAGTTGAGGTTTGCAAGGAAAATCGACTTTTCATTGAACGATATTGAGGTCATTGTCTAACTTTTCTTTTTTTTAATAAATTTTATTGGGGAATATTGGGGGACAGTGTGTTTCTCCAGGGCCCATCAGCTCCAAGTCGTTGTCCTTGAATCTAGTTGTGGAGGGCGCGGCTCAGCTCCAAGTCCAGTCACCGTTTTCAGTCTTTATTTGCAGGGGGCACAGCCCACCATCCCACGTGGGAATCGAACTAGCAACCTTGTTGTTGAGAGCTGGCACTCTAAACAATTGAGCCATCTGGCCGCCATTGTCTATTTTTAAAAAATGAGATTTTCTTTCTTACACTGTGCCAAATTAAATTCTAGATGAATTAGAGATTTGAATTTTTTTTAAAGGCAAGGAAATATAAGTGTGTGTTTCTGTAATTTCAAGGTGGGAAAGGATTTTCCATGCATGTAACTAAAAGCAGAAACCTTAAAAGTGCGATATATTTACTTTACCTTTTAAAATTTTGTCAAAAACACCAATTAACAAAATTAAAAGACAAATGATTGACTAGGAAGATATTTGTAATGTGTGACAAAAGGTTACTATTTTTATGGGTCCATGCAGTGAACTCTTACATATACCGATAAGAAAGATGATGAATGTAAGGTAGCAAAAAGGGACAAAGGAGGGTAACATGCAATTTGTGAAAGAAATATAAATGTTAGTAAACCTGAAAATGTGATGAACCACCGGTAATGAAAGAAATGCAAATTAAGAGAATTACAAGAATGATTTTTAGCTAATATGGCAAAGATGGAATACTATTTTAATAGTCAGCATTGGTGAGAATCTTATGAAACAGTCATCCTTATACACAGTAGGATTATTAGTTAAATCTTCTGAAAGATAGTTTAGCAAATAGTTTAGTAAGTTCTTAGTAAATATTTGTTGACCACTGTCCTGGGGAAAGGGACTGCCCCTCAGCCAACCTGCTCTGGTTCTCACTGATTCCTTTTCTTCTGGGAAAATTCTCTTCACCTCGTACGGACTTTCCATGCCCTGCTGCCAGGTGGGGGTAGAGGGAGGGGGTGGCCAGCTCACCTGATGGCCTTCTCCCACAGCCACCCTCCACCCACCACCCCCAGGATTGCTGGGCTGGGCTGCCCTCCCGAAGGGAGGGGAAGGAGGAGGAGCACAGACCCAAACCACTGTGTTTCCCTCATGTCTTTTACTGGAAGTCTGAAAGGTTGGTTTGTGTGAGAGAAAGGTGGTGGCGTATGTGTGTATCCTGCTAGTCAACAGAGGCCTGTAACTCACTGCAAGCAGGCTGAGCTGTCAGGACTCTGGTCCTTTCCTGGAAACCAGAGGGCTCAGGGCCAGCCCCAAAGACTCTTAATTTTCTTCAAGCTCAGAGTACATGAAGCTTGGGGTGAGGCGGAGCCATATTGACCTGTGGGGAGGCTGGCCCTGCTTTTCCCTCCCAGGCGCCAGCGGTGGTAGGCCCTGGCATCCCTTCCTGCCTCCGTCCTCCTTTCCCCTTGCTCACTGATGGCCTGTCCTGTGCTCTGCCATCTTGGGGCCAGGTGACAGTGCTGACCATTTCCTTGATGTCGGAGACTTTCTGTCAGAGAGGCCCTGCAAGTTCTCAGGATACCAGGTCCCTGGGTAGTGTCCAGGGGCAGCCAGCCATGGCCGTTCTCATCGGCTTTCCCAGAAAGGTGCAGAAAGTACAAAGTCACCCCCACTCCTCCAGACTCGGGCCACTTGCCAAAGCGCTCTCTGGGATAGCCTGGACCCTAGGAACAGAGCTTTTGTCCCGGTTTCTGCTTCTCCTTCCTTGGCCAACCCCCTGCCATCCTGCAGACACTATGCAGAAGTACCTCCCACGGCAGAGGCCTTGACCGTGGGTAAACCGTGGTGTGTGCACAGCACGGCTGGCCAGATTGTGCCTGTGACCTTGGCTCTTCTCACACCACTCCCTCTTGGCAGCTGCGAGAACCCCTCCCCCCACATTTCAGGATGTGTGCAGTTGGCAGATCGAGAGAGGCTGTGTGCCATGGGACCCAGACTCAGAGTTTCCATGAGCAGCTGAGAAATTCTAGAAACAGCCTATACTTTGGGGGCTTCCTTTCCTTTTCTGCCCTGCCGCGGGGAAGAGTTAATATGTTATTTTCGGCAGGATTATCAGATGGTTGCCCGTCCTCAGCGTGCTGGTTTTCAGGGTTGTGGGGAAGGGAAGCTGCCTGCCCGTGCCTGCCTCTCTCCTACCACCTTCCTCCTGGGTCCTCTGTACCCAGAGAAACCCTTAGGGGTTTCTCTTTAATTTTTCTACCTTATGTTTTGTACCCCAACTCCAGATCAGTTTCTCCAGGGTCATCAGCTCTACTGATGCTGCAGGAAAAGGGGTCCTGCCCCCCCAAGGTTACTTATAGTTCAACTGGGGCTAGAAACCAAAGCACAATAAAATTCTGAGCTGTGAGGCACTGTGAAAACAGGCCGGGAAATGAACACACTCACTCCGCAGCTATCCTTTGGGCAGACTCCCTGCTAGGTACTGACTCCTCCCGGCTCCCGGGGGGAAAAACAGGCCCAGCGCCTCCACCATGGTGGAGTTTTCAGTCTAGTAGGAAGAGATAGATCTTATGCAAGCACAAAATAATAAAAGACTGTTTTAGATAGTGATATAGCTTAAGAAGAAAATAAAACAGGCCACTGGGATTCTAAATGACTAGGAATGGACTTTTTTTTTTTTTTTAAACCAGGGGGCCCTCCACTTTGAGGAGGTGACATTTGAACTGAGACCTGTTGTAAAGATGTGGGGAAGAGCATTTTAGGCATAGGGAACAGCAAGTGCAAAGGGCCCGAGGTCAGAATGCACTTGGTGTGTTAAAGGGACAGAAACAAGCCCAGGGTGGCTGGATCCTAGTGAGTGAGAGGGCCCAATAATGAAAAGGTCACTGTCGTCGGCCAGGGCCAGATGACACAGCGATTCGTAGGCCAAGAATAGGAGTTTAGATTTTATTCCACTTATACTGGGAAGCCATTGGAGGTTTTAAAACAAAGGAAGTGCTGTGATTGGATTTGTACTTTAAAAGGATGACCCGTTCACTGAGCTTTACACTTAAGATTCAGGCACTTTACATGTATATCTATTACACTTACTAGAAAGAAAGAAAGGGCTCTGACAGTGTGGGGGTAGGTGACCAGTGGAAGCTGGAATGCTAGGTAAGAGATTTTATTTCAACTAGAATTTCAACATTGCCTCCACTCACATTCCCTGTGCTCTGTCGCTTTACTAGGAAAACTGGAATGGGCTCATGTCCTCGGGGGGTTTATAGTGTAGTGTCTTCAGATTCAGACAATCCTTCCAGATTTTCCTCGAAGAGAGGTCTTCAAGAATGCATAGCCCGTTCACTTGTACATAGTTCCATTGTGAGGAAGGTTCGTTTACTGATCTGCTTGCCTGCCAACGGGCTTTTGGGTTGCCTGCAAGGTTTTTGTTCAGGTGAAGAGTGCTGCCATAAGAATTCTCCTGTCCATCTCTTTTTTTTTGTCTCTGTTTGGGGTTGAAAGTCACCGAAACTAGAGGACATCTGAGTTGCAAAGGAAACTCAGAAACCTCTTCCAGTGTCAATCCGATTGCCTCTTGGGGTTGTTGACAGCCAGAGAGGGTAAGCCTTTAAGTCTGGCTAGAATGTTGATCTCTTTTTAGTAGGCAGCAGTTTGTAGGAGGGAAGGGAGTGGAAGGGCAAGTTAAAATACGAGGGTGAGTCCTTGTGTTGTTAGGGAAATCGCTTGTTTTGCACCATATTGTCTGGAGATTGCCGCCTACCCACAGCACTGATGGGCTGTTTGGACTTGAGGAAGGGCAGCGTTGCCCACGTGGGTCTTTTTGCTGCCTGTTCTGTATCTAAATGTGATAGGAGTCAGAAACCTGGCTGCCTTTGTTCTGGAATCCATCTGTGAGTGCTCTTGGCAGCTTCTCTCTAGAGCTCTGGCCCGGGCAAAGACAGGAGAAAGATCAGGAGGACACAGGGTCAGCGTCCTCACGCTCTCCTGTGCATCTTGGTAACGGGGAGCATGGAGAAGACAACCCCTGGCTCTAAATACTGCATCTTCATTGAAGTCCATGCCAGCCATTCTGGAATGTCCAGAGAAAGTGAGGGTGTATCTGTTCTATACGCATTTATATTTACATGTTCATGTGGCAAGTGCTTACTTAGATCCTACCAGCCTCCTAGGATTGTTATGAAACAACCAACACGGTTAACTAGAAGCCCTCGAGTTGCCATTCTAAGACAGCGTACCATTGAGTTACAGAGTGGTAGGATTCTGGGCGGCCGGATGGCTCCAGGGTTAGAGCGCGAGCTCTGAACAACAGAGTTGCGGGTTCGATTCCCACATGGGCCAGTGAGCTGCGCCCTCCACAACTAGATAGAAGACAACGAGCTGCCGCTGAGCTTGTGGAGGGGCGGCCGGATGGCTCAGTTGGTTAGAGCGGGACTCTCAACAAGGTTGCTGGTTCGATTCCCCTCTGGGATGGTGGGCTGCGCCCCCTGCAACTCCACAACTAGATTGAGGGACAACAACTTGGAGCTGATGGGCCCTGGACAAACACGCTGCCCCCCAATATTCCCCAATTAAATACTTTTTTTAAGAAAAAGAGCGGTAGGCTTTTGAGGAAGGTGAGAATGCTTCCCAGGTGGGGTGGGACTTGTCCTAGGGAGGCAGGATGGAGACTGGATCAGAGATGGTGCTTCCTCCTGCAGCTCGTCCGTTCTTCTTCCTTTTTCTTCTCGTCTTTCTTTCTTTCTTTTTTTTCCCCCCAACATCCAGGCCCTTTGCACTTGTGGAGAGAGTGCTTAGATCACATGCAGACTATATGTTCAGCTGTGTGGCAGATGTTTCTAGCAGATGTTAATCAGACTTCCAATCCTGTGGGAGGATGTGGAGACAGGAGGGTGCAGGGATGGGGCATTCTGAGCAGAGCCCAGGGTCCAGGCAAAAGAGTCCTGGCAGGTGACGGGGAAAGGCAGTAGGATTCTAGTCGGGGGGACCCTTGACGACCAGGCTGTTGATTGGAGGGGAGTGATGGAAGGTATGTACTTTAGTAGGAGTGACAGGATCCAGGAGGTGCAGGGTGGGTTGGAGGGGCGTGTAAGTGAGTCTCCCGAACACCGAGCTGCAGTGGTTTCTCTTCAGGAGTCCTAGGAAGGAGGCAGAAGGTATGGGAAGGCCTTTCTCCTCTGTAATTGGATGGTGACTGCCAGTAACCCTGGGCCAGAAAATGAGCCATGTGGGACGATGCTTCATGTGGGAAATTTGGACAGTGGGAGGGCAAATGGAGGAACCATGTATGATTCAGGAATGTAATTACTCAATTTCCTTCCCTTTCCTGCCATCTTTCTCCAGTTTGGAAATCGGGGGGTTTTCTTTCTTTTTCTCAATAACCCTCTTATGAGAATAAGGCTCACTTATTATTCTGCTGGTAAATATTTATGGTCACTGACTAATCTGAGGTGCAGCCTGTGCCTTTCTACTGGGGCGCCTTTGTGACCAGTAACCACACGAAGGTTGAGTGCTGGGCAGGGTGGGGTCGTCCCTGGACAGCCGTGGCTCTTGCCCTCTTGGGTGAAGAAACCTGGAGATCTAACGAAAGCTCTGGATCTTCCTCTGAAAGTTGTGGTCCTCAGACTTTAGTGGACATCACGGTCACCTGGAGAGCTTCCTAAAGCACAGCCTGCTGGGCTCCAACCCCAGGTGTCTGATTCAGCAGGTGTAGGCGGGGCTGAGAATTTGCACTTCCAGCAAGTTCCCAGGTGATGGTGACGCTGCTGATCCAGGGACCCCACTTTGAGAATCACTTCCCTAGAGGAATTCTCACACCCAGTTCAGCCTCTCAGCTGCCGAGACTGCTGTGGTCCGAGTCTTTGGGGAAGGCGGGGTTTTGAGCTGGCTTACAGATACGGAGGTTGTCAAGGGGAAAGAGTGGTGCAGGAAGGCACTGAGGCAGGGAGGGTGGGGGGGCCGGTGGGATCTTTGCTGAGGGAGAGCAATAGAACTGCCTGTCCTGGGGCCTAGTTAGAGAGATGTTCACTGCACCAGGGAAGCCAAGCAGGCCTCTGCCTTCTAGAGCTCCGTGTCTTATCGGCTCGCTGTCCGGGAACGGCCCACCTCCCTTCCCAGAGGGAGCCTGGGGCTCGGAGGACTCTTACCTGTTTGGGGAAGAAGGGAGCATAAGAGAGACTTGTTGTGAGAGGCCCTTGGTGGCAAATTCTGCCCCCAGACTGCCGCTTGCCAGGCATTGGTGTTGGCATGTGTACATGGCCATCCTGCTGCAGCAACAGAGTTGAGCAGACTTGTCTCAGCCTGATTTAGGAAACGAGTTGGGGGGGCGTGTTGGTCCTTTCGAACTCACTCTTACACTTTTGGTTATGAGGGCAGTGATGGGGCTTGTTTCTCTCCTTGCAGCAGCGAAAGAGGCGGAAAGAAAGAGGCTATGGAAAACTAGCGGGCCCCTAAGGGCAGGGGAAGCGTCCCAGGCTGGGTCAAAGCTGGGAGAAAGAAGCTTTGCTCTTTAGGCCACACTGGGTGCTTTGTTCTCCCAACTGGCCACCAGAGAGCCACCTACCTGGTCTCTGGCTTCTGTTCTCGCCCACCTCGAGTCCGTCCTCTGCACAGCAGCCCCACGGGTACACTAAAAACTCAAGTCCCGTCATATGTCTACTGCAAGTGGTCCCTGGCTGCCTTAACCTGGCCTGCAGGCCCGTGCCAGCCCCACCACAGCCTTTCCTGTGCACCTCAGCTCGCACCGGACTCTAGCTCTTAGATGCACCAGGTTTGCTGAGACGTTCCAAACGCAGTTGCGTCTTCCTGGAATGTTCCACCCTGTCCTTATCCCCCACCTTCACCTGGCCCACGCTTACGCACCCTTCAGGTCTCCGCTGAAGTGACGTTTCTGTTTGGAGGCCGCTCCTGGCCCCGTGCCACGAGGGTTGCATTTGCCTGCCCCTCCGTGTTCTCCGAAGCTTCCTACCTCCGCCTCCCCATGGTCTGTGGTGAGCGGTGTGTGTGGGCTTGTTCACCAGGCGCCCGTGCTGAGGAACCCATGGGGTTTACTCCTGTTGTCCCCGCGTGTTTATTAGTAATGCCTCCTTTCCCCGTCAAGTGTGCTACTTTGGATAATACATTATAGTCCAACCTACTAGAAATAGAGAATCAAAAAATTAGACTTTGCAGACATCCTTGCACAAAAATTCCCAGCGTGACGTGGATACTGCCAGTTAGCCACACTCAATCCAGTCGTAAATGTGTGGCCATCCTCGTCCTCAGCATGGCTTTTTGCTGGGTGGATCTTGGCAGGGATGGCTGAGTTCTGGAGCAGGCTGCTGCCTGGTGCCATAGCTGCCTGATGGTGGCGGGGCCCCAGCTCTTTGGCAGCCTGGCCCTGCACTGTGAGTTTAGGAGTAGCTCCTCGAAGCTCAGTCTAGAGTCTGTTTCTGCAGCTTTCCTGATGATTCTCTAAGCCATTTAATACCTTGTACAAAACCCCTACTGCTCACATGGCCTAACTGAACTCTCATCAAAACAACCCTGGTCATCATTCTTGTAAATCACTTGCTGAATTGTTTGCTTTCCCTGCTCTGTGAGGGCAGGGTCTAGGCATCGCCTGTACCTAGCATAATTCCTGGTATGAAACTGTTGGCAGTGGATGTTTGTTAAATGAATGAACTTTTGGACTGAGTTTCTTCAAGTCTGGTAGGCATAGCTAGCTTTTACTTCAATGAGTATAAATGAAATAGAAGGAATGGAGGTTGTTTAGTCTAGAGAAGAGACAGCGATCACAGACATCAGTTAGAAAGCAGGTTGGGCTTTCCGTCTTCTCTGCTTCTCCATCCTGTGTGCCCAGCACTGGTCCAGGCACTGTTTTGTGGGGAGGAGTCAGGGGAGGGCCCTCCCTGCTTTCAAAGAACAAAAATCTGTTGGGGGACACCATGGAAGAGCTGGTGATTAGTTGGAGAAGAGTACTCTTTGGTCCAAGAAGGCTTCCTGGAAGAAGAGGTAATTGAGCTGCCCACTGAGAATAGGCAGGGTTCAGGTCTACATGAGGAGATTGGCTTGTGAACAGAAGGAACAGACCTGACGTATACACTGCTCTCACCTTTAAGCTCTCTCTCATTATCAGAGTGCCCCTGTGAGGTTGGATGTTTCATAGTGTAATTGTGTTACCATGTTTTCCCGAAAATAAGACCTAGCTGGACCATCAGCTCTAATGCATCTTTTGGAGCAAAATTAATATGACCTGGTCTTATTTTACTATGATATAAGACCGGGACTTATATAATATAATATACTAATATAATCATGTTATGTAATATTATACTATATTATTATACCGGGTCTTATATTAATTTTGCTGATTGTCCGGCTAGGTCTTATTTTCGGGGAAACACGGACACATGGTAAGTTAGTGGCAGTCTCCAAATTTGAACCCAGGGCTGCCCAATATGTCATGTTATCTGGTGATTTAGCCACTAGATCGTACATTTTATTTATTTATTTGACCCTGATTAACAAGTCAGAGTTTGGCTTCAAGTGGATGATGTAAGCGGTGGATGTGATACCGTAGTATCGTGATTCCTAAGGTACATGCCAGGACCTGCGGCCTGACAAACAGGAGTGGACTTAGAGGGACAACAGGTCAGAATGTTGCAACGGAGTGTCTGGGAAATGTTGATGGATGAATGATGAGAACAGCAGTGACTCTTGCCATGCCTCTGAAGGTGGGGTTGGGGCTCTGGCTGGGGGAGCTCTGGCTGGCTCCTGCTTGCCAGCCGCGGCTGCCTGACTCAGTCAGTTAGTTTTGGAAGGCTTCTATGCTTTTTTAAGCTCAGGCTCCGGCTGGAATGGTGAAGCCAGGCAAAGGCACTCCCTCTCTCTCCCCCCTGGTCCCACTAGGGACTCAGCAGTGTGTGGCTAAATCAGCCATCCCTGCTGTCATGCTGACTGCCCCGAGCTGACACCAGCTTCTGCCCTTCCCAACCTCCCCTCCACAGGCGCTGATACACACAGTGGGGGCTCAGTAAATATTGGTCAGTGAGCAGCAGACTGCTGGTTCTAATTTTGTTGCCTGCTTCTGGGTCACCGCTAATTTTTTTTTAAGTATTCTTATCCCACAGAGCAAGTGGGCTTCTGCCTCTGGGTACCCCTGCCCCCTCCCCCTGGCAGCACTCCTGCACTGTCTGCAGAAATCTCCCACCCTGGGTGGCCTATGGCTGAGCCAAAGCTTGAGGCTGAGGTTCTGGGAGTGGGAGCTGGAAGAAGGGAACGCATTCTTTCAGGGTATGAAGGAAAGCAGTTAGGTGGAAGGCCAAAGGAGGCAGGAGAAGAAATGGCCGATTGAGCTCTGGGCCCCTTGGCCAAGGCCAAGGGCTGCTTTCACACTGTAATATTTATCTTGTGCTTGGGAGGGGGTTTCAGCTTGTCCCAGAGAAGGGTGGCGTCTTGACAATGTTCATTAGTTGAGTGGAGAGGTCGGCAAGCTGGGTAGTTTTTCTCAAAGCTCTTTGAACTACAGCCTGTGGGGAACTGTTGACTGCAGTACCACACTGCGAGATGACTGAATTTCTAACTGGGTCCATAGGGACTTGCACAGATGACTGTACCATTAGTTGACCATGAATACTAGGAGTATACTAATTACTTGTAGAACGCTTGGCAGTTTTTGTAGTCCCAATTGTATTTTGTAGTCCCAACTGTGTTAATGCTTTTATTGCTGCTAGGTTTTGTGCCATACTTAGAAAGTTATCCCTAACTCCTTGATTATAAAAATAATCATGTTTTCTAATATTGCCATACCCCCCCCCCCAACCCATTAGGACACATCAGTGAGTTGAAGTAAAAATAAATAAATAACCGAAACACTCCAAACCCCCACCACTCAGAAATAGTCATCACTAATATTAGGTGAACATTATTCCAGATAATCTTCCAGGCATATCACATGGATACATGGATAGAGAAGTAGATATACATACTTCTGCAAAAGTGTATTAAAATTTCCCTGAATGTAACAGGAAAAAGAAATCGTAATAAAATTAAAGGAATTATTAAGCTTTAAAATGTGTTTTTCATAAGAGAGATTATTTCCTCAAAGACCCCAATACGGTTAAGAAAAAAGTAAGAGCTTGTGAGTCATATCTATAATTACTTGTTTCCATTTTAGACAGTATTGATTGGCTCTTTGCTATGAAAAATGAGGTTATTCACATTTTCACATTTTTTTCTCATCTCTTCTTTGCATCTCTTCACTTTTTACGTTATATTATTAAATTGTCCATTTTTATGACATTTAGATTCTGTCCTGTAACCATAATCCCCATAGGTGTTTTTGATTATCTCTTGTTTGAAGGGTTTATTGTTTACCATCAGTCCTCATACCATGGTTTCTGCGCTCCTGGGCCCCTTTTAAGAAATTTCTCTGTTAATTAGCTACATTTCATTATCACGTCATTTTTTTTCTTCCTAGGATAGGGACTACTGTATCCTCCGACTTCTTTCATGCTTGAGAATTTTTGTCTGTTGTCTTTACCAAATTTGTAGGACATCTCATCTGAGAGTAATATTTGTGGTTCATATTTTCTTTTTCTCAGAATTGTGTAAAGTTGCATTTTCTTCCAATACTGAATGTTGCTATGGGAAAGGCGAGGGCAGTCTGCATTTTCTGCCACGTAGAAGTTTTAGGCAATGTCTTGGTGTTGAGCATTCTACATCAAATGTTTGTGGAATTCAATCTTCAGATTCTCTTTTTCTTTTCATTTCAGGAAGATATTGTGTTATTTATCTTGGAATTGATCTTTTGTTCCATCCTCGGTTCTCTCCTTCAGAAACACCAATTATCCTGTTGGTACCATTGTCTTGTTACAGTCATGAGCCCTGTAATGACATTTCGGTTGATGACTGACCACATATACGGCTGTGGTCCCATAAGGTTATAATGGAGCTGAAGTTTTTTTCTATTGCCTAGTGACGTCATAACCATCTTAACGTAGTAGCACAATACATTATACAAATACCACTGTGTTACCGTTGTCTGCAGTATTCACCATAGAAACATGCTGTACAGGATTGTAGCCTAGGAGCTGCAGGGGAACAGAGTTTATCACCCCAAAATATGTTAATTTGGCACGATGATTATTTTAGGCTGGTTAATTTTAAGAAACAGCAGACATGGGAGAAGCTCTGAAAACCAAGTATAAGTTACCCTTTGTAAAAGACACTTATATGTCTTTATATGTGTAAAGACATTTAACACATATAAGTGTCTTTTACAAAGGGTAACTTCTTGGTTTTTATAAGGGTGTCTCCCGCGCTGCACCAGGAAGAGGTGGGTGACCTTATCTCTAGAAACTCTTATAATACCGAAGTCATGGGCCTAAATCTGCATAACAACCTTTCCCCTGGTTTACTGTGCCTTTCCTGGTAACTTCCCATAACTAATACCTCCCACCCACAACATCTTTTGTCTTCAGCTGAAGATTGTGGTTAAAGTGGTGGCTTTCAACCATTTTGGTGAGTTACACAGTTTTCCTGGGTCTCCCATGTATACAGGAGGTATACATGTTATTGAATTTCTGTTTGTTTTTCTCCTGTTAATCTGTCTTTTATTCCAGGGGTGTCTCAGCCAAGAATACAGAAGGGCAGAGGGACCATTATTATACCATATTGCCTACGTGTGTAGTGGGTTATATACCATCTAGGTTCATGTGCTCTCTGGGATATTCACACGACGAAATCGCCTAACAATGCATTTCTCAAAACGGATCCCTGTTGTTAAGCGGGACATGACTGTATTTGCTTTCATGTGTCTTTTCCATCTGCGTTCACTGCGGTTATCTCAAACCTTCCTTTGTCAGTATTTTTATTTTAAATCACTGGCTGAATTTTGTTCTCTGTTCATTATAATGTACTTTTTAGTTCTTCCGTGATGTTGTTTTGGCCTTTTTGTAGTAAGCCTGCACCTCCTGCTGTCTTACTTTGTTTTGTAATCATCTTTGAGCTGTTTTTATTGTATCCGTGATCTAAGTCAGTGATTCTGCAGTGGGAGGCAGTCGTGAGGAATTACGTCTTACTTTCAGTTGACATCTTTGTCTTTTGCTTGGTTGGCCTGCTGTTTCTCTTTGGGTTCATACTGGTGCTATCTGGCGCTGTTTGCTCTAAAATAAGACAGTGACTTTCTCCCCATCATGTTGAGGTAGATTTGTCCCCCACCCAACAACAGCAGTGCT
Organism: Rhinolophus hipposideros; assembly: GCF_964194185.1. Classification (NCBI taxonomy): domain Eukaryota; kingdom Metazoa; phylum Chordata; class Mammalia; order Chiroptera; family Rhinolophidae; genus Rhinolophus; species Rhinolophus hipposideros. The sequence goes on along the minus strand of NC_138062.1, from coordinate 43,827,089 downwards.
GAGAGCTGGGTACTTATGACCTGTATTCTGTAGCCTGAATGAGCGGTGACTGCAGATGGGGGGTGGGGAAGATACATCTGTCCTCTCTTCTGGGACTTTTGGTGATGGCCCCCGTGGTATGGCTCAGTCCCCTTATTTGGGAGGTGTGTTCCATTTCTGTTGGAGGGGGAGGAACAGCCACTGGAATTGGACAGTTTCCCCAATTCTGTAGGTGGCCTTGGAGCCGTTGACCATGAATACTAGGAATAAATTTCCCTCACAGAGAGTCAGCCCATTGTTCTTCTTCCTGTTTCACCTGTTTGTTTTTTGTGTGTCCCAGGATCTTTTCCCACTACTCCTACGTTGAAGAGGAAAAAGAATTGGTGGCAATTTGCCGCTCTCCAGATTTGGGGGAGGTTAGTAAGAATTCTCCTGGTTCCGCTCTCGTCACTATGGCTTTCATGCCTGGGCCAGCGCTAGGAGATGAGCCATGTGGGTGCCTCCTGCATTCCTTTCCTTGCTTCTGGTTTTGAAGTTATTGTATCAGAATTTGCCTGTTTCCTTGTCTGGCTGCAGTTGGTGACTTTTTTTTTTTAACTCAAATGTTAATTACCAGGGTAGGAAAATTATGATGCCATTTCAATTCTCCATTTTAACTCAGAAATTCTTATTTTTATATAATGTTTCAACATACTTTATTTTCTTCAGACTCATAAAACTCTGCAGGTTTATTTTTCTCTTTCCAAACTAAGGAAACAGACCTGGTGAGATCAGTGAGTTGCTTAGAGTCGTTGCAAATTAGACTTCTCACACCAAGTCCAAAATCAGGGCTGCCTAGTTACTAGCACCCACTGTACTGAAGACACGTGTGGGGTTTTTGATTCCTCAGGACCTACACCTCCACCCTGAGGTCTGCAAGTTTCAGGGATTTTTATACACCTCTCCTAATGGGGACTCAGAAATGTTGCCTCTGGACTCAGCCAGAGCCATCTGCCTCTGGGAATGTCCACTAGGGAGATCCTGGTAGGCGGACAGTTTCCAGCCTTCCAGCGAAGTGGGGTGGGACTGGACAAATACCAAGATTTGAAGGTCTTTTGCAGAAATGAGCTGCTGGCAGGAGGGAAGCCCTGAGGGGTGGGAGCTGCCTTGCATGTATTAGCTGGCTCTTTGAAGCTCCCAGCCCGGAGGGTGTGCTGAGCCGCCCTGTGCCTGTGACACCCCCTGCTGTCTGTCCCAAGCGGAATATCAGAGAACTAGACACCTCCTTATAGTGTTTGGATTTCAGGTGGGGAGAAGACAGTTGGGGGGGGACACTCAAGATGACTCACTGAGGCTAGTCAGGAGTGGGGCCAGTGCTGAGAGCCATCATTGCTGTCACTGCAGGTCCCCACACCTCCTTCACCACTCCTCCAACCTGCAGGGTCATTCTTTGGTGTGGACAATCAGCCTTTTTTCACCATTGAGTAAAGTGTTTTGTGAAAACCCCATTCAGACTGCCCTTGCATAGACTGCTACTGAGCTACTGAGACCCCAGCTGAAGAGCTCCAGCCTCGTAATTCACCGTGCTCCCACGTAACCCATACCTGAAGGGGCCACAGAGTCGGCTTAAGCGGGTAGGGTTTCAAACACACATCTTACCCATTTCCTGTGGCTTACCAGTTGGCCTTGGAAACAGTTGTGCCTTAGCAAAGTTTGTCTCTGGAGCATTTGATCTTATGTTTCATGTGGCATTGGTTGCCCCAGAGGAATCTGAAAGAAAAGGGTGGGCTTCTGGTCAGCGTGCGTCAGCGAAGGGAGTGCGTGTTTGGAGGCCTAGCGGCTCCCAGGCCCCTCAGACCTCTGTTGCCTGTTCAAGTCACATCAAGTCGACACCCTCTGGACGAAGCATCTTGACATGTCACTACTTTGTCACCCCAAAGAGACGTAAACGTTTGCTCTTCTGAGAGGGGAGATGGACACAGAAAAAACTGCGGCATGGTAAATCCAACCGTCAGATGTGTGCACAGGACGCAGCGCTGCCTCTAGGATGAGACACTTCTGGACGAAGTGAAGGGGTGACAGGCAGGTGAATCCTGATTTATGAATTAATAAATTCCTCTACCAAGAAACTCTATACCAAGATGGTAAGGAAACTTCTAAAGTTCCACAGAGGGTCTGAGAACAAGCCCCTCTGGCTGACTTTCTCACAGGTCTTTTATTTCCCACCCGGAAGGGTTGGATCTGGCGCCTTGGAGGCAGAGCGAAGGCACTAAAATAATTCATTTCTTTGAACCCAAGCCAAGTGAACAAAAGAGTGGCGAGACTCCACCTTCTCTTCAGTGGGAGAGCCTGGTCCTCGGAGCCAACAGCACACCCAAGGCTTTGTCCCTCCAGCTTGTGTTCCTGTCCTGCCTGTATGCTCTTCTTACCACTTCTGCAAGGTGTCCTTGAGGGCCGTTGGCGCAGCTCCCTGGGAGGGCTGGGGTGGCCCCCCGCAGGCACGCCCCATGTGCATGAGCAGCTGGGCCACGCGGCGTGGACGTTGCCCAGCCTCGCCATCCATCCAGATGCACCAAGAGCTGTATGTGGTTTTTCCCCCTCTCTTCTTTCTTTCCTCAAAACAATCTTTCATAAACCTCTTTTTATCCCGAAGAATAAGTTATAGTTAAGAGGGGAAAAATCTCCGTGAAAGCAGAAAGCCCCCCTTTTGTATCCGCCGAAAGTTCAAGGTCACTTGGACTTGAAGAGTCTGTAGCAACTCCGAGGTCCGTGGGCCAGGACTCCTTACGGCCCTCCTGGCTCTGGGGGGGAGGGGGTCGTGTCAGAGCGTTGTCCAGGCAGGAAGGCTGTGCTTGCTGAATGTACCCAGCCACTCAGGCTGCCCTAGCAGCCGTGCCGAGGGCTGACGGGCCACTGGGTCAGAGAAGAGCACGTGCTTCGTTAATGCTGACCTTGAATGTCCAGGTGAAGCTAAAATCACCCTGGACGTCTCGTACCTGAGGTATTTTAATGTTTGTGTTTTCTGATGTTTTTAAGTTGCTGGAGATACATTTGAGAAATATAGCTGAAGTCCAAACAGTTGTTTTTGCTGAAGTGATTCTACAGAAGGAAACCTGTAACAGAGCCCTGCCTCGAAGGCATACCTGGGGGCTCCCCTACACAGGTCTTCAGAGCATCTCATGCCTGGATTTGGGGTGTTTGAGGGGGTTGATAGAAATTGGGAATAGTCTGCCCAGAGACGTGCAGGATTTTGTGGATCTCCATGGGACCCAGGTCATGTATTTTTGTCTCTCCATCTAGCAGGGACAATGGTTAAGAGTGGCTTGACTTTCGTGTTGTTCAGGCCTAGCTTCTGTTCATGAAAAATTCAGTTTGTGGTTTTGCTGCTCTACTTACTGGCTGTGGATCGTGTTTCCTAATCTCTGAACCCCAGTCTCCTCATTTAGTAGATGGGGATAAGTGTCCTGACTTCTCTTAAAAGAATCCATGAATGTCAGTGCTTACTTAGCAAGGTGCACACTGGTAACACGAGCTGCTGCCCTCATCATCTCTCTGCCTCTCCTTTCCTAAAGCCACTCAGGCCTTCATCTTGACAGTCCAGCATGTGCCTTAGAGTGTGGTCAGCTGGAGAACAGCTGTCTTTGAACACTGGGGTTAGCCATTTGAGCCTAAGATCCACACTCCGTACCACAATTTAACTTTTGTTTTTTGGTGGAGATTTGGCATTAAATCTTCACAGTAATCCAATGAGATGGCTACTGGTTTTATAAATGAGAAAACGGAGGTGTAGAGAGAAGGTAAGTAACTTGACCAAGGTCACTTGCGGTAAACTGTGATGCGGAAATTTGAGCGAGGGTCTTTCTGATCCTAACGGCCATGGGAAGCTGCGTCACTGCTCTGGGTGATTCTAGAACGTTGACGCTGGTGAATAACTTGCCCAAGATCACACAGCTGGTAAGTGGCAGAGCCAGGGTGCAAACAAGCCTGCTCTGAACCACTCGGCTGTCGTGCCTCTGTCCCCAGCAAAGGCCTGGAGACGGAGTGACTGACCCACTGTGAGGCGTTGTGCCTGGACAGGTGCGGAAACAACTTCAGCGACTGCGTGTCTGGATCTGGATTAAATAGGAGGCTTATTTTCCCTTCCTGATATTTCACTAATTAAATTATAACTCCTGAGGGAAATGACTAACAAGTCATCAGTCCTACTCCCTTCAAGCTTGTGTTTCTCTCTGTTCCTTTTCAGTTCTTACACTGTTACATAATTGTTCTGCTTCTTAACATGAAACTCATCATTCTCCTTTTTAGAGTTGCATACTATTCCATGAACTCGATATAATTCACTTGACCAGGACACATCTTTCTGCATGTAGTCTTTTTATTTTTGAATTGCTTCTGTTCATGTAAATTCTAGGAGGTAGAATGACACATTCAAAGGATTTAAATACCCCATTATCATAACTTTCCAGGAGTTCTGCCCCACCATTGTAACTTTTCTGGAAAGCCAGGTAAAGGCATTGGAGAAAGGGTGAGGAGTCAGCTTTGATACTGACTGCATTCAGAGTCTGAGGAGAGACTTGTCCTGTGGAGTGTGGCTGATGGGTCTGGTGGCGGCAGACGGGTGAGTAGGAGGAAAGGTGGGTTTCTTAAGCATCACTCTTCACCTGGTTTTTTGCTCTGCAGGCTGTTTGTCACCATGAAGCTGCTGCAGCCAGCCTTCCCTAGTTGCTTCCTGCCGATCCTGCTCAGCTTATGGACAGCTGCTCCTGAGGCTCACGCCGTGTCTGTGGAGACGCCGCCCGTCAGTGCAGCCTCTTTCCTACAGGACCTCATGCATCGCTACGGGGAGGGTGACAGCCTCACGCTGCAGCAGCTAAAGGCCCTGCTTAACCACCTGGATGTGGGAGTGGGCCGGGACAATGTCACCCAGCCGCTGCAGGGACAGAGGAACCTCTCGACGGTAAGGCTCCCAGCCGCTCCACACTGTCTCTGTCCTCTCTACTCCCAACCCAACCAGGCGCAGGAGCCGAGCTGCTCTGGGCAGGCAGGGCTGGGCCAGACAAGCCTTGATGACAGAGCAGAGAGGCCACTTCTTCCCCTGTTGTCTGGATTAGCAGATCAGAATTTCCAGCCACACCGCCTGCCCTCCTGCCCTTTGGTAAGGTTTGGATGCCCTTACCAAAGGGCAGCTGTGAAGTGGGGGTCTCCGCCTTGTAGACTCTTCCTCCCTGGACTGCTGGCATTTCTGATAGAGTTTATAGTGTACAAAGCCCTTTGCCCACTCGCCCAGGTGAGCTTCGAGCACCTCTAGGTGCAGATGGAAAATCTTCGTTCTGGGGGAGAGAACACTGAGGGTCCCCAGTGAGTGCCTGGAGGGAGCAGGTCTTTTGGCTCCTGGCTCTCTGTCCTTTCTTCCATGTCATCTTGGCTAATCTGAGTCTGAGGCTATTTGAGGCAACCAGAGACACGTCAGCCCGCAACGGCTTTCTGTCTCTACTTTGTTCCCTGTGCTGAGTGTTGAGAGAGCAGGGACAAATGAGTCATGTGTAGGGGTTTACCGTTAAAATGCGGAGCTCAACCAAGAACAGAGTTAGCCAGTACTAAGACGAAGGGTTAAATGCTGTGGGTTTTAGACAATCATTGCAGGATTCAGAAATGAGAACGGAGGTGAGTATGCTACAGGAGTCAGAGCTTGTGGTGGAGGTGTCCTAGAGCTTTGACTTGAAGGAGAGTCGAGTTTGGAGAGGTCCAGGGGGCCCCTGTGTCCTGGACGCAGAACCCCAGGAGTGTGCTGAGTGTCTGAGTCCGTGAGGAGGCGGCCCCGGGGGCTGGTGCACCAACCCAGACGCTTCCCGACACGACTGCAGTGTGTAGGTCAGCAGAATCGAGCCCTCCGCTTTGAAAGCCCTGCACTCCCGTCAGCACACCCAGGCGGCTGACTATCTGGAGACAAATCCACATGAAACCAAGCTCAGGTAAAGACTGAGATGCGTAAAGTAGAATTAGAAGGAAAACTGCCGTGTTTTACAGGGACAGTGTGAGAACCATTCCTCTGCCACCTCGCCAGGGGACTGAGAGTTTGTGTCTGCTGAACGGCCTACACATGCTCCATATACGCCAGTAGCTCTGGAGAAATATCTAGAGCCTGCATGTTAACGTAATAGCTCCCTGGGCTAGTGTGATGATGTGCAGCCAGATTTGCTATCTGCTTGAAGCTCTATCTTCAGGTATCCAAATAGCATCATGTTTTCTAGAAACCACGCTCTGGTGACGATAACTGGAATTCAGTTGCTCCCAGAACCTCTGGGCAGCCCTTGACAGATGTTGTGCGTCAGATACGTTTTAGCCCAGTGACTGATCGCTAAGATTCCTTATCAGGTTTTCAAGTTGAAGGACTACCTTGCTGTCTCTCACTCCTGGAGGTTAGTCTTACAGATTCGCTCATATCTGGACAATTTGATCTTTTTTTCTTCCCCCTCTTAGAAGGCTGAGTCAGTCGTCGACTAGGGCAAGGTATGACTTTGGGTTCTAAGAGGCTTTCTGCCCCTGGCCTGTGTTTCAGTGCTTCAGTTCCGGAGCCCTCTTTGCTGCCCACAACTTCAGCAACCAGTCACGGATAGGGAAGAGTGAGTTCCAGCAGTTCTGCCCCACTATCCTCCAGCAGCTGGATTCCCGGGCCTGCTCCTCCGAGAACCAGGAGAACGAGGAGAATGAGCAGACAGAAGAGGGGAGGCCGAGCGCATTGGAAGGTGAGCTAGGACAGGAAGGGCTGGTCCCCTTGCTCGCCTTCACAGGGACCTCTGAGCTGATCGATAGTGCGGCTCGCTCAGGGTCTAATCGGTGACCGTGTTACCAAGATCTGGAGGGGTGAGTTAGAGCAATGGTCATGCGGTGTCTTTGCACTTACAGGCCTGCTCCAGCGTGTTGTCAGACGGGCCAGTGTGGATGCTGAAATCTCAGTGTTGGGTTCTTAGACCAGCCCAACTGTGGATTGCTTTTTATGGCCACTTTTCCATTTGTGTTTTCATTGACCTACAAGGGGACCGACGCCTTGGTTTTTCAGTTTAGCACTTAAGACCTTATAAGGTCTGCCCTTCGCCCACGTCATCCTTTCCCCTCCCCGCCCGGTACCTCTGCTCCAGCCTCAGTGGACTCACTATGCTCTGTGAGTGTCCACGCATCCTTTGGGCCCGGATTGACCTGCTGAAACGTGGTCGCACTGGTGTGTGCCATCCGACACTTGGTAGCTAGCGTGTGCTGCCCGTGTCATGCCTTATTGTGTCTTGCTGTCATTCTTTAACTCTTAACCTTTCCTGGTAGTTTTTCGTGCCTCCATCGAAAAGGTAAGCTTCTTTTGGATAGCAACTTTGCTGTGTTTTTTTCGGCTTCTCCACAGCACTCAGCAAGAGGCGGACTGAACACATATTTACTGATGGGTTGGTAGATGTCTGGTGGAGGTCTGTGTATCCTGACCACAGCTGAATTCAGAATGGGCTGCCCAGGCAGCAGGCACCCCACCCTCAGTAATGGAGGCCCCCGTCTGTTCTTATTCCTCCACAGTGTGGGGCTTTGGTTTCCTCAGTGTCTCAGTGATTAACCTGGCCTCTCTCCTGGGAGTCCTCATCCTGCCGTGCACGGAGAAAGCATTTTTCAGCCGTGTGCTCACTTACTTCATCGCCCTGTCCATTGGAACGCTGTTCTCTAACGCGCTGTTCCAGCTCATCCCAGAGGTGCAGTACAACAGACATGCGTGTCTCCTTTCCCCGGGGCGTCCACAGCTCAGCCTTCCCTAAACCGACATCCCTGCCCCTGCTCCCACCCTGCGCTCCAAGGCACCTGACAGCTGCCACCTGACAAATTAACTTCTCCCTCGTATCAAGGGACACAAATGACTTCTGACTCTGGATCTCAAGGGCCTTCTCTCATTCTTGGGGCATCCAGGTTTGCCTCTGGCCTCCTCAGGCAATGTCAGGTGCAAGGCTCTTAGCATTTTGCCCTCCTGTCGGGGGGCTCTCCTGTCGAGAGCCTCAGTGCCTCTCCTAAGCCCAGTTTGCAAGGCTCAGAAGGAAAGCTGCAGCTGGTGGTCTCTGTTTGGCCCTTGGGGCTTCGCACCCTTCTCTTCTAAGTAGAGGCCTTCGCAGTACTCAGTGGCGGCCACCAAAACACAGAACAAAGACTTTGAACAAAAATAAATGAAATTAAAATTACAAGATAGAGGACAGGGGCAATCCATCTTTCATGCCTTGCATCTTGACTTTTTCCTGATAGGACGGACTTCCTGGTGCCCTTATTTGACTGTTTGAAAATGTTTGTTGATTTTGTTTTTCAATTGTGACCACTGAGGAGCTGAAAAACGTAAAACCCAAGTTGACAGCCTGCTCCCCTTGTCAGCTCAGGCAGGGACATGCTCAGGGGGTGATTCCAGGGGGCCTCCTTTGGGCGTGGTGGCAGCCGCCTTTCATAAAGAGCTCGTTCAGTGGCCGCTCAGCTTTTCCTAGTCAGAAGACTCACCCCGAAGAGATACCAAGTGTGGTGCCTAGGTCTTGTCTGTTCTTTCTCAACAAGGAGAGAAGAAATCTGGTTTAAGATGAACCATCTTGATGTTGGCTCAGAATTCTACCTGAATCTAGCAAGCACTTCTCGGGGGAGGCCTCATCTTGGGCTGTTTTTTTAGCTCCAGAAATAGAATTTATTAATTTTTTTAATCATTAAGTTAAATGAAAAATGCCTTATTGCCTGTTGAACGGAAATACAATAATTGCACGTGCTCCAGCCTGTGGCTCACAGGAGTGCCTCATCCTGGCTCAGTTTGGTCCTGACCAGAGTGTGGGATACTGGGAAATGGTAGAGAAAATGTTTTCTGTGGCAGGGTGGTCTTGGAACTCTGCTCTCTACACTGGAGCCCTCTCAAAGCAAACAGAAACCAACCAGCCCCGAGAACTTAGGAATCTGGATTTCACGGGCATGGGGCCTTCCTCATTCTCCATCCCGCTGCCCTGCACACATGACTTTGTTGTATTTTGCACAAACCAGACTGAGCCAATGCTGTGTCACATGAGCTTGTGTGGTACGAGTTGGACACTCAGAGCAAACGCGGCAGCACAGTCGTCAGTCTCTTCCCAGCTGCTCTTATTTCCTCCTGAAGAGAGGCCTCGGGTCCAAAGTCTGCCCTGGCAGCCTCTGGCTGGACCTGCACACACCTCGGCTGAGTGAGAAGGCAGGTCCCACCCTGCCAGTCCCACTAGCTGGCAGGTGTGACTTGGGCCACCCAGCACGGCAGGGGCAGGAGCCACAGAGTTCCCAGACCACCTTGATTTCCTCTTTATTTCTTCTGAACTGATTAAAGGAAATTTCATCAGACTTGAATCACTAACAAATTTTCTATTTCTCTCTCCCTCCCTACTTGTCTCTCTGATTTTTCCTTTTTGTTGCCTTCGTTAATATCTACCAAAACCTTCCTGTTGCCTTCCCGTCCCCTCCCCCTCTTTTCCCCTAAATGGTGGCTGCCGTGCCATGGGGCGCTTGCCCTTCTCCCTGTCCTGGGTGGGGCTGGCTGTCCCCAACGGCAGTGTGGGGATATGGTCTCCTCTGTGTGACCGTCATCTCCCTCTGCTCCCTCATGGGGGCCAGCGTGGTGCCCTTCTTGAAGAAGACCTTTTACAAGAGGCTGCTGCTCTACTTCATAGCTCTGGCGATTGGCACCCTCTTCTCCAACGCCCTCTTCCAGCTCATCCCCGAGGTATGGCAAGCCAGGGCTCCTTATCCAGGAGCACACCGCCTCCTGGGGGGCCACGGGCTCAGTGGGAGGACCCGGCACTTCGATGGAAGGCAGAGAAAGGAGGTCCTTTCCTTTAGCAAAGACTTAGGCAGAGCTAGGAGAGGCAGCGTAGCTCAGGTTTGCGAGCTGGGTTCAGATCCCACCTCCACCATCTACAAGTTGTGTGACCTTGGGCAAGTCACTTAACCTCTTTGTGCTTCTGTTTCCTCATAATGTACAATGGGGAAAATAATGGACCCGACCTCATGAGGATGTCGCGAGGGTTACATGAGTTAACATTTATAAAATGCCTGGTGCCTAGGAAGTACTTTCTAACTGTTTGTGGAAAGATGTAGTGCAGTTAGGTCACGTAATGGCTCCCAATTTGGGGCTATTGGCACACACACTCACACCCACAAACATGTCAACAGAATCCATAGGTCGCAATAAAAAGATCGGTTCTCCTCAGTAAGGCGTTTGGGGCCAAAGGTGATCCAACTAAAATTCACATACATCAAAGGCACCTTTTTGCCCCTTCCCCCAGGTTAGTGAGAAACTTGTCCACAAAAGAGGAGGGAGCTCAGTCTTTGTGAGGTTTGGCGAGCAGCCCTGGAGAAGTTGCATCTGATTTGGTGTAATGTCTACAGGAGACCCGCTGATGACAGTAAGCGTGAGGCATTTCACTGTAGGTGGTCTGACAGGCCTGGACGGAGCTGCTGTGGAAGCTTAAAGATGACGCCACGTGCTTTCTGTAGCTCTTTATGTTTTCCAAGATGTGGTTCTGAGTCTTCTTAGTGGATCCTCAGCTCAACTCTTTGATATCAAAGTGATGTTTTATCCATTTATGGAATCAAGAGCCCATATCCCAGAGGCCAGATTTATAATTCCTGAAGCCATGCTCTTGTCCTCTGCCATCCATCATGGCTTTTTGTGGAGAACTGCAAGTTGCCTATTTTCACTCCACTTTTCCCTGGAAAGTCGACCTGAATGTGTCATTTCTGCTCTAGAAGCTGATCTTTATGTCTCTTAGAAAACTGCACTAGTGAGTAGAGGTTGTATTTCGTCCCCTTAAAACAGAAAGGAAAACCACTTTACCTTTTAAGCAGCCCAGAGTTCTGGTACTTATGGTCACTTTTATCTTAGACTTACTCCTGAGAAGGCTGGAGTTTATTCAAGAGGACTCTTTCCTGTCAGAAAACTGAGGAGGGGGTCACCGGACACTCCCAATGCCCCACCACAAGTCAGGAGTGTCCCTGAGAATGAAATTCTGATTTCTACCCCTGTGTACTTCCCAATGCATTCTGTTCTCCCCCCATAATAAGAGTTTCCAAAGAAGAACTCAAAACCACACCCGCAGAATTAACACATGCTGCAGTAAGACGGTCCTGCTCTCTTGGCTTTGTGGTCACTGGGAGGGCTGTGGTCAGGAAGATGCTGCAGGCCCTAGTATTTCACTGAGGAGTGGATTTCCTCTTTTAGAAAGTACAATTACACCACTGCCTTTGTGTTTACAGGCAGATCAGCTAGAGACACAAGGTAACGATGGAAATAAACACAGTGTCTTCTCTTTACGGAATTTGCCAGCAGAGCCTGCCCTTGTAGCGCAGCGCCAGGAAGAAATGGAGAAAGAGTCCTCATTAAAAGTAGAAAACTGTGTCCAGGCTGGTCTTCCTGATAGTACAGTTCTAAAGATGATCTGTCTTTTGCATCAGAAAATAAGCTAGAGAGAACCTAACAGGCCTGATGGTGGGACATTTGGGAAACATCAAAGGTCAGTTTTCGCTAGAAAGGGAACGGGTAGCCGGCAGTTATCCCAGGGAGCATGTCTCTCTCCTTTCATACAATCAAGGAAGTGGTTAAGAGGTGAGAAGGGGACCAGTGGAAATGTTTTTATTTTCTTAAACTCATTTTCTTTTCCTGGGTCCACAGGCTTTTGGTTTCAACCCCCTGGAGGATTTTTATGTCTCCAAGTCTGCCGTGGTGTTCGGGGGCTTCTATCTTTTCTTTTTCACAGAGAAGATCTTGAAGATGCTCCTTAAGCCGAAAAATGAGGTGAGGCCCAGTTGGTAAAGGAGATGCTTCTGGGGAAAGCATCTGTCTCCAAAATGCTTGTGTGGTAGTGGCATCGCCTCAGCCGCCCTCCAATGGGGGCTTGGGAGGAGGAAAGCCCACGTGGCTCATGAACAGACGCTGCGTTTCACCTCCTGTGGGTACTAGCAGGGGTTGAGGCGGGACTAGAGCTAGATCTGGCCTATGTGTCTCTCACTAAGCAGTAATTTATCCCCTCTGTCTTATTCTAGAGTACTTTCTTTACATACTTTTGTACGTTAGGAGACGAAGGAGGGGCTGGATACAGACATGCCCCGTCTGTGAAGTTACGACAAAGAAACAGGGCCGACTATTGTCGGATAGTTCCAGAAAGATACCTTGAGTGCCTAGTCTGTAGTTATCCCCCACGGAGTTGCTGAATTGACTAAAGTGATCTGTTGCAAAGGAGGAGCTCTATAAATACTTTGAGCTGTGCTGCCTCGCCAGAATGAGGGTGGGCCCTGCAGTCACGGCTTTGCTGTCGGTCTGGTGCCAGCCCCTCGTATTTCCCTTGGTTCAGCTCTCTAACCGCTTTCCCCGGTTTCTGTGCATGTGGCCTGCTTGCGTTTTCTCTGCTGGTGGAGTTGGGGTCTTCCCCGTGCTCGGAGCACTGACTCAGAATGGGTGCTCAGGAAGCTTGGTGGTTTTGGTGAGGGTCACACTCACCACTCCCTGTGGTTCCTCCAGCACCATCACGGACATAGCCACTATGCTTCTGAAACGCTTCCTTCCAAGAAGGACCAGGAGGAGGGGGTGACCGAGAAGCTGCAGAATGGGGACCTGGACCACATGATTCCTCAACACTGCAGCAGCGAGCTGGATGGCAAGGACCCCGTGATGGACGAGAAGGTCATCGTGAGCTCGCTCTCTGTCCAGGTCAGTGGGCCGGTGGGGGCGTTTAAGCAGTAATTGCCTTGATGACTCACTCAGGTCTACTGTGAAGGTCCCTAATCCACCCTCTGACCTGGGGGCCCTGGGGATGGGATGTTCCGTAGGACCTGCAGGCTTCCCAAAGCGCCTGTTACTGGCTGAAAGGCGTCCGCTACTCTGACATCGGCACTCTAGCCTGGATGATCACCCTGAGCGACGGCCTCCACAACTTCATCGATGGCCTGGCCATCGGCGCCTCCTTCACTGTGTCTGTCTTCCAAGGTATCAGCACGTCAGTGGCCATCCTGTGTGAGGAGTTCCCACACGAGCTAGGTGAGCGCATGCCTCCCACCCTCCTTCCACTCTGCTGCCTCGGTTGGTGACTGACACCTGCTCCCTACAGGAAGCTTATTGTAATTAATTAATATGTTCTCTATGCGATGTGAAAGCTAACCACTGATTCTTAACAATTGAATTAATCACCGAAAATTGATCATTGAAAGTGATGGAGTTTTTTACAGGGATGTCTGTTTCCCTTCAGTCCCATATCCTGTGGCTCAGTTTCCTCACCTATGCAATGGGGTTGATAACAGTACCTGCCTCAAAGATTTATCATAAGGATGAAAGGGGGGAAAATAGTGAAAGGAACTTCCTATGTGCCGAACACTATTCTAAGTGCTCAACACAGGTTATCTCTTACGTCCTGTTTAGCCTCCCAAAGGCTGAGATGCGTGTTAGAAGTCTGGTGGGTGGAAGAAGTAGGTGAGCCAGGGGTTGTTGGGAGGCCCTTCGTTGTATCAGAGGGAGTGTAAAACACCTGAACTTTGGAGACGCAAGGTCAAGTCCTGGCTTTGCCATTTATTGGCTTGTGGCTTTGGGAAAATTACATAACTTCTCTCAGTCTCAGTTTTGTTTCCTAAAAATACCACTTATTATAGTGGTGAGGAAAGAAGCTCCTCCTGTTTCACCATCAATCAAAAGAGAAATGAGGCCATCGTTCGCTGGTTGTCTATTTTGCATTATTTTCAGCATCTCAGCTGAAAGTTTTGCAGCCAGACAGTTCCTGGACATGAAGATGAAGGGAGTCTTGTCAGTGCAGTCTCATGTCTGGGGCTGTCTTGCTTTTCACCCAGACTTTATCCACAGTCTGAGCAATCTGTCCCCCTCATGCTCTCTGTCCCACGACCTAGTGTGACTCTTCTGTCCACAGCCTCTCCTCTTTTCTCCCCGCCACAGGAGACTTTGTCATCCTGCTCAATGCTGGCATGACCCTCCAGCAAGCGCTCTTCTTCAACTTCCTTTCCGCCTGCTGCTGTTACGTGGGTCTAGCATTTGGCATCCTGGCCGGCAGCCACTTCTCTGCCAACTGGATCTTTGCGCTAGCTGGAGGAATGTTCTTGTATATTTCTCTGGCTGATATGGTAAGTGTTCCATAGTTTATGCCGTGGAGACAAAACTGGACCAGGTAATTAAACTCATTGGCTGGGAGGACAGCTAAGGAGACATTCGTTTGGTTTTTTTGTTTTGTTTTTTTTTTTTTTTTTTCAGATTTTATTAGGGAAGGCGAACAGGACTTTATTGGGGAACTTCCAGGACTTTTTTCCCAAGTCAAGCTGTTGTCCTTTCAATCTTAGTTGTGGAGGGTGCCGTTCAGCTTCAAATTGTTGTCCTTTCAGTGTTAGTTGTGGAGGGCACAGCTCAGCTCCAGGTCTAGTTGCCGTTGCTAGTTGCAGGGGGCATAGCCCACCATCCCTTGTGGGAGTCGAACCAGCAACCTTGTGGTTGAGAGGATGCGCTCCAACCAACTGAGCCATCCGGGAGGGAGCTCAGCTTAAGGTGCTGCGTTCAATCTTAGTTGCGGGGGGCACAACCCACCATCCCTTGCAGGAGTCGAGGAATTGAACTGGCAACCTTGTGGTTGAGAGCCCACTGGCCCATGTGGGAATCAAAGTGGCAGCCTTCGGAGTTAGGAGCACGGAGCTCCAACCGCCTGAGCCCCCGGGCCGGTCCACATTAGTTTGTTTTTGATAACAGCTTTATTGAGGAATCATTCACACACCCCACAATTCACTTATTTAAGGTATACGATTAAGTCTTTTTAGGGGGACGGTAGGTTTTAAAGAGTGAAAATCTTATGTCATTTTAAAGGGTAAAAAGCATGTGTCATTAAAGAACACTGATTACTGAGCTCCAGGGTCCTGACTTAAATATTTAAGTTTTACAGAATAGATATTTATAGATCAGTGAAAAACATCGTCAGCAGTGTGTGGACCTATCTATATGTTGTATGTACCCGCTAACATGTGGTGTAACCATTTAAGTAGTTTTGAGTTTGCTAGTGAAATACCTGATTTGTCACATCTTTTGTATACCTAGCCTTGTTTGTTGGCATGACGTGTTCTTTGGCATGTCTTATTTTCACGTTATTTTCCACAGCCTTTGAAAGTAATAGTTTTGATGAGATGATGAGAGTGGACCACCACGATCCAGCCTCACCCATGGCAACATTTTAGATTCTCTCCTCTTTAGCGTGGAGCCCTCTCTGTGGTTCGGATCTTTTTTGACAGTTCTTGAATTAAAAGGCCTCCTCATTTTCACCTGCCTCGCTGGACAGCAGTGGAAGGCCTTGAGTCAGAGCTCCAACCTCTGGCCCCTTACACAGTTTCTGTTTCCCAAAGAGGTGACAGTAACGTTTTGGTAGCAAAAAGATCTTTTCAAATGTTTTTAAGGATTCCAATAAAAAGTTTATTTTTATCAAAGCAGTGATTTTTAGCCAGCATGTAAACACATCCAAGGCCACATGCATGGATAGTACTTGGCTTTACCTCGATACTTGTAAAGTACGGTTGACCCTTGAACAAAGGTTGGAACTGCACTGGTCCACGGGTATGTGGGTTTTTTCCAGTAATCACCGGTACTGTTTTCAGTCTGCGGTTGTGAATCCTCGGCTGCAGAGGGCTGACTGTGCATGGTTCTGCACCCTTCTGTGCAGGGACTTCAGCATCCATGAGTTTTGGTACTCACCAGGGCGTCCTGGAACCAATCCCCCATGGATCCTGAGGGACCGCTAAGGTTGTGGGGAGCCAAAAGTTACACGTGGATTTTTAACTGCACGGGAGTGAGCACCCCTAACTCCCAAGTTGTTCAAGGGTCAGCTGTAGTGGTAGCCACCTTGGAGAAAGGCTATTACATTCAAGTTCTAGAGACTATTGCTGTTAACTTTCTTTGTAAACCAAATTTTATGTATATATATCTTAATTATATCTGGGGTATATATTTATATCTGGGGTTCATATTTATAATTTATATCTTAATTATATCTGGGGTATAATTATCACCCCAGTAATAATAACTATTACAATAATCATGTTATATACTGTTACCATTATAATATAAAGATTAATATAATAAATATAGTTATTAGATATAATATCTATACTGCACTGAATTCTCCTGGACTTACAAGGTTAGGAAAGGAACTGCAACTCTCTTGTTTGTCTCTTCTTTCTCAGTTTCCTGAGATGAATGAAGTCTGCCAGGAGGATGAAAGAAAGGGCAGCATCTTCGTCCCTTTTGTCATCCAGAACCTGGGCCTCTTGACAGGTTTCACCATCATGCTGCTCCTCACCATGTATTCAGGACAGATCCAGCTCGGGTAGGGCCCTGCAGGAGCCAGTGGGAATGGAAGTCGGGCCCTTGGCTGCCTGTTCCCTGGCCCTGGGACTCGGCATCCAAGAAGCACCTCCAGCGAGGCAGTTATATAAAAACTGTGACATGGACTGTATTCCTGCACTAAATGTCAGCTATTTTGAAAATGCTCTATCTTAGTAATAAGCTGCCCTGGTGAACAATCTCCAGGTAGCACTTCTCTCCCTTTCCTGTCTCTTCTTCTCAGAGTGACTCTGGAACCTAAATGCAGCTTAGAAGACAAGCCTAACTTTTTTCTCAGCTTACCCTGGCCTCTATCT
This sequence comes from Rhinolophus hipposideros, assembly GCF_964194185.1. Taxonomy (NCBI): domain Eukaryota; kingdom Metazoa; phylum Chordata; class Mammalia; order Chiroptera; family Rhinolophidae; genus Rhinolophus; species Rhinolophus hipposideros. Next base: position 43,810,451 of record NC_138062.1, on the reverse strand, counting down.
CTTTGAACCAGAGCTGAGAGATGTTGAATCTTTGGCCCCACCATGCAGAAATAGAGGCAGCAATTGTAAGCTGGTTACAAAGGTCAGGAGATGAATCTACATGCAGTTTGGGGCCCATGAATCTAAGTGTGTATCCTGGACCTCAAAGAGAACTGAAAGTTGGAACAGATGAGTAGGGCAAGGGGAGGGAGAGCATCCTGAGTGAGAGGGGAAGCAGAACCGATGATGCGTGTCCCATTCTGACGGTTCCTGGAGCCCACTGGGATGCTGGATGTTGGTTTTGTGGCTGCACCTGGTGTTTCCTGGCCGTCCGGGAGAGCAAGCATGTAGGTTCTGTACATTCAGTTGCCTGAACCTCCCCTTCTTTCTGAATTAACACTAACAAGAATGGAGGGCAGACAAGGAAGACCTGCAAAAAATCGACTGGTTTTGCTGTGGTTGCCACCACCCCTTCCCCACTCCCATCTTTGGAGACTTTTTAGCGCCTCCCTAGAAGCACATTCTGAGCACATTCACAATGCTGAGACTAGAGGGGAGACTGCACAAATTTACCTCCCCACCAACACGCGTGCTGCACAGGGGCAAGTTGACTTGCGGAATTGGAGTACAACTTGTGTTCTTTCTGACAATGGTAATCAGAAAAGGAGGCAGTGCAGGCAACATTTATGATTTGCTAATTAATTGCATAAGTAAAAGTATGAATAATAGGAACTCTTGAAATGGAAGGTCCAGAACGTAGGTTGGGCTCTGCAGATGTCTGTGGAACAGAGGACCTACTGATCACGCTGCGAATGGGTTATTAAACAGCACTGTCTAGGTTACCCCCTTCGTCCCTCACCCCAAACAAGAAAGGGCAAATCCTACATTGAATTGAATACTAACTGCTCTAACTCTCTTCAGAAAATGGCTTGATGGGCTCGTCTGTGAGACTGTAGGCCAGCCTCAGGCACTGTGGAGCCCTCTCCTCAGAACTCTGGCTTCAAGGGGAGCTAATCTCCAGGTTCACTAGGTGAATTGATTTATTATTATCATATTGATAATGTGAGATTCTTTAGCCACTTTGGGGAGCCAGTCTCTCCAGAAGCCTTTCTTAGTGGTGCCCACAGTTGCAGCCCAGGGGCTGTGTTTGCAAACTGATTTGTGTGCGTGACTGACAGTGCTGGCTCGTTGCCAACACCTGTGAGTTTTTCTCTTCTTACCCAGAAAGACTTTCCACTAGACAGTAATTAAAAGCAGCCTCTATTTTGTTGTTTTTCTCTTCTTGGGAAACATCCCTCAAACCAGAAATATTCTTGAAAAGAACATAAGCAGGAAATACTGCTGGTGATGCTTTATAAGTTTTTCTGCTTCTCTTGCCTGTTGACTGATAAATTTGAGAATGGGCTGAAGAGGAAGGAAAACAGTTATCAAGATCCTAGAGTAAATATCAGGACTGACTCCTGATAGGATTATGGTCCAGTTTTACCAAAGAATCAATTCCTTGACTGTTGGCATCTAACTTTTTATTATCATTATTATTGTTACTGTTTTAAAACAATTCTTTGTCTTTTCTGTTCTGTTTTTCTCAAATTGCTTTCAGGAGCTAGCAGAAAATAACAGTCAAACTTGAAGACTTGAGAAGATTTTGCTTTCCTTCACTCACACTGACGTATTAAATTTATAGTTTTAGCATTCCCTGTAGATCTGTCATTCCTTACAAAGACCATTATCCTTGAAGTACAATGCTAAGTTAGAGTTACTGGGTTTCTAGTTTTAGAAGAGCTCAAAAATGTAATCTTTACCAAATTAAAAAATAAAATAATGCAATAGTAGCATACTTCCCCTTTCTGTGCACATCTGTATTAAGAACCTTCCGTTCATAGACAGCTGCCTCCAGGGGAAATTCTCTTTGAACTGTAGTTAGTCCAGGGGCCAGTCCTGGCGGGAGCTTAGGATGGGGAAAACATTCAAATCATGCAATAGATTTGATGTTGCCATTGGCAACAGACATGCCTTGTGAGTTGAAAACGTGGGATTTCTTTTGGACTTTTAAGTATTGAATTTGCTGTTTTAAGCATTTGTACATATGAGAAGTCTGAAGAGCAGTGAATTTTGAGGACTTGTTCACCCCGACATTCTCGTCTTCAACCTGTCTTTCCCCAGATGGACCAGCTCCTGTTAACAATCGCAGGGGCAGTCTGTCCTGTGCTGGAGCAGTGAACCAGGAGCAGGGGTTCTGCTGGTCACCCTTGCCCTGGCTGACAGGCTGCCTTCCATCTTTGCCCCCCAAAGTCTTGTGTGTCTAGTGTCAACGTGGGGCTTCACCCTGGGTTTTAAAAAAGAAGGCTTCTCTGTGTGGGTATCCTAAGACTTGTTTTTAGTAAGTCCTCTTCCAAAGAGATGGTAGTATGCTGGAAATCTGCTGAAAAATGAGAAGTTGTGTGATTTTCACAAGAGGTTAGGTTTTTATTCATATTTCCTTTTACAGTTCTGCAGTTCCACCACAGTATTTTTTAAAAATAACTCAGGAGTTATGAGGATAAATTAGAAAAGAAAATAACTTAAGTTATATGGACTTTAAATGTCTTATTTGTAAGATTCTATAAATAAAGCTATATTCTGTACCTGTTGAATCCCAAGTGTGTGATCTTTTGCCATAACGTGGGTGCAATGAAGCCTGCTCAACACCAGGTGGCGATGGTGACTCGCTGACTTAGAAATTTTGAGATGGATTTTGAGATGGTCCAGCTGAACATTTGAAAAGATTTTAGAAGGATCCTTAAGTATCATAACATTCTCACTTTAAATGATGAATTTCTCTTTTATGGAGCCTGTGACTTCCCTGACGTTGCATGGCAGTGTTTCCTAAGAAGAGCTTGCCATCACACCTTTCCCCTGTGTTAAATCCATGATTTGAGACTTGAATGGTATACGTGGTTCATTTAAACCACATCTCCTATATGTCTTACAGGGGAAAGTTCTTGAAATTCTCAATCTTTCCTTATTCCTGTTTAGTCGCAGGGCCAGGGATTTGTTGTTTTACTTTGACAATAAAAATGAGCAGTAAGGTCAAAATTGAGGCGATCTCACTACTATATGCTATTACGTACATTAGAGACTGCCCAGTGTCTATCGCTCAGTCCTTCCATTTTTTTAAAATTCAAGAATAATTAAGTGGCTCATATTGGTATTTTAAACTGCATTAACTACTATATCAGACCACCACCTGCTGGAGTTGTTCAAAATGAAATTCACTCCATCTTTTGGTTGTACCACCTCTAAAGAGCCTAGGCTGGGATGGGTGCTTCCCTGCGACACCTGTTACTGGACTGGCATTGTGATTCCTGTTGTTCTTTATATACCGAATTCATTCTTGGTGGAGCTATATCTGGTTTCTTTCTGTGTTTCAGCACCTGCGATCCAGAAAGGGTGAATGAAAAGACCAAATGAAGTGCCTGTAAGTTCACTATTTGTGAACATGCTCCTTTTTCCACTGGCCACACTACCTGTTGTGGTTTCCTATCTTCGGTGGTGTCGCTTATGCCTTGTTACCTGGTTCTCCTTGATTTAGAAACAAGTTTGGGAGAGGTGACTGTGGCCCATATAGAACAGAGCTAAGCAAAGTAAACAGGTCATTAAGAAGATTAAAACTTTGATCTTAGCCATGTCTTTGTAATACTCTTACCCAGCTAAACCGTTTAGGACATTTTTGGTGGAAGGCAAATGACCTTCTATCGTGTAGTTTCTGCACGTTCTTCTTTACCATTCAGTGATGCCGAGATCTGATTTGAGCAAAATCCATTTCGAGAGATAATAAAGACACCAAGTGTGGACATAAAACAAGGCTTTTGACTTGTGGAAAAATAAAATACTCATCTATTTTAAAGAAGTGTGAAATACCTAAACTTCTGAAGAATGGTAGGTTTGAATCCCAGCAGAAGTGAATCCCTGTCATCTTTCTAGAATAAAATGAATTAATTCCATGTAAAGTAGAAAAAAAAGTAGTGATTGGAAAAGATCCATAGGTCCTTATCAACCTTCAGCTAAGTATGTTTAGAGCTGCCAGCCAAAACACATTTTTCTTTCCAATATCACAACCCCTTCTTCCCAGATGTCTAGTCAGCGTTTATTTTAAACGAAGGAAGTTCACAGACTACCCTTCCTGTACCAGTGTAAGAGCAATCTTTGATCCTGGCAGTGGGTGGGATTTTGAGATGGCAGCATCAATTATAGTTAAGGAATAACCCAAAGTGTTCTGACTCTGGCAATCATAAGCCAAGAAGTGGTTCTTTTTTCCACCAGGCTCTGGACTTTTTTCTCTATCTGTGGTTTGCTTATAAATCTTTGGAACATGGAGGTTACCTAAGAATAAGCTTAGGCAGTGATCCATGTCGTTTTTTCAGATATATACACATGTAGTTAGAAAGCTATCAGCAAATTCCTTAGTGGAGACCCCTGACAGATATGTTGGTAATTCTAAACGTGAAATGAGCTCTAAAAATATATATTGTCCTGCATTTGTTACTTTCTCTTTTTATGTGAACACATTTAAGTGGGATATTGCTGTCTGTGTGTGAGGTGGTAGAGAAACGACCAGAGCGGCTTCTGCCCTGGAGTAAAAGGCTATTCAGGCCCCCAGGAGGCGTGTAGGTGGCAGAGCATGTGAAGTTCTGCATACCTCCTTGGGACCACAGTACAGGACTACCCAGTCAGCAAAACAAGAATCAAATAAGGTACAACCCTGGAGTTGGGAGATGCTGAACAGGAGGGTAATGGGTGCACCCATGCCACAGCCCACCTTCAGTGTTTCCAGGTGTGGCCCACCTCCTGGCCAGACCTTCTTGTCCAGTCACCCCTATGTCCATCCTGAGCCAGGCAGGGCCCCTGTGCAGCTACTGGAGGTAGCAGAAGTCTTAAAGCAGTGGTTACCAGGTACTATCAGCTACTTATCAGCTACTATGGCCATCCAAGGTCATGCAGGCTCTGTGGCCCCTGCACTGGCTCTGCAGACATGTTGATGTCGGACAGGAAGCAACCAGACCTGTTGGATACCTAGATGCAGCTGTCGCCCCAGTCAGCTTCAGGATGTTTCCATCGGAAGCCACAGCTACACCTGTGGGGGCGCTAAAGGCCCCTGGCCCTCTCCTTGGGAGCCAGACTTGAAGAGGCACTCTCAGCTGGCACTGGACACCTTCACTGAGTGGTTATGGAAATTCATCACTACAATCTCATTCTTATTCGTAGCCACAAAATGGGGCCTGGCCATCAGTTGGCCCCACGGCCTCCAAGATAGCCGATGAGCTTGTGGGCTGGAAGGTCAAGAAGATGCATTATCATGTTGCCAGCCACATGATTTGTCCTTTCAGGTCTATGGCCACTCGCTTGGGGCCCATGAGGTGCCTTGCTCTTTTCTTGGTCTTGAACTTGCTCTTAGGGAAAAAGATGCTGACCAATGGTTGTCATTGTCTGCCACAATAATGTCTCCATTGGTGTCCACTGCCACACCTGTGGGGCACCGCAGCTGCCCAGGTGAGTGTCCTTGGGCCCCAAAGCGAATCTTGAACTGGCCCTCATTAGAGAAAACCTGGGTACGTTGACTATAGCTGTCTGCTACCACTGTGGGGCCACAGCAAGCTGAGGACCACCTGTGAATTGGTGAATTTGCCCTTCTCCCTCCTAAGACTGCCAAAGTCTTCCGTAGGGCTGTCCTTCCATACGCCACCTGTGCTGTACTTGGAGCTGGGCCCACATACCACCACCCAGTGTGTGTGATTGCCTGGGCGTCAGGGATTGGACATGGAAGGGCGCAGGACCCAGGCCACAGGGCACAAATGTTGCCTAGTTATTTTTAAATGCATCCAAATTTAAAAATGGCATCTAAGCCAGTTAGATGGAAATTCCTTACAAAACATGATGTTAACCTTGTGAGTTTTAAGGGGAAGGAAAACAACTAATTACTAAAGGAGACTTTTTCCCCCTTAAAACAAAGGATTAGCTCTTTAATTATAGATGCTGGTAAGGAGAGGGAAAAGTCTCTTTGATCTGTATCCTCCCAGATTCTTTCAAGTGACATGTCCCCTATAACTTCTTGAGGAGGTTAAGAAAACAAGCTCATTTGAAGCCAGTGATTGATTGTATCCTATACTCGTGGTCCTTGAAAAGAAATATCTCATACTGCCAAATTCATATACTTTCAACATTTTGTAGTAATTGTCCAAATAAGGTAGCTTCCCTCCACCCCCGATTCTTGAAAATTGTATGAGCAGGAGAGAGATTAAATTTAGATTTTTTTTCTGGAAAAACTGATTTTTTAAAAAAATTAAATTATTTTTTCAGTATAGGCAGTTCAGTGATATATCTAACTAAAAAGGGTAGATGAAATATAAACATTAGAGATCTCAACATTGTTTTCATTTGGTTTTAAAGTGTGTTGTATTTACCATGTTCCCCCGAAAATAAGATCTAGCCAGGCAATCAGCTCTAATGCGTCTTTTGGAGAAAAATTAATATAAAATCCGGTATTGTAGTATATGATATAATATTATATGATATATTATATACCTGGTCTTACAATAAAATAAGATGGGGTCTTATATTAATTTTGCTCCAAAAGACGCATTAGAGCTGATTGTCCGGCTAGGTCGTATTTTCAGAGAAACACGGTATTCCTACAAATCTGTTCTAATTATGCTCTACTTAGCCTAATAGAAAACTATGTTGCATTCCTTGGTTCATACATTAAAATTTTGCTTGACAACTTCCTTGATCTAGGTGATGGTAATACCTTTTTCATTGGAAATTTTAAGGTAGCCTTATAAGCTAGTGTAAATAAGAAAGTCCTTAGAAAAGTGTTTAAGTTTGGTGCTTTTTGAAGCAAATGAAGGCTTTGCATTAAAGGATTAGCTCATTAATTATAGATGAATGAAAACCTACTAGCCCAGGGTTCTGTGTGAAAGAGCACAGGATCTTAAGTCCAAAAGAATGGATTTGTGTCCATTCCATCACCCACTGGCTATGTGAAGTCTGATATGTTTAACCCCAATGTCTTTATCTCTGAAGTGGAAATGATCATTTCTATACTATCTCCGTAAGTGTAATGAGAACTATATGCATGAGCAAGTACTTTATAAATTAAAACTCGATAGCAGTGGTAATTAACATTTTGTTGCTTAGATTCCTTTGAGGGTCTGAAAAATACGTGCTTCCCCCCCCTCCAAAACCTTATAAATACACTCAAAACCGTAATTTCATTTACAGTTGCGGGCAGAATGGGAAGGAAACGATTTGAAGCCCTTGCACCACAGGTTCAGAACTTCTGTTTCCGACAAGAGTAAGATGGTATTCATTCATTCCACAAGTGATGGACCTCCAACGCGGTGCCAGCTGGATCGTGACCGTGGCGGAGAACAGGGCCGACGCTGGTGCTGCCCTTAAGGAGTAAGTGTAGACACAAAAAAACTAGTGCTGCAGATAAATGAACTTAGGGTGGTGATGAAGTAGAGAGCGGGTGAAGTGTTGTGTGCAGCTGTCAGGGAAGTCCTCTTTCAGGAGAAGGCATCTGAGCTGAGCCGCAAGGAATGAGGCTGCTTTGTGATGACCTACGAGAAGAATGTTCCAAGCCAAAGAGACAGCAAATGCAAGAGCTCTGGAGCAGAAATGAGCTTGGTCTGTTTGAGGTCAATTTGTATAAATTGTAGTAGATATGGTATAAAGAAGGTCGCTATGTCTGAACTGTAGTGGGCGTAGCTGAGTTCAAAGTAGACGAGAGTCAGACCACTTTCGGGAAAGGGGGAGATATTTTCAGCTGAGGAAAGGCAGAAATCAGATTTATGTTTTTCTTAGGTTGTTGCAAAAGTAATGGCGGTTTAAAAGGTTAATAATTGTAAAAGCCGCAATTATTTTTGCACCAACCTAATAGTTTAGAAAGAGCTGTTGTGTGGAAAAATGGACTGTAGGGGGAGGACGAGGACAGGATATGGTGTGAGAGGGAAAGAGCCTCCCCCTCCGCCTCCTTCCACTCTACATTTTTGTCCCAAGTAACTTGATGAATGCCAGTGCCCTTTACCTCTGGCATCTTACCTGTGGAATGCTGGAGCCCAGGTGTGAGAGAGGTATTAAATTCTATTCTCCTAGACTGTACAGTATTATGCAGCTAGTAATGCCTACCACCATTTTCTCCTGCTTTGTAATGGTGCAAACAAAAGTAATAGGAAACAATGACATCTTTGATGCTTCCCATCCTTGTCACAGGTCTCACATTGTTAGATCCTCCCAGGAAGACCAAGGGATGGCACACTGTTAAGAGGTTTGTGGTCAGTGATGTGATGGCATGGATTAGCTGAGTCCAAAGTTGATGAAAATTCTGAAATGACACTGAGACCTTGGGAGAAAAAAAAAAAAAGAGGTTTGCACACGGCCCCCAAAGTGGCCTGAATATCAGCTGTCGATACCAGGGGTGCCCCAAAAAATGTATACACGTGACTTGTATTCATCTTTTGTTATCAGTATATACTGAGTATTACAATTGTAATACAGTTTTTTCCTTTCTTAAAATGTGAATACATTTTTTTGGCGCCCTCTGTATATATTACTAATCAGCAGAACTTTTATTAGCATTTTTTCACTTACAAGTGTCTAAAGAGATTATAAATTTGGTATCAGGCTGTTCTAAGCAGGATGTTGCTTTGGGCCATGTCCTTCCAATTACAAAACAATTTTTTTTTTTTTATAATATGGGTGGATTTAATTTATAAGATTTGAGTGCAAACTTAAAAACAAAAACAAAGCTCTTCATCAAGAATAAACACAAAAATCTAAGTAACAATCCTGCAATCGTGCATTTTAACAGAAAGCACAAAAAATATTTTTTAAAATTGGGATTTGCTAATTCTTTTAGATCTTAAAACTGTGGAGGTGGGGTGCATTGCAAGTTAATTTAATTTAAATTAAATGCACTCATAGAAAAATATGAATAAAATATAGTATAGTATGTGATGTCCATATAGTGTGTATTGCTAATAAAAACATTTTATGTAGTGCTTTTCATATAAAATTAGAAACTATACACTATAAAATACCTTTTGTTCTGTGTAGCTATTTCAGAAATGCTCATTTTACTCTAGTTTAAAGAATATTGTACAGTTCTCTTGCCTGCATTTGACACAGAAGTTCGGTATTTAGTGGCTGCAAACAGAAACTGGAGCCAGGTTATTTTTACACAAGAGCGGAAACTGGGATTCCCTGTGCTTTTGTTAAATTAAAAGCGTTCATAATTATTTCTCAGAAGAACCGGTCGTTAATTAAGGTTTCGGAAGTGCTCAGGGAGTTTCAAAAAGAAATATACCAAGTCTCACAAGCCCTGTAAGATGGAAACCTAGGTTTGAAGAAATTAGTAGAAATGCCAGTTTAACATGATTCCTGGTAATTTCAAATATTTAGTCAATTCTAAACAATGCAGAAAGTAAAAGGAAAGAGAAATCAGATTCACCAATTAAGTAATACGAATGACCCTGGGCAGGTGGAGAGGTGTACGAGCTGAGTAAAATAGAACTCTCCAGTTGTTGCTGGGAGATGCTAATGTGCAGATTGAAAACATCACCACCAACAACAAAGTTAAGTCTTACTCATTAAAAAACGGGGCAAGGAGCTTAGAGTTTTCTTCTTTTTATATTTCCATGGAGTGATTCTAGATGTTTTGTTTTGATCAGAGAAGTCAGATAGAAAGTCCCCCCGATGAATATTTAATGCTTCTGGAAATAATCCTGAACAATAGTCCTTTGAAAAAAAAATAGCACTTTATTTTCACCTAATTATAAAGTAATACTTTCTCACCATAGAAAATTGATAAAATACAGAAAATTAATGTTTTTTTTATAAGTCACTCTTAATCATACACCATGAAATGGCTACTGTTAACCTTTCTTTTCTCTTCAGAGAATGCTCTGTGAGGGTATGAACTGTGTCGATTTTAGATTATCACTGTATCCCTACTTCGTAGCACAGAGCCTGGCTCAGGCAGCACCTAATTAGTATTTATTGAATGAATTAACATATTAATATTTCCTTCTAATCTTTTTAGAAAAGATTTGTTTGTTTGTTAACAAAATGGGATCCATACTGTACATGATTATATTCTAGCTTTTTCACTTTCCATTATCTCCTATTTGATATCATTATCTCATGATATCAAATATCTGCTAAATCTAAAATGTGATGATTTTTCATAAGGTATAATATCCCATCCAATAGCATACTTCATTTAACCATTTTCCTATGCAAATGAAATCATATAGTACGTACTAGTTAGGGTCTTGCTTCTTTTGTTCACCATAATGTTTTTGAGATGCATTCATATGGTTGCATGTATCTCTTATTAGTTGAGCAGTATTCTATTGTTTGGATAATTATTGCTGTTGGGTGAAGTACCTAAGACTAGAATTACTGGGTCATAGTGTAGGTGTATAGTTAACTTTATAAAAAAACTTCCAAACTGTTTTCCAAAGTCGTTGTAGCATTTTACTCTCCCACCAGCTGTGTAGAAGAGTTCCAGTTGCTCCCATCCTCACCAACACTTGGTATTGAGAGTCTTGAATTTTAGCTATTCTTCTAGGCTAGTGCTGGGCTATCTCAATATCGTTTATTTTGCATTTTCCTGATGACTAATGATGCTGACAATCTTTGCATTGGCCATACATATATCTGCTTTGATTGATACTGCCAAATCCCTTTCCAGAGTTGTGCTAATTTATAATTGTACCAAGAGTGTCACCTTTTAAAAATGTTTTCCAATTTGCTACGTGAAAATGGCATCTTGTTTTAATTTGGATGTTTATTACTTATGAAGTGGAATATTTTTTAATGTGCAGTACCTTATAATTTATTCTTTTATGAATGTTTTTGTTCATGGCCTTTGCTCATACTTGTATTGTAGAGCTTTTTTACTGATTAGTGAAAGTTCTTTACACTGACAGAAGACACAAATATTTCCCCAGTTTTGTGCCTTTTAATTATGTTTATTTTTTTTCAAGTAGTTAAACATAGCATTCTTTTGTAATTTTTTTCATTACTTTTGAGCTTAGAAAGTCCTTATCTGAATTCATTAAGTTGGTTTTAATCTGATAAATGCCCACTTGGGGGAGGGGCTGTCAGCATCTTGGCATCCATTAGTTCTAGAATTACCACTGTTATCCAAGTGGGATAACTTCATTTTCTTCTAGATTTTTTTCTTTTATTTTTTTACATGTAACTCTTTAAAGCAAGTTCATGTTATTATGATGTTATGGAGTGGCTCCAACTTGAGATCCAAACAGTTGATTAATTTTTCCACTACTGTTATAGAATAATCCATCTCTTCACATTGGTTGGCAATGGTTTACTAAACTTTTTGTTTTTAGCTATCCTGTTTATGTTCTTCCAGATGAATTTTAACATCTACTATGCTACAGGGACCAATTTATTTTTGACCTTTAGAAGTTTGCTGTTTGATAGTGCTGTGGATCTCTGATTACTTCTTAAATGAAGAACTTCCTCAGGATATCTGAACAATTCTCTTGGGTGGAAGCCTGAAGTCAAGACCCAAAAATACATAACCAAAATACTCCTGCCTCCCTGGGGTTGCTCTGCATGGCCTGAGGTCAAAACTCTAAGGCATAATTCAGTCTGACTCCACTGTATATCCCCAGATCTCCTCCCAGTACATAAATGTATGTTAATGCATATTTAGGCTTAAGGCCTATAATCTTTTAGCTAGGAGCTGTCCAAAAGAATTTTCTACTATGATAGAAATGTCCTATTCTACCATGTCCAATAAGATAGCAACTAGCCACACATCATTATTGAGCATTTGAAATGTGGCTAGTGCACTTGAGGTACTGAACATTTAAACTTTTTATTTTACGTAATTTAAATGTCCATAGCCATGTATGACTTCTTATTGGCCATCACAGGAACTGTTAAAGCTGGTTTGCCTATAATTTGCATATACTTCCTTGGAGCTCAGTTTCTTCTTTTAAAAAAAATTTTCAATTACAGTTGACACTCGGTATTATATTAGTTTCAGGTGTATAGCATAGTGGTTAGACATTTATATAACTTATGAAGTGATCCCCCCAAGAAGTCTAGTACCCACCTGACACCATACATATTTATTACAATATTACTGACTATATTTCCTATCCTGTACTTCATAACCGCTTGACTAGTTTGTAACTGCCGATCTGTACTTCTTAATCCTTTCACCTTTTTCACTCAGCCCCCAAACCTCCTCCCATCAGGAAACCATCAGTTTGTTCTCTGTATCCATGAGTCTGTTTTTGTTTTGTTTAGATTTCACATATATGTGAAATCACCATTTCACATATGGTATTTGTCTTTGTTTGACTTATTTTACTTAGCCTAATACCCTCTCGGTCCATCCATGTTGTCGCAAATGATAAGGTTCAATTCTTTTTTATGGCCGAGTAATATTCCGTTGTATATACGTACCACATCTTCTTTATCCAATTGTTTATTGATGGACATTTAGGTGGCTTCCATATCTTGGCTCTTATAAATAATGCTGCAACTAACATAGGGATGCATATATCTTTTTGAATTAGTGTTTTGGATTTCTTTGGTTAAATACCTAGAAGTGGAATCGCTGGTTCATAAGGTAGTTTTATTTTCAATTTTTTGAGGAACCTCCATACTATTTTCCATAGTAGCTGCACCCTGGATCTGAGTTTCAATATTCTATTATCATGACTAAAATCAAAACACATTTGACTTTCGCAGGCACTGTACTCCATGAGGGAGGACAGTCACAGTAAGACAATTGCTGTTCTAGGCTGACAATTTAAGGAGAGAAAAGGTCGGTTTTTAACCTAAAGCTGAGCCAGGTTAAGGCTCTCTAGAAAGACCTGCCCCAGTTAGTCTTCCACATGTAAGCATGTTCCACAGTAAGCATGTTCCACATGTAAGCATGTTCCACAGCATGCTTAGGTGTCCCACAGTAAGCACGAGGGGGTTGGCAGATACGGTGTCACTGCGTCCAAGGGGGAAGGAGTTGCTTCTGGCTGAGTAGGCAGGGCTTATGAGAAGGTCAGTTCCTTTCACAAGGAGGTGTGACCCGGGGGCTCCCTGGAGCTGCTGACCTCTCCTTTTTCTTAGCCGTGGAAAGAGAGGAGGCTGTAAGACCCAGGCCAGGGCCTTATCCATCCCACGTGGAACACTGAGCCCGTCGCCCCCCAACTACTGGATTGGAACTAGGATGGACACGAAGGTCCTTCTCACTATACTAACAGCCCTCAACAACCGTGAAAACTTAAATCAGGGGTTCAAATAGGTTTGGTGAAGGGGTGTTTACACGGTGGGTCGGAGTGGGGTCCCATCGATAGACTCCTAGCGTGGGCGGGACACCCAGAGGAAAGGGCCGGAGGCCTCCGGTGGGGAAGGTGCGAGAGGACGAGGGTTCTCCGCACGGTGACTCCAGAGTGACAGGAGGCTCGCGACCCCACCGAGCAACTGCTGGGTCGCTCCTGCCGGGTCACAAGATGGCCGCGGTCTGGCTGGGCCTTGCCCCGCAGGACGTCGGGGCTGGGGTTCGGTGCCACCGGCCGGGCCGCTGCGGGCCGCTCCGAGTCTGCTGCCGGGAAGGCCGGCCGCGGAGGGGGGACCCCGGGCGGTCGGAAGCCGGGGAGGAAGGAAGCGCGCGTGCGCAGGGCACGGCCGCGGGGCCGCGAGGAAGGGCGCAGGGGGTTCCGCGACAGCCGGGCCGAGGTCAGGGAGCCGCGCGCGCGCGGGACTCGGGCCGCGGGGAGCAGGGGCGCGGCGGGCGGGAGCGCGCGCGCGCACACGCGGCCCGGGTCGCGAGCAGCCGCGGCCGCCCCGGTCGCCTCCCTGCGCCGCGATCGCCGCCGCTCGCGACTCGGCGCCCGGAGAAGGATCGGCCGGTGGGTCCTGTCCGCCGGGCGTGAGGCCGGGCTGCGGTCGGCGCTGCCTCCTGGTGCCGGGGCCGCGCTGCAGAGCCGGGCCCCGGGCGCCGCGATCGCGGGGGGCGCCGGCGGAGGTGCAGGCTGGCGGTCTCCAGGAGCCGGGAGGAAGCCCCGGGGACCATGTCCGGGAGGAACCTCCACCTTTCCACCACCGATCGCGTCGTCAAAGGTGCCTAGCGGGCCGGGCCTTCCTCGTCGATCCGCGGGGCGCGGGCCCGGGGCCGTTCGGGGACGGAGGGAGGGAGCCGAGGAGGGGCGACGCGAGGGCGCGGGGGGCCCGGCGGCGCTCCTGCCGGAGGAGGACCGGACGGGCGTGGGAGCGCCGAGGGCGGGATGCCCAGTGGGATGGCCCCGCCGGGGCCCCGGGCGGTTTCTGTTGCACCTGGTAGCTCCGCCGCGAGCTGGGCTTCCAGATGGGTGGGCAGTGCTTCTCCTACCACCCCCAAAGGGCCTGGGTCCCACCATTCTTTCAAAGAAACCATGCCTCTCTTTTAGTCCCTTATCTGGGGGAGCCATCGAGGGTGATGTGGGGAGGGAGTTGAGTCCATTTTTCCAACTCCGATCTTTCTGCCGCTCCCGGGCCGTGGACTCCGATCAGCCCGCCCCTCCCCCTCCCCCCTTTTTAGGACATAATACCCAGTACCTTCTGGCCCACTTTCTCCAGATCGTCACCACTCACTGCGGTTCTTAAAAGAAACCGTACGGTGAAACAAATACAAATAAATCCATTTCATAGTGTTTGAAAGGGATTGACAGGTCTCTTGACATGTTGGTATTTTTTATTTTGCTTTGGGCCATAAACCCTCGGAGAATGATGTTTGTTCTCTGATTCAGATGTCCAACATAAACTAGACTGTTCCTGGTAGGGAACTAGTACTTACTGATACTTGTAGGGTTTTACGTTGCAGTTGTTTCTGCCTTTAAACGAAGCATCCCGGTTTGCACATAACCCGTAATTTATGTGCTTCGTTGTGTTCAGTCGTAAGACTTTAAGTACAACTCCTCTCTCTGAGTGTTAACAACCGGTTTGAAAGCACTATTTTATAAGAAGGGAATATACCTAGAAGAGCTGTGTTAGTGGCCCCTGGATAAAGGGGTTAGCTGTAAGCGGGGAAGACTATTAAAATACTTTTATTTTTTTCATTTTGGTAATTAGAAG
The DNA here is from genome assembly GCF_964194185.1 of Rhinolophus hipposideros. Lineage (NCBI taxonomy): Eukaryota > Metazoa > Chordata > Mammalia > Chiroptera > Rhinolophidae > Rhinolophus > Rhinolophus hipposideros. Next base: position 43,795,343 of record NC_138062.1, on the reverse strand, counting down.
GAGAAAGTAAACTAAAATTGGTGACAAGAGTGCATTTTTTTGAGCGTAAAAGCCTGTAGAATGGTCAGTGAAGTGGGAGAATTTTACTGTTTAACTAGGTTCTCCTCCTCCCCCCGTGAAAACAGTAAGCATCATAAATAATTGTCTACGCTGTATAATTTTAGTGTGTGACTTAGTTTCCCCCTCTAAAAAGTCAGCATCATGTTGGTCATAAATGTTGATTATCTACACTGTATAATATTTAGTAACTGTAATGGGATTTTTGAGATTTATCTACTCAGCATTTGTCTGGTATCATTCGGGATTTAAGTGAATTGTTCATATAGCCCTTTAACTGCTATATTATTCTGCCCATTTTAATGTCAGTCTTTATCATATATAACCCACAAAGAGTATATAACCATCTCTTAAAATTCAGAATATACTAAGCATAACCTTTTGTTGATAAATCAAGGTCATCATTATGTACATTAATTTCTGTTCTGTGCTGTTAATATGGCCGGTGCATTCTGCTGTATAAGGGTGTTGTCAGTTTCCTCCTGTACTAAAATGACTCCTCACTGCTACACCAGGTTAGTGCTTTTGTCTGTGTTTGGTTTATCTCTTCCTGTGGTGGTCTCTATATTTCAACATATACCCTTCTAATCTACCACTTTTAAATTGAAGTAGGCAGGGAAACCAGATAAACCAGAATTATGTATCAAGTGAGAATAAATGGAATCTGAGTGAAGCTTAGTGGCAGTCCTTAGATCTTCACGAATCTCAAATTCTGATCGCCATTGTGGCATGTCATTTCCACCGCAACAGGCATAAGATATAAAGGAAATTTTTAAATGAACCGTTCAGACTCTTAAATATAGAAGTAAAGTCAAATGCCGTTAAAATGCAGGCTGGCTTGTTGTTAGGCATGCTCACAGTTAAGTGAACACCCTCACAGTCTTTATGTTTTTTGACAAAATTTTAAATGACTGCATGTTGTGTACTTCATACAATTGCTCTTAAATAAATGAAACAAATGATTTCAGGACTTTAGAATGTGTGGATTTGTCTTATATATAAGAACTTTAGCATAAGAACCTGACCACAGCAATTTTGGCTTCTTAGTGACTTATGTTACTTTTTTTCTGGGTTTTCCAGAGTTTGAAATACTTGAAGTTTGTTCTAAGAAAGTAAGGTGTTAGTGTATATATAGTAGGTCCATTGTGTTGGTACTAAATCCTGATGTGATGTTATCTTGTCTGGCCAGAGTTTGTCTATATTTATTCTCAGCTGGAAATCTTTTTCTGAGGTGAGACCACACCCCAGTTGTTTTTGGTTCTGTCATTTCCTGTTAACTTTAAAGTCTACTTAATTGTTTTGTTTGAGCAAATCTTAGAGAAGAATGGGTGGGTGGAAGTGATTTGTATTGTACACGTCCTTCAAACAGCAACTTTCCTAAAATGAAGGACTAGACTGGTAGTCAGAAAACCTAGATTTTACTGCTGCTTCTGGAGCTTATGTGTGACCTTGCTCGTTTTTTTTGTTTTTTGGTTTTTTTTTAACCTTGCCTTTTTACTTAAACTGCCTTTCTTTCCCTTCAATAATCTCATTTGCAAAATAGGGTAAATAATACTTTCTTTGTCAGGCATCGAAGCCATGAAAATAACGATGGCTGTGAAAAGCTTGAGACAAGGTACTGTTATGAAACATGATAGTTGTTTGGTAACAGATCATTTACTACATAAGTAGTTAGTAGGGAAACTGTTAACATTTGAAAAATATCAGAATTAGAACATATATGAAATTATAAAGTAGGAAACTTCCCAGTCCGGAAAATGTCTCTTCTACTATATAAAGGGATAGCTGGGTAGAATCCCATGGGGAACAATGTGAAGTAACCAATACAATTCTCTCTAGTACTTCCCTGGCAGCTGGTTTCTTCTGTAGCAGTTGAAGGTGTTTATGTTTAAAAATATAAGTTCTTATGATTTCATTCATTCATTAAATGTTTATAGAGAACCATCTGCACTGTATGCTAATAGTTAGCTGCTCCTTTGTTTCTTCTTTGTTTTAAAAGTAACATTTCTGTGAGCCTCTAGAATAGTCCCCATGCATCACTGGTATCTGGAGAAGTAAACTAGAAACAAATCATTGAACTGTGAAAATCTTTCAGCCTGACCTTTTTTTTTTTCTTTTTTTCCCCCGGTTTCCAAGTTTCTTTTCCTGTTTGAAGAATTTTTCTTTGACAGTGATTTTTATAAAAAACAGTTTATTCCTCTGCGCTGAATCTTTTCAGAAGCAATGAGGAAATTTCACTAGGAATTACATGACAGATACGGAGAATCCTTTGTCTACGTTTGTTATTTGGTGGCTGAATGGGGTTTAACAGAAAAGTCAAGCTTTTTCAGTAAGTTGATGATACAGTTCTCCCATTCCCTTGGAATTCAAATATATTGTATAGTCACAGAATGTACTGTCATTTATAGCACACATTAGAGGCTACTAGTTCTTTCACATCCTGGCACTGGGAATAGTGTAGCTATGGCTTTCCTAAAAGATTTTAAGTAGTATGGAAAGAAATTGCTACTATCACAAGTATACCCTGAACCCCATTTCATCTCTGGAACCTGTACCTCATTTATTTCCATAGCTCTTGTCCCCTCTCCTCTTTCATATATGAGAATAGATTTAATTTACCAAGGCTTTAAAAAATTTTTTTTTCCTTTTAAATATAAGCTTAACCCTGCTAATTATAAAATTGGAAAGTCAAAAAGGGAAGAAAACAATGGCTTTATATTTATTCCCTCCGGAAACAACTGCTTTTAATACTTCTCATGTATTTCCATGTGCTGGTATATTTTGGAATCAAAGGAAAATATCACATATATTTAAGCTTTTATTATGCAAATGTTTTCATATTATTTTAATGTAAATATTGTAATTTTACCTAAATTCTTTCATGATGGTTTCAGTCAACATGAAAATGGTATGAAAGTGTTTATACTCATATTTCGGTCTTTTATATTTTTAATCATTTGATACAACACCAACTCAACAGAAACATTTTCAAGTACAAATGTTCCTTCCATGTGAACAAATCATATAGGGCACCTCTGTTGAATTTGTCAATAGTATTTATTCAAGTTAGGCATAGTTTACCATTGTAATTAAGCTGCCAAACTATTTAAACATGAAAAAATCAGTGCTATTTGAGATTCATACCTCTAAGTGGACTTTTAAACCTCGGAAAGGACATCTTAACTTAAACACTTAATTCTTATTTGAGCAGGAATAAGTTGTTCTTTTTACTTGTATGTTAATGATTGTGATTGAAACCTTATTTATATCAGACATTTGATAATAAAGCTTTCTTCCATAAAGTAACATATTGTCACATTTTATTGTAAAGTTAAAAATATGTTAGTGGATCATTTCAGAGAAAAGTGCTAAGGACTCATTATTTAAAGTGAATTAAAGAATTAATTAAAAACCTTTTCCTAAGCTATATTTGGTAATAGAAATATAATATCTTTCCATTAAAGTGACATTTTGGAGAAAAGCTATTTTTTATACACATCTATGAGAAAAAAACGTATTCAGCTAATTCTGATATTTGTCATCATTTTGGGGCTTTGCTGCTACTTAATTACTAAAGGACTAAAAGAAATAAAGGGTGTCTTAATAATTAACATCCTTTGGTGCAATCACTAATAGAATATAACTCTTAAGTTTTCATGTTAAATTTTAGCTGAATTTTAGATTTCAAAACTGACGTTTAAAAATCTCTACTGAAAGTAAATTGATATCAAGTTATCTTTGTAATCTACCTAATTATTCAGGTGTATGCAAAGAGAACTTTTAGTTCCCTATATTCACTTTTATTTTATTGGCAAACTAGATTCTTATCATGGTATCTTTTAGTTTCTTCTGTCTTTGTTTATTATTAGAAGAAGGTCTAACTTGGTAACTAGGATCTCTAGAGTGGGTGACAGGAAGATAAAGATAGGCTGTATGAGCTAGCCAAGGCAATGTATATCTTTGATGATCATTATTAGATTTATTGAATGCTAACAATCTGTGATGATTTTGTGCAATGTCTGGACAATGTCAGCCCAAGAGGCTGAAGTTCTAAATGAAATAAACACTGGGAGATCATCTAAGAATTCATTCGAGAATTACCTATGTAATCCTTGCTAAAAGTGTTTAACCTCCATCTAGTTATAGTAAACAATCAGACAAATCCTATTTCAGACAAATCCAATTTCTACAAGACAACTGGTCTGAACGCTTCAAAAATGTCAAAGTTAGGCAACTGGTTAGTTCAGTTGGTGAGAGCGCAATGCTCATAACACTAAGGTTGCCAGTTGGATCCCCACATGGGCCCCTGTGAGCTGTGGCCTTCACAACTAGGCTGAAACAACTACTTGACTTAAACCTGACGGATCCCGGAAAAACACACTGAAAAAAAAAAGTTATGGGGGGACTATTCTAGATGAAAGAAGGTGAAAGAGAAACGATAGGAATAGTGCCAAGCCTGGACTTGGAAAATAAAAATCTATAGATATTTGGCAGACAACTGGAGAAATTTGAATATGGAGTATATATTAGATAATATCAGTATTAAATGTGGTAATATGGTATTATCATTCTAATGGAGAATGTTCTTATTTTTAGGCAATACCTGATACAGCATTTAGGTTGAAATATGATGTATGTCTGTAACTTGCTCTCAAATAGTTCAGAAAAAAAATTATGTGTTTGCTGAGCAAGAAAGCAAACATGGCAAAATGTTCACCCTGGTGAACATAGGTAAAGCGAAAATTGGTGCTCATTTTACTATCCTTTCACTTTTTTTATAGGATTTCAATTTTTCAAAATATAAAATTGAGGGAAGAAAAAAAGTACATTTAAGAAATGCCTCAAAACAGCTGGGCCTGGGAAAGGCTCCCATCATATTTGCGGATTCAGTAGTCTTAGGGAAAGCTGAAAAAGAAGAAGAGTTTTAATGTATATTATAGCTGATGTAAAGTGGAAGTACCTTGTTTAGCAGAAAAAGAGGTTGTTTCAGCTACATGGGAGGGCTTGGAAAAACAAGTAGAAGTAAGGATGGAGAAACAGTATACTTGCCTAAGGAGTAGAGAGGGTGGGAAATGTCAGAATTGAGAGGTGAAATTAAGAAAAGGCGGAGAAAAGGGATAGCTGAAAACTGCTGGAACAGTTAATAGTGATTCCATTAAGGGGACAGCAAGATTATTTTGAAGGCTGTGTGTTTTTTTAAAAAAACAACCTCAAAGCTTAATTGGCTTATAAACATAATCCAAAAATTATAGAAAAGTCAAACATTGCACAAATAGATATTGTGGAAAGTGAGACAGACTTGTTTTTATTTTATTGGCGGGATTGAAGTAAAACAGGTGAGAGAGGGATAAAATAAATACTTTTTAAAAAGAACTAACAAGTAGAGGAGATAGAAAGGATTTTCTAAGTGTATTTCCCATCCCTGTTAATCACACCACTTACCCATTTAGTCACTGGCTCAGATGACAAGCCTGGGAGTCAGGCCAGACTCTCCTATCGTTTTCACTTTATATCCAGTTCTACCAGACTCAGTTCTGTGGACTTTTGGTTTCTACATAACCTACTTCATCTCCCTGTCTCATTTCGTGGTTATACTACTGCAGTATCCTCTTGCTAGGGCTATTTAGTCTTCACACTGCCATCACTCCACAGTGTGGATAATATAAAAGATCATTCTTGTACTTGAAATCTTACATGAGCACTTCCTGCCCATGGGAGAAACTCTTAACTTTGTTGATCTTTAGTTCCGTTTGTGCTAAACCTGTAACCTTGTATGGTAGTCTCCCCTTGTCTGCTGGGGATACATTCCAGACTCCACTGAACCCTGTATGTACTATGTATTTGTCCTATACATACATACCTGTGATAAAGTTTAATTATAAATTAGGTGCGGTAAGAGACTAACAATAACAATAATAAAGCAGAACAATTATAATCATGATATACTGTAATAAAAGTTATGTGGTCTCTCTTTCACTCACCAGTAGTTTTATATTCTTCCGTCCAAACCCATCTGCCTAACCATCCCTTTCTTGCAGTACATGACCTGATGTCACTTGTTTCAGGGGAACCCTTGCTGAAGCCCTTGTATGGGCTCCATGCTTTCTGGTGCAACATGATGCTGTCAGTTGGAACATTTTCTGTTCATTCCTTCCATCCCCAATTTAATGCCTTTTCATCTTAACTACATACTTGTCATGTACTGTAGCCATCATTTTGCAGTTTGCGGTGCGACAGCAAAACTAGCATGAACTTCTTTTTTCTTCTTCACAATTTAATGAATGGAAGATTTGTTCTTACTGTAGATCATAGCAACCTCAGCATTTGACATATTTTTCTTTCCTTATTGGGTGGAGAAGTTTCACCTTTTCACTTAAAGGAAGCACTGCCAGCTTCTCTTTGGTGTGTCCGAATTGCCAGCATCGCTACTCTTGCATTTTGGGGTCATTATGAAGTAAAGTAAAGATTAAACAGTAGATCTGATACCAGACTAAGTGACCAACAGGCAGGGAGGTAGTGTGTACTGTGTGGAGACACTGGACAGAGGGTGGATTCCTGCCCTGGGTGGGACCGAGCAGGACGGTGTGAGATTTCATCACGCTCCTCAGAATGGTGCACAATTTAAAATATAAGATTTATTTATTTCTGGAATTTTTCATTTAATGTTTTTGGACTGTGGTTGACCACAGGTAACGGAAACCAAGGAACATGAAACGGTGGATAAGGGGGGACTACTGTATTACTTTCTTTCCTCATTTCACACCCCATTCCCAAACCTGCTTTACTACTACTTGTATTTCCCTAGAATGCTAAGTTGTTTTATATATCTTGCATTACTTCTGTGTGGAATCTTGCCCCCCAAATTGACTAGCCCCTATTTATTGATCTTTCAAGATTTAGCCAAGAGGACCTCTGAGCAGCTTTTTTTCTTTTATTAGGAGGTGGCATAGAGTAATGGGCTTCGAAGTCAGACATATGTGGATTCAAATCCTGCCTCTTTTAGTAGCTGCATGACCTTGGACAAATCATTTAACCTTTGTTAAACCTCAGTTTCCCTATCTGAGGAAGAGGGATAATAAAACCTGTCCTACAGGATAGTCGTAAACAAACTCCACAAAGTGCAGTGACAGGCACGAAGTACGTGCTCAATACATGGTAGCGACCACCATCATCTTCATCAGAAGAAGGGTTGGATATTGTCCCTATATACTCCCAGGAGCAATCTCACTGCTTTACACATTTCTTTAAATATTTTTATTAGTTATCACACTAAACTGTTAGTGATCACACGAAACTGTTCTCTTCAAGGGCAAGAACTGTATTCTTAAGGCTGAATACACTGCCCAGCATATGGGCGTTTAGTCAATGTTGAAGTGAAGGCATAAGAAGCTCCTTTTACAGTAGGGAGACAGTAGGAAAGAGCACAGGCTCTGCTCATTATTAGCTGTGTGACTTTTGTTATTTATATTCCTTGCTTCAGGTTTAAAATGAGAGGTAATAGTACCTATCTCAGAATTTAAAGACTGCGTTTCATACTGCCTGGAAAGTGCTTAGCATGGTGTCCTTACTGGCGCTTAATAAATCTTAGCTGTTTATTAAATGAGTTAATCTTCAATCTTGAGATTTGACAGCTGTTTGACTTTAAGTGACACGTGTGAAATGAGGGTTTGAGAATGTATTGTATTTTATGTTTCCCAACCTTAGTCTCCCTAGCTTTTGAAAAGCTTTAAACCCAGAGCACTTAATAAGAAAAATGGTGAAAATTTCCTTTTCTGTAGTATAGATAGTATTTTGGAAATCATGTATTCATAAACAAATATTTGATGAATTTCTACTACAGGCAACATGTGTCTGATTATACTTAGAAGCTTCAATACTGTATTGAAAAGTACTCAGTCTAGCATATAGCAGCCTCCAAAAATGTAACAGAAAATTAGAACTGTGGAGCTCCTATGACTAATACCACCGGGAAGAGCAGAGGACTAAATTGTACACTGTATCTGGTATGAAATGTTTGCTCCCACGCTCCATCAATTGATAATCCTTTCAAGTTTAAACTTTGACTGTTGATGCGTGCCCTAAAAAAGATAAGACTTAATTAACTTGTGGGTTTTTTTTGTGTGTGTGCCTAGGGACATTTTATTCTTGTGACCTCAGGCTTTGTGGAGGTTTCAAAATAAAATATGGTGGTTTTAATGAATGGCCAGAGTAACAAAGGTGGGTTTGTCCATGAAAGCAAGTTTGTTATTTTTGTACTGTTTTATTAAAAACATATGATGTCACTATAAAGTTACTGCTTCTGTCAGACTCTCACTGATCGTAGTTATTAATTGGTTCTAGGACTGCCAATTTCTAATAGTTTGAAAGTGAGTTTTGTGACTTTCAAAGTACAGAGGGAATGGTCTGAAAGAGCTGTGTCAGATCATTGAAATAAAATTACTTGTTCTAATAGCTTATGGAAGGTACATGTGACTATTAGTAATAATATATAATATAATCTCTTCAGCAGTTTTTAACTGGTTTGTGATTGGAAAGGCAGGTGAGTAGATTAGGAAATAAGTCTGCAAAAGTAGGGCAGGCTTGCTGGCTTAAAATAGGAATGAAAGCCGGGTTATTTGCAGTGAACAGAGATAGCTATTTAGGTAAATCCTAGTGCCCCATGAGGGTAAGACCACACAATAATCTAAAAATAATAGTGTATGGGCCAATCATGTGTGAGGTTTGTTTTTCATACTGCAGGATTAATGTGGTCATCACCAGTGTGGCCTTTCTCTCTTATGCAGATGCGCATCAGATGTTAGGCCTAGTTCTCCGAAAATACGGATCATTTGTATAGTGGATGTATATTGCAGCAGTATACAGAATTACATTTGACGTGAAAAAGCTGCACAATTTCTTCGGTGTACTTTAGACACTAAGTTTAAAAAATGTATTACATTTTTATTTTGGCAATTATAGAGTCATGGGATGTTGCAAAGAATTGTACACCCTCCCCTAGGTCTCTCCACAGTGTCACGATGCCATGTCACAACCAAGAAATCGACATTGGCACAATCCGTAGAGCTTATTCAAGTTTCACCAGTTATACACGGACTCCTGTATGCGTGTGTGCGTGTGTGTGTGTGTGTGTGTAGCTCTGCAATTTCCCATGAGTAGCCTTGTGTAACCATAATCAAGATAATTAACATACCATCACCACAGGACTCCTGTGTTACCACCCCTTTGTAGCTACACCAACCCCTTTCCCCCACCAGAAATTCAGTTTTATAGTTTGGTTATTGCTTTGAATCATGGAGCAAACCTGGGTTTTTTAGGTTTTTGCTCCTGAGTTGGAAGCATTCTAAAATAATTTTTATTGAAATACAGGTCATCTAACAGCAACTGACTAATGGTAAAAAACTAGGTTAAAATGTCTTAGCAATTTGGGAGCAATGAAAGCTTTCTTAGATGAATATGTGTCGGTGTAGAATGATGATTCTGCTCTGGTTACTAACCAGAGCTTAAAAAAGCATGAAGAAGAAATGGATATCTTGGCCCCGTTCCAGATAAATATGGAAAGCAATGTTGAGTATAAAAATGCAAGCTGCAAAAGGATATACAGTATAATACCATTTACATAAAAATCTTAAATATACTATATTGTGTATAGATATATTTGTAATAAAATCATATACATGTGGGAAGGATATACAGCTATTTAAATGTACTAATTGCCTCTGGAGAGGATGGAATAGGATGGATGGAGGCTAGGATGTATTATTTGGTAAAGCAGTATAGCAAAAGAGGGTAAGAGCTTAGCCCCTGGAATCAATTGATCTGGAATCAATCAAGCTCCAGCTCCTCCTGTTACTAACTATAAGATATTAGAGAAATTTTCTAATTTCCCTAAACCTTGGGTTCCTCATCTGTCAAATGGGGATAATAATACTTCATAGAATATTATTAGGTTAAATGAGACAATATATATAAAGCCTTAACATAATGCCCATTATGTAGTTAGCACACAACCAGTAAACATTTTAATCACTGTTACTGCAACTGCAGTTAAGAAAATTGAAATTTAAAATTTATGTTGAAAAGCACTTTGTGGATACTGTAGTTTTGACAATTTAGCACAACATAAATAATTTAGCATCAGAGATTTTAACTAACTTGTATTAGAAAAGTGAATGTATGAATAAAAGAATAACACATCATTACCAAGTAGAGTTTATCCCAGGAATGTGACGTTGGTTCAACATTTGAAAATCAATCAGTATAATCCACCATATTACCAAAATAAAGGAGAAAACCCATATAAACTCTTCAATAAATTCAGAAAAAGCATTTGACAAAAATTCAACACCCTATTTATGATTTAAGCAAACAAACCTCTCAGAAAACTAGGAATAGGGGGAACTTCCTCAACTAATGATTATCTGTGAAAAGCGTACAGCTAATCTACTTAATGGTAAAATATTGAAAGCTTTTCCCCTAAGATTAGGAATAAGGTAAGGATGACCTTTCTTGACGCTTCTGTTCAGCATTGTAACTGGCAGTCCTAGCCATTGAAATAAGGCAAGAAATAGAACTAAAAGGCATACAGATTAGAAAACAAGAAGTAAAACTGTTGTAAATTGCAGATTGTTTATATAGAAAATCCTAAAGAATCTATAAAATAACCATTAGTAATTGGCAAGGTCAAAGGATACAGAGGGAATATACAAAAATCAATTGTGTTTTTATATACTACCGACAAATAATTGGGAAATGAAATTTAAAAAAAATTCACTAAGTATATTACCCCAAAACATAGAATACTTAGGAATAAATTTGATGTACATGTGTAAAATCTCTTCACTGAAAGCCATAGGACATTGCTGAGAGAAATGTAAGACCCAAATATAAAGGAAGATCATGTTCCCTTATATTACAATATAACATTGTTTAGATGTCAGTTCCCCAAACAGATTTATAAATACAATGCACCTTCAATCAAAATCCCAATAGTATTTTTGAATAGATAGTGGTAAGCTGATTCTAAAATTTATATGGAAATGAAAAAGAATAAGCAAACCAATTTCAAGAGTGAAGAGCAAAGTTGAAGGACTCACACTACTACCTGATTTCAAGACCTACTATTAAGCTACAATAATCAAGATAGTGTGGTTGGTATCGGTGAAAAAATAGACAGATATTAGGTTTGTGCAAAAGTAATTGCGGTTTTGCACCGTGAATTTTAAATCATTATAACGAAATCATTATTAATCACAATGGGAACCATTACAATCAACACATTTTTAGATTTAATTACCAAACCGGAAGAGATTTTGAATCTTAACACAAAAATCTGTTGACATATTGATGATATTGTTAATGATCTTTCATCTTTCTAGCCTTATAGAAAGAGATAGTGAATTTTCCTCTGCTGACATCCAGCAGCACCCTGATTGCTGGATGAGTTGCAGCTTGCTTGGATATTGGTAGTATTACTGTTGATTGAATAATGTACAAGTATAATAGAGTTGTATATGTTTCTAAATTCTAATTTTCTTTTTAAAATAAGTGATATAATAACATGGCATAAAATTTTAAAAGACTTGTAGCAAAAAGTCTTCTTATCCCCGACTCTGGGCCACCAGTTCCTTGCCTTGGGGATGTTCAAGCCCATTACCAAAGACCAGCAGAGACATACGTATAGTCAGAAATAAATTACATTTGTTTAGCTTGCTGCAGCAAGGAATAACACACCAAAATATCTGTGGGGCATTTCAAAAGGAGGGAGTTTAAAAAGGGGATTTTAGGGTGGCGGTTAGTCTGAGCAGAGATTGACTAGAGTATGTCATTTAGGTGAAATACTGGAATAGTCAGTGGTTTTATCTTCAGTACACATGAGTCCCTGACAGGTTACTGTCAGATAAGTATGTCTTTGGCCTTGGAACATAATGAACTGATGTTAAAAAAGGTTTGAACTTAGTCTGTAATGCACATTATGGTTTGGTTTGGTTCAGTTATCTGTTTTATAAGTCATGGCGTTTTTCTGAGTGTTTGTGAGCAATTTGTGGTTTCTGTTTCAATTCTCAGTATCTGCTTCTGATCATTTGTTAACTAAGCTGGAGGAATTACCATTTAGCGGAAGTGCTCAATCAAGGACTGAACCATTATTAGATAGATTGTGAATGTTTATCAAGCGTTTGATGGTAGTAATTTTTACCTCCAGGAGCACCAGCCCATTTTGTGATTTTTCTTAGACCATCTTTTATGGAATCATCTGGCATGATAATGGCTGACTTTAAGCTGTCTTTAAGACCCTGGTGACCACCCACATGGATTCTGCAACAGACAAAACCTCAAACAAGAATTATTAAAGTTTGAAACAATGTCTCATATATTCCATATCTATTTGGATTTTCCTTTGGTAACCAAGTAATTTTTTCCTCTTTAATTTGGATATAGATTATTCACCTTTGCCAGTATCTGAAAAATTAGTCCTATATTTGGTGACTGTCAAGTATAAAGGTCTTGGTAGTACTAAGAATAAAGGACAGGTGTTTATTTATAGTCTAGATTCTTGAACCAGCAGATAGAGAGAAGAAAATAGCCGAGAGAATATAAAGGGCAAAATCATGCAAAGTACATGATAATCAGTGACTTCTGACATCTCGGATGTAAACAGTCTGTTCACATTGTCTTCTGCTTTGGGACCAAAACAGTTCTGGAAATCCTGGCTCAGCCACACTGTCTGTCCATAGCAATGATGTCAGAAATATATGTAATTAATTCTCCATCAATAGTTAGGAGTGCTTGATTGTATACTTTTATAGAAGTTGTTTTGCTATGTCTCCACAAGGCTCAATTTCTTTTCTTTTTTAATTAAAGTTTATTGAGGTGACAATGGTTAGTCGTGTTATACAGGTTTCAGGTGTACAATTCCGTAATACATCATCTATGTATCACACTGTGTGTTCACCACCCAGAATCAGTTCTCCTTCCATCACCATGTATTACAAGGCTCAATTCCTGATCTTTAGATTATAGCTGGGAATTTTAGGTGAATGTAAGGAAGAATCAGAAGCCACTTGTGGGTGTTGAGTCTATAGGTTCTAGTTAATTTGCTATATTAACCAGCATTATCAGAATAGAAGAGAATGGAATCTTAAAGTACATAATCAGTTTTATAAGGAAGTTAGTGAGTGATTATTCTGAAAGTACAAACATGTTATGAACAGAGAGAACATTAACAAATCTCCAGTCCTTTGATTTATCCTATGAAATATATTATGAATTTCACCAATACAAGCTTATTTAAACATAGAGGTAATCTTTTTGTAGACAGCTGTTGTGTCCCTCTTTGTATATGAACGTATGCTTTCTTTAACCTGAAAGATGCATGAACACCGAAGCATATTTACTTTGAACACATCTCACTTATACATAATTAAATTTAGGAAGGCAGAGCTTTCCTTTTTATGTATTAATTTTTTTTTCTTTTAACCCAATTTTACTAAAGCAAAGAGCTCTCACAATATTCTTGAGTTAATTAAAAGTTGGAGAATGCCAAGTAAAACTGGTCGTTTCTATAATCCTTCAAAAACATTTTTAATAAGGTAAAGGACCAAATCTTTGTGTTGCCTTATGGTCATTTAGTATAAACCCAAAGATATCGTAGCTGTGAGAAACATCTTAACAGTTTTTATCATTCTCAATTTGGAGAAGGACAAATTCAAGAGAATCGGCAAGTGGTATGTCATGACATCCAAAGATAAGAAATAGTTACAAGCAGTATCTTGAAAAACACAGCAGTATGTGGCAGTGATTATTAGGAATGTTAACTTTTTTTTTCCAAAAGTAAGGACTTGAAAAAAAGGTTTTTGAGTATGTCAAAAAGTGCAGAGAGTTAACAGAATATTTTGATGATTTAGGAAATGTCTCATCTGGGCTTAGAATAATTGTGTTCTTTTAACAGAAAATAAAATTTTGCTCTTTATTAATCATGAGAGAACTTGCATTAAAAGGACCTATGAAAAGCCTTTATTCCTTATGATAAAGCTCTCACACTTGACTAATTGTGTCAAATCTTTTACATAGTTTATTTCTCCCTTCAAATTCATTTTTTTTTTTGTAGCTATTACAAACTCAGACAATAAAGTATCAGACCTTCTACCCTTGTGGTATACTGTCGAATTTGTCTTTCACTGTGTTTCACCTCTTGGCACAAACAGAAAAAATTTCCCCCCAGCTTCATTGAGACATAATTGACACATAACATTGTATAAATTTAAAGTATACAGTGTGACGTGATACACTTATGTGTATACATGCAGTTGCATGTATACAGTTGACATGATACACATATGTAGCAAAATGATTACCGCCATAGCATTAGCTAACAACGTGTTAACACAGACATTTCTTATTTTAAGACAAAATTATTCTCTTTTTCCTAGATAAGCAAAACCACATCTGATATGCATTCACGTCCCCGTCTTCACACACATGTGAAGGAATGTAAATCCTTCTAAATCAGTCTAACTGAAAGACATTATTATAGTTAAAGGTTGAGTGAGAGAGAAATTCTGAATGTTAGAAATTCCTGTCACCTGGGTAATCGTCTAACTTCCAGAGAGTTACAAACTATAAGGGCCTTTTGTTGTTTCTTAAAAATTAATTAATCTCTAAATTCTTTTTAGGGTGATGCCAATTATTAGCCTTTTCCCGTTTTTGCATCTCCTAGGCACATCAAAATATGGATTAGTCGATAGAGATCAGGGAGGCCTGTTCAAGTCTTGAGTTTGATAAGTGCTCTTCTTATCCTGGGGTTTGGGAAGTCGTTCAGGGACACAGTTTGAGAATTTATTTGAATTGCATTTGGAAGCTTCCTCATATTAAGGAATGCAGACCATCAGATATTCAGAACTCTGCTTCCTTTTTTGTTTTAAGGTGCCTCTCAAATAAACAATCTCATTCATGTTAAATGTTCCCCAAGAGGTCATTTGTAATACAAACTTTTTTGGTGAAATTATGCCTTTTGTGGAGTTATATTCATAATCTGAAAATGTGAAGGAAGCAGAATAAAGGAGGAACCCAAATAGTGGAGGAACAGAAGAGACAGAGATTCAGACTGAGAAAACTCCCCATGTGACCTGCAGCCACTGGTAAAGATGGTGTTTTTGCAATCACGTGTCTCCAGAAGACCTGAAGTGACACCAAAGATCAGCTGTCATCAGTTGAGGGCTGATCAGAACCTCATCTCCCAGCAGACAGAACTAAGCAAAACGGTTCTCAGGATTATAAAGACTAAAGACAGTCCTTAGGAAGTTTTAGAAAAAGTGACCCAGTGCAAAGTTTGTCCAAATTACTGGTCTAATGAGGCTTTCTGAACTGGTCAGCCTTTGAGGCTGGCTGGGAGACAGTTATCAGGCCATGTCTCTCCTCTGCCTCTGGACTTCCTCGCACAGATGGATGACATTCAAGATCCTGAACAAGCAGAGCGACGATAGGAACGCTGCTGATGAGGGAGAAGCCAGGTGTCACACTCATTGTACAATCTGATAAGACTTGAAGTCAGAGGACCCTTGGTCCTGAAGTACTCAGTAAAATTATTGTAGCTCAGAGACCTTACTGTCAGGCAGGGTCTCCTCGAGCAGGTGGCAGTCCAGTGGCTTCATATGTGCCCCCTATCACCAAGTTGTGGGTCTCCCCAGAAATAAGATCAGCTGAATCTTAGTGCAAGTGCCAGTTGTTAAACTGTAGGACACCCCAAACACCACCTGCCAGAGACTATCGAGGATTTATCTGTAGTTCAAGAAAAACAAGTTAGGTCTATTTAACTTGCTGCAACAAGCAGAGAGAACCAGAGGAACTGGGAGTCTTCCTGAAAGGAGAGGCAGTTAGGAAAGACTACTCATGGGCTGCTGTTGTTAGATTAGGGATTGTTGTTAGATTTTAGGGTGGACGTTTGTGATCTAGACAAGCATTAGTTAGAATTTGTAAACTAGAGAGGTTGCTAGGTCTCATGAAGTTTTAGTGTTAGATCTAGTATCTGTGCAGTTACTCTTAAATTATAATAGTTTGCCTGGTTTTATCTTGGAACATGGATCTGAGGATCTGGTGGTAAGAGAGAAAGTTCTGTGATGCATGCGGTTTGGTTTGGTGCAGTTTGTCTGTTTTATGAGTCAAAGTACAGTTAAAGGTTGTGGCTTCTGTTTCGATTCTAAGAGGCAGCTGGTATGAGTTTCGTATGTATAAACATATATTTGAAATTGCTGAAAGGCTTTAGAAAAACAACTGAGTAAGTATTCTGTATTCGTTTTCTATTGCTGTGTAGCAAATTACCATGTTTAGCTCACAGTTCTGTGGGGCAGAGTCCGCCGCTCAGGGCCTCAGAGGTGGAAATCAAGGAGCTCACCAGACGGAGTTTGCATGTGGAGGCTCTGGGGAAAGAATCTGCTTTGAAGCTCATTTAGGTTGTTTGCAGTTCCTTGTGGTGGTTGGAAAGCAGTTCCTATTTTTTTTGCTGGCCATCAACCAGGGACCACCCCCAGCTCTTGGAGGCTGGCTGCATTTCTTGCTATGCCCCCTTCTGTCTTTAAGCCAACAATGGAGAACTTACACATCGAATCCCTCTCATGGCAAATCTCTGGACTCCTACATATCTGATCTCTACATCCTGACTTGAAAGTCTCATGTCAGGCCCACATGGATAATTTCCTTATTTTAAGGTCAGCTGATGGGGGCCCTTAATTATGTTTGCAGACTTCCTTCACAGAAGGGCTTAGATTATTGGTTGAGAGAATAACTGGGAGAAGGTGTGTGTGTACCATGGGCCAAGAATCTTAGGAGGTCTACTTCCTGCCTATCATAACATCTTTTTAATGTTTTGAAGCACAAGCCACAGAATTGCCTGTGTTGTCTTAGTAACTCTTGGCTGTTTATAGATGTAACTTAAATTTGAGGTTGAATTTTTACCGGTGAGAGTCAGTTTGGGGTACAGCTCAGCTGATCTGAGAAAAGTCTTATTTATTTATGTATAAAACTGACTAACATAAGGGAAGTTATTGCCGATGGGATTGCCTTTTTTTTTTTTTTTCCTTTTTTGCTTTTGGCATCTGTTACTTTTCTTTTACTAAAGTTTATAAAACCTTGAAAAAATTGGAATGTAGGGCAAAGTAGATAGAAAAAAACAAAACCATCTGTGATCCAAACACTTGCTTATATTTTCATTATTTTCTTCCAATTTTTATTGTTCACTTAATAGACGATCATTATGAAATGGTTATACTGATTTCTTAAACATATATATATATATAATTATAAAAGTAATATAGGGTCATTGGAGAAAGTTAAAAAATAGGAAAAGTAGGAAGAATAAAATAATTTGAAATCTTGTTACCTCGAGCTAATACTTGGGTGTATTTACTGCCTTTTCTAATGCATTACTTAGTCACAGTTTAAATTATATTGTATGGATTTATTTTTGAGTAGCGTTAACACCGGAACATTTGTAGATTTTAAATAAGTGGCATTTGACATCTCACTTACCACTTAGTAGTTTTTTTGTATCTTAATCTTTATAAACGACTTTATTGATTTTATATGAATTTGTTTTGCTTTATACATGTGCCTTTTATTTTTTAAATTTTACATATGTACGTATGTGTGTATATGTATGTATAATATATATGTATAGGTTATAATATTCAATAAAATAGTAAAAAAGACAAACTCCATTGTCTGTCCAAATTGGCTCATCCCTAAGGGTCCCTGACAGTTGAGTTTCCACTGTACCTTGTATATTATTATCATTGATGGACCAAGGACATCGGCGTTTCCATTGGCTCTTCCTTTTCGGTCCTTGAGATAAGACAACCTTGGCTCTAGCATCCCTGGGGGGACAGCAGCTCAGAAGAAGAAAAGGCTTTGAAAAGAGGTCTTACAAGAACTTAGTAACGGTACCATGCGCCTCCTCTCACAGCTTCTTCTGGCTTCTTACACTGACTGAAATGCCAAAATGTCTCAGCCTAAGACGCAGACTGATATCCAGCCTCAGTGTGTCATTTCCCTACTAAAACACTGATATACTGGGCTCTCTAGCTCTGAATTTTTAAAGAATACTGAGCATCATTATTTGAATTACTTGGTAATGAAAATAGTTTGTTTTATTACTTACTACTACTTTTGAGGAGAGAGGGGCAGTAAAGACAAAAATCTTGTTTTGTATTTTTTCTTGCAAAGTGTTCAAAGTGTGCTTTGGATGTGGTCATTAACCATGTCAAGAGAGGTTCTTTTTTTAACAGTGTGGTTAAAAAAAAATCATTCTAGAAACACATTTCCTGGGATTGGGAAGGAACTGAAACAGAAGATGTGCACATGAGTGGAAGTCTGATATCTGAGTTACATAATCTTCCTGAAATCACCCAGGACTTCTGGGTCTGGGGTTCAAAGTGAATAAAGCCAGACCTGAAAATCTTTGGTACTAGGACTCCTGCAGTTTTTCCTTAATTTTAATTCAACTCTGGCTGAGGTCAACTAGACTTAAGTGTTTTAGCATCAAAAAGCTTTTTTTTTTTTTTTTGCTTTTTTGTTGTTATTGAAGTATAACATATAATACAAAAGTGTACAGATTCTAAGTATACAGCTTGATAAATTTTCACAAAGGAAACATGCTTTGTGAATGTTTCCAGCATCCAAATCAAGAAATAGCATTACCTAAAATAAGTGTTTAGGTAATTTTCTTTCAAGAAGACTATGTAGGTGATATATTTCTAGTCCCTTTGATTTTGTAAAGATCTTTTTATGACCTTCACACATGGTATAGATTATTTGGCAACATACAAAATTTAATATTAGAAATTTAATAGTCCAGAAAACAAAATGGCAGCCATTGTGACATAAGTTTTTTCTTTATCCTTGTAATTCAGTATTTTTTCAACAATGCATCTTTTATTAGCTTTTCCTGAAATGCAGCAATCCAATCTAAAAAAGTTAAAACAAAACTTTCTAGCTCAGAAAAGTTTTCTAATTTATGTTGAGTATTTTTCCTGCCACATTAGTTTAGTTTATTTCTTCAGGAATATCATTAACTCTTATTTTGTCTCTCCCCCATAGTCTCTATATGTCATCGTCTCATTATTTTCGTATTTGTCCTTTTCCTTTGCATTCTAAAAGAACTTCTAGTTTGTCTTCCATATTATATACTTTATTTTTAGCAGTTTGATTTCTGCTCTTTGCTCTCTCCCAGAGATTCTTCCTTATCTCAACCATTCTTCCTTTCATCTCATCGTTGCCTTCTGCTCTTCTTCTGCTCCATGTTGTCTTGTTTTTTGTGTTCGTTAACTTCATAAACATGTCTTTTGGATCTTATAATTTTCAATGCGTTGGTCATTCATTGAATCTTTGGGATAGTATTCTTTTTCCCTTGCCATGTAAAATTTTTGTCTTTTATTTTTTTTAACTGATGGTCCCAAGAGCCTATTTAGTGTTTGGTATGTAGTAAGTGCCCTATAAAATACATACTTGCAGTCTTAAACTTGAATTGGGTTGAACCTGGGCTGAGGTCACTGAAAGGCTGATTCAGCTGGGGATATTGACTAGAGCACCTGCTCTCTTGGAGACGAAGCATTCCAGGAGACCAAGGCAGAAGCTGAATCCACCTCTGCTGCAACTTATTAGTTAAAGCAAGTCATGAAGGCCAGCTTGGATGCTAGGAGAAGGGAATTAGACTTCTTCTTGATAGGGGAGGGGCAAAGTTACATGGCAGAAGAGTATGTGGACTGGGAAATACTGTTGCAGCCATTTTTGGAAAATAAAATCAGCTACAGACGTTGTAACAGGAAAATATGTAACAATAACAGATTTCCAAAAACTGGAGATTGGTTAAATAAATTATAAGTAAGTAAACTGTGATATCTACCTATGAGGAAATATTTTATGATTTTTATAGATACCTATATATGTATTTATGCATTAAGATTTGTCTTGATCAAAACTTTATTACTACACATAGAACAGTGTCTGACACATAGTAGCAGTTCGGTAAAATTATTTGAATGAATGCCTTGAAGATACTTGGTGAATTGTTGTCAGTCATTTACAGTTTTTATGGTGAGAGTTTTCATTTTGTTCTGGTTCCTATTTTCATATGTATTTTAGTTAGAAGTTAAGGGATATTACATCAGGAGTTACTAGCCATATTTCAACTGGAAACTGCATTTTATTTTGAATCAAGTATTTCTAAAATGTATGCTTTACCTTAATAGTTTGTGTTTTTTGCATTTTTATCCTTTCTGTTTATTTAATAAGAAAAATTATGTTTTGTTTGTTTTCACAACTGGCAAATCAGAAAATATTTAGTATATACAACTTCTAATATGGCATCCTAAATTATTTTGAAACATTGGAGAACAATCTACTTTAATGTTTTTCCTGTAATGTTAGTAGATATTGTCATTTGGTAATAGCTTGGAAAATATAGAATTGCCCATTTAAAAAGGGGTCTGATTTAAAGGTATTGTTAGAGGCACTGGTAATTTGGCTTTTTTTTTTTCTTTTAAATAGAGAAAGTATTGACAGATTCTTTTTTCAGGAAATTGCCATAGCAAATATTTTTAATCTTACATGCTCTCACAGAATTTTGCCACTCTTTATCAATAGGTGGAATCTGTTTCCTCTCCGTTTGCACTTGGGCAGGCTTGTCATTGCTCCAGTCAATGGAGTATGGTGAGAATGACGCAATGTGGCTTCTGAGGCCACGATAGAAAAAGGATACTGGTTCTTCCTGGCTTTCTCTTTATCTTAAGATGCATGTTTTGGAACTCAGTCTCCATGGTGGAAGGAAGTTCAGTCACATGAAGAGGCCATCCGTAGATATTCTCATCCAGAACCCGAGCTAAGCCTCGGCTGACAGCCAGCATGAACCCCTAGATGAGTGAGTGACTGAGCTTTTAGATGATCCCAGGCGCTTGCTGGCACGTGTCCAGTGGAGACCCCAGGCATCGTGGAGCAGGGACAAGCCAGCCCCGCTGTGTCCACTGTCTGAATTCATGGTCCACAGAACCTGTGAGAGATGACAACAACAATTCTTGGTTTAAGCCACTAAGTTTTGGGGTAATTTGTTACACAGCAATAGGTGTTCAATACATACAAGTTCTAGAAATCTATCATAGAGAAATAATCAAAGATTTAGAGAAAAACAGGGTAATGTTCACGACGGTATAGTTAACAATAGTAAATAATTTTTTAAAAATTAGTCTAACCACCCATCAGTAAGGAAAGGGTTAAATTATGATACATCCATTATTTCCCTAAAGAAATTAGGTTTCTCTGTTTTCAAAAAGAAAGTGTAAGGAATTGCTATCAAGTCAGTTCTGTTATAATGATTGTCGAAACTCATTGACTTGTATGCTTATGTAAATAAAGATTAAAGGAGGAAAAAAAGTACATGTGTTAAAGGACACATACCCAGAATATATCAGAACTTCTATGAGTCCGTGGAAAAAATATCTGAAGTAAATTTTTAAATGGACAAAAGAATTAATTAGGCATGTCCCAAAAGAAGATAGTCAGATGGCTAATAAACAAGAGGACAGGTGCCCAGCATCACCACTTATCAGGGAAATGTTGATTAGAGCCACAAAGAGATGCCAGTAGACACTCAACTATAATGGAATAAAATTTAAAAGCTGACCAATACAAAGTGCTGGCAAAGATACGGAGTAACTGGAATCCTCACGGCCCGCTGGTATGAGTGAAATGTATCAGCCTTTGGTGAACTGTTTGGCAAAACCTATGCTTCCCCATAACCTTGTACCACACTCCTGGGTTGAAGGACTCCCAAGAGAAAGGAGTGCTTATGGCCACCTTAAGACAGGTGGAAGAATACTCATAGCAACTTGACTCCTAACGCTCAAAATCAGGAAGCTTATCTAGTAACACTTTGGCTGCCCCTAGCCTTATTAATGCAGTTATGCTTAGCATTTAGCTATCTGCTTTTAGTTTAACGTGTGATGTTAATGAGAATTTATGTAGCGCATCATCCCCTCCAAACCCCAATTTTCTAACTTTTAAAACTGTTTTCAAATTTCTTAAAACCTTTCTCATTAAAGCAGTTTGATTTCAGAGGACTAAAAGAAAGAACTTGTTGCACAGATTGCCTAGAGCACAAATTATAAAAAAGCCAACTTTTTATCTGCGTTCAACCCAAATATTCCCTTGCTCTTAGATCATTCCTGAGTTTCATTATTTTTAACTGCTTTTAGAATCTTACACTTTAATTTCCTATTTGAATAGTGCTTTTGTTTTTTGTTGTTGTTTTTGACTATACTATTTAAGTTTGCTCAGATTAACTTTTTAATGCTGTTGTGTTTTTTGAGTAAATATTCTAGAGCAGTGCTGTTCAACATAACTTTCTGAAGTGATGCAAATATCCTATGTTTGTGCTTTCCACTGTGGTGACCACTAGGCATGGGAAGCTGTTGAGCATTGAAATCTGGCGTGTGCAACTTGAGGAACTAAATTTCACATTTTAATGAATTTTAATTTATTAAAATTCAAGTTTAAGTGGCTACATGTGGCTGGTAGCTACTTTAGCAGACATTACAGCTCTAGAGTTAAAGAAGGATGAATTGAAAAAAAGACAAGAATTTAAAATGATATAAAATTAGGGGAAAATATTGCATTCTTGTTGTGATTAAATTACAGCAATGGTTCTTAATCCACACATGAGACTCACCTGGAGAGCGTTTTGAAATACCAGTTTCTGTGTCACCAATCTAAAACCAATTGAATCCAAATTTCTAGCAATGGAATGAGGGCATTATCCGGTCATGTGGCACATAACAACGTTTGGGTTAATGATGAACCGCGTATACAACATGGTCCCCTAAGATTATAATGGAGCGGGAAATTCCTTTTGCTTAGTGATGTTGTAGCATTAGTAACATCACAGTGTGACATATTACTCACATGTTTCTGGTGATGCTGGTGTAAATAAACTCACTGCACTGCCAGTCCTATAAAAGTACTGTATACTGTATTTTACTGTACATTTTCTGTTTAGATACTTACTATTGTGTTACAGTTGCCTGCGATATTCAGTATAGTAACATGCTGTACAAGTTTGTAGCTGAGGAGCAATAGACCCTCCCATTTAGCCCATATGTAGTAGGCTATATACCATTTAGGTCTGTGTTAGTGCAGACCTATGCAACTCTATGATGTTGGCATAAACGACGAAATTGCCTGATGATACATTTCTCAGAACATGTCCCTGTCGTTAAGCAGCACATGTGTTTTCAGAAGCTTCCTAGGTTATTCGAATGTACAACCAGGATTATCAGTGAATTATAGTAGTGCTTCTTTGATCTAATGTGTAGCGGAAGATCTTGTTAAAATGCAGGTTCTGATTTCAGTAGGTCTGAGCTAGGGCCAGATATTCTGCATTTCTGACAAGCTCCCAAGTGATTTTGATACTGTTGATCCCCGTACTACACTTTGAGTAGGAGGGAATTTTAGGATGAAAGGTTGAGCAGGAGTTTACTATGTCTGAGAAGAATATTTGGTTGCATAATTACAGAATTCAACAATTGTTATCTGGCTCAGACTTAATTTATATGCCTCAACAGTGAATGTGCGTATAGTATATACCTTAAAATACTTATTTAGAAATTGATGAAGAACCAAACTTTTTCTGTTGGACAGTGTCGAGGGAAGAGATTTTGTTTTGTTTAGATAAAATGGTCAGGGAAGAAATCCCTGAAAAGGTAATATTTGAGCAGAGAACTGAGTAGAATGAAGGGGCTGTACTAACAGCAGCCACACTATGGGAGTGATTGGGGTTCAGTGACCAGCTCAACAGATAAACCCAGCAGCTTTTGTTACTGAAATAACAAAGATCAGAGCAGAAATAAATGAAGTAGAGACCAGAAAAATCAATAGAAAAGATCAGAAAGTTAAAAGTTGTTTTTTTGAAAGATTAACAAAATTAATAAACCTCAACTAGACAGAAAAAAGAGACAAGACTCAAATAAATAGAATCAGAAATGTAAAAGGAGACATTACAGTTGATACCACAGATATACAAAGGACCATAAGAGAATACTATGAACAATTATACATTAACAAATTGGACTGAATCATGCAGTAGAAAATCTGAACAGACCAATAACAAATGAAGTTGAATCAGTAATCAAAAATCTGTTAACAAAGAAAAGCCCAGAATGAGAGGGTTTCATTACTGAATTCTACCATATATTTAAAGAAGAATTAATGCCAATTCTTCTCAAACTCTTCCAAAACATTGAAGAGGAAGGATCGCTCCCAAACTCATTTTTTTGAGGCTGGCATTACTCTGATACCAAGGCTAGATAAGGAAACTACAAGAAATGAACACTACAGACCAATATCCTTGATGAATATAGGTGCAGAAATTCTTAACAATATGTTAGCAAACCTGATTCAACATTTACCATGATGAAGTGAGATCTATTCTGGAATGCAAGGATGATTCAACATATTCAAATCAATAAATGATACACCACATTAATACACTGAAAGATAAAAATCATGATCATCTAAATAGATGCAGAAAAAGCATTTGACAAAATACATCTTTTCATGATAAAATCACTGAACAAACTGGTTATAGAAAGAACTTAATATAATAAAGGCATGTATGACAATCCCACAGCCAATATCATACTCAACAATGAAAGACTGAAATGAAAACTTTTCCTCTAAGATCTGAAATAATACCAGGGTTCCCACTCTCACCACTCGCATTCAGTATAGTACTGGAAGTCCTAGCCAGAGCAATCAGACAAGAAAAAGAAATAAAATGCATCTAAATCAGAAAGGAAGATGTGAAATTGTCTTTGTTTGCAGATGATTGTCTTATGTATAGAAAAGCCTAAAGACTTCACCAAAGAACTGCTAGAATTAATGAATTCAGTAAAATTTCAATATACAAAATCAAGATATAGAAATCAGTAGTGTACACTAATAACAAAATATTTGAAAAAGATATAAACAATCCAGGAAGGATAGCGTCAAAAACTATAAAATACTTAGGAATAAATTTAACCAAGGAGGTAAAAGATCTTACACTGAAAACTACAAGATTTTATTGAAAGACATAAAAGAAGACAGAACCAAATGGAAAAATATCCTGTGTTCGTGGATCAGAAGAATATTATTAAAATGTCTGTACTACCCAAAACCATCTATAGATTTAGTACAATATCTATCAAAATTCCAATAGCATTTTTCACAGAAATAGAGAAAACAATTCTAAAAATTTGTATGGAACCACAAAAGACCCCAAATAGCCAAAGCAATCCTGAGAAAGAAGAGCAAAGCTAGAAGCATCACTCTTTCTGATTTCAAACTATATTATAAACCTATAGAAATCAAAATGGAATGGTACTGGCATAAAAATGGATGCACAGACCACTAGAACAATCGAGTGCCCAGAAATAAACTTGTGGTATATAGTCAACTAATATTTGACAAAGGAGTGAAGAAAACTCAAGGGGAAAGGATGGTCTCCAGTAAATGATGTTGGGAAAACTGGATAACCACATGCAGAGGAATGTAATTAGATCCTTACCTTACACCACTTGCAAAAATTAACTCCAAATGGATTAAAGACTTGAATGTAAGACCTGAAACTGTGAAATTCCTAGAAGGAAACATAGGGGAAAAGCTCCTTGACATTGGTTTTCGCAGCCTTTTTATGGATATAACACCAAAAAGCACAAGCAACAAAAGCAAAAATATCTGGGACATATATATATTTTTAAATGGAGATTTAAAGTTTAATTGGAAAGTTCCTGCTATTTCCTTCATCACCAAAACTTAGCTGGATTTCCTTTAGTCTTCTCAGGATTGTGGCTGTTTCCACGCCTATGAATCACCCTCAACTACAGTGTGTATAGAACTAAGTAAAAGAAGGGAGGTAGAATTCAGAGCTTCTAAGATAGTTAGGGGTAAGTTGAGGGGAAGTAGGACCCACTCTTTTCAAGGTGAAGATTCTTTTTTCCTGCTTTGACAGATACTGATTTTATTTGCCTTAACCTAAAAACCTAGAAGTCTTCTGGAACGTTCTGTTATGCGTGTCCCAAGCCAACCTTAATTCCTCTTAATGTTCCTGGCTCAGCTGTGTCCCATTTCTCCTAGCAGGGTATAATCCCCTCGATCCATTGCAACCTTTCTTTTGCTTTCATTTAACTAAGTGACTTGTGTACTTGTTTTGTTTTAAATAAATTGTAACTGAAACATTTGAAAGAAAGAAAAAAATAACTCAGAATTTCTCCCTCAGGAGCTCTTTAGGTTGTTGTTACCTCTACTTACGTAACTTTTATGATATATAAGAAAAGTGGGTTTCCTTTTTTGTAAACTGTTCTCTGATTACAACTGAGTAGTACTGGAGGAAAATTATTTTTATTATTAGTAATAATACTACTGGTAGAAGTGAAATAACAGTACCTTTGTTATGGTACTTTTTTTTTGATGATTCCCACATATTTGATTTTATACTATTTCATGTTTTTAGCTTATTGATCAATTTCTTTGATTTACAAAGTGGGAGATTAAAAAGAGCAGATTTTCTGTAGGGTTCATTTCAAAACTGGGAAAGGGCTGAACCTAAGATTTTAAAAACCAAAAAGAAGTAAATTAAGTATGAAAAGGGGAATGATGAAGTGCGGACTCTTCCGTTTCTATGTTTTTGGGATCAAGATTTCAGAGGACAGGTGGTTCTCTGAAGTCAGCTACACGAAATTAGATTAAATACATCTCATGATTGAGCCTTATGTAAATTTCTCTAAAGGAAGTCTCTCTGAAGCTTATACTCTTATTAGTTTTGGTAATTCTTTCTACCTTTTTTAATTATAAGAATGTCAAACATATTACAACGCTGGAGAGGACGGTCTTATGTGAACTTCCGAGGGAACATCACCCAGCTTCCACAGCTATGAACTCGCTCCATCTTTTTTCATCTGTCCTGCTGCTTCTTCCCTGTCCCCTCATTATCTTAATATAATATAGTTGTGTCAAATAGCATATGACTTCATCTGAAAATATTTCACTAAGAATCTCTAAACTAAAAAATATTTTTTTTGTTATTGTTAAACACAACCTTAGTACCATTACATTTTAGTAAAAATTTCAGGAAACCTGTTCAGGACTAACCTTTCACCCTATCTTAGAGACGCACCAGGTGAATAAATGAAAGATTTACCATACTATTTTATTTTTGTTTTATTTTAGAAGTAGATTATCCTATTAAAATAGTATATTGATAATCCATCTTAATAACACAGACTCATTTATCCTTCAAATTGGGATACTTTTGAGAGTGAAAGGGGGCACTATTAACAATTAGTTGAAATCTAGGCCTGACCTGGGTAAACTGGGATAATATATATCGTCATTTATCTCAATGTAGTATTTAATAGCTGCTATTGTATTTTTCAATGAGCTTTTAATAGTCAGAATGAGTCAAGTGCAGCTAAGAGCATGACAAAACTTACCATAGGACTTTCTTTACTTATAAACAGTACAAAATGGTATGGCTAGATCAAGTCTAAAAATTTTAAAGTGCCTGTAGATTTCAACTTAGTTCTTAATAGCACTTCCATAAGCTAGAAGTGGAACCACCAGACATAAATCACATGTTAAAATGAACCCTTCCTTTTAAATTTGTGGTTTATAGACTTGTGGCTCTCAGATCACAGGGAATCTAAAGTAGACTAAATTATAATGTTGGTAAATGAGGCAATTTTAAAATGTTAAAAACACTTGCTGATAACGTTGCTAGTTCACCATGAATTTATATAAACTTTATGTCCATTATAAGCTGAAGTTGTTAGCGTTCCAGGTTAGAAAACACCACTAGAGCTTCCGTATCTGTTCTTAAGAATATGCTCTGTTACGATAGCAAGTTATTCTCAGGAAGGGCTCCATCCTTTTAGTGGTGTTCATGTTATCAGTAATATTTTAAGCAGTTATCTTTTAAGAATAAAGTATACAACTATGATTCCCCTGATCAGGAAAAGAAATCAGACTTCTGAAACATAAGGTTTCATTAGGTCAGTTCTTTGGAAGAAATAAATGCTCTTGTAGTGTCGTGATTTCTTTTCCTTTTTTTAACCACAGTTTTTCATTTTTAACATTTTTTCCATAAATAAATATTCGTATTGTCTAGCCCCTTGTCTCACTTTTAGCTTATTTACTGAATCAACTTCAAGTCTTCAATATTTATATGTAAAACATTATAATTTATGCACACACACGTACACATATACCTTTTAAATGACTGACTTTAACCGTGGCTTTTTTAAAAATTGGAATCGATCATTTATGATATACAATATCTTGGAATTGTTTTCCCCACATAGTTCTGGTGGTATGGATATGGAATCATGGTAATATATTAGGTTTCACTTGTTACATTAAAGAAATGTGTTCATGGTTGTTCTCTATACATTTAAGTATTTTAAATAATTTTTTCTCTCTTTCCAGCTGTTCCCTTTCCTCCAACCCAGCGGCTTACTTTGAAGGAAGTGTTTGAGAATGGGAAACCTAAAATTGATGTCTTGAAAAACCATTTGGTGAAGGAAGGGCGACTGGAAGAGGAAGTAGCCTTAAAGATAATCAATGATGGGGCTGCTATCCTGAGACAAGAGAAGACTATGATAGAAGTAGATGCCCCAATCACAGGTATGAGAAGTGTTTGCATGATTTGAGAAACTATCACAAATAACCAACTAAAATATGTGATGGGGCAGCCGGATGGCTCAGTGGGTTAGAGCACGAGCTTTCAACAAGGTGGCCGGTTCAATTCCTGTATGGGATGGTGGGCTGCGCCCCCTGCAACTAAAGATTGAAAAACGGCGACTGGACTTGGAGCTGAGCTGTGCCCTCCACAACTAGAATGAAGGACAATGACTTGGATCTGATGGGCCCTGAAGAAACACACTGTTCCCCAATATTCCCCAATTAAAAAAAAAAGTGTGATGATTTTCTAGGAATTAGGAGACATTTTTAGGATTGTTTTTAGTATATTTGTGGTTCACTAAAGAAATACAATTTGGGGGCCGTCCCGGTGGTTCAGGCAGTTGGAGCTCCGTGCTCCTAACTCCGAAGGCTGCCATTCCCACATGGGCCAGTGGGCTCTCAACCACAAGGTTGCCAGTTCGATTTCTCTCAAGGGATGGTGGGCAGCTTCCCCTGCAACTAAGATTGAACACAGCACCTTGAGCTGAGCTGCCGCTGAGCTCCTGGATGGCTCAGTTGGTTGTAGCGTGTCCTCTCAACCACAAGGTTGCTGGTTCGACTCCCACAAGGGATGGTGGGCTGCGCTCCCTGCAACTAGAAAACGGCAACTGGACCTGGAGCTGAGCTGTGCCCTCCACAACTAAGACTGAAAGGACAACAGCTTGACTTGGAAAAAAGTCCTGGAAGTACACACTGTTCCCCAATAAAGTCCTGTTCCCCTTCCCCAATAAAATCTTAAAAAAAAAAAAAAAAGAAATACAATTTTAAATGTCTATTATTTCCAGTAGAACTGTTTCAGTATTCTAGATTTACTATAGTTATAGAGCAGTCCAGTCAAAAGTGAAAGCAATGTAAAAGTTAAGACTGTGATCTCTGTTGGTGTAATTCCCTTTTTCTTTTAAAGACATAATGGTTTACCTCACCCTGTGTCTTTTCTCCAGTGTGTGGTGACATTCATGGACAATTCTTTGACCTGATGAAGTTGTTTGAAGTTGGAGGATCACCGAGTAACACACGCTACCTCTTTTTGGGCGACTATGTGGACAGAGGCTATTTCAGTATAGAGGTAAAAATTAAACTGCGGCTGTTGGAACTGTCATACTGTCTTTTAAAAACAAAAATCACTTTCCATTCTTTAGTAGAAGAAATTAAAATGAGAACACTGACAGAATTTATAAACTTTGTTACTTTCAGTAATTAAAGTGATAGAGATGTTTTAATTGATATAAAAATATTTCCCTTTTATGTTTAAAATAGAAAACTATTCTAGGACCTAACGTAAGGCTTCAGGATAATGGACACATTCCACTATATATAGGGGGCACGTTCACATTTAACGTCCATGGATTCAGCTGTACATACTTGACAAACAAAAGAGAAGTAACTTTGAAATAGGGTAGGTAATCGAGGTTCTACTGTGCCCAAAATAAACAGGAGATGAGGACATTGAGTCTGCTTGCTGTTCTTGTATTTAGTTTTGCCTCTCCCTCAGAGTGTGTATGAATATGTTTCTGGTGATTAAAGGTTTCTTGTTCATGCAGCATTGCTCCTAAACACAACTCCACTGTCTCACTTGGGGCTCAACCAAAGAAGCAGCAGTTGTTCTAAAACTGCCAGAAAAATGAATAACAAGAGAAATAGACCTTCCTTTTTAGTTAGATAAGCAGTCTAAATTATGGACCAGAAAAGTTCAATGTTATCTGCCAGTTCCTCAAGTTTATTTAGTGTCATCTATGACGACAAAGGTTAATGAGAGAAACTAAGAAAAAGCACATTTTCCCTCCTGCTTAGCCAATTCCTAGTCTCTAAATAGGTACCTGGGCTGGATGGAGATCATACTCGCAGACAATAACATTGAAAAGTTTCCCTCTTCCTATGCACATCATGGTTCAATAGACAGTTAGTCAAAAGTATGGATGTTTGAAAGACACATTGAATGTTTATTTCTTTGTGTGTTTGCTAGCATGAGGTTTTAGAGGCTGAAGACAATACAGAACTTAGTGACGTTTTAACTAGTCATTTAATGAAACAACTTTTTCAAAAGATAAATATTGTGCCAAATCGTCTGTTTGTTAACTCACGTACTTTAAGAAATTTCAGTGCATTAATATATTCAATAAAGCACATACAAAAAATCCACAATGATTTTTATACACATATAATATATTCAGAATATTTTGTTACGTGTATTTGTCCATTCATCAACAAATGTTCCTTGAGTGCCAACTTTATGGCAGGCTCTGAGGATAAAATAATTAAGATTCATGCTAGCTCTAGGAGCTGACAATCAAATAGAAAAAATACACTTATGAATAGATCTTTCAGTGTAATATAAAATTGTTTATTTAATCATCAACAGTGTTCTTCATATTAGGACCTAGCACCATGCCTGACACATAGTAGGCTCTCAGTATTGTTGAATGAATGAATCTTAGTAAGTCATAGTTTGTATTTGGCTTTATCCTATTATTTGATGTTTGGCTAACTTAAAGGGTTTTTCTGGACATCTTAAGCGATAAATGAATCAAAACTTTGAAGGGACAATGCTTTTAATATCAGTTTTAAATCTGAACTCTAGGGTATATCTAGTGTTAGTTGGAAGTTATTTACTTATAAGCCACCAAGATTATAAACTTATGTAGGCTACAGCTTAGTCCAACATGATACAAGTATATACTTGAACAATAATTTTTTATCAATGTTTTTGATGAGCATAAGTGTGATGTTTTTGTCAAGTGAATGAAAATAAGATAATGGAACCCCTTTACAAATTTTTGTTATAAATAGTTCTCTTTTTTTTCCTGTAGAAAAATTGGGAAATGCAGAATCTAAGAAAATAAAAACTTTTGTAAATCAGAGATCATCGCTGTTAACCTTTTATTATATTTCCTTACAGTCTTTTTTTCTGCATTTACATTTGTGTATATATTTTTTAAAGAAAATTGAGATCGTTTTGTACATCACTTTTTACAGTCGTTTTTCCTTACTCAGCATTGTATTGAAAGCACTTTTCTCTATCATTAAAATTTCTCCAAAAGCATGATTAATGGTATAAATACCATGATTTATTTCACCATTCCTCTATTCTTGGATAATTAGATTTGTAACAGATCCTGCTTATTGCCTACCTTTTTTCTCCTTTACTGTCAAAATCCCTATTTTGTTGACATAAATGGGATGGCGGATTCAGGCAGGACCTTTGATTTCAGGGAGGGAAGGTCCTTATCCCAGTCCCAGGGTATGAATTTTTGGCGGTCTGAACTAGTCATGGCAGTCCATTCCCTGTCACCAGTGGATTGGTCTAGAGGTAAACGTGGATCCTGTTTTGCCCAGTAATATATCAAGGAAACTCTGCTAGGTGTTTGTTTTATTTTTTGGTGTGTGTGTGTGTTGAAATGTTTCTTTGCAGGTGTAAAGACTCTTGCCAGGTGAAAGCTTTTGAGCCCCCATTCTACTATGTCATTTCATATGTGGATGTGTGTACTATAGCAGCCATGTTGTGACCGTGGGGCGGTGCTGTAACTAAGGATGAGAAGCAGACCTGTTGTGAATTGCAGATCAAAGAGGTAGAGAGGGCATGGTTTCTTCGTGCTGATATTGAGCTGGTACACTAAACCTGGACATCTTACCTCCAGACTCCTTGTTTCGTGAGATGTTTAAATGTCTTTATGGCTTAAACAATAGTTAATTGGGTATTATATCACTTGTACTCTTAAGTGGTACCAGGCTGTTTTCCAATTAGTTCTGTTCTCTACATTGCTGCAGTTAACATCTTTTTGAATATAACTTTGATAGCATTTCTGATATTTCCTTAAATCAGATTCTTATAAGGAAATAACTAGAAAGAGTGTGAGCATTTTTAAGACTTGATACATATTGCCAAATTGTTTTCATAGGACCTTATTTCACTTTATTTTCTCTTTCCATACTAATATTTTTTATTTCTTTGAGCCTATATGAGAGAATCAAGGCATGATGATTTTGTTTTCATGCCCAGAGCAAGCACTTGTCTTTTTCTGAAGCAATGTGGGCTTTGATTATTACACCAGGGACTGATCCAAATGTCACTGATAAAACAGAATAGTAAAGTTTCACTTTTTCTAAGTCTTTTGATGTTCCTTCTTCATTTGTACCTGTTAGAAAGAACTTCTGCGGTAGGGGAAGCTAACTAAATTTTAGTTTCCTTTAATTGATTTTGCAATAAGAGAAAAGATTAAAGGGAACATTTCCAGCATAGGATATGTTGTACTAAATGCATAGGAGCCACCAAAGAGAAAATGATATCAGACGTCCAGGTGATGTAAATGTTATCAGATGACCAACTGATGAACAATTGTTGACATACAGAAATGATTCTTGAAGTGGAATAAAGTTCTGTTCACATAGAAATAAATAAGTAATTGAGTGTCTGAACAGATCCTCCGATAATCATGACCTTCTCATTGAATTGTATAACACAATTGTACAATTGTATTCTGATGTATAATCTAAGGAAATAAAATTTGAGACTAGAAGCTGAGAAGTATATCAACCGAATTACATTGCAGTGTGGATATGGATTGTACTTTTGTACATCTCATTACTTCAAAAAGGTAAGTTGGTTTTTTCAGGAGGCAGAAATAAAGACCCAAATAAATCAAGATATATACTGTTTTTGGTTTGGGAAAGGTAAGTATAGAGAAGAGAAATTGCTTTCTAACTTTATATATGGATTTAATGTAATTTTTCCTTGGAATATTTTGTGCAAGTTACGTCAAAAACAAGAGTCAATTAAAAAAAGAAAAAAGCCATCTAAGTATATTTGTATATGTCTATATATTTAAGTTTTATAATGTTTATTTTGTAACGTCTGTCTCAAAATGTACATACATTTTGATCCAACAATGCCATTTTTGGAGAAATTATACTGCGATGCATTCATAATTATGTACAATGACCTGTGAGTAGATATTTTGTCACAATAATTGAGAGGTTCCTCTGACATTTAATGAGCAGGGTCCAGGTATACAAAACACCCTGCACTATGCAGGAGACTCCTAAACCACAAAAATCATTCTTTTCAAATGGTCAGTAGTACCCGTGTTGAGAAACATTGTTAAATTCTGGGAATATGGAGGTGAACAAGCAAAACCAAGTCCTTTGCTGTGTTTCTTTTCTTTTTTTCTTTACTGTGTTTTTTAATGAGAAGGACAGCACTGTGTATTTGTTTAGTGTCTGTGAAAATCAGCTCAGGGTGAGGGGCTAAAGAGGGACAGGAGTAGCTAATTTAGATGGAGACCAGGGAAGGCCTGTCTAAGGAGGTAGCATTTAAACAGGAACTTGAACTTCTGTGACCTGAGGGGAAAAGCCATGCATAGAAGTGGGAGGGGAGTACATTCTAGGCAGAGGACACAACAAGTGTACAAGCTCTGAGGCAGGAGCCAAGACTTAGGCAGGCAGTTCCCGAATAGTAACAGGGCTGGTGTGGTGAGACAGAGTAATGAGTAAGGAGAGGGAAGATGTGAGCAGTGTTTCCGAGAGCTAGGTGGGGGTTGGATCATGTCAGGCCTTGCAAACCACAGCAAGCAGTTTGAATTTTATTTTGAATGTGATAGGAAGCCACTGGAAAACAATGTTTTTGAGCTGGCCAGTGACTTATTCACATTTATGTTTTAGAACAATTACTCTGGCTGATATGTCATGTGAATTGACTATAGGAGCTCCTGAGTGGGTGTAGGGAGACCAATGAAGAATCTAATCCAGTAAGAATAGGCAAGAGATGTTGGTGACTTACATTTGGCAGATGGAGAAGCCTTTGGATTCAGAATTTTGAACTCTTTCCTTTTTGAGAGGTGGTAAAATCTCATTGAATTAATCAAGCTCCTCAGGTCACGGCACATTTACTGCTAGACTTTGCAAGGTCCCCCTCTGTTTTTGTTTTTGTTTTTTCTTATCTGTGACCTCTATTTTCCTTACTCTCTCTTCCCAGTGTACATGTTTCTATTGTATTTGGTATATGCTCAGAATACATATAATACATTGTATTAATTTTTTAACATAAGGTGTTTATGGATAAAGTCTTTTACTTTTACATAAATGTCACAGTGCTGTTCCATGGTTCTCAAACTTGGACGTGCATCATAAATATCTGGAGGGCTTGTTCAAAAAACCGTTTGCTGGGCCCCACCCCAGAATCTCTGATTTGTTAGGTCTGCGATAGAGCCTGAGAATCTATTTCTAACAAGTTCCGACGTGGTGGTGATGATGAGGCATCACGCTTTGAAATGAATGTGACCACACTGAACCACTGCTGAAGCTCTGTTTCTGTTTTGTTTTGCACTTATCAGTATGTTTTCAAGATCTGTCCAGAGTGCTGTATGTCTCTAGTTCATTGCTTTCTGCCTGCTGTATGTATAGTATAATGCACCTCTGTGACATTTCAGTTTTCTGTTCTCAGTGACGGTGACACCTACGTTGCCGCTAGTTTCTTTCTACAGTGAACACGCTTCTGATATAAATCCACTTATGGTCTCATGTTTCAGTTTCTCTATGGTTTCTGAACAAGTGTGGGATTGCTAGGGAAAAGGGTATATACCTTTCTACTTGAACTGACTAATGCCAGATCACTCTTCAGAATAGTTGTACCTGTCTAGACTCCTACCAGTGGCACCTAAGAGTTCTTATTTCCTCATATCCCTCTCTCTAGAATTTGGTTGTGTCTCATTTTCTAATATTTACCAATATGATGGGTATAAAGTAGTATCTTATTGTTTCAATTAATATTCTAATTCCTAAGGAAAGTGAACATTTCATGTTAGCCATTCCATTCTTATACTCAAGGATAAGAATTTCTTGTATGACCTTTCAGAGATAGGGTAAGCACATACAAGCATATTTACATAATCTGTTTTTAAGAAATAAATGTGTTTATCACTACATTTCCCGTTAAATGCTGCTTTATCTGAATCTCACAGATTTTCATATGTGTTGTTTTTATTATCATTCAGTGTTTCGTATTTTAAGAATTCTCTGTAACCCTAGGACAATGAAATGTGGTATGTTTTTTTCTTTCTAGTCATGCGGGATATTTTTAGAGTTAGTATTTTGTTACTGATTCTAATTAATGTAATTTAGTTAGAGATCATGATCTGAATTCCCTCTTTGGAATTTGTTGAGACTCCCTTTGTGATACAGTACTTAGTAGAATTTTTTGTGACTATCCCATGTGTACTTGAAAAGAATACATTCTCTATTTGTTGAATTGTTCTCTATAACTTTATTTTTTCTGCTTGAACTAAGTTACTTTTGGGTTTCTGTCAAGATCTCCAACTACAGTTATTGATTTATCTGTTTCACACCAAGGTCTTGTCAATTTATTTTTTAGTTTGTTTTTATTTTACATAATTGCAGAATGCTGCTATATTCAACTTACTATTGTATCATGTTTTATGTACTTTTATTCAATTTCATTGTGTTTTACCCATTTATATGAGTCCCCTTTTGGAATTGCCTTTAGAGTTTGCTGGAAACTTTTTCATCTTTATCAATGTAATATCAATACAGTTTTATTCTTTAGAGGGTGTTTTTCAATTTTGCAGACAGTTAAGAGCCAGCTCTGAAGAATTTTCCCCCAACCTTAGCTTAAAATGACAAATGTCTTTGTATATGGGTTTTTAAAGGTCTTTAAACTGACTTAGAAATTTAAGCCAAAAAACAATTTCACCTAAGTGTTTGGGCACATCGTAAATACTGGAGGTTCGGAACAAGTTACCCCAAGATGTGCCTTTGTGGTGTGGGGGAGGAACAAACTTTCCTCTACCCTAAAGCTTCTTCTGGCCAGTCTGATAATCGAATAGACATGAGACAGATTAGCAAGAGAAAAATAATCAAATGTAATACATACGTATGTTTGGGAACCCTGCATACAGGAGAGTCAGAGACACCACATGCATGAGAGGTTCTAGCCCTCAATTGTCAATTGTTGCTTGTGTTTTGAGGTTGTATGTGAGATATGTATATTTCATGATTAGTATATGCTATCGATCTTCGTTATTCACAGATTCTATATTTGCATATATGCCTCCTTACTAAAATTTATTTGTAATCCCCAAATCAGTACCCATAGTGCTTTCAAGGTCCTATGCCCTCTGAGCAGAAAGAGCTAGGAAACATAATTATGTATACTAATCTACATGTACAATCACATTCTTATTTATTACTGTATCTATCTGTGTATGTCTTTAAAAGCATGAGTTCATATGATACCTCTGGTTACAATTTATCACAAGGTTCATTCTAGTCTTCTCCCTTTCCTGGCTCTCATTATGTGCAGTATGTTCACTTGTCTGTTCAATAGTAATATACCTGTAAAATAGGTACATAACAGCCAGCTCATACTGTGAAAAACAGATTTACTGACTAGAGTTACAGTATTGGTGTCCTTTTCTTTGTGTTTTTAGCCTTGTAGTATGCAGTCAAAATGCTGTTTTCCAAAGTTACCTGGGTTAGTTCTTTTTTTCCCTATTTCCTTTGTTGCTTTGTTAGCCATTTATAATATAATTAGGTTCATTTGTTACTGTTTATATTTCATTTGTGGTTTCTTTTCACATCCTGGTTGATTCAATTACTTATTTGGAGGGACATATGTAAAACGTCACTGTGGTGCTTGTTGTCAAAGCTATCCAAAAAGGTATGCTTTGGGAAGTGTCCCTTCCTCCTCCTCCTTCCTAACCTATTCCAGTTCCCCCTCCTTTCTTCCCCTCTCCTCTATGCCCCCTGTAAGTAACCAATCTCTTTAGTTTCTGATTTATGCTTCAGGGATTTCTCATGCACACAAGTAGATTCATGTGTATTTCTTATGTGTCCTTTATTACATTGACAGTTGTATAATATAGATAGATATTCTTTTGTACGTACTTTGCTTTTTTCACTCAGCAGTATATCATGGAAATCACTCCAAATTCCTTTAAAGACGTCTTTCTCACTCTTTTTTTATACTTCATTGTGTGACTATATCATAATCTGTTCAGCCTGTCTCCTGTGTATGGTCATTTAGCTTGTTTCCAGTAGTTTGCTCTAACAAGCAATGCTGCAATCTTGTGCGTATGTAGTTTCTTATTGTTGGAGGCGTATTTTCAGATCAGACTTCTAAAAGTTATCAAAAGTTAAGTGAAGATGTAGTTTTGTTAGTTTTTGCCAAATTGTTTTTTCCCATGCAATTTTTTAAATCTAGTCAGATTTACCCATCTTTTCTTTTTTGACTTTCAGATTTTTAGTCATTAGTACAAAAGTTTTCCCCCGTACTAAGGCTAAAGCAGAATTCATCCACATGTTTTCTTCTAGAACTCGTATAATTTGGTTTTGATATATTTAGATCTGTATCCATTTGTCATTTATTTGTATTATGTGAGATATGGATCTAATTTTTTTTAACTGGCACTGGTGGTCCCAGAGACATTTATTAAGAAATACATCGTTATCTTAGTGATTTAGGATGCCACCTTTATTACATACCAAATTTTATATGTACTTGATTAATTTCTGGGCTATTTTATTCCACTGGTATATTTACCTATATATGTGCCAGTACCACTGCTTTAATTGTAGAAACTTTATGTTTTAACATCCAATAGGGCTAGTCGCCCCTCATAATTTCTCTTTTTCAGTGTTTTTCTGGCTGTTTCCTAATTGTTCTTGCATGTTTATTTTTCCATGTAAATTTTAGTATCAGTTTGTCTAACTTCATGGAATAACTTGTTGGTATTTTTATTGGAATTGCAATAATTTTTTAGGAAGAACTATAATTTTTTAATGTTGAATCGTCCTATCCAAGAACACGGGATGTCTTTTTGTTTGATCATATCTACCGTGTGTCTTTTAGGAATGTACATCTTTCCTGGTATGAGATTTGCACATTTCTTGTTAAATTAAATCCTGTGTGTTTAATCTTGTTACTGCTATTGTAAATGAAGTTTTCTCTACGAGTATGTACTATTTATGTTTTTGTATATGAATGCTATTAATTTTGTAGGTTAATTTTATATCCTCCCATGTTACTAAATTTTTTTTATTATTTGAGTTTTATCATTGATTTTCTTTTTTGGAGCTTTTTGGGTATACTGTTATTATATCATCTGCAAATAGAGGTAATTTTTTTTTTTTACCCATTCTTAAGCCTCTAGTTGATTTCTTTTATCTAATTCCATTGGCTAATACCTCTAGCACAGTGTTGAGTTAGTAGCACAGACAGTGGATATCTTTGCCCCATTATTGATTTTAGTGGAAATGTCTCTAGTGTTTCTCCATTAAATAAAATACTGGTTTTAGGACTAAGGTGTATATATGTATGGGCAGCTTTGTCACAGAGTTCTAGATATTTGGATAGAACATGGGAACAGAAATTAAGGAGAGATTTCTATTTAGGCTACTCTCTATGCTCCGCCAATTCTAGGGCAATCGCATATCACATTCAAAGGCTGAGGTTTCGTGTTTCAACTTGGGAATAGTAATTAGATATGCCATTACAGCAAGTCATTTGAATTTATATAAATTATCTTTATGCGTTCTCATAGTCACAAATAAAAATTTTATGTTTGTATTTGTCTTGTAGTGTGTGCTGTTTTTATGGAGTTTAAAGATTAATCATCCCAAAACATTGTTTCTGCTTCGGGGAAATCATGAATGCAGGCATCTTACAGAATATTTCACCTTCAAACAGGAATGTAAGTATAATCACTTCTCCAGAACTTTTCTAGTTACCCGCTAGCCAGTCCCAAAATAAACATAAAGAAAAAAGAAAGGAATGGAACTTAAATGCTTCCTGTTTTTTTTGTTTGTTTTTTTGTTTTTCTGCTAAGAACACTAGGATTTCACTTTTTAACACATTTATTTTGAAAATAATTCTTGTGATTTTCCCCTATGTTTATAAAGTAATATATTTGTGACATTTGGAAAACAGGAAAGTCGAAAAAAGATAAAA
Source organism: Rhinolophus hipposideros (assembly GCF_964194185.1). Classification (NCBI taxonomy): domain Eukaryota; kingdom Metazoa; phylum Chordata; class Mammalia; order Chiroptera; family Rhinolophidae; genus Rhinolophus; species Rhinolophus hipposideros. Next base: position 43,755,577 of record NC_138062.1, on the reverse strand, counting down.
ATTGTCCACAATCATACCAGTTAAAGATAATCAATATTATCTCAACATTTGGGATATAGTGTTTTATTCTTTTCTGTATATATAAAAATATGTCATGAAATAGTTCAAATATATATATTCAAATATCTTTAAATATTTGAATATATTTAAAATAAAATTGGGCTCATGTTATATGTACTGTTAAATAAATTGCTCTTTTCACTTTGTGTGATAGCATTTTTCCCATCATTAAACATTTTTAAATGTGATTTTGAAATGTTATTTTAATGTTTTTTAAGTATTCCATTTTATGAATATGCTATCATGTACGTAACCAATTTATTTTTAGGTTGGTGCAAAAGTAATTGCGGTTTTTGCAATTTAACCTTTTAAACCACAATTACTTTTACACCAACTTAATAGCAACTGACATTTAGATTGTTTCCAACCATAAATAATACTGTAATAGTGAAAAAGTTTATTATTAAAGGTAGAATTTTTTTGAAAGTCAAAATATTACTAGCTGATAAAAAATATTTCAAAACTTCACAGATTTCTTTGGCCAGAATCTAAGTACTCACAATTGGCTCTCAACTAACATTCAGTGAGATAGTGAGCATATTGGGGATGTTTGGGAGAACTTGCCCCAGGGCATTTGCACTTACGGTTTCTTGTTTCCCCAGATCCCCATCTGCTTACCAGCCCTACATTCTTAGTACTTCATTCAAGTCCTCTCTTCAGATATTTTCTTTCCTGGGTCCTTTTTCTAAATTAAAATTTCATCATTTTACTCTCACATCCTGCTTTTTTTTTTCATAGTATCTCTCAACACCTGAAATTTCTGTATATTATATATATAAAATTTATCCCTTATTGGTGGATTACAATTTGATAGTGTCCCGTACACCCACATTAACTCTCATTACCAATAGCTTCCTACATTGGAGTTGCAGGTTGTAATGACAGTCTTCCAGTAGCGACTGAAAGGAAAAGTTGTTCTTATTACAGGAAATTTTAAGAGTATGGACACTTAAAAAAAACTCTTAAAAAAATCCTTCTGACAGAAAAAGTCAGCTTCACTTGGGCATTCCAGCCCTTGGGACTTATTAGAGTAAATACTATACATCAGTAGATAACGGTCAGGAAGTTTCAAAAAATTTTATCTGCTATTGATGAGTGTTTAAATTTGTGTAAAGTATTTCAAGAGAAATTTTGGAATATCTGCAAACATTCTGACCCAGCAGTTTGACTTCTAGGAATTTATACAAACCAATAGATTGTATTGGTTTTCTAATGCTGCATAACAAATTACCACAAATATGACTGCTTTAAAACAGCACATTGATTATCTCGCAGTTACTGTAGGGCAGAAGTCCTTGTGCAGTGTGGCTGAATTCTCTGCTCTGAATTCACTGAGCCAAAAATCAAGATGTCACCAGGGCTGCAGTTCTCCTCTGGAGCTTGGGGTCTTTTTCCAAGCTCACTAGTTGTTGGCAATCCTTGTAACTGGAGGGTTAAGGTCCCCTTTTTCCTGCTAGCTGTTGGCAGGGGACGGCCCTCAGCTTGTAGAGACTGCTTGCCGTTCCTTGCCATGTGGCCCCATGGGTAGTTCACAACATAGATGTCTGCTTTCTTCCAGGTTGCCCGAATGCATCAAGCTGCCTTCCTCTTCTGTGATTAGCTAGAGGGAGAAAACCCTCTGCTTTTCAAAAGCTCATCTGATTAGGTCAGGCCCACCCAGAGGAATCTCCTTTTTGTCATAACAGAATGTAATGGTGGGAGTCTCAACATAGCCACAGGTTCCATCCACTCAGAGGGGCGCAGATTATATAAAGGTGTAGGTCATTGCAGGTCATTTTAGAATTCTGGCGTACCACACTATACACTCACAAAAAGACAATAAGATATGGATGTATAAGGATGTTCATTGTAGTGTTAATTGTAATAGCAAAAAAAAAAAAGGTAATCTAAATGTCAATAAGGAACTATGTAAATAAGTGATGATAATGTCTTTAAAAATGGGATACTAGGTGGCTGTTGAAAGATCACGGTGTATCTAAATATCCTGATAGGGAGAGATGTTCACACATGTTGTTGGATGATAGAAATCATTTCCAGAACATGCATGTGTGCTCTCCTTTGTAAATTAAGTATATCATGTGCAGAAGAAATTGGTAGCTGTGACTACCTGTGGGGAATTGAGTCAGGAGGACTTATGCTTTTAATTTATATTTTCCCACAGAACTACTTAAATTATCTTTCATCACTACCGTGCACTACTATCATACTGATTTTTTTAAACTGGTACCTTTAAAATCACCCAGTTAGGGCCCAAGCATTAAAAAGGCTTTTTAAAGAGCCCAGGTAATTCTGCTGCATGCTGCCGGTTAAGAAGACCTATTCCAGAGGTTTAGGAAGTAGCTACTGTTTGTCATTTCAGAATCACTTCACCAAATAGTTTAAAATTGGAAATACATATTTGGCATTGTTTTTCTAAGTCAAATATTAGGGTAGTCCTCATTACACCTCTATTTCTTCATCTGGGAAAATTAAATAATACATATCAAGCAGTTAACAAAGGCCCTGGAATGCTCAATGTTTAGCAATAGGTAAGCGATGAAGACAGCAGTCTGTGGGTGCTTCTGTTCTGGATAAAGGTTCCGGTTTTTTAGGTAACATTTTATCTAAATCTTTCTCTGTAATTTTTTTTTGACTAGTATAATTGGTTCTATTTTTAGAAGATGGAACAATAGGTTCGGGAAAATTTTAAGTGTCTCATTTTGCACAGAATTTCTTATCTCAGGTTTTTATTTGCTTTTCACATGCTTTAATTCAGTCAAACCAGGTTTCTTTATTTTTCTCTTATCTGCTCCATCTGTTTCATTCTAATACTGCATCTGAAATGTAAATAAATCTTGGAACAAGCATACAAATTCAAGTACAATTTCAAATTTTATTTCTATATAAGGAAAGAGCATGTGTGCTTCTTTGCCTGGGTGTTTTTACTGATAAGCAGATCTCTCTTAAAGGGCCACCGTGGTTTTTAGAATCAGCACCTTATAATTACTGGTAAGTGATGCTTAGTTCCAGGTTGTGCAGCTGCAATCTTGTTAATATTTTTAAAGGAGGCAGCTGGAAGCTCTTCTTACATCAATTCTTAAATTGCTTTATAGTGCAGAGATTTTGTTTTTGTATTTCAAATCCCGAGATAATCTGAGTAGCAGAGAAAAGGGTAGCAGTTAATTTTTGACATATTTATCTTTGCAAAAAACATTTCTGTATTTTTATATACTTGGAAAGCAAGAAACCTAGTGATTTTATAATCCCATCTCATAGCCCTGGGTCCAAATTTCTAAAGTAAATTAATTTCTTGTTTCCATGAGCCGTTTTTTAACGTATAGTTAACCAGCTTACTGATAGGTTTCAGAAACTCCTATAATTTTCCTCATGAAACAATATTGTTATGTTAGGTTGATTTTAAAAAAATACACAAATATTGTTTGTTGTAGTCCATTATGCATTACTTATAGAAGTAAGAGATTGGTTTGGTTAGATTGTGGTATATCTGTTAAGTGAAAAACTATTTAGATATAAAAAATAATAATTACAAAGCTGTTCGTACAAAGATGTGATCTGATCTCCAGGATATGTTAAATACAAAAAGCAAGTGCAAAACCGTGTGTATATATACAGAGCATGCAAAAAATATGTGTACACATTTTAAGAAAGGAAAAAACTGGATTAAAATTATACTGATGGTAACCACGTTGAACACCTTTTATAATTGCAGAAGTCAAACGTGACTTGTCATCTTTTGTTATCAGTATGTGTTGAGAATTACAATTTTAATAGTTTTTTCCTTTCTTAAAATACATATACATTATTTTATATATGTGTGTGTGTGTATATATACACACTTACATTTATGTAAAAAACAAAAGGATGTTGTGAAAAAGAGAACATATGTACATATCTGCGTGTGTACGCATAAACTAGCTTTGTAAAGATACCAGGAAACTAGTAATATTGGTTGCCTGCAGAGAGGGGATAGGAGGCGCTGCATATCCTCTTGTAGCTTTTAAATTTTGAGCCATGTAAATGTATTACCTATTTTAAAAATAGTAAAACAAATATGTAATCAATGGCTAGACCAGGTTGTAGTTTCTTGCAAATAGTGCTGACCATCAAAATTACTTTCAGAGAAAGTTGTTGAAAATTTTGTTTTGTTAATGTAGTATAACTGATACTTGTATCAGAACTTGTACCAATGTGATCCTATGACCAAAGTGCACTTTCCCTTTCATCAAACAAGAAATAATTGTTTTATGGGGTGGATCTTAGCACTTGTCATGAAAATAAAGTGCTTGAGTCAACTAATTTAACCTTTGGGAATTATATATATTTGGCTATTTAGATTCTCCTAGTAAATATTTAATTTAAAAGTAATGATTGGGAGGAGTATTGTGTGGTCTTACGAGCATGAACAGGTTCAAGTTCCAGCTCTCCCTCTCATACTAGCTTGCAATTTGGGGCCCAATTTCCTCAGCTTTTTAATGAAGTTCGGGAGGGCTGCCTGCCTGGACAACTTCTGGCCTTCTCTACCAACGTGCATCTCCAAGCACGGCTTGACTTTTTGAAATCCAAGGCCAAGGAAGAAGAAAACATTGCTTTCTCTTCAAACTAAAGTAATTTTCCAGTTTCCCACCTATTATTTCATGAGCTATTCTTGATGGAGACCCCACCTTAACCGTGGAGACCCCACCTTCTGCCAACTGAAGTATTCTTCTCTTGGGTTCTGTAGCTTCAGCATGACAACCACAGCAAAATACATTTCATTAAGATGAACATTTTTACGTAAATAGAACCAGGGCATAATTTGCTTAAAGACCTTAAAAGTCAGCAAAAAGATTATTGACATTTTATGGATGACTCTGAAAACTGCAGTTTACATTGATATATCTTCAACACTCCCAGGGGGTCTTTTTATTTTTTATTTATTTATTTATTTTTAAATTTTTTATTTTATTTTATTTTTTTTTTGGTTGTTGAGAGCCCACTGGCCCATGTGGGAATCGAACCGGCAGCCTTCGGAGTTAGGAGCATGGAGCTCTAACCACCTGCGCCACTGGGCCGGCCCCCAGGGGGTCTTTTTAGACCCAACGAAATATTCAGAGTCACAAGACTACCAGGGCCATAAACTTGGCTTCCATCTACTTAGGAGGAAACAGTTGTGGAAGGGCAGCACCAGGCATCCCTTTCCAGTGGAGTAGCCCTCACAGAAGTGGGTGCAGCCAGTCTGTTAGCTTGCTGCCTCTTACCTCCCATTCCCCCAGCCCCTCCAAGTTTAGGTACAAGGAAACAATATCCACAATGGGTAAATCAGAGAGCCACCCTGGTTTAGAGGCCTCATGTATTACAAGTGCTAATCAAAAACTTTCTTGGCATAGCCTCCAGGGTCCCACAAGGGACATACCTCATGAGTCACAGTACTCAGAGAAGCCCAAAGCTATAGCTTCCTGCCAGGTAATTTTGTAACTTTTACCATAAGCAACATGGATAAGCAACGTTGCCTAATAACACAGCTGACATTCACCTTATCAGGTTTCCAGGGCAACAGAGCTAGAAAGTTAATCCAAGGTCTTTAGAGGAGAGAGATGTTGTTTACTCTTTATCCACAACTTTTCAAAAACGTCGTTGCAAAGATGATTGTGTTTTCAAATTTGCCTGAAATAAATGGCTTTGAAGTAGGCTTCCTAATCTTCTGGCCTATATCCTTTTTCAGGTATGATAAATTTTATCCTTTCTTCCTTTGACTGTTTTTCCTTTTTTGATAGGTCGAATCAAATATTCTGAACAGGTGTATGATGCATGTATGGATACATTTGACTGTCTTCCTCTTGCTGCCCTCTTAAATCAGCAGTTTCTATGTGTACATGGAGGGATGTCACCTGAAATTACTTGTTTAGATGACATTAGGAGAGTAAGTAATTTTTCATTAGTCTCATGGGGTAAATATAGATATATATAGATATTTTTTCATTGCCGTCAACTAATATGTCTTTATTGCTGTGATTTCATTTTTGGGAGATAACCCCTGTCAACATTTTGCTATATATCTTCCAGAAATTTTCTGTAATTGTTAATGCAATCTGTGCTTTTCCCAACTAGAAACATAACATTTTTTTAGTATATTCCTGAAACTTTAAATTATGTAGCAATGTATAAGGAAGGAAACCAAACCAGAGTTCTAATCCCTGTCCTGCCATTAATTGTGTAACCTTGACCAAATCACTTAACCTCAGAGTCACAGTTTCTTCTCTGAAATGAGGAAGTCAGAATGGATGGCCTGAGCGCTCTTTCAGCTCTGAAGTTTATTGGCTTTGACATTGTAGATGATACAGTTTAATTGCTACACTTGCCTGACTTAGGACTATTATTGCTGGGATTCTGTATCTTCATGATTGGAAAAAGATGACCAGTCTTTTTTCACTAATACTGTTCTATGTTACCATCTTCACTCTTCTACCTTTGTATATACCTTACCTCTGTCTCATGTATAGTAGTTACTGATAACTAAAGAGTTTTCTGATTATAAAACTGGTTACTCTCCTCAGGGTAAGAGGTTTATCTATACATGCTGCCTTTTCCCCTGCCTTATTGTCTTTGAAATAACCGGCATTTCTCTTTTACAGTGTAAGTCTTGAAATGTACAATTCTGAATTGATTGTGTTAATCGATTTCATGTAGTAGAAGTTCTCTTCTTGGCACTCAGCTATTCTAGTTACTTGTTGTTTCTTGGTGTTTTTTTATGCCTTTAACTAAACCAGCAGTGACTTAACACTTAAGTTAATAACTCATATTGAAATGCCTCCAATGCATAGAATGAGAAGGATGAAAGCCCTTTACAAAACAAAACTAGCATGCTTTAAAATAAAGAAATCTCCATTGGAATGAGGCAAACAATGAACAGAACCATTGTAAAACCCTTCCTGCTCTCATGGTAACCTGGGCTCACCTAGAGACTAGAAACGAACTTTACACAGTCTTTCTAAATCGTATATCTCTGTAGTGGTTGATTTCACATTTGAATTAAATGAGTATATACCTCTTTTAAGATTAAGATATAAAGGTGTCCTTTTCTAAAGAATGATTAGATGACAGGAATATTTATAAAAAATTACTACCCAAAATAATAAAATGTATGTATCTAAATGTGTCACACATTCATTTTCTTTCAGGAAAATCCTTTAGGGGCTTATTGCCTTCTCTACATTCTTGTGGGTAGAAGGGTTTTGTTTTTGTTTTTATTTTTTGACCCTTACCAGTTTTCAAATCTCTTTTGCTTTCATGATTTTTCTTCTTTTGCCTTTTGCTTGTCTTCTAGTTAGACAGGTTTAAAGAACCTCCAGCCTTTGGGCCGGTGTGTGACCTGCTGTGGTCTGATCCCTCAGAAGACTATGGCAGCGAAAAGACCTTGGAGCACTATACCCACAACACCGTCCGAGGGTGTTCTTATTTTTACAGGTATGCTGTGCCTTAGAGTTGCAAAGTCACGAAAGGAAAGGGTGAGGTCGCTTATCAAATTATTTTTAAGTACTTTAGATCTTGAATTTATTTGTGTAGTATTAGGGACTTCTGTTTAATTTTTTGATGAATAGAAGGCAGAAAACTCATGTTTGTTCCTTTTGCTTTTGGCATTTTATTAGGTATTATGCCCTAGTAAGTGTAACATACCCAACGTGACTGAACGGAACATCTTGCAGTGCTTCGGTGTTATTGTCCGACTCTAAATGATTTAGATGATTTGTTCCCAAACATCATCTAGAGACCTTTTTAAAGACAAAGATTTCTTGGCTCTTCCCCCAGACATTCTGATTCAGTAGGTGTCGGAGACAGGGAATCCTGTTATTTTATTTTTATTTTTTTAAGATTTTATTGGAGAAGGGGAATAGGACTTCATTGGGGAACAAACAATGTGTATTTCCAGGACTTTTTTCTAAGTCAAGTTGTTGTCCTTTCAATCTTAGTTGTGGAGGCTGCCGTTCAGCTTCAAGTTGTTGTCTTTCAGTCTTAGTTGTGGAGGGCGCAGCTCAGCTCCAGGTCCAGTTGCTATTGCTAGTTGCAGGGGACCTGCAAGCCCACCTGGTGGGCTGCAGGGGGCAGCCCACCATCCCTTGGAACCGGTAACCTTGTGGTTGAGAGCACGCGCTCCAACCAACTGAGCCATCCGGGACCTCAGCGGCAGCTCAGGTCAAGGTGCCGTGTTCAATCTTAGTTGCAGGGGGCGGAGCCCACCATCCCTTGCGGGACTTGAGGAGCTGAACCAGCAACCTTGTGGTTGAGAGCCTACTGGCCCATGTGGGAATCGAACCGGCAGCCTTCGGAGTTAGGAGCATGGAGCTCCAACCACCTGAGCCAGCGGGCCGGCCCCTGTTATTTTTTTAAAAAGCTCTCCAGCTTTTGGAACCACTGGTAGAGGCAAAGATATAAAAAGAACAGGACATTGTGAACTAAGTTCAGGACATTTCCTGGAAGTTGGCTGTTGCCCTAAATCTCATGTGTAAGCTTTCCCTATGCTTTGCCACTCAAAAATAGGGAGGTGTAGGGAAGTTGGAAGTCTAAATTTTTCTAATCCCATCATTTTATTATGACAAATAAGACATGTATTTAGTCCCCTAAAAATCTATTAATTGCCTAAGGTAATGCATTCGTTAAATGAAATCCACATATAAAAAGTAAGAAGCCTCGGGTCGGCTTGGTAGCTCAGGCGGTTAGAGCTCGGTGCTCCTAACTCCGAAGGCTGCCTGTTTGATTCCCACATGGGCCAGTGGGCTCTCAACCACAAGGTTGCCGGTTCAACTCCTCGACTCCCGCAAGGGATGGTGGGCTGTGCCCCCTGCAACTAGCAGTGGCAACTGGACCTGGAGCTGAGCTGCGCCCTCCACAACTAAGACTGAAAGAATAACAACTTTACAGGGAAAAAAGGCCTGGAAGTAACACTGTTCCCCAATAAAGTCCTGTTCCCCTTCCCAATAAAATCTTTAAAAAAAAAAAAAAAGAAAATATAGAACATTTCTATCACCATCAAAAGTCCCCTTGTACCTTTTTAAAAAAAAGTAAGAAGCCTCAATTTTACCATCGTTTCAACATTCTTTAAACAACCTTTTTTCATTCCTTTCTGCCACCTTTCCCAGTAACTAATACGATGAAATCATTTACATTTTACTTCTCTTTACATTGTTTAAAATGAAGAGCATAACACTACTTTATTATTAGCACCATATAAATTGATACAATGTTTATGGAGGTCAACGTGGCAGTATCTCTCAATTATAAATGCCTCTGGCTTTGGTCCAGAAGTTCTGCATCTAAATCATAATCCTGTGGCTGTATAGTTGACCTTCATTATTCATAAATTCTAATCGGTGAATTTACCTACTTGCTATTTATTTGTAACCCCCAAATCAATACTCAGCACTTTCACAGTCATTCACGAACACGCATGCATACAGAGTGACAAAAAATCCGAGTCACCCATGTGTCAGCCCAGCTGAGGATGAACAAGGAGTTGCTGTGCCTTCTGCTTCAGCTCTCATACTGTAAGCAGGTACTCTTTTTGTGGTCTATTTAATATAACATTTTTCCTTTTTCTTTTTTTCCTGGTCATTTGGCTGTTTAAAACGGTTCCAAGAATAGTGCTGAAGTGCTGTCCAGCGTTCCTCTGTGCAAGACAGCTGTGATGGGCCTTCAGATAAAATATGTGTGTTAACTAAGCTTGTTCAGGAATGAGTCATGGCATTGTTGGCCATGGGTTCCGTGTTAATGAATCAACTAGATGTATTAATAAGGTGTTTTTACTCGGAAACACACATAACTCAAGGTTATTTATTGATCAGTTGATGAAAATGCTGTGACCAGAGGCTCCCAGGACCCGAATCCTGTATTTCCCCTAAGAACAGTGGTTCAGCATTCACTAATTCTATTTTTACAGCACTTTTCTAGAACATAGCTACTGCAAATAATGAGAATCACTATACTTGCAGTTATGTAAAATGTATGTAACAAGATTGGTTACTCATTGCTACATTATTTCCAATAAAAATTTTAAAGCAACTTAAATGTTTAGTACAAGACTAAATAAATTGTTGCACATCTGACAATGGAATGTATTTAACAATGTAGAGGCTATTTTTTAAAAATGAAACAAGAAAGCAAACCCTTTATATACTGATAGGAAAAAATCACTACTGTAAAGTGAAGAAAAGACATAGTACAGAGCTATGTGTACCATCTGATTACTATTTCTAAAAGTTGGGATACACATGTGTATGTATGTGTATATATAATTGCTTGGCGTTAAATAGAATGTCTCTGAAATACTCAAAGAAACCAGGAATATTGGTTGCTTCCAGGGCAGCTGGAAGATAGAAGTATGAAGGAGAAAGGCCTTTCACTGTATCCCCTTTTGTATCTGCCAGTTTCCTCTTTTAAAAGTTAAGTCTCTCTAATGAGCACAATAAGAAACAAAGATTTAAACATAAACTAAATAATTAACACTTGGCTAATTCCAGGATAATTTTGTATTCTCCAATTCTTCTTATCAGGTATTTGTCATTCAGAAAGATAATAGTACTAAAAGAATATGTTCAGAGTAGATGTCAATATCATACCTTTTATTAGAATAAGGTCGGGTGTAATATTTGCATTTACTCCTGAAATATTCCTGCATAATATCATCCTGGTATTGATATTACCTGTGAAGCTGTAAGTAGGTTCTTTAACTTTTCTAACAGTTTGACAGTATGAAAATTGCGTGTTCAGTTTTTAGCACCTATTACACACATTCACACATTACCATGTTCCTTTTTTTATATCAAGGTACCAGGAAAAGTTTTGGTATGGTGTTATTATTGTTATGGGTTAAGACAAAAAAATTAAAAGGTGGGAACTCTGTTTCTGTCCTGGGATTGTCTGTTATCTGCATATTTGAGCTGGAATGAGGTATATTAGTGAAATGGGAAAACAGAGTGATGATTGCTAAGCTATTAATAAAAGTTCAGTGGTATGTAAAACCTATAATTTTGAAACAAAATTAACTTGTTATCCTGACTTCCGCCTCTTAAAAAAATCAATTGTTTGAATTCTAGATTTATGTTTTCTAATTTTCTTTGCCAGTTACCCTGCAGTTTGTGAATTTTTGCAGAATAATAATTTGTTGTCAATAATCAGAGCCCATGAAGCCCAAGATGCTGGGTAAGTTATATTACAACTGTACCAAATATCACTGCAGAGTTTTTGCCTTTAATATCAAGACAGATGGGTTGTTGTCTCTCTTTCCAGGTATCGAATGTACAGGAAGAGCCAAACAACAGGCTTTCCATCACTCATTACAATTTTCTCTGCTCCCAATTACCTAGATGTCTATAACAATAAAGGTAAAGAAGTCCAGCGATATTTGAGTTTGAATTTGTGAATAAATGTGAGCTCTAGTTTAATCATATGTGTGTATTTTTAAATATATATAAAAAGAATAAATTACTTCAGGTTCAAGTTAGAATAGCTACCATGTTTCCCCGAAAATAAGACCTAGGTGGACCATCAGCTCTAATGCCTCTTCTGGCTCAAAAATTAATATAAAACCCAGTCTTATTTTACTATAATATAAGACTGGGTCTAATACAATATAATAATATGATATAATATAATATAATATAATATAATATAATATAATATAATATAATATAATATACCAGGTCTTATATTAATTTTTGCTCCAAAAGATGCATTAGAGCTGATGGTCCAGCTAGGTCTTATTTTCGGGGAAACACGGTATCAATTATTGGTTTTAGTGAATTGAATTAATTTGTAACAGTAGTACTTCAATAAATGTCACCGTTAGGAGTTTTAATGTTTGTGATTGTTAAGCTGTCTTTGCTCTTCTTGAGTAGTAGCACAGGTAGAATGAATACTGTACAAAAAGTCAGAAACATCTTCATTTTAGTCCCAGTGCGGCCAGAAACTAATCATGTGACTTTAGTAAGTCACATCATCTCATTAAGCTTCAGTTTCCCAAATAGAAACAGAAAATTAGCTATACAGATGCCTTTCAATGCAGAAATTCTACTTCTAAGACTTCATCCTATTAAAGCCCTTTTTTAATTTAATTTTTATGATTCGTAGTTCATAAGTTGTGTATCAGGTCAGTGGTCCACCTAAAAGCTTCATGCCCTTTTTAACAATTTTGTTGTTTATAAAGTATGACTATAAAATAATAAACCTTTTAAACAAACATGCCAGAACATATATATCCAAGTGAGTATTATCCCTTGAAAGTAGTTACCTTGGGAGGCTATACGCTTATTCCACCAATGCTGCCATTGTTGAAAACATTTTTGGAACTCCGTTTTTGGCCTGGCCTTCAGTCTGCAACACATTCTTTTGATATTATCCTCAGTGATAGGAAATCTTCGTCCTTTGAGGGTGGATTTGATTTTTGGAACAGCCAAAAGTCATTCAGAGCCAAGACTGATATAAGGTGAGTGATCAAGCGAGATAATACCATTTGGGATCAGAAACAAGGTATAATTATAAGGTAATGAGACTGGTTTTCTTTGTGTTGCTTATAAAGTGGCTCTGGAGGCTATTCCAAAAGAGGAGTTTGAAAAACGTTTTGAATAATGGCAGCATCTTCGGATTTGATATACAGTAAAGGAGCAAAGTGTATAGAAAAGGGCACTAAGCTAGGAGTCAGAAGTCCTAGTCTAGTCCTGCTTCACTTTTAAATTCAGTTAACAAGATACTTCACATTTAAGTTCACTTCACATTTAAGAAGATACTTGACTTCCCCGAGCCTCAGGTTAGCTTTAAAATACTTGTCATATAGGGTTGTTGAAGATAAATTGGAATACTAAAAATGAGTATTAAAATCACTGATCAAACTATAAATTGCTATAATACTATAATGTTTTGCTGTTATTGTGCCTGGTGTGATTACATCCAAGGACCATGCTCATCTGATATATACAGTCTGGTGTGTTTGCAGTTGGTGGTTTCATAAGTCTCGTTACTTTATAGTCATGCCTTGTAGATGCAGTTGGGGAGAGACGTTTGAAAGAAGTCCATGATGTACTTACTGTTTACTCTATTTAAAAGTAAACTATGGAATGTCACGTCTCGTGTAAATCTGATTTGTATCAGTCCTCTCAGTGTGTCCTTGTGACTTACTGTCCATTTTGTAAAAGCATTTCTTTGACTTAGTTCTCTCCCAGCCTTGTGCTTTTTCCTTTTTGTCATTCTTTTCTGTCTTAGCTGTCTTACAATGCTCTGGTTCTCCCTACTCCATTCTTTCTTATTTCTGTTTCCTAATATTTTCAGTGTATTAAGAACCTTCATTTTAGTCTTGTCTCCTCCCTTGTGAATGGCATGCACTGCTTGTGCTGTTAAACTTCTTTAAAGATACTGAGTGGCTCCAGTCCTCATATTTGTGATGAAGACTCTCCCTTCTCACTCCATGCTTTAACCTTACTGTTAAGAATATTGGTTGCCCAGTGGGTTTATCCGTGTGCTAACCTGAAACATGTCATTTAATCAGCAGTCACTTTACTGCCAACTCACTTTTTGCCCCATTCTAATCTGGTTTTGTTTTTGATTATACTTAGTAAACTTTTAAACTTGGTACACTTGATTATAATTAGTAAACTTTTAAAGTCACAGTCCATTCTACCTGAGTTTTCTGTTGGCTTTGACATAATTAGTAACTTTATCTTGAAACAACAATCTTATTTTCCTTGATTGTTTCTTAAGCATTTTTTAGGAAAAAGGCAGAAAATGTGGCACCAAAAATACTCTCTGATGATACTCAGTTACTCACCATACAAGTACCTCTTTTTTTGAAAAAGACAACTCTATCCCCCTTTCCTTCTCGTTCTTTTACTGTTGCTTTTCTTTCTTGAATATTCTTTAGACTTATTGGTACCAACAGGTATTTCTTAGTTTCACTGCTTATATGAAAGACCCTTAAGTCATGATTTTTAAAGACTTCTATTCTTATTTTTTTATGTGTCCACTGGAAGGATACCCAAAAGCAGTTTTTAAGCTCTCATTTCTAATCACCACTGTTAAGACCCACCTCCCAGCTTTTTCTCCCTGTGTAGATGGAGGGAATTATTGAATAATTATACATTCATCTAACCTAAATAAAATACATACACATGAAAATAATGGGACATGTGCATTGTAGCCAGTGTTAGGTTTTTAAGAACTGAAGATCCTATTTTCGTGTATTTTCTTTATAATCTGTGGTGTACATTTTAGACATTTAGTAACTTAAATTTTGAGAATATTAGGCCATCCTATAATAAGGAAAGAAACAGGAACCAGGAGATGACCTAAATCTGTCATTCCTAGAGAGCTGTTAGACCCTATTTTATTTACGATAACAGTAAGAATAATTCAGAGAATAATGCAAACAGCATTGTATTGCTAATGATAAAGACTGAGGAATTAATTTTTTAAAAAGATTTTATTGGGGGAGGGGAACAGGACTTTTTTGGGGAACAGTGTGTACTTCCAGGACTTTTTTCCAAGACAAGTTGTTGTCCTTTCAGTCTTAGTTGTGGAGGGCACAGCTCCAGGTCCAGTTGCTGTTGCTAGTTGCAGGGGGCACTGCCCACCATCCCTTGTGGGAGTCGAGGAATTGAACTGGCAACCTTGTGGTTGAGAGCCCACTGGCCCATGTGGGAATCCAACCGGCAGCCTTCAGATTTAGGAGCACGGAGCTCCAATCGCCTGAGTCACCGGGCCGGCCCAAGATTGAGGAAATAGATATTAAAACTTTTCAAATATAAAGAAAATTAGTTTGGTCCCAAAGTGTATGTGAAAATTTATGAAGTGGTTATTATTAAACATTTATAGAGTGCTAGCAATATACTGACTGTGTTTAGGAGAAATGGGCATTGTTTATCCCACCACATTGTATGCAGAGATGATTTAATCAACTTTAAAAGAAAAGATTCTTATTAAAATATAGCTAACATACAATATTATGTTAGTTTCAGGTGATTAAATAAACTTTCGAGCCTTGTAAATTGCTCCAAGTTTACCATCTGTAGATGACTGCTATCTTATAAACTCCCAGAGAGTTTATAAAATCTTTGGTTCTGGCTAATGACTAGCAAAGCAGCCAGTGTCAATTGGCTGAGAAATATTTGTTCTCAAAGAAGAGTTGTAATTGTAACTATTTGGTATATAAAGGGAAATTATGACAAATTTTGACAAAATTATGACAAACCTGTTCCTCTGTGCCATATTTTCTTGCTTTTTTTGTTTTTAGCTGCTGTGTTAAAATATGAAAACAATGTCATGAATATCAGGCAGTTTAACTGTTCTCCACATCCCTACTGGCTTCCAAACTTTATGGATGTTTTCACATGGTCTTTGCCTTTTGTCGGGGAAAAAGGTAAGAGAACTAAAGTATCTGGACCATCAGTTGTCTTCACTAGTGATGAGAGCACGCTATATATTTGTATGAGCCCCCTGATGGTTCAGAACTTGTTGTTGTTGTTTTTTAAAGTTATCAGAAATGTTTTCTAATTATCTTTGTTTTTATAAAGATTTTTAAATGGCACTTAATTGGTTTTTAAATTACAATTCTAGTCTATTATGCTCTTCTTGTTCTAAATGTCAACTTAAAGTAGCTGTCCTACTGTGATCGAGATGTTAAAATAACATAAGTCATGACACCATCCCTTCAGTGACCTCTTCAGCGATAAAGAGATTTAAATAGGAAATGTTATCCTTAGAATTTTATTTGTACACCTATACAAATATAAAATAATCCTGTTGGACATAGATCTGGTGGCTTAACTTCTTTACAAAATGGGAGGAAATCTTTTCATGTGCATATCAGTGAGAAAAATGCTCTGGGTAGCACTCTAATGAAATCAAGTAACTATGCAGTGAATCTTCAAAGACTCCAGACTTTTTACTGCAGCAAGTAATCTACCCAAATTCTATGTAAACCTGAAGGTCTACACCTAATGCTGCTTTTTATAGCTACTCTTAATAGCATAATGACAAGTCATTTTTATCTATGTTTATTTAGATATCCACATCCTTTTGGAGAAAGTACCTTACTAATTGTGTAAATTTTGGGCTATTTTGTCTTACCATATAGTCACAGAGATGCTGGTTAACATTCTCAACATATGTTCTGATGATGAATTGATTTCCGATGATGATATTGAAGGTAAACTTGCCTTTTACTCATTTTACTAGAAACAAAGGTTTGGTTTTGGTGTTAGCCTGTTTTGAATAATATTTTTCTTATTATAAAAGAATTGTGTTCAATGTGAAAAATATGAAAAGAAGTCACCTATAATCCTACCGTTATATCCACTGTTAATATTTTGGTGTATATGTACTGTGTTACTGTCTTTTATGTTTGCATATATTTTTGTTCTCTCTTTTTTCTTACTATAAAAGAATTGTGTTCAATGTAAAAAATATGAAAAGAAGTCACCTATAATCCTACTGTTATATCCACTGTGAATATTTTGGTGTATATGTACTGTGTTACTGTCTTTTATCTTTGCATATATTTTTGTTCTCTCTTTTTCCTTTTTAACAAAAATGAGGTCATGTGATATTTACTTTTTTTGTAGACTAATGGTTACATAGTTGTCCATGTCAATTGTTCTTTGTTTTAATCAATCCCCTGCTGTTGGATGTTGGATATTTTTTCCAACTTGTTCTTTTTAAAACCCCGCACAGTTTTGAATGTTTTTACAAATAAATCTTTGCACATTCCGTCAACAACTAACATTTGTTACATGCCTGATATGGGCCAACTACTGTTTAGATCCTTGCTTTCAATAAGCTTATATTCTAGTGGAGGGAAGACAAACATAATAAATATAAGTCAGATGTTGATCTATGGTATGAAAGAAAAGAAAGGAGTATTAGGTAATGAACAGTAACATTTTCTCGATTATTTCCGCAGGACAAATTTCTAGAAATTGAATATATCTGTGTCAATTAATACTTACAATTTTAAATTGGATACAGATAATCTCTAGAAAGGCTACCAGTTTACATTTTGTGTATATGATGCATACGTAGCTCACAGTGCTCTCTCCAATACTGCTTGTAATTTTTATAGTCTGGTATTTTTTAAAATTTTAATTTGTATTTTTATGATGACTAATGAACACTTTTCTTGTGTTTATTGACCACATTTATTTTATTTCTCTTTTGTGAATTGTCAAGTCATACCTCTTGCCCATTTTTCTACTTGGTTGTGTACATGTTTGTTTGTTCATTTGTTTTTCTTCTTATTGGTCTCTGAGGGATCTTTATGTAGTAACATTTTATTGCATATGTAGCCAAGTATTTTTTTTCTTAGTATGTTGTGGGAAGTTTGATTTTAAAGGTAAGCCCTAACTTATCTGAGAATATGGAAGATTCTGGAAAGATGGTAGTACCTGAGCACAAACCTCTGTCATTCTGTCTAAGCTCTGTGCTAAGGTGATTCACTCAACAGTTAGGATAAACTGTCAACATAGTTGAGAAAGCCTAGCTTACTGTGAGGATGTAGGAGAGAGTCCCATACATACTTATGCTTCAGATTCCACATTGAAGGTTCAAAGTAAATGGTATGTAGCTTGTGAGTACCTTTACGTATGGGATGGAAGGTCATTACAAAGGAAACAATTCTTCTTGAGCAAAAAGGGGAGCCAAGTCAAAATTAAAACAAAACAAAGAATTTAAGTTAGGAAAAGATGAAACATGTAAAAAATAGATCTAGTAAAATTTATATTGATATTTAAGTGCCTATGGAAGTTATTGTGAATTCTATTGTATGTTTTAAGAAAGGATTCTTGATTGTCATGAGGATATGCTTGCAAAATTATGCCAAAAATTGTGTCTGGGAATATTTTTCAAAGTATCATCTGTAGTAGAAAAAGATTCAATCTAAATGTTCCTTAGAGGAGAGCTGGGTAAATCAATTATGATATATCCATATGATAGATTCTCTACATGGAATATTATTTCCTTTATGCAAGCCTCCTTTCTCCCTTTCTCTTCTGGTTATCTCCTGTTCAGTTTATCGTAACTTCCTCATGGAAGATGTTTCTGACCTCCCTGACTAGATCCAATACCCCTGCGATACTCTCTCATCAGTGGTGCTGACTTCTCCTTAGCATTTGATACCGTTGTAATTTTACATTTGTTTACATTATTACCAGATTAATATATTTTACCGCCATTCAACTGTAAACTTCCTGAATGCTGGGACAAAATGGTTTTTGCTCACCAGAATAGCCCTAAAACCAAGCAAACTGCAATGAGCATAATAGATAAATATTCGTGAGTTAGACTGAATGATATAAAGTGCAACTACTTAGAAAAAGAATGAAGTAGAGAGATTGGTGCTGATGTGGAAAATCTATTAGCTGTTCTATTAAATGCAAAAGTAAATACATAGAATCCTCTCATCCCCATTTTTTATAAAATGTGGATATAAGCTGATATATGCTTTAAAATTTTGTTTTCGAAAGGAAATGAAGAATAACCTTGTAGGTTAAGATTATGAATTGACCACCCTTCTAATTCCATTCCTTCCTGAAACCACACTAAAACCACAGTACAATTTTGGTTTTACTTAAGTGTTATAAACTAAGGATTAACACTTTAGTAAGCCAGACAAGATAGTTTAAAGCAACCCTGACTCTTAAGACAACTGGAAAAGTGAGACAAACTATTTTTAAATTTTGCTTTAAAGGCATTCAGAAAGCTAACAAAATAATAAAGAATTGCCAAGTTAAGATCTGGAAAATGGCATAAATTCAGAGAGATAAAGACCAACATTTGGGATTATTTCTTTCCTAAAGACATTCACGAATTTCAAACGAGGGGGCTATAAGGTTGATCTGCCCTCCTGATAGAGGCTAAAAATGTTGGGATTCCTGGCTTGCCAAGGATGACGTGCGTGTCAGTAAGCTCCTGCTTACTGGTTACATCCATGTAAGAGTAAGGATGAACTGGAAATAGAACCTTCAAATCATTTCAATTACTAAAATTTAAATAAGGTAGTCCCAGGTACCTGGCAAAAGCAAACCTCTCTAGACTAAGGTAACATCATGTAAGACCTTAAATTATCAAAGTCTTTCAAATATTATATATGGCTCACAACCGAAAATGACTAGGCATATGAGGAGACATAATGGCGTGAATGAGAACCAGCAGAAACAGAAAAAAATAAAAACAGACTCCCAGGTTCTCCAGACACTGGCTTTATCAGACCAAACGTTAAAATAATTGTGCTAAAAAGCAAAACAATGCTTCCTATGTGCAAGAACATAAAAGACAAGATTGAAATATTTGGAAAATAACTGTGAATTATAAAACGAGATATAACAGAGTTGATAAAACACCAAAAGAAAATTCTAGGAATGAAAAGTAAAATAACAAATTAAGAAACTTGACAGATGAATTAACAGCAGATTTAATAAAGCTAAACAGACAAAAAATCAACCAGAAGGTAGGTCAGAAGAAACAATCTAGAATAAATCACAAAAAGAAAATGTAAAATACCAAAAACAGCCTAAGAGACAGAGAATACAGTGAATAGGCCTATCAACTGTATGTTTAGAGTCCCAGAGAAGAGAGAATGGGGTAGAACCAATATTTGAAGAGATAATGAATAAAAGTTTTCTAAAATAGATAAGACATTAAGCCACAGATTAAGAAGCCCTGTAAACCAAAGCAGAATGAATACAAAGAAAAAAACACCTAAGCATCACATCATAGTAAAAGTGCTTCAGATGAAAGACAAAGAAAAAAAATCCTTTAAGCAGCCAGAAGAAAAGAAATTATTTTCAAAAGAGAACAATTAAACTGACAGTAGATTCTTAATGGAAACAGTGGAAGCAGGAAGCAATGTAAAATATATTCAAAGCACTGAAAGATAATAACTGGTAAGTGAGAATTCTATAACTAGCAGAAATACCCTTCAAGAATTAAGAAGAAATAAGCATTTTTCAGATATCCCTCCCTTAAAACATTTACTGTGAGAATTACCAGGAGACCCACACTAAATGAAATTCTAAATGATATTCAAGCAGAAGGAAAATGCCACATGGAAGCTTGGAGATTCAGGAATAAAGAGTAAAAATAGTAGAAAATATGTGGCTAAATCCTATAAATGTAGAATTTATTAAACAATAACAATAACGTTTTACTGGATTTAAAAGACAGAATTAAAATATATGACAATAATAGTTGACAGTGGGATAATTATAGTTAAAGTGTGTGAGGAGTGTATAACCCTTGTACTTTGATAAAAGATGCATGTTGTAATCTGTAGAGTAACCTGTAAGAAAAGATGTTTGTTTGTTTGGTTGGTTTTTTTAAGTATATTACTTTTAAGTTATAGAAAAATGGAATGATAAAAAGTAACCTGGAAGAACGCAAGAAAGGAGGGAAGGTAAATATAGCAGCAGGACAATAGAATAAATTATGATGATAAACATATTAGCAGTTTTATTAAATATGAATAGATAAAAGTCAGATTGTCTGGTAGGATTTAAAAGAAAACTTTATGATGTTTTCTTATAAGAGACAGATCTAAAGCATAAAGATACAGAAAGCTCGAAAGCAAAACATTTAGAAAGAAACCACACAAAAATTATACAAATTCATCCTGAGAATAAAAAAAATTCTCATTTAATGAGGCCATTATAACTATGGTACTAAAATATGACAAGGGCATGAATATAGATAGAATAACCCTAAACAAAACGTCATCAAATTGAAACTAACAATATACATAAAAGAATTATGCTTCCCAAATAACTTGATTTGTTCCAGAAACCTTATAAAGTTTTTCAATCTGTGTATACACATGTAAAATGCTAATAATTGTGGCAACTCTTTTCTGTATATCTAAAACTATTCTAGAATAAAAATTTTATTTAAAAATCAATCAGAATAATCCACTGCATTAACAAAAAAAGAAATATTATTATCTCAGTAGATGTAGAAATAGCATTTGGTAAGATTCACCTTTCATTTACAATAGATCTTTTAAACTAGGTTTAAAGGATTTTTTGACAAACGTACCAATAAAAACCTATAGCAAACATCATATTGTGAAATGTTGAAAGCTTTTCTCAGTGATTGGGAACATACAAGGATGCTGACTATGAATACCTCTATACTCATATTATATTAGATTAGAGTATAATATGATACCCTGTGTCATATTAGAAGTCATAACCAATATAATAAGGCAAGAAAAACAAATTCAAGGTATAAAGATTGGAAAGGAAGAAACAAAACTATCATTATTTGTAGATGATATGGTTGTATACAAAGACAACTTTTTAAAGTCTATAGATAATTATTAGAATCAATAAATGCAGGTAGTAAAGCTGCTGGATAGAAAGCTAACAACCAAAAATCCTTTGTAATTCTATTTACCAGCAAAATGAAATTTTTCAAAAGATGCCATTTATCATATCATCCCTAACAATAAATCTAACAAATGATGTGAAACCTCTAAGCAACAAACTATAAAATATTATTAGAGAAATTAAAAGGGATCTAAATAAATTGGAATGAAATATTTTGTTCATGGATTACTGGAAGATTCACTATTCTAAAGATGTAAATTATTCCCAAATTTATCTATGGAGTCAAAGTCAAATATTAACAATTTGATTCTAAAATTTATATGGAAATGCTAAGGATAAATTCTAAACATCATATGGAAATAGCTTAAGTCTTGAAGAAGAATAAAGTGGGAGAACTTGTTCTATAGGATATCAAAATTTACTATAAAGCTAGAGTAATTAGAATTATTAGTGCAAAGACAGACAAGCATTGAAACAGAATAGAGAATCTAGAAATAGATCCACACAAATATGGACACTTGGTTTAGACCAGAGGTGGCACTGCACAGTAGAAGGAAAATGATGGTATTTTTCATAAATGGTCTGGGGACATGTATTAATATTTGACTGAAAATTAAACCTGACCCCTATCATATTCCAAACGCAAAATAAATTCAAGATTTATACATTCAAATATGAAAGGCAAAACAATAAATCTTCTAGTATTTATAATATAGAATATCTTCATGATCTTGGAGTAGAGGAAAAATTTTAAAACAGAACACAAAAAGCCCTAACCATACAGGAAATTAATAATAAATTGGACCACAATAAAAGTAAGAACTTGTGTTTACCAAAAGACTCTATTAAGAGTGAAAAGACAAGCTACACGGCGGAAGAGGATTTTTGCAGCACAACCAATGAAGGGCTCACTCGCAGAATAGATAACAAACTACAGATCAGTAAGATGAGACTTGAACAAGCACTTCACAAAAGAGGACATCCAAATGGCCAGTAAAAATATGAAAAGATATCCAACCACATTGATAATTATAAAAATGCAAATTGAAATCACAATGGATGATTTTATTCAACCACTAGATTGGAGAAAACTAAAGATGAATAATCACAAGTATTGGCCAGGATGGGAAGTAGCAGGAATGCTCATATACTGGAGTATAAATTGGTACGTCCCCTTTAATAGATAGTGCCAAACTGTTATCCAAAGTTGAACATATATGTACCCTATAACTGAGCATTTTAATTCTAGGAATATACTTAACAGAAATGTGTATAGCGAAGGGAAGTGCATAGGAATATTCATAGCAGCCTAATTCAAAATAGCCAAAAATTGGAATCAGCCCAAATGACCACTGACAGTAAAAAGGAGAAAATAAGCTGTGGCATATTCATATAGTGGAATTATATGCAATAATGACAATGAACTACAGCAACAGAAAGCATGGATGAATCTTACAATGTTGAGCAAAAGAAGCTAGACACAAAAGACATACTTAATTGTTCCAATTACGTAAAGTTCAAAAACAGTGAAAACTGTACTGCTTGTGGACGCGTGATCAAACTATAAAGAACTGCAAGAAAGTGATTTCAATAAAAGTCAAGAGAAAGATTTTATTTGGGAGGAGAGAGACTATAATTATTAGGAGAGGCTCCAGGAGAGCATCTGGGTGCTAGCAAGCTTCTATTTATTGACCGGAGTAGATTATATGGTCATTTGCTTTTTAATAAATCACTGACTTACATGTTTGTTTTATGTACTTGTCTGTAGGTTTTAGCATATTTCACAATAGAAAAAATATTTTAAAGAAGTTATAAACCTACGAGAATGCAGAGATTTTTGTAGGGATATTTGGAAGTTGGAAAACAAACGAATTAGTATTACTGACTTAGCTGATTTCAAGAAAGCCAAAGTCCAACTTTCAGGAATGCTGAGTTCCAGCACAGAATCCTCAAAAAGCAGAGGAATTGGTAGTACCAGTTGCTAGAATTGGGTATTATGGGTTAGGGGGAGGAGGGAGATGGGCACTGATAAAGTAAGGAGACTGGGTGAAAGCTTTTGGAAAGGCAGATAAAGTAGTTTGCCGGTGGGCAACTGCCTCTTTTCCAAGTCTGCAAGCTAATCTCTAAAAAATGTAAGCCAAAGAATGTTAGGACTGGGGATACAATTGACAGCAATCCATGGCTTGCCAAAAATGTGAATGAAGTAACCATATGTATACTCAATACTGATAGAGAGAATTTCTTAATATATGCTCACCCTGATTACTTACAAAACACTTCAAGTCAACAATGCTCCCACCAACTCAGAAAGCTTTTCAGTCCTTCAGTCTTAATCCGCAGCAAACATTCAGGATTAGCAGACACCTCTGGAGTCTCTGAGAGACAACAACAAAAACAGCAATAAAGCAATTTAAATGAACTTGAGATCCTGAAGGAAATATAAAACTTTAAAAAGGAAAAACTATAAAATCTCCAGAAAGATACGGGAAAATACTGAACGCATTAAATAAAAACAGAATGCTCTTATTAAGAGATTTGTAAGCTGTTTGTTTTGTCCTGTTTTCGTTCCTTGTTTTCAGCATCTTTGTTCCACAAATGTTATGTTTTTCTATGTCTAATTTTATTTTCATGATCTGTGGGGATAGCACATGTTGAATACTAATAGATGTGAATTAACGTAAAACTATAAACTTTTAAGAGGGGCAAAACTACTGACAAGAAATCTGTGATTTAACATCAGTTATGACACCAAGGGTATATCTCTTCTGAGCTGATAAAGTTAATAGCCTGCTTCTCTCATTGCATTTCACTTTGATTTCTTTTTTTTCTCTCTTCCATGAAAACTTAAATTGCTCTTCTCATATTTCTATCTTCATCTCCTTGTTTTCTTGGTGTCTCTTCTCCCTGAAGATCACTACATTTCAAGCTATCAGAAAGGTATCTGACTAAACTGTGCTAAGAGTTTAATAGTCGCTGTCTGTCCCACCACAGTCTATGAGTTAGATTTTTTTAGTTGTAGTTGAATAATTTCAGACAGGCTCTCCATCCTCCCTTTCTGTTGTAATGCATATATTTTCTCTGGACCTGCTGTATGATCCTGCAGCATACTGAGAGTTAGAGGGGTGAGGAAGGAGAGGCCATGTTTCTTTTTCTGACTTTTGAATGCAGTCACCTGGTGCATGCTGGACCTTGACTTCTCATGTGTGAGCTGTTTCCTGAATCCTAGATGAGGAAAGGTCATAAAGTCGTGTGTTAACTTTTTTGATGTTGCTTTATAAAATACCTTACCCATCATCAGCATTTGTACTACACAGTTGTCTGCGGTAGTTGTTACTCACCAGTTTATAAGTGAGGATTATACTCGTAGAATGAAAGCAGCCCTCACAGTAAATTCAGGAGAGCTAGCTGTGTATTGTGTTTACGTGCAGAAGACAACTGCTGAAGTCATCACTTGCCATTTGCAGGCCAAACCCTGCATCCTAAGGTGGCTCACAGCATTCTCAAAGCAGATCTTTGCTATAGCAACTATCTTTGTTTATATGTGTGTATTACATTCTTCTCTGTGTTCTACATTTCAGAACCACAAATAAGTACCTACCTCTCATAGATCTGCCCAGTCTTTCTTTTTCGTGGCCCCTCCATTTTTCACTTCATCTTTTTTCCTTCTGGTTGGTTTTTACTCTTGCTCCTTAGCACTTCCTGGGATTTTTTGTTTGTTTGTTTAAATAAACTTGGGCCTTGATGTCTTTTTTAAAATAACAATTTCTTTAACTTAGAAAGATACTTCATCCTGCACTTTTAAAACTAACCTGTTAACACATTTCTGTAACTTACTTATTCTTTGTATTCTAAAAGGAGGCACCACAGTTCGAAAGGAGATCATCAAGAATAAAATCAGAGCCATTGGGAAGATGGCACGGGTCTTTTCAATTCTTCGGTAAGGATACGTCTGTCATTACAAGGTGGGATAAAAGCATTTTGAGAGTACATTAGAAGTTGATTTCAGAGCAGGTATTTCAGAACTGGAATTTGCTATTAGAACTGTAGGTCTTTGGGTTGCATGCTGATTGAATCAGACCTACATGTTAAAATGACTGGAAACGTTCAGGCGAACATTTGGAACGAGCTCAGAGGGAGTGAATGTGGTGGTTTAGTGTGGATTCTGGAGCCGGAGTGCCTGTGTGCTTCACATCCTGGCTCTACCTCTACTTAGCTGTAATCTGGTGCCTCGTTTTACTTGTCTGTAGAAGAGTGATAAAAACAGAAACTGCTTTACACAGTTATTAGGGAGATTAAATGGTATAATACATGGGGAAATTAGAACAGCGCCTGGTTATTAAGTGCTATTCATTGAAAAGCAAAACCTGGCAGATTGTTTAAAAAGTGGAATATTTAGAGAAAACATCGCTTTCTTTGGGTCAGGGAAGGGGTAGGGAGAAGGAGAACCTGTCCTCCATCTTTATGTGTCTTTTCTTAACTTCCTTCAAGTACCTTGGATTGCTGAGTAGTAGACACCCTGGCATTAACCCAGGGCTTTGATCTTCCTTTGCAGGGAAGAAAGTGAGAGTGTGCTGACTCTCAAGGGCCTGACTCCTACAGGTACACTCCCTCTGGGTGTCCTCTCCGGAGGAAAGCAAACTATTGAGACAGGTGAGTATGAGAAACGTACCTTTCATGGACGGTGTGCTCCCTTTACCCAGCAGTCCAAGTAAAATTTTAAATTGGGGCTTCATCAATTAAAAAGCATGAAATCTTGCCATCTGCGACGACATGGATGGAGCTGGAGGATACTATGCTAAGTGACATTAGTCAGAGAAAGACAAATATGTGATTTCACTTATATGTGGAATATTTAAAAAAATAATAAAAATAAGCAAACAGACTCATAGATACAGAGAACAAACTGATGGTTGCCAGAGGGGAGGGGTTGGGGGACATGGGCAAAATAAGTGAAGGGGAATAAGAGGTACAAACTTCCAGTTATAAAATAAAGCCATGGGGATATGATGTACGGCAAGGGACTATAGTCAATAATAACTTTATACAGTGGCAGATGACGTAGCATGGTGATGACGTCATAAGGCATATAACTGTAAAATCATACCTGAAACTGATATAATATTGTATGTTAACTATAATTTTAAAAAATAAAATAATTTTTTTAATTGGGCTTTCAATAAATGGTACTGGAGCAATTAGATATCCATCTGCGGGGGATAAAATGAATCTTGACTCGTCTCCATATAAAAAAATTAATTCAAAATGAATGAAAACGTAAATGTAAACAGTAAAACTCCCAGAAAAAAGTGTGGAGAGTAGACATTGGGGTAGATAAAGAGCCCTTAAATAGAACACAAAAAGTACTAACCTTAAAAGAAAAAATTAAATTGTATTAAAATTAAGAATTTCTATTTACAAAAATACATGATTAACAAAGGGAAAAGGCAAGCCATAAACTGGGAGGGGATTTTTGCAATGCATATGTCTGACAAAGGACTTGTATTAATAATGTACAAAGAACTACAACTCAAAAAGAAAAATGCAGACAACCAATTTTTAAAAAATGGTCAAAAAATTTTAATATGCACTTCAAAAAAAGAGGATATCGAAATGGCCAATAAGCATATGAAAAAATGCTTGATATAGTTACTCATCTGGGAAATGGATTTTAAAACCACCGTGAGGTACCACTACATACTCCCTGGAATGGCTAAAATGAAAAAGTCTGACAATACCAAGTGTTGATGAGTTTGTGGAGAACTAGAACTAGATGCATTGCTGATGGGCTTGTAAATTGGTTCAGTCACTTTGGAAAACTGTTTACTGGGCAGAAAACCGAAACACGTCTACCCCATAACCCAGCAATTCCACACCTAGTATATATTGAAGAAAAATTAATGCATATGTCTACCATAGGATGTGCATAAGAGTGTTCACCTCAGCTTTATTCATAAGAGCCGCAAATGGGAAATAACCAAGTGGTCATCAGCAGCAGAATAGAGAAATAAATAAATAGTGTGATATGTATACAGTGGAATACAACTCAGCAATAAAATAAATAAATGAATGAATACATGCAAAATCATGGTTGACTCTCACAGACATCCTGGTAAACTAAAAACGTTAGACACAAAAGAGCACAAACTGTCTGATTTATATAATGTTCAAGAACAGGGACACTAATGGTAATAGAAGTCAGAATGACACTTCTTTTGGTAGGAGAATATGAGCCCAGAAAGGGCATAGGGGACTTCTGGAGCAGTGGAAATGGAATGTTCTATATCATTATCTGGGTGGTAGTTACACAAGTATATACATAGATAAAAATGTACTGAGCTATACACTTCAGATTTAGGTACAAGATAACACATCGCTTGTGTATCTTTTATACCTCAGATATTTTTGGTTAGTTAGTCAGAAAGGGAGTTTGTCTCTTTGTCTATTAGCCATATCCTATTCCAGTGCCACAGTCATCTCTTGAACCAGAATGTCCACTCTAAAAATTATATGAGCACTGACTTCTAAGGAGAAGGCTTTATGGAACTCTGGAATGAAAAGTTTGTTGTTTGTCAGAATAAGCATAGGGCTGGTCAAGCAAGAGGAAAGGACATGAGATCACATCATTGGATGACTATTATTAATTCTAGGCATGAAAACTGGAGTTGAAGCATTAACAACTTAAACTAGAGTTTCATTGCTTTTTAGCCCCCTTGTTTTATTGCAGTTTCTACTTAAGTTTTTCTTTTTCTCCTTGTCCTTCTGCCACTTAGAGGAAGTAGAAATTCCACTGGTATTGATTTATAGGAACAAGCTCCTTTTCCCCTTTTTAATAGGACTGAGTTCCTCCTCTTTCAAATTGAATACTGGAATATTAGAGGTTAGCTATTTGGAAGGAAGAATGTACATTTGTTTCCTTAGAAGTATATAATTAATTTTCCTAATTTCTGTAGTTTCATAGAAAACCAGTAAACTATTTCAGATTGAATTTTTTTCTCTCAAATAAAACATGGTTTCTTGTAAGCAAAATGCTTTTCCACCATGACTTTGCTTGGTAATT
Organism: Rhinolophus hipposideros; assembly: GCF_964194185.1. Classification (NCBI taxonomy): domain Eukaryota; kingdom Metazoa; phylum Chordata; class Mammalia; order Chiroptera; family Rhinolophidae; genus Rhinolophus; species Rhinolophus hipposideros. Next base: position 43,727,128 of record NC_138062.1, on the reverse strand, counting down.
AGTCACGTAAGATATTCTGAGAGCAGCTCTGACAAGGCAATTTAGCATTAAGAGGAAGTCAAGTGGGTGAAGAAGGGAATGTCCTGTAGCATCCTTACTCTCAAAAGTTTTTAAAATTCGCTGATCCACAAAGTCTTCGTTTGAATCTGAGCTAATTTTTTCTAGACCTCAAAAGAGCAACTATGCCAATCTGGGATGAGTAATAAAAAGAGAATTTTATAGGTGTATTATTTATAGATTTATCTGTTTATTTATAACCCTTGGTCTACCTTTTGTTTCCAGTCCCTAATATATCCAGCTTCTTAGTTTCTCATGTGACTATGAGTGTTTTAATCAATACAAGATTTTTTATTGAGACTTTGGAAATCAATAGAATAAGAACAAAACTACAGTCGAGGCCCACTTTTTACAGTTTCTTATTTTCTCCTATTGTTTGACAGGAACTGAGTTTATTTTGACATTTTCCTGTCATAGTCTCAGTTCCACAGGTTCATTGACAAACTGGAACATTAGCTGAATAAGACCTTTTATTGTTTATATAACTTTACCTGGAGAGCTTTCAACCAACAATATTCCATATGGCCTTGTAGCATACATTCATTCATGCCCCACCTTGTTCCAAGAGGGATTAGAATAAGTTACAGTATACATACAGCACAGTGAAGTAAAATAAATATGCTTGGAAATTGGAGCACAAAGGAAAACAAACAGAAAAGCCAATAATCAGCCATAAATCTGATTCCAAGCTTCATAGTAGCCAAAATAAAAGAAGAAAGCTAAGAACTGAACAATATTCACAAAGACAGTAAGATAAAAAACAGATCAGTTATAAATTGGACTTCATCAAAATTAACTTTTGTGCTGCAATTGGAACCATGAAGAAAGTGAAAAGACAACCCATAGAATGGTTGAAAATATTTACAGATCATACATCTGATAAGGGACTATATCTAGAAAATACAAAGAATTTATAACTGAATAATAAAGGGTCAAACAACTCAATTAAAAATGGGTAAAAAATTTGAATAGATGAGCACACAGTGTGATATATCGATGATATGTTATAAATCGTACACTTGAAACCCATGTAATTTCACTAACCATTGTTACCCCCAATAAAAAAAAAATTTTTTTGAATAGGCATTTCCCCAAAAACCACATACATAAGGTCAATAAGCACATGAAAAAATGTTCAACATCATTAGACATTAAGGAAATGCAAATAAAAACCACAATGAGATGCCATTTATACCCACTCGCATAGTTGTGATAAAAAAGGTAATAAAAAGTGTTGATGAGAATGTGGAGGAATTGGGACCCACGTACACTGCTGGTGAGGATGTAAAATGGTGCAGCCGCATATCCTTTACTGAATATACATATGTTTCAGTCAGGAGAAAAAGTCAGTTCGTCAGTTTTATATGACTGTTTCTTATAATGTCCTTCAGTACAGACTAATACCTTAATACCCAATACAAAAAAGCAATTCTGGGAGAGCCCCAAACAATGCAACACTAGTACACACTTTACCACGTGGCTTTTAAACTCTAATTAGGCCCACACTCTGTGTACGGTTTTAGACAGTGCTCTGTTCCCCCACTTCCTAACCATTGCATCAGTGATGTACTGTTTGAAAGCTTATTTTGTCTATTTGAGTAGATTAGAGGGGATGTGGCACTTCTTTGACACATGCCTACAGATGGTCGACAAATGTCAGCACTTGTCAAGTTGATTCCAACTCTCCATTTTTCACACTACAAGTATGTTAGGAAGTTAATTTTTCCATTCTCCCAGTTCCTCCTCTCATTGAGACAGAAAGCCTCAGGAACAGAAACTGTTCCCGTTCATTCTTCTACCCTGACTTCTTGTTTAAAAGTTGGTATTGGAGGAACTGACAGCATTCTCCTAATAGGATCTTTCTTGCTACACCCTGTAACCTTTTCACATATGAGGGGTTTTACTGTCTCAGAAGAGGATGCAAAGAGAAGTTTACCCGTTGGTATTAATTTTTCAATTGCTTCCTTTGCCATCAATGAAGGAGAAGAGGGCCTTCTTAGTAACTGGCCTGTTCTCTCGCACAGCGAACGGAAGCCATATTGGTTGGAAATGTCAGCCTCTGCTACATCTCTAATCCCAGATGGTACATGAATTTGTATCCGGAATTGAAATTTTATGCCTTTGCCAGCTTAGTACTCTACCCGCGGACAAGAAATAACCCCACACTTGTAACCTATTTTTCTCTCCTTCCAAATGCCAGTCAAAAGCCATTCTTTTTTTATTAAGTAATTAAAAAGGACGGTTGGACCCCACATAAGTTGCATGAGAGCAATAAGTAGTTTTAAATAAGTTTGTTGAATAGGATGCAGCAGCAACTCATTTAAAATACCATCTGAACTATTACAAATCAAAGAACGGTTGTAATGTTAAATTCTTTGAGTCTACAAGTTATTTTGATATGTGAATGTCAAGATATAAATTAGCAGCTAGCTATTTAAAATCGGGAAAACAACATGACTCTTGGTTTCTTATAGTCAACTTGACTGGCCCAGTTGGTTTAGCTCTAGATACCATTAGCTAAAAGATTCCCATGCTACCTGGAATGTTAAAAATATTAGAAACTCTCCCCACCTCAACCCCCCAATTTAGGTTCTTGCAATAATCCTCTCGCTTCTCTAACTAGTCGACTTTTCCTATGGGTGGGAATAGGCTAGAAGGTGGGACCCTGGGATGTCTGCTGGCAGCGTTGCTGTGGGTTTACTCATTCTTTTTCTGTCTTCATTTTTGCATGCCACTGCTCCTGCCTCTTACAGCCACAGTAGAAGCAGTAGAGGCCCGGGAAGGTATGGCCATATTCCTATGTGATCATGTGTCTGTCTACTAGTTTTAAAAAACTTTTGTCAACGTTTGAAATCTTTTATTATTGCATCACCAGAACTGTAACAGTGAAAAAAGGAATAGATATTTTTAGGCATGCTCACAAAGTATCCTGCAGTTGTACTAATTTAAATGACCCTCTCCACAGCTACAGTCCTTTCTGGGCTCTGTTTCAATGCAGTGGCTGAAGCTTAAGCAACTGGTCCTGAGGGACCAAGTGGTTTAATTCGATAGCCCTTCCATATATAAGAGACCTCCATTTGGTAACTAGAGATTCAAACAGATCGGCCTCTTTAATGATTCTAAAAGATATCGAGAGCAGAGGCCAAAGTAAACAGGAATTTAGATTAATTGTTTTCTGAGTTTGCCCTCAGGCAGTCAAGCTAAATTATCTTTGTTCCTGTGAAAGCAGATTTTAAGTAACAAATTACCTGTGAACCCCTGGATGAAAACCATTGGAATTGATACTGTGTTATAAATTTAATTGTTTTGTTAGGTGAGGTGGTTCAAAATGGGAGTGCGTTCCTTGACAATACAAAAGTTCAATCAGAAAGAAAATATTTAGAAGCTACTTTTTAGATGGTTTTTAACTTACATTCAGCTCCTGGTTGTGCAAGATAAAAAGCTGTCCTAAACAAAAAAAGATTAGCTCTTTTGTTACTTTTTTTGTGGTCAGTGTGATGTTTGTGCTAAAGTACTCTGTTTACCTTGTTCTATTATTCTAGTGTTTTCTTTTTTCTCCCTTGCATTGAGCACGTTTCTGGCCCATAAGAAGCTCTTTCCCAAATGTACTGGGGCTAAGTGAAGAACTTGTTTGCTTTGTGTCAGGTATATTTCTGCTACGATTAATTGTACTGAGCGTCTATGAAAATTACTTTCACAATTTCCGCTGCCCAAGCCTTGACGCCTTAAGGAATTAGTAGTTTCAAGACAAGGCTAATTCAAATCAAATATTGCCTATTAGTCTCACCAGACATGTGCCCCTTAGCCACCCTTCTATGTTTTTCTCTAGGAGGCTGCTGTGTGCTAAGAAACTTGAAGCTTGTCTGCCTTGATGTCTAATCGAGCTCCTCCCTTTCCTGTTTTTCTGTAGCCATCAGAGGATTTTCGCTTCAGCACAGGATCCGGAGTTTTGAAGAAGCCCGAGGTCTGGACCGAATTAATGAGCGGATGCCTCCCCGAAAAGATAGCCAATACTCTGACGGGCCAGTGAAACTGGTAACGCCTGTACCACCCAATGCCACACACAGAAGTGACAAGGGAAGAAAAGCCAGTAATGACTCAGGTGGATCCAAAACTTAAGAAGAAATTCTATTTATTTATTATTGGAAAACAAAAACAACTTTAACAACTTAAGCCTAGAGGTGCATTCATAATATACTCTGCATTTATTCTGTAAGAAGGGTGACCATTTTATAAATTCTTTTAATTTATGTTTAATATATATAAGAAGTGCATCTGTTTTGTTTTTTCCTCTTTTTTCCTAATTTTTAGGAACTGATCTGATTGTCTGATACACATGTGAAATCTTGTGCTATAAAGGGGACCTTCCCCTAATAAAAGGGCCTTGGAAACCTCCACCTTGGGTTTCTGACTTGAACTAGCCAGCCTTTTCTCTTGTTTTCACAAGCTCTAATATCTTTCATTTCAGATTAACGACTTTTCAAACGCAAGAAGATGTTTTGTTTCTTTCCTTTCCACAGGGTACCATTGAAAAAAAGTCTCTTAGCTTTCAGTGGCTAAAATTTCTCTTCTTATGGAAAACTTGATTAGAGTAGAACTTCTAAGTGAATAACTGAACCCGGAGATTAGGGCTAACGAGAATGTGTTCCATAATAACCTACTTTCTTCTGGACTCTCGGTTCCTGTGTTCTAGAAAGGCAAAAGGTGATGAGAGATTTTCTTAGACTCACTTAAAATGTGTTCATGTAGTATGGGCCTGATTGGTTTAAACTTCCCTTAGAACGTTGGAGGTTTCTTAACTGTTGCCAGGTACTTTTATTTTTGAACCCCAGGTAATTTATTCCACCTGCAAGGAAAGCTCCGTTGCTGACTGCTTTATAAATGCCCTCTGTAAGACCTTCAACAGTAGGAAGTATTTATGTCTGTCTGTGCATTGCATCAACTATTAGAGCATGTATTCTCTCCATTGTCTTTCTCTTTTTCTATGTCAGCATTTTTTAAACCAACTGGGGTGATGGAAACTGACCGGGATAGAATGATCCCCTTGTGAAGTGGAAGTCTCGCTAAAGGGCACTGGATGAGCAAGGATGTCGTAACTTCTGTATCAATTACAGAGATGTTTCTCCACATTACAACACTCATTAGGTTGAACTGTATGTCAGTGTCTGTCAGCATATTTTGGAATACAAAAACAAGTATTCAGATATAATGTTTGCATAATCTTCCTTTAGTTTTTAAAGTCACAACCAAGTAGTGAGGGAACTTTCAGGGATCCTCAGGCTCCCAGTTTTGGTGTAGCCTGGCGACTGGTGCCATGTCATAATACTCATTGGTCAGCTTTGCAATGAGGGTGCATGTCTGGACAACACGACACAAAGTGCATATTTATGGAATTCCTTAATGTCTTTTGGGATGTAGCAAGTATCTCAGATGGTACTAACTTATGGTCGAAGCTTCAAGGACAACAGACACCTTTTGCTAACAGTTCCCAATGTGTCTATGACAGAGATCAAAGCATTTTGGGGATTGGAATCTGGTGGCATGGGTTGCTCTGTTAAAAAAAGATAGGAAGGATACTGGGGAAGAAGATAAAACCTGTGGGTTGTGAGTAAAACCTGTGCAAGAAGGGAGAAAAAGTCTTTTCTGGTCGTCATTTGTTTAAAGCGAGAATTCATCACCTGGCTGTGCTGAGACCCCATCCTCCCCAGTCCCAGTACAAAAAAGACCGCTGTTTTGGAAATCTCACCTAAAATGAAAGTCAGTCCACAGGACACATCTGATAGATGGCCATCTCTTATCCCTTTCGCTTTTCATTGTGGCTGTTTTACACACACAACCCACAGGGGGAAACCACTCTTTCAGGCTTCAATCAGCAGGCAAGTCGTGAAATAGTTATTACACATCCTTGTGAGCAAGAACTAATATTGCACTAGTAAAATAGATGATTATTTAGGAATGTCTTTTATCTTCTCACAAAGAAGCGAGTTTCCTTGACAGAGGCATCATCAAAGGCTGTACCTTACAGGTACGCTTTGAGCTGTTGAAGGATAGGCCAGAGCAGAGAGGTGAGAGGTTATCATTCAAAAAAATCAGAGTGAGTTTAAAATTGAGCAGCAATAGCTCTTGAAGGGAGTTAGGTTTGAAAATTCTGCTGAATTCTAAAGGAAAAGGTATTTCGTATGTTCTGTGGAAAGCTGGGGTATGTATTTCAACACTTTAGAAAACTGTGTGTTAAGTGTATCGGTATGATATAGATAGATTTTTTTAAAAATTTTTTTGGGGGGCGGGGGGAGTATTGGGGGAACAGTGTGTTTTTCCAGGACCCATCAGCAACATGTCAAGTCATTTTTCAATCTAGTTGTGGAGGGCACAGCTCACTGGCCCATGTGGGACTCGAACCGGCGACCTTGGTGTTATAAGCACTGCCCTCTAACCAACTGAGCCATCTGGCCACCCCAGATAGCTTCTTCAAGTGAGACCTTTACTCAGTGTACCTGCGTATACTGGCACCTATGACTCAAGGCAGTTTAGAAGGCATAAACCTTAGGAATATATTGTCATCACAGCACTTGTTCTTCACCCTAGACTTCACTGGAGGGTTTTTAATGTTTTAATCTAAAAGTAGCTCCCAAGATGGCTGGTCGTCTGCCCTGGATTTGCCTTAGAACTACTATTCCTACTTAGTGTCAGCATATCAAACAAACTTTCTAACAGCTGTCAGAGCTGAGTATTTCTGTTTTCAAAGCCTCTTCTATTAAATCTTCCCCCTGCATGTTCTAAAGACACTAAAAATACTTCTCTCTTGTTCTCCTTCACTTTAAAGTCCCCAGGAACCTTATTTTCTCCAACTTCTCTTATCTAGGGGGAAAAAATGGACCACTTCTTACATCAGTTCCCTAGACACGTCGGAGGGCTCCTTTGTAAACTTTTGTGAAATGTCATTTTTAAAATGACGCTTCCCAAAGACCAGTTTTCCCAGTTTTGTCCTACATCCTACATCATAAGAAATTTCGAATTGATCAGATGACTATTTTTTAAATAAATATTTAAAAACTCATCTAACACAAGTTCAAAACATATCCTTTTAAAATCTCTGTGTTCTGGGGTGGGGGGAATCTCTGTGTTCTGAACATTTGGAGCAAAAAAAAAAAAAACCCAAAAAACAATAAGCCAAGGTGTGTGTGTGTGTGTGTGTGTGTGTGTGTGTGTGTGTGTGTGTGTGTGTGTGATGCTAAAACAAAAGGAGCCTGTGTTCCCTCAAGGTAACAGTGGGTTTGGGTACAGACATTGCTGATTCTCTGGACTTTTGCAACTAGATATTAACCAGGGAAGTGAAAATTGCGTATCACACTCTGATGGGCCTGATATGACTCCCGGCTTAGGCATGGAAGAACCAGACTCTCCATGAATATCAATATTTTTCATATCCTTTTATCTATTGTCTTTTCTGTTCTCACACAGTTTATTACCCTGTTAGCTTGAGTATGATTTCCTGACACTGTTCAAAATAAGTAAAGAAAAACCCTTATTGTTTTGTCCACAGAATATTATCATTTAATGACATTAAGAAGCAAGGGTGGGATTTCTTAAAATTGAATCAGTTACGGAACTTTCAGCCTTGGTGTTGTCCCTTAGATTCTCTTCTAATTCTAAAACAAAGTGGGAGGCAGCTGCACTCTTTAAGAAAAATATTGTAAAACGTGACTACATGAGGTACAGCCCGGTTTACTGCTCATGATCATTACTTGGGAGTCGTTCCATCCTCTCAGACTAAGAGTGAAATCTGTTCCTTCTGCCCTCCCTTGTTTTATGTAAATATTGTAGCCGATCTCCAGAATTTTTGATTACCTTATCTACAGATGGAAAACTCAAGGTCTTGAGAATTAAGTGCATCTTGACCAGTCTGGGTGACCAGTTGTTTAAAACGGTTTTTAGGAAGAGCTTGCTCCAGGTTGACTGATTTAGGTTTTTCTTTGTGTTAGTTATCAGATTTTTCCCTCCAGTTTTGGTTATTAAAAAATATTTCCAAATCCAGAAAGACTTGTTGAGATATCCTAGAATCCCCAATTTTATTGTAGTTGTTATAGTAACAGTGGAACCCACTTTTTCTCAAGGCATTATTCAGCATTCCCTACCCAGGCAGAAAAGATTTCAGGGAGGGGTGAATCCCCCCCCCCCCGCCAGTTATGGGAATGAGGCTCCAGCTTTCTAAATTATTTGTGGTTGTAACCATGGATACCCCCTTGTCTGGCCCTCGGTCCTCATCTTTTCTGAAAGCTACTATAAGAGGGAGTAAAGGGCAGTCTGGGGAGCCCCCACACTAGCTGAGGAGGGCCTGGGTTACCTGGAGGGCAGTTCCGAAGCACTGTATTACCACAGTCCCACCTCAGCACTGCTGAGACCTAACACTCGTAGGAAAGCCGTGAGAAAAAGCAGGTATGTATAGAGGAAGAAGGTTGCATAGTCAAAAAATAGGGTTGTTACTCTTGAGTTGAGCAGAGAACTGCATTAACAATAGAGCTTTCTGCCATTGACAGGGTGTGAAAGAGGGAGCCTATATTACTTTGACACTTGTGACCTGCCCTGCCTATGTCTAGCCAGCCAGAGGGAGTGAGGTCAGAGTCAGCTGCTTCATCTATGCAGTCACAAAGGTCAAGGTGATACCGGAGAGTATATTCCCTCCCAGGAGGCCGTGGCCTCAGCCCCAGCAACCTTGGCAAGACTTGTTAAATACCACCATTGTGTGAGACAGCGTTATGCATCTCTCTCCTACATCCTCATGACAAGTCTAGGTGGCTTAAGATCAAGGAGAGGAGACATGGGCGGGGACCATCCCTCTGAGCAGCTCTGAAGTGGGGCCACGCACGCTGCCTTCCTGTGAGTTACTGCCCAGCCTCCCTTCACTCCCTTGGCATAGCTGTCTTCAAATATCTATGTTTTTTCCACGTTAAAATGAAGAGCATCAGTAAGGAGGAGGCCTTATTATTTTTCCTAATAGAAGTGTTAGCAGGAAGAATCTGATTTCGCTGCCTAAATGAGGTGGTCAGATATATGACCTAGCTCGTGGTGTGCTTTTTTTTTTTTTTAAGGCTTTTCTGGATGATGGTTATTTCCTTGTGCTTAGCCATTACCTGCTTTTTCTTGTTTTCAGTTATCTTAAAATGGTGGGAATGTTATTTGTTGGCTGGAAATCATTTAATAAGTATTTTGTGAACAAGAAATTAATTTGTCAGAACTTTCTTGTAAACTGGAAATCATCTTTTAAAAAAAGAATGCTCTTAAAATCAAATGATAACTGTATTGGCTCCCTGTGTCTTTATTTTCTTTATTTCCTGGTGGAGGCACTTATAGTTGGCTCTTAGCCATTCCGTAATTCCATAAGTCAAGGGAAAGCTTGAAGTTCGATGTCTGGTGTCTGATAATGCTGAGGAATTCCCCTCTCAAGGAAAGGAATCCCCTCACAAGGACCTCTTTCCTTCACCTGTTCCTCCTTTTCGTTTGAAACCAGCAGCGTGGCTGCAGTGGTATTTCTGTTCCTCCCACTCAGAACCCACTGCCTTGCCCGGGCCTCTCCTGGCACCCTGCCCACCACCACTAACTCACACTTAAGTGCCAGCTCCTCCTGTGACTTTTCCGGCAGAGGCCGCTACTGGAAGGAAAGGAAGAAAGTCATCCTCGCAAAAGATAAAAATAACAATCATAGTAATTTAATCACGCTGCATGCGATCCTAATAATAGACATGGATGGAGTCCATCTTAGAAGAAGCTGAAGAAGCCAGAGAGGCGTTGAATGTGGAGTTGGACTCTTAAGACAAGGAAGTGTCAGGCCAGCCTCTTGATTGCCTCTGAAAAGTAGAAAAATCGTGAGGTGCCATGGATTTACAAGGAAAAATAACTTCCACTGGGCAAGTGCTGAGGGCCCTTGGAGCGGCAAATGTGTCAGTGAGGGAATACTATGGGTTATGGCAGCAGAGGTAGAAAGTCTAACTCCAGGGCCTGCCAGGCCTGGGTAAGGCAGTTTGACTTTGAGGGCAGTGACATCAAGGGCCAATTTATAGGCTGGAAAGCTGGCCCAGATTTCTAATGTCAAATAAGCTGAGTGTGCATTTTAGGACCTTTCCCCATAAATAGCGTCCCAAATTAACTATGTCCTTACACCTCAGTTAAGCCTTCAGTAAAATGAGGTAATATTTACTCTTTATTGCCAGCGTTGTGGAAAAAAAGTTTTGTTTTAAGCCTGGAAATTAGGAAGTCAAATGCAAATTCACATTTACCTCTCACTCCACCTACATTTAATCCCTACTTTCTTGGCTGCTACATGTAATTGCATGGTCTTTTTGTTTTTGTATCATGACTTTTAAGCTTTAGAAAGAAAGTCTGTTTCATTTGGATGCAGTGGATTAATAACTGAATGGTAGAGGAGGAGCGGTCTCTTTCATGTTGCTGCAATCAGAAAGCTCATCATAGAATTCAAGGAGGTGGGAAGACAAGGTTATCCTTTGTTCGGAGGCCAGAGCACGACCTCGTGGTGTCCACTGGCCAACGACTCCACCCTCTTGTCGTCGTCTCATTTATCTGCACTAGGGAAGAAGGGTGATGCAGACCTAGTTTTCCAGCTCCTGGTCTGTGTGCCTTTTGTGGCTGAGTTAACTTGGCTGAGTTTTCCCTCTGAGGTCATCACTTTTTTATCCTTGCCTTATAAAAATCTGCTGTCTAAAGAGCTGACAAGCACTTGCTCTCCCTTTCTTTCTGAGAACTACAAGAGGTTCATCCAGCTCAGTTTTTCTCAAAGACGCCCCATCTGTGCCTTGCGCTTGTTTGCTCATATCTACAGGCAGGGAGAGAGCCTACGAAGAGGGGCTGTGACGTTAATGAAAAGGCTTCCTTGAAGGTAGACTAGATAATTGGACAAAAGGCCAGGTTCTCTCACACCTTTGGGATTTCCATGGGATTGATGCTGAGAAGCCTGACCCGATAGATCCCAGTTACGTCATGTGTATGCTGTGGAAACATCTGTGCAAGGCAGGCCTGCAAGCCGCATTCTCTCTTCCCATGGGGATCCGCTCCCCCAGCCTGGCTGCCCGGCCCCTACTCCACCTGGACTGGGTATTTTTTCATCACAGAGGTCCCTTACTTTTACAGTGACTATACCGAGAATTTTGGTTTCCAGATGTCCCAGGTCATGCTGTTGTCAGCTTAGGAGGGTCTTCTAAGTCTCATAGTGGATCTTTTGTGTTCCTCTTCTGTTGCTTCTGTCCCATGAGGGTTTGGCATAGACAGCCATCAGAGGAATTTGGCATTAGCAGGAGCTCGAATCGGGAGAAAACCCAGGAGGATGGAACCCAGGGGATGAAACATGGTCCAGATTTGTACTGTTGTTTCACTTGCTCTCTGTCGGCTCGCTGTGGTCTTCCTGTCTAAAGAAGTCTGAACGCCTCTAAAGGGACAGTGCTTTCTTTGCTAATCCATTCTGCTCCGCTCACTCAGTTCCCCTGGCAGGAAGGGAACACTCTCTGGGAGCACAAATAAAAACCTGCTCAACGCCTACCTATAGAGTATACAGAGTCTATCCCTGTGGCGGAGGAGAGAAGGAATAGCATATGCCCCTCCTTTGTCTAGTGTGGGGGGGCTGAGGCACAGAGCCAGGGGACCCCTTGGCTGGTCAAGGTAGGTCTGAGAAAGACATTGGAATGTGAGGCTCCCCACGACAGATCAAGACACTCCCCAAGACAGGAGAGTTCAGCGTATGTCTTCTGGGATCCCTTGCTTCCTTTTTCCCACTTGAGAAATAAAACTGAATTCTCTGTTCACCCTGCTCACAATATAAAGCTACTTAAGTGCTATTTCCATTCACCCTTCCTCTGGGGGACAGAGGTTGGTTTTCAGAGTGACCTGCATTCCTGTAGGAACAGCCACCCTCTCCTCCCCATCCTGGGGAAGAGCCACATCTATTGGTAGTCTCTTGGCTAATCCCGCCTTAGGGTGGTGGTTGTGGACAGACCTCTCTGTGGACGTGGGTGCCTTGGGGTGTAGTCCTCACATCAAAAGGGGGTGGGGGTGGGGCGTACTGCCGACCAGGATCAGATAACCAGGAAAATGGAGCAGTTATGTAACTGTGTTTACTATGGCTCAGGTGGCTCTGAGAAGGCAGAGGTGGCCCCTGGCCAAAGGCAGTGCCAGAGATGGGGAAGTCACAGGGAGGGAGGGCCCTGTTAGAAGATAAGGGAGTCAGGAAGACAGTGCATCGGGATGAAAGGAGCCTGCTCTGTTGTTAACAACAGCCGTCACCTAGGACCTCCTTCCCTAGCCACAGGCTCTCCCTAACCACACCAGCCAGCGGTCTGGGCCAGCAGCAAGTAGAGCTGAGGCTGGAGGAAGGAGTTGAGAAATCAGACACCTGGTTCTTGGCTAAATCTCTGGATTTTGCTACGTTTCCCCTTTAATCTCCCACTTTTCAAAGAGGAGGGACTCTGCTCCCTAACTATGGGCAGAAAGGGAGATGTCCGTCAAGGCGCCTGATGTTCTCTGCTCCCACCAATCTCTCATCCTCTATACTATCAGGCTGGGGGGCACCAAGGGAACACGGTGGAGGGACCCTGTTATAGCCTCTCCTCAGGCCAAGCCCATAGCCTAAGACTCTGGGAAGGAGAACGAGTCGCACCGGTGCCAGGGCAAAGCAGGCTCTGAGCTGAGAGAGGTGACGAGCCCAGCAGAGCCCAGACCCCAGTAGACAGGCAGAAGTTCAAAACAGCTCTGGAGAAAAGCTCAGGTCTCCAGTGGGGCCTACTGTGGCTCCTGCAAAGCTGTTTACTGGATTCCCTATTCCCACTGGCAGCCAGTCCCCAGCTCCTTGCCCATGGATGCCATCTCCCTTTGAGAAACAGGAAGTAGGGACCCTGGTCAGCTCAGCTGCACCCTCTACATTAAATATTTATCTTGGAGTCCAGGTCAGAGCCCTAGAGAATAAGAGAAGCTTGCTGCTGGCGAGAGTGGGCATGACCAGAATTCCTGGAGTTGGAAGAACTTCCATGTCACCATCTTTGGAGAACAAGGAAGAACACGAACGCGATGTGTCCCTTCTTAGTCGTGAGGACCGTGACAGGTGGGGAGCAAAACTGGTGACAAGGGAAATGGGCACATCTTTTGTCTCTGGGGGAGGGAAGAGGATGGTGACAAGGGGTGGGGAAGTAAGTGTCCAAGCTTTGGAGGAGGGAAAATGCGCTGCCACCAGCCCTCCGTTCTGCAGCTGTCTTCTCCGGGCCGCGCGACCGTCCCCTCCCCATCCCTCCAGTGTTCTGGGAGAATCACAGATTCTTGGAAGGGGCCTTAGAGGGGATCTCATTCAGCTCCCTGCTCAGTACACTAAGTGCCCCACAACGGGGCTAGACTCGGAACCCCGTAACCATTTAAAAGCTCTTCCTTGGAAACCTCGCATCTGCTTCCACGAGTGCAGCCAATGGTCCCCCTTGTGCAAGCTCAGCCGGTCTGTTTCCACATTGCAGCCCTGGCCAGCCAGCAGCCTCTCTTCTCTCCAGCTTCTCCTCAGCCTTAACGTCCCCTCCTCCTGTTGTTCACTGGTGATATTATTTCACGCTGGCTCACCACAACCCAGGTAGCCCTTTTCACTGAATTGAGAAAAGATAAAGCTAATAGCACCAGTGATGGTAGGGATTTAAAAAAAAAAAAAACACAAAAACACGTGTCATCTTTTCTCCATTTCCTTCCTTCTCAACTTTTCAGTTGAATAATGTACCTGGAAAACATTCTAAAGTGCATGGTGGCCTCAGGGCACCAATCCTACACCCAGTACCTATGCAATAAATGTTTTCATATGCTCGTAATTTATCAGTGAACACTCCCAACATAGATCTGATAGTGCCTAATACCTCTTTGCTGTTGGTTTGTTTGGGGGCTTGGCGTCCCGGAACCGAGCCGGGGACTAGAAGTACTGGCCTCCCGAGTCTTTCCATTAGCAGAGAACATTCATTGAGCACCCTCACTTCCTATCGCAGGCGCTGTGCGTACACAGAGGCCAGGGGGTGAGGCGGGAAGGGATGGGTGGCCAGAGGGGTCGGTAGCCAACGGGCGCGGGCTCCCGGGACGGCTGTCAGAGCCGCGGGAACAGCGGAAAAGCAGCGAGATCAAAACAAATGCGGTGTGTGGGAACACCAAGACCCCGTCACCCCGTCCCCGCCAAAGGGAGCCGCCCTCATCCTCTTCAGGGGCGCGCCGCGCCCGGGGGACGGCTCGGTTCGGCCGCTTGGCCCCCGGGCTGTCCTCCGCGGGCCGTGCAGTGTGAGCAGCGCCCGGGGTGGCAGCGCCCGCGCGCGCGTGTGTGTGCACACGCCTGTGGTGTTTGCACACGCCTGGACGCGCGCTCACGCAGGCCCCAGGTCTCTCTCCCACGTGCGGGGGGAGGGGGCGGCCCCTCGCGTGGCCCGCTCGGCCCCTCCGCTGTGGGGGCGCCCCGTCTGGGCCCCAGCCCGTCTGCAGGGCGGCCCGTCTCCGGGCGGCCGGCTCCGGCGCTTGAATCCTTCGTGCCCTCGGTCCTGGCTCCGCCGTGCAGCGGCTCCCTTCCCACCCGCTGGAAATGTCGCTGGAAACTCTGAGTGGCGCTCCCCGCCCCCCGCGCCCGCCCCGACGCCAGCCGGGCGGTGGGGGCCGGGGAAGCAGCTGGGAAACCAGAGCGCGCTCCCCGGGGACCTGGCGGCCCCTCCCGGCGCCTCCGCGCGGCCGGCCCGGCCCCCTCGGCCGGGGCCACAGCGTCCTCGCGGCGCGGCCCGACGGAGGCCACTCGCACGCTGGGGCCGCGGACCCGAGCCCGCCCCCCGCCCCGGCTCCCAGTCCAGATTGGAGGGAGGCTGACCGCCGCCGCCCGCCTCTCTCGTCCTTCCTCCCTGCGCGCGCTCGGCCCCGTCCATCCCTCTTCCTCCTCGGGCGCCCGGCCTCGCGGAGACCGGCCTGACCCGGTCACGAGGGTGGACGGCACAGCCCGGGCCTCTCCCCGCCCTCCCTCCCCGAGGGCGCGCCGCGGCCGCACCAGGCAGGAGCCCGGCCGAGATGCTCCCGCCCTCCCGGGCGTCCTCAGTCCCCTGCACCTGCTTGCCGTGCAAGGTAGGTGTCTGCAGAAGAGGGGGCGGAGAGCAGGCGGGGGCGCACTCGGGGAGGCACGTGCCTGCGCCCAGCCTGAAGGCCAGGCACAGAGCCCGCCCCCTGGGGTCCTCGCCCCAAACTCGGGGGTGGGAAGAGGGGAGAAGTCGCCCTCGAAACAAAACAGTGAAATTCGAGAAAACCTGTCCTGTCCACGTGGACTCATAGCTGGAAAATACCCGAGAAGACACCTAGGGCTGAGCCCCCAAAGCCAGGGCAGTGCTTGCAGGTGGGAAGGAGTCCCTGACCACAGCACAGCCACTCCACCTCTTCCAGCCTTTTAGAGTTGGCTGCTGGGGTGAAGGACAGCCAGAGCGAATTCTGGGAGGACCCCCGAGATTTCCTGGCACCCTCTGCCCTCTGCCAGGTGCAGGGCCAATTTCCTCTGGCGGGGCTGCCAGGAGAAAAACGTAGCCCGCCCTTCCCCACCACCCCCTTGCATGTCTCTCCGGGGTGTGCCACAGGGAGCAGGTTGGGGAGGGCCAGACTGGGCCCCCAAGGATCAGCCACCCCCGAAAACTCAAGTGGTGTAAGGGGACCTCCTGCCCTGCCTTACTGCTAGTGGGCTGTTCTCATTGAGCACAGCAGGGTGGGACAGACAGAGGCAGGGAAGGAGGCTGGGTCAGCTGACGGGTAGAGAAGGCTGGTGCTGACCTCGAAACTTAGCCTTAAGCAGTCAGCTGGGCAGGGAGGGGCGTGGTGCTAGGAACCAGCCTGCCCCTGGCCTAGACCCTCTGGCCTCCCACTCTCCTCTGCCTTGGTTTCCCCTGCAAGGGGAGAGAGAGCCTCAGGAACTGGGGTGTGTCTGCATGTTTTGCTTTTGGTAGGAGTCCTAATTCAATCCAGCTGGTGCACTGTCCCTCCTCTAGCCTCAGCCTTCTACTCCCCCCACAGCCAGGGGTGGGCACAGGAAAGCTATGTCCCCAATCGGCCTTTCAAGGGTCAGAAGGAATCCCCACTCAGCCCAGAGACAGGGGATTGCCATGGCCTGGTCTACACCCTCCAGCCTGCTCAGGGGCTGGGTAACCACAGCCTCTATTGTACCGCATCCCCTCTGGTCTCTATAACTCTTGTGCTGCTTGTATGACTGCACCCTCCCCACACTGATAGCCGACACCCCTCTGCACCCACAACCCCCATGATGTCCCCATGCCCGCACACCATGGTACCCCCTCAAGTCCCATTCACGGCACTGCCCTTACATTCCACCACACACATGGCACTTCACAAGGCCCTTGCTGCATTCCCGTGAGCCCCCAGACCCCACAGGCACACACAAGCCTAAGGAAACAAAAATGCCAGAATTGGTAGAGCCCCAGAAGGTGGAGATGGTTGACTCTGCTTCTGGCTCAGTCCAACAGCAGAGGAGAGGAGCAATCAGCTTCTTACCACCGCTCTCTGGGAGGCAAAGCCCTGGTTGGCAGCCCCACTGCTTCCATCTCCTGGCTGCCTGACTTGCATGGGGCAAAAGAACCCAGCTGACCAGTCAGATTTGCTGCTTTCAGGAAGACCCTCTGTTGAAAAAACAGCCTGGAGGTGTAGGAAAAAGTGGTGTGTGTGTGTGTGTGTGTGTGTGTGTGTGTGTGTGTGTGTCAGCACCACCCCTCCATACGCGAATCCATTGCTCTTAACCACGGCTTTGCTCTCTGCCCCCACCCCTCACTGGCACCTTGAGCCCTCTGAGGCATCAGTTGGAGCCAAAGAGGCCCAAAAAGGGAGCCGATACGCCTCTGAGCTCAGAAGGAGTGGTTCCTGCTGCCTGCAAATGCCCCCACACTCTCCCTCTCCCTGGATCCTTGGACCTTCTGGGCAGTGGGTGGCCGGCCTTGCTGTTGCCCAGGGCCTCTTCCTGGGCCTGAGGAACCCCTGTGCCTGCTGGTGAGGGGATGTTCACACAGGGACAGGCGGGAGGCAGAGGGAAGTGAAACAAAGTCCCGAGTGCCCAGGCCTCCTCTGCCAGCTGTCCCAGTTCCCTCTGCCTTCCCTATGGGGGAGCGGGCTGACTGTGCAGTGAGAGCCCCAGAGGGGCTGGCCAGCAGGCCCGCCTGAAGCTTTGTCCAGCAGGTCTGCTCCTGGCCAGCCTCCCCTCCTCCTCGCCCGGTCTCCCCTCCCCCACTCCCACCCGGAGCTCCTGCCCAGGGCCTAACAAGCAGCCCATTGTACCTCTGGGAGCCGGCACTGGCAGCCTGCAGGCGGGTGCCCGCAGTGGCCTGTTTCCTGGGTCCTGGAGCTCCCACTCAGCTGGCCCTGACCCTCTCCCACAGCTGTCCCCTCCTCCCCCACCCTGAGGGTACAGGCAACCCAGGCCCAGCCGGGCTTTCCCTTCCTCCCTATTTCCCCACAGAGGACCCGCAGAGGACCTGGCACACCCGGAGTCCTCCGACCTTGACCCAAGCATGCAGGCCCCACCCTGCAGCCTCCCAGCTGGGCTCAGCCTGGATGACTTCATCCCTGGCCACCTCCGAGCCCATGTAGGGTCATCCTCCCGGGGGACACGGGTGAGTGAACAAGAGAGAGGGTGACTGTGGGCCCCTAGTTGGTGGGGACCTTGCAGGACAGGTGTGGAGCAGAAAGATGAAAGGACGGGAGGGCGGGAAGGGGGTTGGAGGATAGCTCTCGCTGGCTTCCAGCAAAAGGGTCAAGCCCTCAGCATGGGGTATGACTGTGCCCTGGCAGCCATCCCTTCCTCCCTTCTGCGGAACCTTCTGGGCCTGAGCTGCTGCTCCTGGCCCCTCCCCACAGGTGCCGGTGATCCGGAATGGTGGCTCCAACACCCTTAATTTCCAGTTCCATGACCCCGCTCCCAGGACCGTGTGCAATGGGTACTTCCCACCAAGGAGAGAGGCATCCCGGCACCCAGGTGGGTCTGCTCAGGAAAACCTTCTCCAGGTGGGGGTGGGGGATCACAGCTCCCCGGGGCCCTGCCATCTGGCACCACCCTGTGTTGGGCATGCAGGGGTAGGGGGCCTCTGAGCTCAGCTAACTGCCCCTTCCTGTGTGAGCATGCTGACGGGTGAGAGTGAAAGCTGTGGGAGAGAACAGGCTGACACATCTCTTCCCCTCTTCTACCCCCCAGTGCCAGGGGAAGGAAGTGTGCAGAGGACATTGCTGTGGGGGCTGCGGGGGCTGCCAGCAGGACAGGGAGTAGCTTAGATTGGGGATGGACTAGCGGAGGAATGTGAGTGTATGTTGGCTGTAGGAGGGTGTGGGGGACGAACCCCACGACAGGCTGTAAAGATGGCTGCACTCTGTACTCACCAGCCCGGCACAAGGTGGGCAGGCAGCTCTGAGAGTGTGTCAGCTCCTGGTGTCCTAGGAGTCACCACAGCCTGGGCCCCAGGATCCTGGAGATCCTGGAACATTCTTTGTGCAGGCCCCCCGTGGGGAGGCCCACTCCTCTCCTGAGGTGGCTGCCATCCTTTTTTGAGTATTCTCCTGAGGCCGGCACTGTGTCAAGTAGTTTATACATTTAACAAATGCTGGACACTGGAAAGACACTTTACAAACCTTATGTCATGTAGTCCCTCGACGTCCTGGCAAAGTGTCCTGGCAAAGTGTCGACGTGAGGAAGTAAGTTGCAGAGATGTTTATTCACAGAGACTGAGCTGAGAGGCATACCCTGAAGCCTTTCTGCTCCTACGCTATGATCTGAGGGGCTGAAGGCTCTGGAGAAGTTGAGGACACGGGAGCCTTGTCTGTGGAATGAGTTTCTGCCCCTCATCGAGAGCCTCTTGACTATGCCTGAGGCCCTGTGCTCACACCCACTACATCTCCCTGAACCCTTGCCATGATGACCCTCATTCTACAGAAGTAGAAACTGAGGCACTGGGGGGGGGGAGTTGATTGCTGTGCCCAAGGTCACACAGCCAGTATGTGGCAAAGCCGGGGTCTGAGTTAGTTTCGTTGTCCCCTCCAAGCCGAGCATCTTTTCTGCTCCACCCTGCTGCCTCCCCAGCTGGGACGGCCCCAGCATTCTCTACAAGTGATGCTTCCCAGCCTTGATTCCGGATGGAAGCGTTTAAGACAGCTCCAGGAAAACAGGGTGGGTTGGGCACAGATTTCTCAAGACGACATCCATTTTTATTCACTTTAACTAAAAAATAAACACACAGGCCTGTGATACTGCTGGGAATGGAGAGGTTTGTAGAGTCTGCGTCATCAACTCAGACAGACAAGGCGATGTTGACACATTCACACCCACAGGGATCAATATTCTGAGGAGCTAAGGGACAAGCAAGGTCAGGTGGGCCCCCTGCCTGTGGCTGATGCTTTCATGCACACGCTCCCGCAGACCCTGCTTGGTATCAGACCTGGCCAGGCCCTGGGAGCCGGCCCTCGGGGACCCAGAAGACGCCAGCTTCCCAGCATCCTCAGAACTGGTCAGCCACGTGGACCAAGGACAGCAAACGCCGGGACAAGCGCTGGGTCAAGTACGAGGGAATCGGGCCTGTGGATGAGAGCGGCATGCCTATTGCCCCCAGATCTGTGAGTCCAGGGCTGGGTACCATGGATGGATGGGGCCCAGGGACCCACACTGAGCCCCGCTTCTGTGAAGTAAAGTGGGGGTGAACAAGACTGTACCCAAACATTTCAGACTAAAATGGGGGTTCATCTGTGATGGGTTTTGGGGGATGGTGGGCCCCATAAAATGACGGCACTCGTGTGTCTGAGTTGCACAAGTGGTTTGTGGGTTAAGGGAGGATCTAGAATGCCCCCCCAGGCTCCCAAAGGTAGAAGGTGACTGCTGTAGGGGCTGACCCTGGCAGGGACCCCTATTAGGTTTATAGCCCCAGGGCCTGACCCAGTGCTCGTGAAATGCTTGCTGAGTGAATGATTGGCTGAATGACTGAGCGAGAGTCCTGAGTGAGAAGGCCTCATGCGGTGGCAGGCATGGATGGATTCTGGGTCCAGGCTCCGAGGGGCCCTGCCCTCCTTCCATCCCCTGCCTGTCTTGAGCCAGCCACCTGCCTCTAGTTCTGCACCTTGTCATCTGAATCGGAAGTCAGTAACATACCCTTCGTGCCTCCCAGGGCTGTCTTGAGTCTCAGTTGAGGCAGGGGATGCGAAATACCATTTCCCCTATATTATTATTGCTTTTAGTTTTCATTACATAGAAGCACATGTTCTCTGTAGGAACATCAGAGCTGTAGAAAAGCAAAGAGAAAAAGCGTAAACCACCCCAAATCTCAGGGACCATCACTGATGGGGATCCTTCCATATGTCTTATTCCTATATCACATGCTACACGAAATTGTTGTCATTAAAGACACCATGACGGCCCACCCACTCGGGCTCCCAGGGTGGCCAGAGAAAGGACTCAGTAAGGAAAAACTTCTGTGGCTTGATATTGGGAGCTTGGCCTGACCTTACCTTTTCTGATCCCAGAGTGTCGACAGCCCCAGGGACTGGTACCGGAGAATGTTCCAGCAGATTCACCGCAAAATGCCAGGTGAAGCACACTTCCAGGGCCCTCTCTCTGCCTGAGTGGGTTCTGGCCCCTGGGGCTTGAGGAGGGAAGAACGGAAGAAGGACCTTGCCTGCTCAGGGAGGTCTTCTCCACCCACCCCAGGTTCCATGGTGACTGGTTTCTAAAACAGGGCAAAGGAAGGAGCTACCCTGTCCTTGGGGGGTGGGGAGACAATGACCAGACACTGTCCCCTGTTTCCTGTGTGGGTACGGGGAAGCCACGAGATCACTCGTGCATTCAGTTAGTCCTTTGGCCAATACTCTATTTTAGGTTCCGAAGATAAAACGGAACAAGAGTATCCTTCCCCCAGTGAAGCTTAAGACAGAGGGACACAGAGAATAAACAGATAAATACTCAATATGGCAGATGGTGATCAGTGCTAGGGAGCAAAGGGCCAGGGAGAGCCCAGGGAGGAAGGCTGGCCAAGGAAGGCCCCTGCTAAGTGGCAGCGGAGCGGAGGACTCAGGGAGTGGAGTTAGCCCTGCAGAGTGGTGGGGGTGGGGTGGGGAGTGCTGCACCAGAGCGGGCAATGCAGACCCAGAGGCAGAAGCAGGTCTGGCATATCCTGGAGCATCAAGGAGAGGCTGGACTGGAGTGAGAGGGGGCATGTGGTGGAGATGGGATCTAGGCACAGAGGGCCTTTGGGGACATTAGAAGGACTTCGGCTTTTACTCTGCAAGAGCTGAGGAGCCCCCGGGAGGTTCTGAGCCGGCGTGCTCTGATAAGTGATGGCTGGAAAGGCTCGCACTGGCTGCCAGGTCAGGAAGAGATGGGGTAGGGGTGGAGGCAGGGGACCAGTTAGGGGGCCTGGCTTCAATCCAGATTAGAGACACAATGCGGTAGCAGTGGGCCTGGTGAGATTCGAAGGCCACATGATGGGAACTTGCTGATGAATTAGATGGAGTGTGAAAGAGAGGAGTCACAGAAGACTTTAAACCTGAGCGGGTCAAAGGATGGAGTTGCTGTTTGGAAACGCAGGGAAGACTGTGGGGGGTGCAGGTTTAAGAGGCCTGCAGTTCTGCTTGCGGGGAATCCGCGAGTGGTGGAGATGTTGAGTGGGCAGTGAATACACAAGTCTGTGGCTCAGGAGCCAGGCCTGGGCTGCAGATGGAAATACCTGGGACTCACTCAGAGATTTTGATGTAAAGCTTCCCAAGTAATTCTAATGTGCAGCCTTCCGAATCCCTGGAATAGGTGTTATTTTTTAAGCCTGAAGACTAGACAAGATCCCCTAGGGAGATGGAGAGACTGAGAGGCCCAAGGACTGAGCCCTGGGCACTGGGATGGTTAGTGGTTCCAGAGCGGGAGGAAGAATGGTTGAGGCCAAGTGGAAGAGGAATTTCAAAAGGAGGAAGGATCCGCTGTGACAAATGCTGCTGCTGGGCCCATCCACTGGCCATTTGACTTGGCAATGTGGAGGTCACTGGATCCCTGAAAAGAGCGGGGGGAGCAAGAGTGGGAAGGCTGAAGCCTGCTTAACAGGAAGGGGAACTGGAGACAGGGTGTGAGTTATGGCCAGCCATTTGCTGCAAAGGAAAGCAGAAAAGTCCAGGAGCAGGAGGAAGGAGAGCGTTTCAGTTGGCATTTGGGGAGCAGTTGGGGCACGTCTGCCTGCCAAGGGGATCGAGTGGGTGGGCTGGTCAGCAGCTTTCCCTAGGAGGCCCTGGAAAGTTATGAGCACCATGAGGAGTGGGTCTGGGCAAAGGAGGAGGGAGAAGCATTTAGAAGAGTGCAGAACGGGAAAGAGGGAGGAGAGGAAGTGCAGTTTCCCTGACCTGACATGCTGAGAGCAGGTCTGCAAAGGTCAGCGAAAGGGTGTGTGTGGGAACTAGGGAGGGAGGACGAGGAGGATTTGGGCACATCCACTGCCCAGGTTGGCTCACGCAGGCCCTAAGTCAGCCAAAGGCATTTCAAGCCCTCCCCAGAACTGCCCTCCTAATTCCTTCCCTCCCTCGGGACATTCTTCAGGCTCTGACTCAGCCCCTCGGCCCCTGCTCTAGGCAGGAGGGAGGCTGGGAGCCACTGAAGCAGCCTCACAGGGTGCTCCGACCTCCTTTGCTGCCCCATCCCTGACCCGGTCCTTTCTGCTCCCGCAGACCTGCAGCTGGACTGGCCCTTTGAGGAAGCACCCAAAGGTGAGGTGGTGCGGCGGGTGGCCCTTCCCAGCCTGGCCCTGCATTTGCCCCTCCCTGCAGCCACACCTAGCTCTGGGGCTCCCCAGTTGGCTTAGTTCAACTTGAGAAGTTTGTATAGCCCATTTCTGATGAGCTCCAGATCCCCTGGTAGGTGGTGATTAAGAGCTTCAGCTACATTGTTCAGTGAATGCCCAGCCCTGGCTGGGATTTCTCTGGGCCTCTTTCCTCATCGGTAAAATGAAGACACCACCTACCCCAGAGCTGTTTTGAAGATTTAGTAAAGAGTGTAAAGTTCTTAGTGCCAAGCCCACACTTAGTGGTCTGGAACACCACCCCTGTTCACGTGAGCTACCCAGGAGAGTGGGTGGGCATGGGTGCCAGAACCTGCAATGGTCAGCCAGGCACCCCCCAACCCCTGCTCTCACCTCCCCCCACCCGTCTTCTTTCACCTTCAGTGGCTTCCTCCTGTGCCACCTCTGCAGACTCAAGGCATCCAGGGCCCCAGCAAACACCTGCCTCCAGGCCAGGCCAGGCGTCCTCTCTGAGTGGGTGAGCCAAGGTGGGGAAGGGTGGGAGGGCTGCAGAGGGTCGCGGGCTTCCTTATGGCACTGGCACCCCCTGGTGGCCACAGCCAGCACAACCTTGGAGCAGGCAGGTGGGCCTCAGCCCCTTCTCAGGGTCCCCATTGCTCCAGATATGCCCCTCCCTGTCAGGGCCCAAAGGGAGTACGGGCAGGGGTGAAGTTTGCACCCATTCTTGGTCAGGACCCTTCCATGATGCTTTTGTAGTTGGCAGCCAGAATTCATCAACCCAAAGAACCATAGGTCATATGGGGTACAGGGAGGGGATGCCCATGGCTAGGTGTGGACCTATGGCCATCCACTCTGAAGCCTGAAAGAACACAAAAGAGGATGGAGGATTCCTTAGCTTCCTCCCAGGTGCTGCTGAGAGAGGAACTCTCTAGAGAAGTGAAGGTGCAGCTGCTTTTCTCTGTGCAAACCACACAGGCCAAGCCCAAGCTGCCAGGGTCTGGAGGGCTCAAGCCCACCTTGGGAATCAGAAGCTTTGTTCCCAGTGAAATCAGTGAGGTTCTTATTCCTTTCCAGGGGTGGGGGGATTTGATTAACCTCATCAGCATAGCCATAACCGACCTGGGACTCTAGGTATCACCAATAAAATAGAAGCTAACAGCTCAAGATTTGGACCCAGAGTTCTGGGATTCAAGCCAATGTGCTACCACCAGCCATGTGACCTTGGGCAACTTAACCAATCGAAGCTTCAGTTTCCCATGTGTTAAGTGGGGATTGTAGGGTGGTTCTGAGGATTAAGGCACATGGCAAGTCTCCACAAACATTATTAATATACAGGCTTAATTATAACTAGAGCTTCCTTAAATTAGGAATGATGTATTTCCTTCTCATTATCACTATTGTTACCAATATTATTTTTAAAGTAAGAGAATAGAGTCATAAGCACAGCTAATAAACCTTGACCCTCCGGTCAGACATTCATTCCAACATTTGATAAGCTTGGTACAGTGATTCCACTTAGTGGCAATATTCAAACTCAGCAGAAGCTGGAACATTTAAGCCAGCCCATGAAGGGAGCCCTGGAAAGTCACTAAAGCAAATGTAGTGCCTGGAATGTGGCTGGAGTGGTCCCCAAATGACATCACTGAATCCAGTGCCCCCAGGGAACTGATGCCCAGGGAGCAGAAATAACTTGTGCAGTGCTCCTGCATCAGGGCTGCCGGCTCTTTTTCTGCTCTGGGTTTTACTTGGATGAGGATTAGTTCCACATCCTTGGGCATGGGTGCAAGACCACTCGGCGTGGCACCCAGAAAGACCAGTAAGTCTTCATTAAATAAGCACAAACATACATAGCCATAGTCTTGGAGCCAGACTGAACACACAGGCAGGCTATTCACCAAAGCCAGCAGGAGAGGGACTGGCCACTCATGGAGCACGTGTGTGTCAGGCCTTCTCCTGGGCATCTCACATACAAGGGGGTGGGAGCAGTAGGGTCAGGGGCCCTTAGGAGAGGGCCCCTCACCTAAGCCTCACCACACCCTGTTGCAGGTAGGAACTCCTTCTCACATTGTAGGTATTGAATCTGAGGCTCTGAGAGTTCAGTAACTTGCCAAAAAGCTAAGTGGTGGAATTGGGATTTTAAGTTGGATCTCATAACTTTCCACTATTTAACACTACTTCACAGCCCAGAGCAGGTGGGGATAGGGTGAGGGTGGGGTGGGGGTGCAGCTCCCTCTACCAGGGCTGTGTTCTCACTTATGCCAGTTTCCCTAAAAGGAAATTAAAGAGATGCCCTTCCCTTTCTTTAGAAGAAGCTGGGACCTTTCTGAAGAGTATTCTAGAAGGACCTTCAAACCTGGAGCGTCCTCTTCTCTGCCCCAGGCCCCAAATCAGGTAGCCTGCCCAGCGTCCTTGTCACATTGCCCCCAGCAGCCGGTGCTCTTTGGCCAGGCCCCCCTACGGAAAGAGCACAGATAATGCCCTTTCAGTTGGGGCCTGGGCAGCCAGGAAAGCCCAGAATCCTTAGGAAGGATCCGGTGGGCATAGGGGAGGGGCAGGGCCCTGAAAGCCTGCTCTTTGAGCCTGCCCAGTGTCACAGTACCCCACTACTCAAGCTGATGCCCACCCACATCCATGCAGGTGCCCAGATGCCGAGAGAAAGCAGACAATGTCTGGACGGAAGAATCTTGGAACCAGTTTCTGCAGGAACTAGAGACTGGGCAGAAGGTGAGTGTGGGCTTGGCCCTCTGGGAGTGGACACCACCCTCAGCTAGTGCATTTTGGAAAGCGAGTTCACCCAATCTGACTCACCCTTCCCATCCTCAGCCTAAGAAACCACTGGTGGATGACCCTGTCGAGAAGCCCTCCCAACCTATTGAAGTGAGTGCAGCATGGAAGGTGGGGGGGCAGCAATGTTGGGGGACAAATGAGGGAGATTCTGGGTGGTGTTGGTTGGCCCCAATGACTATGGGCAAAGGCCATGGACCCAAAGCTGTGGTCCTCTCCAGTCCCATACAGCTTACCTCTGTGTCTCCAGCACCCAGGACAGTGCCTGGCATAAGTAGGCACTCAAACATGTGTTGACTCAAGGAGGAGCAAAGAAGGGAGTGGTCGGTGTGGACTGGAATTATCAAGAAATGTTGTTGGAGGTGGAGCTGGGCTCTCAAGAGTCCCAAAAGCTTGGCCAGGCAGAGAGTGGGCACTGAGGGTGGGGGAGGCGCAGAGGCAAAGGCTGGAAGGGCAGTGGGAGGGGAAGCAGGTTGGGGACAGTGAAGCCAGGTTGGGGAAGACCAGAGAAGACATGATGGG
Source organism: Rhinolophus hipposideros (assembly GCF_964194185.1). Classification (NCBI taxonomy): domain Eukaryota; kingdom Metazoa; phylum Chordata; class Mammalia; order Chiroptera; family Rhinolophidae; genus Rhinolophus; species Rhinolophus hipposideros. Next base: position 43,700,981 of record NC_138062.1, on the reverse strand, counting down.
CCAGGAAACCGGGAGCCCTGCAAGCTGTTGAACAAAGGTGTAACACGACAAAGAAAGTGGTACTAAGGCACTATCAGGAAGTCCCACGGGATTCTCACGGGAGTGCCAGACGGTGAGCTGGGTCAGGAGGGAGGGCCGTCCCGATACCCTGAGACCTCCAGGCAGGCACACTGGCCTTCTCATAGCTGACCTTTGAGCAGCGCTCCCCCCACACCGCGCACTGCTCTCCGTCCCTCCCCGCCTCCGCTCTCCTTTCCCACCGCCCAAGTCTTTCCCCATCATCCGCCCCAGGTCCTGCTGGAGAGAGAGCTGGCCAAGCTGAGCGCGGAACTGGACAAGGACCTGCGGGCTATTGAGACCCGGCAGCCATCGCCCCAGGTACCGGCCTCCCGTCCCCTGGGGGGGGGGCGGGGGGTGCTGGGCGCCGGGGTCGGCAGCGGCCGGGCGCGGGTGGGAAGCAGGACGTGTCCCTCGGGCCGCACTCCGCGCGACCTTGGGCAGGCTTCATGCCTGTTTGCGCTCTCGTCTGTAAAAGACTGGGCGTGGACTTTTCCAAGTGACCCCTGAGAACCCTTCCAGGCCGACCGCGCGTCAGCCTGACGTCGGGGTGCCGGGACTCCGCGCCCCGCCCCCGGACCTCGGCCCGCAGGGACCCCCACCCCTCCCGGCCGCTTCCCAGGGCCGCTCTCCCGCTTCCGCACTCCCTCCCCCTGCTCCTTGGCCACTCCCGGCTCCCGGCCCGCCCGCGGCGACTGCAGACCCGCGTCCCTCCGCCCCGCCCACCCTCCTCCCTCGGAGCCGCCAACTTTTCCGGAGGCGGCGGCCTCGGCTGCCGCGGGACCGGGTCCCGGCCCTGACCGCCGCCCCCCCCACAGGGATCCCAGACGCCCCGACGGTCCCGGGAGCTGCGGCTCCCCGCGCGGTGAGTGGCAGGCGCGCGCCGAGGGCGGTGGGGTGGCGGCCGGGGACGTGGCCAGGGGAGGGGACGTGGCGCGGGGAGGGACGTGGCGCGGGGTGGGGGAGCCCCGCGGAGGGGGCCGGGGGCCGGCAGGGTGCGGGGCGCCGCTGGGCGCCGGGGGCTGTCCCGGTCCCCAGGGGGAACCGATCCCCAGCCGAGGACCCAGCGGCCGGCGCCTCCCAGCGCACTCCTCCTCCCTGGCCCGGCCGCACCCTTCCCCGGCCCACAGCTCGGAAGTGGAACGTCCTGTGCGAGCCCAGGACCTGGGGGGTGGCGGGAGGCGGCGGCTGTAACTGGAGGGAAGGGTGAGCCGGGCAGGCTGTGAATCCAGACAGGTGGCTCACGCCCTGTGTCTCCGCAGCCCGGCCTCCGCCTGGAGTCCCAGCTCCCCGAATGCACCTTACCGGGGTTCCTCCAGGCCCCTGAGCCCACACAGAATGGCGGATGGAGGAAGCCCCTTCTTAGGTCGTAGGGACTTTGTGTACCCTTCCTCAACCCGAGGTAAGGACCAGATCCTGCCTTACCAGATGCCTGCCGCTAGGCACCAGATACGCTGGTACCCCCGGGGGTGGGGTGGGGGCGTTGCAGAAAGATCTTAGAGCCCCCTGCTTCCACTGGTGCCCGTAGGGGGAGCTAACCGTATCCCAGCCCCGTCCCCAACCCCCAGAGTGGCCTTCCCAAGCTGAGCTCGTGCTTCTTCACAGACGGTAGTGCCTCTGAACGAGGGGTCAGCCCTGCCAGGAAGGAAGAGAAGAAGGTAAGGGGGTGGGAGCAGTAAGGTCAGGGTGCAGGAAGGGCTGGGGTAGGTCCTGACGACTGCTTGACCGGGGTCACCCCTTCTGTCCTCTCCCCCTGCATAGAGGAAGGCTGCCAGACTCAAGTTTGACTTCCAGGCACAGTCCCCCAAGTAAGTGCCCTTCTCTCCCCTCCCCTGCCCCGTGGGGCTGGCTCTGCACTCTGGGGGAGAAGGAGGGCAGGGCTGCAGTGGGCATCCCCAGAGGGCGGAGGGGTTTGCTGAACAGGGTCTGAAGGGAAGGAGGATCTAGGAGGATCTCAGCTCTGGCTGAGGTCCTTGCTCTGGCCTGCAGGGAGCTGACTCTGAAGAAGGGTGACATTGTCTATATCCACAAGGAGGTGGACAAGAACTGGCTGGAGGGGGAACATCACGGCAGGCTGGGCATCTTCCCTGCCAATTACGTGGAGGTGAGCAGGAGCCCGGGAGGTCTGGTGGGTGTGCAGAGCCCTTATCCATCCATGGCTTAGCTCCTGCCCTGGCTGCCACATCTCACTGGTTTCCTCAGATGTGAAACTGTGATCTCCAGGGCAAGGGCCATATCTCAGCCCCATTCGTATGTACCCTTGGCCCCCGCAGGGGCTGGCCTGGCATTTGGCCTGTACTCAGGAAATGTTTGTTAAATGAGGGCTAAAGGTGGAACCCAGCCCAGGGGAGAACCAGGGGCCACCAGCCCTGTCAGTGTCCCAGATTCTCACCATGCAGAATCCGTCTCTCTCAAGTTGTCTTTGGGATGAATCCTAATTGCAACTGGCAAGAGTACGAAGTATGTGACGGTTTAAGAATCTTGTATACGTAAACCGTGCAAGATCTTGTATGCATCATTTGCTTCACGTGAACAGTTGACCCTTGAACAACACAGGGGTTAGGGACGCTGACGCTACTAAAGTCGAAAATTTACGTATAACATCGACTCCCCAAAACATAGCTACTAATAGCCTTACTGTTAACTGAAGCCTTACCAGTGACATAAACAGTCAGTTAACACATGTTTGGTGTTCTAAGTATTATATACTGTATTCTTAAAGTAAGCTGGAGAAAGAAAACGTTATTTAAAAAAATAAGGAAGAGAAAATAGGTGCATATGTTTTACTCGTGACATAACCTTTTTCTTATTTTTTTTCAATATTTATAAGCTAGGTGGTTCATCTGTGAGTTTTTTCAAGTTGTTGCAAATGTCCAAAAATTCCAACATACGGGGCTGCCAAAAAAGTGTATACACCTTTTAAGAGATGTTGTCTATGCTCAAGCAGTAGTTTGCTGTAATCAGAAGTGTCTGGACACTGATGGTAACCACTTTGAGCACCTCTTGTAATTGCAGAAGTCAAACGTGACTTGTATTCGTCTTTTGTTATCAGTATATGTTGAGTATTACAATTGATAGTTTTTTTCCTTACTTAAAATGTGTATACATTTTTCGGCACTCTCCGTATTTATTTTTAAAAATCCATGCATAAGTAGAGCGCCTGCAGTTCAAACCTGTGTTCAGAGTCAACTGTATCACCTCTCTCGTTCCTCTCATTAACCTGGAAAAAGGGTAGATCAGCCCCATTTTACATTACAGATGGGCTTGCTAAGGTTCAGAGATAAATTGTTTAGAGGATCCAGAATCTGAATCCAGAGACAGGCTCTGAATTGTTAGTGGAATTTAGGTTATCTTTGGTATTTGTGTCTTTTAAGGAATTTGTGTTTTTTAGGGAACTTAAGTTACCTAATTAGCTTAAAGTTGTTTATAATGTTTTCTTATTATCTTTTTAATGTCAGTAAGATCTGCAGTGATGTCCTTCCTTTCATTCCTGATATTGGTAACTTGTGTCTTCTCTTATTCTGACTAGAGATTTGTTAGTTTTATCTTTTCAAAGAACCAACTTTTGATTTCATTGATTTTTCTCTATTTTTGTTTTTCATATCATTGATGCCTGCCTTTTTATTATTTCCTTTTTTCTGCTTGTGTTAGGTCCAGTTTGCTCTTCTATTTCTAGTTTGTTAGTGTGGTAGTTTAGATTATTGATTTGAGACATTTTCCCCTAATATAAGCATTTAATGCTATAAATTTTCCTCTAAGCACTGCTTTAACTGCATCCCACAGGTTTTGATATTTTGTTTTCTTCATTCAACTCAAATTATTTTCTCACTTCCTTTGTGACTTTGGCCCATGGGTTGGGTTGTTGTTTAATTTAGGCTCTTGGTTTGACAGGTATCAGTAGGCCGCCTCTATCCTCAGAACAATCTCTCTGACGCTGAAATTCCACAAAATATACAGTATTCCATGTCATCAGTCATTTACATCTTAGTATAAAATAGTTTAGTAGGTTCTTGATTCTTATGAATAGGAAGTGAAGAGAGCATGGGGATTCTGGGAGCTTGTTGGGGTAGAAGGGGAGGAAGGAGGACACTCAGTTCTCAGCAATGGTAAAATGTTAGATCCTCTCTTTTAGAACAGGTCACCAGGTATTCCCTGCTCCTTGGAACTCCTCATTTCCTTCTGCTCTCCAAGTTCACCTCTCTCATCGGACTGGCTCCCATCTTTGCACTGTCACTGCGTACTCCAGTAATGCCCATTCCACATATCTCTAGTGGAAATTCTCTTCCAGGATTCTTCTGGGACTCACCACCCCTTTGGCTGTGCTTGCCCCTGACCACCCCAGGCTTGTGTCTGATGTCTGTCTCCGCTCTGGCCTGGAGACAGATCTTGCCCATACCACCTTCTCTTTGTTGCCTCCCTGTCCCAGGAGCCCCAGGTCTGTGCTCAGTTGATGCGCAGGCCAAACCTTTTTCATGACCTTTCTTCCTGTAGGTGTTGCCTGCAGATGAGATCCCCAAGCCCCTCAAGCCCCCGACCTACCAGGTGCTGGAGTATGGAGAAGCTGTGGCTCAGTACAATTTCAAGGGGGACCTGGACGTGGAGCTGTCTTTCCGAAAGGTGCGTCCAGTCCAGGCAGGAAGGGGGGGGGGCCAGCGGGGACTGGTGAAGACATAAGGAAATATGTGCAGGAAAACATTTTAAAAAGATGTACCCATCTTTATCCAGTATTTCCAGTTTTTTCTCAGTCTCTTTGGATATGTTTCCCTTAATTTAGTCAATTTTTTTTAAAAGTCCAACTCTTCTAGAAGATTTGTGCTATTTTCAGTTCCAAGTTGGTAGGCTGTGTGGGTCACAGTCATTTTTAAAAGAATAAAACGGAAATATTAGAATGCCTCGTGTGTAGAAAGGGTATTCTATCAAACTGTTAGGCAGGTGTATGTGTGTGCTGGGTTATTATTAAAACGCATTTTTTACTACAGATCGTAGTCAAGAAAGCTTGAAAAACGCCCTAGAAGCAGGGAACTGGTCTCTCTCTTTGGTTGATTTTGGGGACAGAGGCCATGAATGCCCCCAGTGAGTGTCTCCTGGAAGAGCTGGCCTCAGGGTAGGGAGGGTGGCTGGGCGGAGAGAGGTGAGGGCAGGAGAAGGCTGGAGACCATCCCCCCAGGGCAACCCCACCTGACATGAGTCAGCATGTGGACCTGTGGATGCTCTAGCTGCCCTCGGGGAGTTTGGTTTTTTGTTGTTGTTGTTGGTTTTTGTTTTTGGAAGTTTGTTTGTTGATGCAGTGGTGACAGGATCACACACCCAGTTTAGAGGCAGGGACTGGACCCAGGCATCGCAGTGTTGGCTGATGCCTATGCAGTGCTTCTTACCCGGCTGCCATGGCTCCTCCTTTGCTTCTCACAGTAACAGTGTTGTTATCCCCACTTCACATGTGAGGAAACGAAGGCTCAGAGAGGCAAAGTAACTTGCCCAAGGCCACACAGCTTGAAATAGGCAGAGCCTGGTTTGGATCTGTGTTATTAGCCTCTAGGCTCCCTTATGCCTGGAACTCTGCAGAGAGAGAGAGAGAGAGCTAGGAACACAGGGGAAATGCATGTAGGCTTCCCAGAGAGGCAGGACTTGATCCAAACCAGCCACGTGTTGTGGGAAGAGCTTAGACTTCTGCTCGCTCCCCCAGGCAGCCTGGGCTTGCCTCCTGACGATGCCACTTCCTACCTGTGTGACTTCTGCATAACCCACCGACCCTCTCAGTCGGATCCCTCTGGGCAAGGTGTTAGGTTTAACGGGATGTCCTGCGTCAGCAGTCTCGGGCGCACGGTGCCCAGGAGGGCCCTTCAGATTCTGACTCCTTTCTTTCACCAGGGGGAGCGTATCTGCCTGATCCGCAAGGTGAATGAGAACTGGTATGAGGGGCGCATCTCAGGCACAGGCCGCCAAGGCATCTTCCCGGCCAGCTACGTGCAGGTGTGCCGCGAGCCCCGGCTCCGCGTCTGTGACGACGGCCCCCAGCTCCCTGCATCTCCTCGCCTGACCGCTGCCCGTCTGGCCACCCGTCACCCCAGTTCCCCATTAACGCCACGCTGCCCAGCTGACTCCACCGATTGGGGGGGCCGGACCTCCCCCCGCCGCACTGGCTTCTCCTTCCCTACCCAGGAGCCCAGACCCAAAGCCCAGGTAAGGTGACCTACTTCAGATAGAGAGCTGACCCCCACTCCCCACAGCACATCCCCTATTCCTGGATAAGGACACACCTCAGAATCATTCCCAGACCCCCCCAGGATAGACTGGTGGGATGACTGGGCAGAACCTGGCTCTGCAGCCCCACCTGGGCTTTGTGGACCTAAGAGCCCTCCAGGAGATTTGGGCCCTTGAGCAACAGTCCCAGAAGGATAGGGCAGCTAGCCAGCGCCAGGTGCGACCCCAAAGCCAGCCCAGGCCTGCTAACCCTCCAGACTCCACTTTTGTGATTTGCCTGTGTCAGCCTCTTGAATAAAATGGGGCCAGGAGTCAGGGGTCTGCCCTTCGCCGGTGGTGTGACCTTGGGCAGATGACCTGCACTCGCTGGATGTGGGTTTTCTCACTTGTAGCATGTTACTCGCCTACAAACTGGGGATAATAATCCCCCTGCAGAGGATAATTGGGTGGGTTTGAACTAAAATTTATAGTTGAGGGCAGTCATTGGTCCCCACTCTGCCAGCGCACAATCAAGCCCATTGGCGCCTGCAGCCATCCCTCCACTCAGCAAACCATTGGGAACAGGCAGAGCCCATGCACGGACCTCCTCCTTTCCATGCTTTGTCCGTGCAGCATTCAGACACCAGCCACTTACCCTGCCTGGGCCTCAGCTTCCCTGCACTAGTGAAGTGAAATGGTCACAGACCCCCTGTGCAGAGGGGCCTGAGAGAATCAGACGAGCAGTGTGGGAAGCGCTGGCCCAGGGGAAGCCGTTTCACTTCTCCGCCCTCATGCTTGCATGTACCCGCCTTTCCTCCTGTGGACCCCCAGAGTCTCAGCACCCCTGGGTCAGCGGTGTCCCATCCTGGAGACTCCAGCCGTCCGCTAGATCTGGGGACCGCCTCCCCCAACACCACTCAGATACACTGGACCCCGTGAGTACTGTCTGCAGTTGCTTGGTTAGGGCTGTGGCGCTGCCAGTGGCCAGAGCTGAGCACACTGACCTCTGTAGCCCATCCCTTCCCTGCAAGGTGGATTTGGTAAATTCCTGCTGGTGGCGCTAGTGCTGGCAGTGCTTATGGGCAGTTTGGTGGCAGGGGGCCAAGTTGTCTGTGGTGTTTCTGACATGTCGCTGCCAGTCCTGTGGCTTTAGAACAAGACTCCCACACTTCGCCCCCAGCTTTAGTCTCCTCACTGGGTTTCCTGCCCTGAGGTTAGTGCATGGATGCAGGACGTGTAAGTGTAGGAACTGGTAGAACAGACCTGAAGGCACTGGGAGCTCTGAGAAGGCAGGATTTGGGTGGTTGGGGCTTGAAGGGCAGGGAACAGGCCTGGGAAAGAACGCACTGGAGCCAGACCGAGTTGTCTTTCCAGGAGCTGGGGGGCTAATGGGAGCACAGAAGGACCTTGGGAAATTCACAGGGAAATGGCATCCCTTGGGTTTAGACTTTCTGGACCTGGTCTGGGGAAGGGGCCAGGGCTCCGGTGGTTGCCATGGCAATGTCTCCCCCAGATACCGGGCGATGTACCAGTACAGGCCCCAGAATGAGGATGAGCTGGAGCTGCGAGAAGGGGATCGGGTGGATGTCATGCAGCAGTGTGATGATGGCTGGTTTGTGGGTATGTGGGCCTGGCAGGTGGGCTGGGGAGGGCAGGCCGGAAGGGGGTATCTCGGGGTCTGGGGGAGGGGCTTGGGCTGGGGGCAGGCCGGAGGGGGTATCTCAGAGTCCGGGTGGGGGTTTGGGTGCGTGCTACTGCCTGCCAGTGGTGGTTCAGCACAGATTCATGGCCTAACACCCCCCCACACCTACTTCCGGTCTGGCTGCTGGGAAGGCCTGGCCTTGGATGCCTCCCCAGAGCCAGCCCTTATGTTGTTGACTTCGCACCTCCAAGAGGAGTGAGGCCCAGGGTCATTGATGAAGTCAGTGCAGACTTGGACCAAGTCTCTTACCTGTGTGTCCCCTACCCCACCCCAGCTCGCAGCTAGCTCCTCCTAACCCCCTCCACCAAAAGGAGAGAAAGATCCCAGCCCTCACAGCTGGCCCAGGGGCAGTTCAGGCAGTGGACTAAAGCCGGAAGCTTCAGGTTGGCCTTGGCCTGTTTCAAGGTGACCAACTTAGCAGGCTTCATGTGGCCTGTTTCCCCAAGGTGGGAGGGTCCTGTCCAGGCCTCAACTTCGAGGCTGGTCCTGTCCCCGGAGACTAGTGCTCCCCCTGCAGCAGACTGTAGGGCCTGAAGGGTCGGGGGGCTGCTTAGGCAGGGGGGGGGGGCTACAAGGGCTGCCCCTTGACCTAGCAGCCTACCCTTTCTCACCTGAATCCCAGCAGCTCACTGCTGACCAAACTTTGGACACACCAGTAATTATGAAGCACTAACTTGTTAACAGCCCTTACCTCAGAGGGGCCGGCTGAGGGCACGTTCTTATTTTACTCTGTACACTTCTGCTTTTGAATTTTTTTGCAATTACTAATAAAGGTTTGATTTATATAAACAAGAAGAAAAAGCACCACTTTGGTGGTATAAGCCACGAGTGCTTTGAAAGGAAAGGTTTAGAAAGTCCAGTTTGCCTGTCACACGAGTGCATTTCAAATGCCCAGTAACCACAGGTGGCTGGTGGTTATCATTGGGGGCAGTGTAGGTCAGGGAAAGCTTCCTGGAGGAAGTGGAGGAGCTTTGAAGGATGGTGGAACAGAAAAGGGAAGCCCTCCAGTCAGAGAAACGGTATCAGCAAGGCCCGGGGACAGGGTGCGCGTGAGCTGCTCATAAGGAAATCAGAATGCCAGCCTGCTGGAATGGGGTTATTTATTGCTGTGTGTGAAGTTAAACAGTGGTTGAGTGCTCAAATCAGTCTCTCATTCTTGAATTTAGTGAGTGTAGCTTTGCTTATCTAAACTGCCACTAGGGGGCAGGAATGAGGAAAAGGAGTCCTCCCTTCCTGGAACAGGGACTGCCCTGCAGTTCTTAGTTCTGCCAGCAGGGGGCAGGGCCCTCACCCCCATTCCTATTAAAAAAAAACAAGTGTGGGGAATGATCTTTCTGTCTTTCCTCTTTCAGGTGTCTCCCGGAGGACGCAGAAATTTGGGACGTTCCCTGGAAATTATGTAGCCCCGGTGTGAGTGGTCTCAGTGGCAACTCAGAGCCCAGCCAGGATGGGGTGGGGAGCAGTAGCACTTCCCGGAGGAAGAGAGGACCCCCCACCCTACGTCTTCCTCCCCAGGACCTGGCTGCTGGCATCTGCAGACAACCCAGCAGCCCTTCCCCTGGAGCCACCTCGAAGCCCCCTGGACTGATTCCCACCCACAGCTCACACGCATTCCTCTCACGGCCCTTTTATTTCCTCTCTTACCCCACTCCCCAAATATAGAGGTCTGCTTTGAAGTGGAGACTGTTTCCAGGCCTTATTGAGACCAGACCCCCCCACGTCTCCCACCCCCACCCTGCTGTGGCGTTTCCTCTAACAGGGACTGGCTCCCAGCTTCACCCCCATGGGGTTCCTCTAACAAGGACCAGCTTCCTAACCTAATAGAGACCAAAGGCCGCTGGTGGGGAGGGGACTCCTCCCCTTTCACTCCAGCTTGCCTGCTGCCCCCTTTGCCTTCCTGCTTCCAGCTGGGCTTGGGAGTGAGATGGGGGATGGATGCAGCACCTCCTTAGCATTCAAGGCCTGGCGAGAGGTCTTAACCAAAAAGCCCCCCTCTTCCCAAAGGCTGCCAAGCCCTGGGCCTGGGCTGTGCGTCTGTCCTGCTGCTGTAGTGCCCAGGGAGGGTGGGCCTCAAGAGCCCTGGCCTATCCCACATGTTTGCCAGGGAGACTGATGTGTGCTGCCCCCCTGCCTCCCCAGCTCTCCCCAACCCCCTAGCCCCTTTGGAAGAGAATGTAAAATAAATCTGGATACCAGGGACCTTGCCTTGCACTTCTTTTCTTGGGATTTGGTAGAGGGTTCCTCTTCCTGCTTAGGATTCTAGGAATTCTTTCTGCAGTGGGTTGTGCTGGGAATCAGGTGGGACGTGTTGTGTGTGTGTGTGTATACACACGTGCTTATGCATGTGCACATGCTCATGTGTAAGGGGAGGCTGGAAAAGCACCATTATTATTTCTAAAGATCTCAGGTCTCAGGCAGCATTGGGCAGCCCTCAGGATTAGACAGCTGTGTGACAGGCAGTGCCAAGTGAAGAACTAACATCACAGGGATGAGGGCGAGGCCTGATTGTAGGGAGAAACCAGAGATGGGAGCTGAATGTGGCCTTGTGTGCAGGCTGTTTTGATTCTGGAGCCGCCGTGGGGTTGCTGGACTGGATGACATGTCTAGCTGCTCTGCGCCTAATGGTTTCCTTCTGTGCGCTGCATTTCCACACCGAAGTGCTGTGTGTTTGTTTACTTTCTTCTTTAGGTCCGGGTTTTTGAGCAATCAGTTGCGGGAAGCTGGGAGTGGTGGGCCACAGCTAGCCAAAGCAACTTCTCGCCCAAAGTTTCAGAGTCCAGGACTTGGTGGTTGCTGTGGGGCGACAGTGGTGACACAGTCTGGGCTGAGTGCTCTACCAAAGAAGGAGAGTGCCAGTCCTTGGTAGGGCTAGGCGCTGAGCGGGGCACAGGTGCTACACGCGCCATCTGCTATGAGTATCGCTACGGGCAGGTTTGAGTCGACTTCACAAGAGGAGAGAGGGCTGAGAGCCAGTCGCCTGAGTCACACACATTGTTATAAAATGCTGAAGTCAGGTCCATGACTGTTGTCACCTGTATGCACAAAGTCTACCAGGCCATTCCTTGTCCCAGAGACCTCCAAAGAAGAAAGGTCATGCATGAGGTCAGGGACTTCTCTGGGGTGGCCCCAGGTTGGGCTTCTTTTACATTCTTCTGTGCAATCCTGTCTGCCAGGCCTGTCACTGAAGGCTTCCCCGCCCCAGGTGGAAAGAGGGGGTGGGGCCCAGTTCTGTCAAGACAGGAGGTAGGTGGAGCCTGTGAATGACGGTGGTGGCCTGGCCCTGGCTGGTCCTTGAGCCTGGGTGTGGCCGGGCCCCAGAAGTGGTTAAACAGCAGCTGGAAGAACAAGACCTGGATGCCCCTAGCAGACATTGTGGCCACCCCAGTTCTCACCATGGTCTGCGTCTCAGTGGTCAGGTCCAGCTCGTCCTGTGACAATGACCATTCTTAGGGACTCCCCTGGCCTGTTCCTGATCCCCGTTCCAGCTCCTTCGTGTTCCCTGATGCCCTCATAAAAGATATCAGGATTGAGCCTTCCTTTCCCTGGGGCAGAAACCAAATCCACACCTTCTCTTTGATGGGGCCTTGAAACCTCAGCAGCAAACCAACCCTAGGCCCCTGGGCTGCCTGCCATGACAGCTCTGACTTACAATGACCACTTCTGTGCCTTGACTGGCACGAGGAGGGTGGGGAGGGAGGGGCAGAGGCCTGAGGGCCGAGGGGGACCTGAGGGGTCAGAGCCAGAAAAGACCTTAGGCCACTGGCACTGCTCCTGCCATTAGAGAGGTGAGGTGCCCAGGGGCACAGAGTGGCTTAGAGCACAGTAGGACCCCTTCTGTTCCAGGGGTTCATGCCCTGCCGACTGTATCTTTGTCCTGAGCTTTGTGAATACAGGACACACAGAGCAGAAATCCTGCAGAGGAACCTGTAGATGTTTCTAGAGACTGTCCAAGTCAAAATCAGGGGCACAAAAAGGTGCATAACAGAGTCCCTGCCACAAATGCGGGGTGGGGTAGCAAAGGAAGAGAGATCAATCCATTCAATCACTAAACAATATTCATTCAGTAGATATTTACTGAATGCCTACTGTGTGCCCAGACTGTGCGAGGCTCTGGGAATGGAGCAGTGAACCAAACCAAAGCCCTCGCCCTCTGAGGAACCTGTGAGCAGGCAGCTTTACATGGGAGGGCAATTGGCACAACTATGCGTCGTCCCCATTTACACATGGGGAAACTGAGACCCAGAGGCGCTGAGGAAATTGCCCAAGGTCACATGGCTAGTAGAGGCAGACCTGGCATTTGAGGTGAGGTCTGTGCGATCCCAAGGCTATGCCGGCTCTCTACCTGGAGCTTCCTGCTCCCTCAGGGCTTCCAGTCTAGGTGGGAGGATGGAACAGGTGCAGCAGGCCAAGTGGCCAACCATCAGGCACAGGGCCAGTTAGTAGGAGAGTGGCTTACACACACTGGGAATAGAGGCTCTGGGAGGCTGGGAACAGGGGAGGTAGCAGGCTGGAGGCGTGCTGGACTGTGTACAGGGAGGAGGAGACCCAGGGCATAGGTAGGCATGAGGGGGCGTGAGGGCACTCCTTGCAAAGGGAACTGGGAGGGAATGACTACCTGAGGCAAGCAAGTTACAGCTGTGCCCACAGGTGTGCCCCCTGAAAACAGACCGGCCCGACAGAGAGAGTACAAAGTGAAGACCAATAGGAGATGGAGCCAGCTCTGATGGGCCATGAGGTCCCCAGAAGGAGGGTTGCTAGGTATGACTCGGGGAACCATTTGCCAGATGGTTCTGAATTGGCCTCTGGGGCCTCTCCTTGGCTGTCCTCTCCTGATCCCTGGAGCTTGGGTTCCAGGTGGGGCCTGAGGGACGAGGGGCCAGTGGGGGTTGTCGGCGCTGGCCGGCCCCAGGCACGGCAGCAAGGGAAGGTGGGGGCAGCCAGGAATGGAAAACGAATCAGCCCAGAAGAGGGAGGGACCTGTGTGGCCCAGGAGGGTGCCCCAGGACCTCCATGTAGTCTCTTCCTCTCCTCCTGGATGTGACAAGTCGCCCAGAGTGGAGCTGGCTTGCGACACATCTCTAGCCGGGAAGCTCTGCGCCACCGCCCGTTGAGCGCGCTGTCCTCGGGAAGGCGGCGGGGCGGCTCTAGTTCGGGTTCTGTGGGTGTCGGGCTTCATCGGGGCCAGCGTGGGAGCCCGGAGCAGGCGGAGCAGCCCGGCGCACCGCAGGCGGAGCAGGCCCTTGGTGGGGCGGGGCGGAGGGCGAGTTTCTGGGGACCGCAGCCTCAGCCGTCTGCGAAGTGGGGCTCGGGAGCGCCACGGGAACGCCTCCCCTGCACGCGGGGGGTTGGTCGGAAGGACCCGGCACCTCGGGGAGGACGGTCGCGGCCTCTAGGGGGCTCTAGAGAGAGAGTCACCCGCCCCACAGCGTGGCTTGGACCAGAAGGCAGCGCCGGGGCCGGGCTGCACGGAGGAGGCGGCTTCCCCCGCCGGGGCGGCGGCAGGGGCGGCTCCGGGATCACATGGGCGGAGGCAAGTCCCGGAGCCCCGGGCGGCTCTCCCAAGAGTTGGGCAGGCGGCAGCGGCGGCGGCAGCGGGAGCGCCGGCGTCTCCTCGCCCTCCCTTCCCTCCTGGACCCAGCCGCCCAGCCCGACAGGTGAGCGGGGGCCCGCTGAACGCGCCCACCTGCGCGCGGTCCACGCAGCAGGCGGCGTCCCGGCTCCCGGCTCCCGGCTCCCGGCTCCCGGCTCCCGGCTCGCCCGCGCCCCCTGGGCGCCCCTTGGCGCTGGGACCTTCCCACGCCCCAGCCCCTCTCTCCGCAGCCTCGCCTCGGGGATCGCGCTCTGCGCCCACTGGACTTCCCCATCCCCGGCTCTACTCCTCCAGCCCCTGGCCTGCGGGTACTTTAGCCTCGAAGCGGAGAGGGCGCCGGAACCGGGAGAGCCGGGGAGACAGGCTGGGCACCTCCCAGCTGAGCCCGGCGCGGAGTCCACTGGCCGGCTCAAAGGTCCGGGAATCCAAGGCGTGTGTGTGAGCCGCTAGCGCCGGCCGGGGGCCTAGGGAAGGACAGAGGCCGGGGCTTGGGCAAAGGGGAAGCCACAGACCTGGAAGAGGGCAAACAGCCCCGCTGGCCTGTGCTCCTCAGGCTCCTAAACGCGGGGAGGTGGCCCCAGTGCCCTTGGATAGATTTAAGCAACACTTGCAACCTTTGGGCCTCGCCAGAGCCAGCTCCAGGGTGGGTGCTGGGCACAGTGGTGTCCCAGCCTGACACTGCAGCTTTCTGCCTGGGTTGGCTCCTGGCTCCAGAACTAGAGGCTCCAGGAATCCTACAAGGGCCCAGGCAGCAAGGACACTCCCTTGCCCAGGGAGGGGGCAGTAGATGGGAGGCCTGTGGCCCCAGCTCACAGGCAGCATCAGTCAGCTCACCCTGACGGCCAGTGCCAAGGACGTGGGTGTGCCCAGCTTGGCAGATGAACCTGTCCTTCTTTTGGGCTGTTTGGAGGGCCGCTGGCCCCTGGGGGGGGTGGGAAGCCCAGGCTTGCCTAGCTGGACTCTGTTGCCAGGGCGTGAGCAGGCAGCAGGAGGCCCCTCTGAAGACCCTCGCCTCACCTTGGCCATCCCCAACGCAGAAAACTACTTGAACACTCTGTGGTGTCACCACTCTCTTCCTTCTGTCACTGCTCTCACAGCGCTGCCCTCCCCCAGAGTGGGGAGGAAGTAACTTGTGCTGTCGGTTTTGGGGACAGGAAGCAAGCACTAGCGGGACTTAGCCCTGATGGTGGAGGAGGGGGAGAGGAGGAAATGCTGCCATCTCCTACCACCTGCCAGCCCCTGCCTGCCACTTCGCCAGCATGCCCCTGTCTGGCAACCTGACAGCCTACCTCCAGGGAGCTGCTCTGCTGAACACAGAGAAGGGGAACTCAGAGTCCTGGCTTCCCAGGGTTGGGGGGAAGTAAAACTGGGGGGTAAGCGAGGGAGTTAGTCACTTCCTCTACCCACCGGCCTCCAGCCCCTGACTGGCTACTCCACGGACCTGTCACCCCATCTCCTCCCTTTTGCCTTTCTCCTGCCCCCTTAGAGCATCCCTGGGGGGCCGGCTCCACCTCTCATCTTCTCTTCCTCAGGTATGGCGCTGACCGTGGATGTGGTGGGGCCAGCGCCCTGGGGCTTTCGTATCACCGGGGGCAGGGATTTCCATATGCCCATCATGGTGACCAAGGTAAGGGCTAGTTTCATGAGATGAGGAAGTACCCCCATAGGGTCTGTCCTATCCACCTGGTCCCCACCGACACCTTTCTTTGTTCTGGAGCCAGAGGCCTACTTCTGGGAGTGTAGCCCTAGGTAGGGCTGGGGCCCTCTTGTCCTGGGGCTGGGGGGGCCACATCAGGAACAGGCTTCTGGGGAGTGAAAAGGAGCTGGGCCAAGTACAGGGCCTGCTCTTTTCTCCTTGGTCACCAACCCCATACCGCCTGGCAGCCATTTTGGGTGGTTACTGGAACAGGAGCCCCTGTGTTGTTGGCAGTTTCCCCTTGAGCCAGGCCCAGGCCTGGGTGGTGCTGTAGACCCCCTGTGCACAGGCAGCCACTGGCCCGGTGTGATTGCATGGGCAAGGCTCTCTATCCAAAAGTATTTCCAAGTACAGTTCCTGAAATTCTGTCATTACACATTCTTTGAGAGGCCCTGGTTAGATTGCCAGTGCTGAGTGAGGAGGGAGGGGGGATGCCCCTCCAGCTTTGGAGGGCATTAGCTGATTAGCTGGGCAGACACCGATGGGCACGTAGAGAGATGCTGAACAGGTCAGCCTGGTTCAAACCAGCTTCTATGTTTCTTGGGTGGGATAGAGGGAAATTCCCTCTCCTCCCTGCCTCCCTGAGTGTCACCATTGTATGAGTGGGGGTACCTCAGAGTACCCGCTCCTCATCCCCTAACAGGTAACAGAACGGGGCAAAGCTGAGGCTGCCGACCTTCGGCCTGGCGACATTATCGTGGCCATCAACGGGGAGAGTGCAGAGGGCATGCTTCATGCTGAGGCCCAGAGCAAGATCCGGCAGAGCCCCTCTCCACTGCGGCTGCAGCTGGACCGGTAGGCCCTCTATCCACCACCTCTGCCAGGTCTGCTAGCGTTCTTCTCCCTTCTGCCAGCTCACTGCACCCACCGGGGGCCCTTCCCCTGTCCTCAGCCCCGCCTGGTCTTCCCAGGCCCTTTTCGCTCATCTGTGAGAAGGTCTGGGGCTCCACGCCTGCAGCAGGGTGGGCTGAGGGTGACCCTGTGCTCAGCTGGGCATGCAGCCACAGGTAGGGCAGGCTGGCGTCAACCACCTGGACGCCCGTGTTTGACTGGTTCCCAAGTGTGTGGGGCACTGGGTGTGGGCATCAAGTGGGTTGAAGAGGGGAAAGGTGTGCCTTAGGCTGGGTCTCCAGGGCCCGTACCTCAAAGAGGGCATGGCCTTTGTTCAGATGATTGGGGGTGGGGTTGAGGATGAAGGTGAGGAATTTGAGGGCTCACTCCCCAGAGAGTCCCTGTCCCTCCCTCCAGTGCCTCTCTGGGCCCTGCTGGTGAAGGCAGATTCCTGGCTAGTGGGGTTTGCAGCCTGGAGGCCTGGGGGGGGAGGGAACAGGTGGCTCCTCAGGGTGGGGCATCTCGGTGAGTCACAGGGAAGGAATGCTGGGAGATTCCCTCAGCCAGGAGAGCCCTTTGGGCAGGCCTTGAACTTGAGTCAGGTACCTCCTGCCTCTCCGCCACCACCCCCACCACCAGGCTCTCCCTGGGCCTTGATTCCATGCCCTTTCCTGGCCCCGGCTCTCCCACAGTGCTGTAAAAGCTGGCTCCCATGATGCTCTGGGGGCCCTGGCCCCTTCAGTGACAACTTCATGCCACTCTGGCTCAAGAGTGTCTGCAAGAGTGGGACTCAGAGGAGGAGGGTGGGCAGTACCTCATGGCATCTGGGAAGGGGACCAAAATCTACAACAGGCTGCCTAGAGGGGCAGGGAGCTGCTGACGCCATCACTTCCTCTCAGGTCCCTCTTAAAGGGACTCAGCCCCATCTGGCTAAGTACCCCCCAGGCCTCCAGCTCCATGTTGGGCAGGTCAAGACTCCATGTCTCTTCTTTCTTTTGCCCAGCTCTCACCTAATCTCCCCTAAACAACACCCTCACCATGACCTTTCAGGCGCTCAGAGCCCTGTGGCAGGAAGCAGTGCTCTGAGCTGGAGCCACAGCCCACGCTTCCCCCACTCTGATTCCACTCCCCTCCCCGGGGAGGCTGAGTCTGGCATGGTGTGTGGTGACTGAGGTTCTTGCTAACCTCTCTAGAAGTGGCCAGACATCCAGGAATGGTGTGGGGATGGTACGTCACAGGCGTTTTTCCCACCCTCAGCCAGGTCCTGCCCCTCCAATGGCCTCTTCAAGGGTCCAGTTGGGTTCCACTGGGAAGGGCTTTGGAGTCCTGGGGAGTTGGGGTGGGAGAGCCCTGTTGTTGGCTGCCTTGGTGATTGGCGGGAGACCCGAAGTCCTACAGCTGCCTGCCTGATGGGAAGAGGGCCAGCTCCACCCTTGTTTTACCCACCCTTGTTTAACAGGGGAGAAGTCTGAGGAAAGGACCAGGAGTGACCCTCTGAAAGGCATTCTGGCCGTCAGCGGCGAAGCTGGTGGGGAACAGCCTCTGGTTGGGCTTTAGGAACCTGGGCAACTCACTTTCCCACTCTGGGCTTAGTTTCTCCATGGCTGAAAGATAAAGGATTATTGGATGAAATCTGCTGTCTCCCCCAAAATCGATCTACAAATTGATGCTGACCAGTGACAAAATCTGGATGAAATGCAAGAAAAGAAAAAAAAGAAGAAGAAAAGAAAAAGAAAAATGAAAGGTGGTGGTAGTGGGGATAGTGTGAGGAGTTTTTAATAAAATTGAATGTATGTAACTTTTTTGCTGAAGTTTACAATCTGCTGTCTGAACATTTCGGATACTTCACTGCTCTTGAGAACCTGGTGTGGGACAGTTGACATCTCTACCCCCTACCAGCTAAGCAGGGTTGTAGGAGCCCTGTGAACATTTGCCTCTCTGCCCTCTCCTCAGGTCCCGGGCTGCCTCTCCCGGGCAGGCCAATGGGGAAAGCTTTGTGGAGGTGCTGGCCACACGTTTCCAGGTAGGATGGTGCCTTCAGCTGGGAGCCCCAGCGCCCTGAAGTATGGGGGAGGCCTGAGGGGCAGGGCCCAGTGGGATGGGCGGCCCACTCTTCCTGGCCTTGTGTCCACAGGGCTCCGTGAGGACGCACTCTGACAGCCAGTCCTCCCTCCGGTCCTCCTGCTCCAGCCCGGCCTCCCTCAGCCCCCGGGCAAGCAGCCCCTTCTCTACCCAGTCTCCCACCAGCCAGCACCCCCTCCCTGGAGAGGCGGTGATCAGCCGCAGGTGAGTGCATGGGGTGGGCACCCTGACCATCAGGTCTCTCGAAATCTCAGTAGCTGTGTTTAGGGGGCTCTAGGGCACCCTCTGTTTCCCTGGGGTAGGCTGGGCCGGGACCTTGGCACACACACCGTGCATTTCCCCCATTCAGTTTTCAGAGCCTGGCACACACCCCGGGACTCATTGCTGCTGACCGCCTGTCCTATGGGGGCCACCCCAGAAGCCGACAGGTGAGGATATTGGGGGAAGGAGAGAGCCTCCCATGCCCACTGGTTGCCAGTGATGCCATGGGGTTGCAGGTGGCTGGTCCTACCTTGGCAGCCAGCCCCTCCATCTCCTAGCAGCAGGCACTCCTCTCTTCTGAGCAAGGAGGCCATCTTGTCTGCTGGTGGGTCACACTGGCGACTCGGGTCCTGCCCAGCTGGTCCCAGGTGGCCTTCCGCCTCCTCACTCCCACTCACTGCCACCTCCCCGCTTCCTGCTGGCTTCCTCCCTTCTCCAGTGTTGCTTTTGGGTCAGGGCTGACATAGTTTTGCTGCTGTTGTTGGGATGATTCCCTTTGGCTCTGGCCGCATCTCTTGAACACATTCCTCCCCATTCCAGCCCCATGCGTGCCCCAACTCCACCACCCCATCCCCCTTCTTCCTCCTTTGGCACAGCTCAGGGAACCACCAGCGGGACTGTGGTTCTGCCTCAAGCTGCACTTGGCCTACTCTGTGTCTGACCCCCACCCCTGCCCTTCTCCCTTGGGCCCTCCCCACCAGGTCTCACTGTCCACTAGTGACAGACCAATCCCCCTTGTGGTATTTTTCCTCTCTGAGGACAGGGGTGGGGAGGTGAGAGAGTGAGGCAGCCGACAGCTCTGGGCCACAGCTGCTAGGGGCAGAGTTGGGAGGGCATGTCCAGCCTTTGGGGTGAAGGGGATGAAGCCCAGCTGCTGGAATCCTACCTCTGGATAATTCTGCATTCCAGAGAGCAGAGCCTTTGGAGATGGCTGGAGGAGGCGACTAGAGACTGGGGGCTCTGGAGAAGGAAGGAGCGGGGTCCTCTGGAGACTGCACAGAAGGGGCTCCCTAGTGACCCTCTGTGGGCCTGCCTAGTGGCCTGCCAGGCAATGCAGGCATGGAGATGTGTTCCATGGTCTTTAAACAATTTGAAATGTAGCTGTGGAGATAAGACAAATATGCAAAACAATTTTGGAACAATTAAGCACTAAACAGTGTGGTCTTAATTATAAAAGCAGGAGGCCTTCTGGGAGGAGAGAGATGATTGTGGGCTGTGGTGGCCTGAGAAAGCTTTGTCAGGAATTTTGCTGGAAGGTCAGGAGGTAGGACCGGGCAGGGTTTAAATTTGAGTCTGATGGGGGGGGCGGGAGGGGAAGCAGTGGGTACAAGCAAGACCTGTGTGTTCTGGCCTGGGGGCCTCCTCCTGGAGAGCTTTTGGCCGAGACCAGCCAGGAGTGAGCTTGTCCTAGGGCATGGCTGGAGAGGGGCTGTCCATCCGTCCTGGCCTCCTTCCTTGTCCTTCTGGGCAAAGGGGACATGCAGGTAGTACAGGGAGTGGTTCTCAAACCACCAGCAGTACCTTGGACCTTGATAGGAATGCAAATTCTCGGGTTCCAGCCGAGACCTACTGAATCGCACACTGGAGTGAGGAGTGGTGTGGGGACACCAATCTGTTTTAAGGAGCCCTCAGGGATCAGATGCCTGCAAAGGTCACCTGAGACCTGGGCTGGGTGGTAGGGAGAGGTGGCAGGAGAGGGTTAGTCCCACCTCCACTATGTGACCTAGAACAAGCCCTCTTGCTCTGTCTGTGCCTCAGACTCAGGCTCGACGCTCTCTGAGGCCCCATCTTTGACCCGGGGCCCTTGGTCATTCCTTCAACAAATATTTATTGAGCAGCTGCTTTGTGTCAGGCACCCTTCTAGGCTATGGTGATGCAGTGGTGAAAAAACGGAGAGAAATCCCAACCCAATGACGCTTACATTCTGATCTCCAAGTGAGGCTGAGATCCGATAGTGTGGGGGGTCACAGGATCCCACAGATCCCTCAGGGCATTCACCTTAGCCCCTTAAAGGCTCTAAGAAGTCTTAAAAGAAAGAAACAATTAATTTTCTTCATATCCTACACTCGTTTAACGGCAGAATTTCTCCCAACACCCTCCCTCCCTTGCTGCTCACTCAGTAACATCTCGTGTTCCCCCAGAACACATCTGGAGAGGTACTGGCCACAGACAGCTCGTAATGGGCAGGGGAGAAGGTTTTCTGGACTCAGAGATGAAAAGTCCCCTCTGAGAAGGCGAGTGTTGGGGGAGGGAGGGAGGAGAAAGGCAGAGCCTCTCCAAATGATGGACTTGGGGCCTCTCCACCAAGGTGGGGTGGCCTGGTGGGAGGAAGGGGGCAGCGGTCACAGTAGATGAGATGTCCCCACCCCAGTCAGCTGTGGCTATGGCCTTGCTGCTGGCTCCTGAGAGCGCTGAGGCTGCACCAAGCTCAGGATATCACCAGCCCTTATGGTGCCCTTCTGGAAACTGGAGGTTGCCCCCTCCAGGGTGGCAAAAGCCTTAGTGAGCAGATGGGAAATGAGAACAGGGCCTCTCCCTCTGGCTGGCATGAAGACTTGGCTTTCGAAGGGACTGAGTCGGATTTCAGCGCTCTCTCCCCATTGCCCAGTGTCCCAGTGCAGGGTACATACTGGGACAGCCAAGGAACATCGTTCTTGAGGAGGGAGCTGGTGCTGGCTGTCATTCCTGAGGAAATTTTCACCATCTGTTAGTTGACCACACAGCACCAGCTGGCACCCAGAAGCCCTGGTGTGGACTCGCAACCCTGCCTCTAACTCCCTCGGTGGCTTAGACCAGCTGCTTTGCCCTTCTCATGCTCAGTCTCCTCACCTGTAGAACGTTTTCCCAAAGAGCAAAGAGCAGAGGAATGCAGGCTGGTGAGAGTCTAGGGCTGTCTTCTCCAGACTCTGACATTTCTACTTTTAGCCTGAGAGCTCATGCAATTTTTTTCATTTGACCCCATAATTTGTTCCTGTCTTTGAATTTTAAGGTCAAGGGAATGTGGCTTTCTAGGAAACTGCTCTCAGCACCATGCCGCCTGGTGACCTCTGAGTCTGTCCTTTACATGGGGTTGGGTCAGAGAAGGAGCAGAGTGGGGGAGGGTGCTGAGGCCAGGAAGCAGGGCACCATGAGGTGGAAGGCAACATATTCAGGTGGAGAGCCGCTGAAAGAGCCCAAGATGGACGGTGCACACAGGGAGGGGGCACTGCTGCTGGGGTGTGGGCCCAGAACTGGCCTGGCCTGACTCCCCAAGGCTGCATGCGGCAGGACCACACCTCCCAGGGTGGCGGGGAGAGGCTGGTCAGCCCAGACCCCAGCCCTTTTAGAAGGGAATCCAGCATGTGTGGAAGGGAAGTCATTTGTGCAGCCCCAGCCCTGGCCCCCAGAGGGGTCTTGGTCCCTTCACTTCACCCCTTTATGTTGCCTTTTCTTCATGGCAAAAGGATTGGCTTCTCTGCTTGTTCTGTCGGAGGAGCCAGGCCCTAACATGCAACGTCTTTCCAAACACATGGCCTGAGATAACAGAGGAATTTGCATTGTGTCCGAACTTAGCTGGTAGTGCCCGCCGGTCTTCATTCTGCCCCTCACCCAGCCCCCTTGCAGAATCCTCACACCATCAGGGCTGGGTGCTGCCTCCCTTCCCTCTGGGACCGAGCAGGAGCAGTCCCAGGTGCTCTGGCACTGAGGGCAGGGTCAAGGTGATGTTCCCATAGGGGACCTGCTGGTCAGCAAGGGCCGGGAGCCCTCTGGTGTTGGGCCTGGGAACAGCTGGCCTTGGCAGCCCGATGGGTGTGCTGGCCAAGGCCCTGGCGCTGACTCCTCCCCTGGTGCCTCTCCTTCCAACAGGCGGGCCTAGGCCGCGCTGGCGACTCGGCTGTACTGGTGCTGCCGCCCTCCCCGGGTCCCCGATCCTCCAGCCCCAGATTCAGGTACCTGTGGGCCCCGGAGGGTGGGGTGGGATCTTGAAGAGCTGGGAGGGGCACAAGACAGACTGGCTTCCCAGGGAGGGATGCGGGGTCCTCGCCTGTGTAAGTCCAGGTGGCTTTCCTCTGACCCCCAGAATCCTTTCCCCTGGGACACCCATTCGCTGCCCCTATAATCTTCCTAACACCCAGAATGGACCCTCACTCTTGGCTGCCTCCCATCCCTGCAGTGTGGACTCAGAAGGGGGACGCCTCCACCTGGGAGAGGACTCAGAAGTCTTCAAGATGCTGCAGGAAAATCGTGAGGGGCGGGCGGCTCCCCGGCAATCCAGCTCCTTTCGGCTCTTGCAGGAAGTCCTGGAGGCTGAGGAGAGAGGTGAGGCCCTGAGCTGCTCGGGTAGGGAACGGAGGTTCCCAGGACACCCTGGGACCCTGAATGGACATGTTATTGAGCTAGTATTTCTTAAGTGTTCATCATGGGAGCAGGCACCGAGGGGCTCTGACTTCTAGAAGCCACAGGCCTTGCATTGATGGAGCTTATTTACCATCTGGTGGGGATACCAGGGGTGCCCCACGTGCTGGCTGAGATCAGGAGTCTTCTTCATGGAGGAAGAGGGATTTGACGTGGCCCTTGAACAAAGATGAAGGCTTTAACAAACGGCCTTCAGATGGTGTCAGGGAGACTCTGCAATGTGGAGGCTGGCCGCCTGAGGGCTTTTGGGTGTGGGATCAGAGAATAGCGGGCCTGGCAGCAGGGAGGGTGGCCGTGGAGTTTACATCCTGGCTATGAGGCCTCACATGCCAGGCTTAGGAGTGGCCCAACCCAGGAGGGCTGGTTAAATAATGCCAGGCAGTGCCTGAGATGCCAAAGTGAGAGTACAGATGATACCAAATGATACAGGCTCTTGGCAGACATTTGCTGTGCCCGTGGATGGACCAGCCACGTGCAGTGTGGAGATGGAAGGCGCTCAGGACCTCTGTTTATTGGGGCTCACAGGCCTGCCCAGCTCCCAAGGAAGTGGACAGTGCTACTGCAGGAATTTGTCTGTGTGTGTGTGTGTGTGTGTGTGTCACTGCCCTAGTCCAGGGGACAGATGGGGAGGGCCTGGCCAGCCTGGGCAGTGGCATCAGGGTACAAGAGGGTGAGATGGTCAGGAGAAATATGTGAGTGGCAGAATCACCAGAACCTGGTAGCTGGTTTCAACTCTGATGTCTGTTTATCTCCTTGGGGGTGTTCACAGAGGCAGGCGGTGGGGTGGAAAGGTTTAGAGCCAGTCCTGTCCACCAAGACCCTGAGGTATTGGAAGGAGAGGCGGTGGGGTGAGGGGAGCACTGATGGCTGGTGACATCACCCCTGGATTCTCAGTGTCAGCTGCAAATGGGGATCGTACCTGCTCCATAACATCTGAGCGTGGTCCATTGCAATAATGCACATACTGTGTTTCCCCGAAAATAAGACCCAGCCAGACAATCAGCTCTAATGCGTCTTTTGGAGCAAAAATTAATATAAGTCCTGGTATTATATTATATTATATTAATTACCAGGTCTTATATTAATTTTTGCTCCAAAAGATGCATTACAGCTGATTGTCCAGCTAGGGCTTATTTTCGGGGAAACACGGGAAGAGCCTTTTGAAAACTATACAAAGGTGTATCATGGTGCTGTTATTACCTATTACTATCGTCTCTAAATATCGTCATCACTGGGCCACGTGAGAGGAAACAGCTGCTTGGCCTGCCGTGGCAGACGGTACAGATGCTGCCTTAGCTCAGGCTGTACCTCGGCCTCGAACATGCTTCCTGTACTTGCCCAGCCTCAGCCAAAGATCTGGCGTGATCGCTTCCTGCCTCCATTCCCCACTCACATGCCCAGTGTTCCTTCAGAGGCCCACCTGTAGCTGCGCCTGTGAGTGTCCTCAGAGCATGTTGGAGCAGGTGGAGTGTGTGTAAATAAATACAGCCTACATGCTGCTGCTGCGGTAGACCAGCTCTGATGTGTTCTGTCTGCCCCCCCCCCCCAGATGGCACACCTGCCTTCCTGCCCAGCTCACTGAGCCCCCAGGCCTCCCTGCCTACCTCCAGAGCACTGGCCACCCTCCCCAAGCTCCACACGTGTGAGAAGTGCAGCACCAGCATTGCGTGAGTGTTGGTGGCCTGGGAGGCAGGGTTGGGGACAGGGCGCAGGGTGCTCTCCAAAGGGGCCTGTATATCACAACCAGTCAGGGACCCTGGAGGGCCCATTGCCACAGTGGATCTGTGTGGTGGGGTTCTATGGGTCATTGTCAGTCTTCTTAGAATGCCTGCGCTGCTGCCTTCTTCCTGCTGCTTCTCCTCCTCCCTGATTTCTTCCCCTCTCCCTCCCCCCGTCACCCTGTCCCCAAAGGAGTAAGACATGCTACTGCTTTTCATTTTTCTCCAATCATCTCCCAACCTCTGGAGATCTGCCTCTAGAGGAGTTGCTTCTCCTGGAAAATCTTGCTCTTACCCCTCCCACACCTCCTTTGGAACAGGACGAATTTTCCAGAGGTAGGTTCATTTTTTCTCAGTGGGTGGCATTACAAGGCAGCCGCATTCTCTGGGAAATTGCTGAAAGCCCTATCTCCCCCCCCCAAAAAAGTTCTTCCCGTGCACAGTGGGGAGGGTCAGTTGACTCACTCTGGGCAAATCCCTTAAACCTCCCTGGGCCTTGGTGGTTCATCTGCAGAACGGGACAGTCCCCAGCCTGCCTCAGTGACACAGGAAAGGGTCCTACATGGTGCATCTCAAAGAGCAGCAGCAGAGCCCTGGGCGTGTTAGAGCATCCCGGGGCCAAACCTCCAAGAGTTTCTTCTTCAGGAGTTCCCTGGCCCCAGATTTTACATTTCTAGCTTGTCCTATTGCTGTCCTGACCCCTGAGACCACACTGGGAGAACCACTGCCCCATTAACAACCCAGAAGGAGTTTATCTGCCTTTTGCTGGGGCAGGAACAACTTTTTTAGGGCATTAAGGGGCATGGGGGTGGGGGCTGGAGGGTTGTTGAAGCGAGATTCTGAAGAGCAGGCTCTGGGAGTCAAGGTCTGAGATTTGGGGTCTTCCCAGGTGCCACCTCTGGGGGAATGGGACTGGGGGGCATCATGCCTGGTGCTGCAGTTCCCCATCCCCAGGCTAATGGCTCTCGCACCTCTGTCTGCAGGAACCAGGCTGTGCGTATCCAGGAGGGGCGGTACCGCCACCCCGGCTGCTATACCTGTGCCGACTGCAGTCTGAATCTGAAGATGCGTGGGCACTTTTGGGTGGGGGATGAGCTGTACTGCGAGAAGCACGCCCGCCAGCGCTACTCAGCACCTCCCACCTTCAACTCTCAAGCCTGAGCGCCAGCTGTGCTCTCAGCCCGCCCTTGACTCTGTGGGCACCTCTGCACCCGGGGCCATGCCAATAGCAAGCGGGCATGGAAGGGTGATGGTGGGTGGTGGGGCCCCTTCCTCCTCACTGGGTGAGGCCAGAAGTTGGGGCCCATCTTGGGCTGTGGGTGAAAGCAGGCTCACCTTCCCAGGCCTTTGTCAGATACTCTCGCTTCCCCCCTGCAGGACAGGCTGTGCACCAAAGTCTGAGGTGGGCTCTGCATCGGACATCTTTGTGCAACCAGGGTTAAGCAGGTTGGGTCATGGAGATTAGTATCTAGAAGGAGAGGGGTGGCCCAGAGACTAAAGGCATTCAGTGTGTAAAGTTTCCGATGTGTGAGCTCGATAAATATATATATACGTGAACAAAATAAAGTAGTTGCCCCTCTTTTCTGCCCTTTCCTGCCCAGGGCCCTGGGGATGAGCTTTTCCCCTTCTTATTTCCCCGCTCAAACCCTCGCCTCACCAGGTGCTTTACTATGTGACACCCCTACTGAAGAGACTGCTTCTTTTAGCCTGGACCCTCTTGTAAAGATGTCTGTTTTATTGGGATGGTCCCTGGTACTTTAGAGGAATGTTTCTCACTGGGAGCCTGGGGAGGGGAAGGGATGCTGGAGGGAAGGCCTCAGAAACACAGGAGGTGGCCCCAGACCCATCTAGGTGACCATCTCCTGGTCTGCCAGCACTGGTTGGGGTACAGCTCTCTATGCCCCTTGCTGTACGTGATGAGATTGCTGCCAGCCCTGACTTACCCAGAGGATGGGCAGAACAGGGTAACATCCAGAGTACCACCTTCGCTCAATGAAGCCGTCTGTACCTACTTGAGAAAGATATCACCAGAAATCACTTGGGACAGGGCTGCAGGTTAGCCTTGCCGGTGGGGGACAACCCAGCAGAAACCCCACCCTGAGGGACGACCACCCACCCAGGGCCTCACCACAGTGAGTCAGGGGGTTGCTCTGCCCACAGCTTCCCCTGGGAGACCCTGCTGGCTTCATTGGTGTTTGCTTGAATTAAAACGAAACAAAACAAACAAAAAAAGCACAATGCATGGCCAGTGCTAGGTACGTCTGCCTTGAGAGTATGTATGAGTTGAGGCAGGGGTTCCCTGCCAGATTTTTGGCTTGACTCACTACCCCCGCCCATCCTAATTCCAGAGGACATTTCAGAACAGTGCATGGGTGCTGCTGGGTGCTCCAGACTCACCCTGCCCCCTAGTCAGCCTAAGGGATGGTGGCAGCCTCAGCTTTATTTTCACAGGAAAGATCAAAGCTGGGCTTCAGAGGGTGCTTTGTGCTTTTTTGGAAGGAATCTTGGCGAAGACTGTGCTGCCTCCTCAGGCACCTGTTGACATAATTTACACCTTGATATAATTGTCTCACCTTTTGCTTGGATGGCTGCCTTTATTTCCATTAGAAAAGATCAAGGCTTTCTGTGGCTCAGGAGCCAGTCTGGCCACAAAGTCTGGTCTGAAATGGGAAGGCCTCCTTGGCGCCATCTAGTGTCAGGTGTCGCCCATCGCAGGGGAGAATGCTCACAAAAGGGGAATTCACTCCTCTGGAAACACTTGGGCTTTGGCACAGTGGGAATGCAGAAAGATCTAGCATTGTTCTTGCTTTCCTAAAGATAATAGCAGCGACTAAGCCCGCATGAATGAAATAATGCTACATGGCAGTGAATGCTTAAGAGCTCATATGGAATACACAGGCATGTCCTGAGTTCAGTGCAGGGACCATCTGTGTGAAAGGATGAACAGGACTCGGGATAGGAGAAAAGACATGTTGAGTAATGGGGGTGAGTGCAAGTGGAATGCTCAGTTTAGGGCAGTGGCTGAAGGGGATACCGAGATAAGGAAAGATGAGAACCTTGAATGCCAGGAGAAATGGTTTGAACTTCACCTTGAGGCTCTGGGGACACTGAAAATTTTAAGCAGGGAAGTAACAAGTTGGACAAGGTGGGTTGGAATATTAATATGGTGAGATCCCTGCCTGTAACAAACCTTGCTGGGCCAGCTGTCTCCTCAGGAGTAGAGAACACATGGGGACTAGGGACCCTTATAAAATGGGTATCCCCGTGAGAGAATTGAATGCCTTTTGAAAGCTAGATGGGTTCAAGCTAAAATTCACTTTTTCAGTCGTGGCAACCAGCTCTCCTCCCAGGGAGGGTTTTAGCTCTAGGGCTCTCTGCAGCCACACAGCCAGCCTGAGCTTGGGAGCAAACTTCTTGGAGTTATTAGCCAAACCCATTTGTCAGCAGAGACGGCTGGGGCCATCGTTGACTTCAACCCTCTGCCTTCTGACTCAGATGTGGGGTGGGGGAGACCACACAATTATGCAATTGCAATTTGTCCCCATGCAGTGCTCTTTTTATTTTTTTTTCTCCCCTGCATTTTGGGGAATAACTTCAGAAACCATGATAGAATTGAGTTAGAAGTGGTCCGAGGGAGCATCTAATACAGTCCCCTTCAGTTAGAGATGAGAAAGTGACTTTCCCAAAGTTCCATGGCTTGATAATTCTCAAGTGCCAGGGACGTTTTACGTGCTTTTTAACTCTAATCCTTACAATTTGGTAGGTACTGTTATCATCCTTGTCTATAGATGAAGAAACCAAGGACAGGGAAGATGAGCAACTGGTTCAAGGACTGCTAGCTGGTAAGGGGAGGGGCCAGGGATGGTAGGTACCTAGAGCCTGACTCCTGGGTTTCTGGCTTGCCTAGAGGTGGGGATACTCTTGCCCCTCCATCACCAGAGACAGCCTTTTAGGCCACTAAGGAGGTCACTATGGCTCCCAGCTGCCATCTCTAGTCTGGCAGAAACTGCTCCCAGGCTCTTGGCTTTGCCTGTGGTCCCACAGGGCCTAGCTCAGTGCTGAGCTTGCAGGAAATGCACTTCCTGAAGCTGTGACTTCCCCCATCGAAGTGGAGGGGCAGCTGGCCACCCCTGGCCTCAACCTGATCAATGACTCCGCTCAGGCCACCACAGTCTCAGGAACTCACTATAGCTGCCCACCCCTCAGGTGGGCACTGAGGGTGTGGCTGTGCTGCCCCTCCCATTCCTTCAAGCATCACTGAAAGGGAGATGATTCTCCTCCCACAGTCAGGGTGAAGGACAGTGCAGAGGTAATCACGTGGGGCCACAGAGCCCTCTGGGTGGTAAAGGCCTGTCCCAGCTCTGCACACAGGGCTGCCAGTTAGGGGAGCAAAAGGCAGATGACAGGGAAGTGTGTGCCCCCCAACCCCCAGGAGGTATTCTGATCACCATGAGGGCTCTGGCATATCTAAAAGGGGAGAAACATGGCCTGGAGGGGAGTGTGTTGGGTCGTATGTGTATGTGTGTTGGGGGGCTCTTTTGAGGCCACACAAAGCCTTGTGCTGAGACACTGCATTCCTGCTGGCTGGCTTCCTGTTCCAGATGCATTCCTACCCCAGAGTCACCAAGGAGACTGCTGCTTGGAATCTGGCCCTACATTCTCCAAATTCAGGGCAAGATCTGGCAAAGGTTCCCTCCCTTCCCCTCCCCACACTCTCACTTTGCAGAGAGGAAGCCACCTGACTCACCAGCCCTCTTACTCTCCTCCTACCTTGGGAAGGCTGGAGTGGTGTCTGGAATGGCCTGGGTGGGGTGGGGGGGTTGGTACCAGACATCCTGTCCGACTTGCATAAAGCAGTTCCTGCCAAGCCCTGCGTTCTATTTCCCTTTTTGTATCTGGAAAAGAGGAATGGGGAGGGGGTGTTGTCCAGAAGTGTAGGGCCGGGAGGGGGCAACTCAGAGGACCCATGGCTAGTGGGGAAGGGCTTGGCCTGAAGATCAAGGTGTTAAGAGATGTCTGGTAATTCAGGCATTCTTCTTTTCTGGGGTGTGGCTCTGGGCCTCAATTTCAGCTTCTAAAGTTGGCATCTTGTAATTTGTGGCTGCAAGATTGGCTACAAGTTGATGAAGGCTCCTGCGAAGGGTGTTTGAGGAAGGGCAGGAAGGAGCACGGAGCAGAAAGGATGGGTAGACCTCTTCTCCCTCCCAGGTAACAGCCACTGGCAACAGCTCAGGCTCCAGCCCCTCCCCCAGAGGCTCAGGTGCAGGTTTGCACGTCCGCCAGCTCCCTCGTCTGCCTCCAGGGGATTTGGATCCTGCCGGTCACCTTCCGCCGGAGAAGGAGGTTTCCTTAGAAGCTTCTCTCCCGTCTGGTCACCAAGCTGTCTCTCCTTCAGCAGCTGTCTGGGCTCCCAGCCGACTTTCAGAGCGGGGAGCTGCTGGTGGTGGTGGCGGTGGTGGGGATGGTGGCGGTGATGCGGTGAAACCTCAAGGGCCCAAAGAGGGCTGGGGTGGGGATCGGGACGCTTTTATACTTGCATCGCTTCCGGGCTCCTCGCCTGTCCCCCAGGCTCACGGCTTCCCCAATCCTGACATCCCACTCAGCCCCCCCGTTTCAGGGCACCCGAGTGAGGAAGCGGTGTGGGACGATGCGGAGATTCAGAGCTACCCCGGGACACAAAGCGTTCTGCCGCTGTTGGAAAAGATTTCCCTCTGGGCGGAAACCATTTCCCCCTTTTATCGCGCCAGGTTTCTGAGTGGCGCAGTGACTTGCCCCAGGCTCACAGCTGGGAGCGCAGTGCCGGCGCGTCTCGGTCAGTGCCCTTCCCACCGCCGGCACGTGGGGCTCCATTTCCTTCCGCGCTGCGATCCACTCCCCGCCCGCCAGCTTCATCTCGGCGGCAGGAAGGCAGACCCAGCGTGTGAACTGGGGGCGGGGTGACCCTAGGCGGGGGCTCCGCTCCCGGGCCGCGGCGGGAGCGCGGGTCTGTCACTCGCGGAGGCACAGCGGCCCGGGGCGCTCATCCCAGCCCCGCATCCCAGCCCCGCATCCCAGCCCCGCGCCGCGTGGCCCGCGTGCAGCCCCGCCCCCTGACACCTGCGCCCCTCCCCTCCCCCTCCCGCCTCATCCCTCCCCGCTGGGAGTGTCCGGGGGCCGCGCCCGGGGGGTCCGGACGCACGCGCGGAGCCGCGGGTGCGACGGCGGCGGGGGGACGCGGGCTGGGAGCGCTCGGTCCGGCTGCGGCGGTCGGGGCGGAGCGGGGCCATGCTGGGCCGGCGGCGCGTCTTCGCCATGGAGCCGCTCGGCGGGCGGGGTGAGTCGCCCACCCTCCCGCCTTAGAGCCGAGTCCGGGGCCGGGGGCCCCGTCTGCGTCCCGCCCCACCCTGCACACCGATCGGGGCGCCCGGCCGAGCCGCGCCC
Organism: Rhinolophus hipposideros; assembly: GCF_964194185.1. Taxonomy (NCBI): domain Eukaryota; kingdom Metazoa; phylum Chordata; class Mammalia; order Chiroptera; family Rhinolophidae; genus Rhinolophus; species Rhinolophus hipposideros. The sequence continues at coordinate 43,670,049 of NC_138062.1, read as the reverse complement.
GCTTCGCGGCCTCTCTTTAGAAGGGTCGAGTGAACTGCGCCTTGCACAGGAGACCCTCTGGGTTTGGGCGTTACACGAGCCACCACCTCCATCCCGCTTCCCCCGGGTCCGCTTCCCTCAAATTCCCGATCTGGATTCTTCTCCGCCGGCCCCTGCCCCAGCCGGCCGTTGCCCCTCGGCGGCGGCAGACCGCTTCCCAAAGGCACCGCGCAAGGGCTCGATTTCCTGGCCCTCTTCCTTGCCCTCCAGCCTCTCCAGCCTCAATTTCTGCATCATTACAGCTGGGGCACCCAGATACTAGGAGGACTTGGCACGGAGGTGACAGTTAATGGGCAACAACGCTGTATCTCCTACCCACTGGTTCCTTTTCTTCCGTTTTTTTCTTTTCAACTCGCCACAAAATTGTCACTGTTTCTCAGTTTAAAGCCCAAAACCCCCAAATGGTTATAGCTATTGTTATTTTTAATCATCCTCCCCCCCCAGGAACTCCAGGAGAGACTTCATCAAGCATCCTGATGATGACAGTTTGGACCCCGGCTTCCCTCTTTGTGCCATGCGCCCTGTCCCTGAGGAGGGGCGCACAGTCATACTCCCCCTTGTGGAGTGATGGAAGAGCCTGTGGCTCCCTACTTAGGACTTGGAGGTCTTAGGCAGCTCCTAGGGGCAGGAGTGCAAGAGCTCCCAGGAAGAAAGCGCCTAACCCCTCTCAGAGGAAGGACCATAGGCCATCGCAGGAGCTGACTAATGAGACCTGCAAGGCTTTGCCTACCACACAGCCCATCTGGGTTGTGATCACTAACAAATACTGTTGTGAAAAGAACCCCATCCAGCATCTCTCAGGCGGGGCTGCAGAGAGATCTGGGAGGGGCCGTGGCTGTCCAGGCTCCTCCCTTCACCTCTGGCCCAGGACACTCCTCCCCAGGGAATGCTTTCAGCTGCCAGGAATGCTGGGGGCGGTGGGGGCAGCCTGCCCAGCCTGATACTGACTCTCCTTGTAGATGGGGCTGGTGAGGACCTGGCACGCGGTTGTGTAGTACCTGGAGTCACCAGCGTCTACAGACGGATCCCGGACACCGTTCAGGGGTGCTCGCTGGACTCCTGGAAGGGGGATGGTGAGCAGAGAGATCGCCGGAGGCAGGTGCCACTTCTCAAACTGGCATCCCGGGACTCAGGAGTGGAGATGGTGGTTGGGGACAGCCCCCTGGCCACCTCGCTGGGCCTTTCTCAGGACTCTCTGGACTTTGAGGCCGTGGTGAACCCTAAGCCCCTGGCCCTGCCCACGGAGCCTCCTGCCCACCTAGGCCGCTTCCTGGCCAGCCGTAAGCTGGAGCAAGTGCTGGAGAGGTCCCGCCAGCTCCCAACTTCCCCTGCCAGCTTGTCACAACACCGCCACTCCCCGAAGCTGCCAAGTAACCCTGAGATGCCCCTTTTTGGAGCAGGGGACCAGAAGGCCACCAAATCAGAGGGGGAAGAAGCATGCCTGGAAGAAGCAGAGGTGGTAAGTGCCAACTCTCAGGCTGGATGAAGAGTGGGATAGAGACGGCCCTTTCACACGGGGGCTAGTGGGCCCCCCCACTTGTTCTCCCTGGAGCTCTCTCGGGGTGGGGCATTCCTGTCCCTAATTGATGGGTTGTGTCACAGCTTCTTGCCTCACTCCACTCCCAGCTGTGTGGAGGTGGGCAGGTACAGGGTCTACCTGGCACCATGGCTGCCTGGGCATTGGGAGGCTAGCTGGGTTCGTGGTCCTCCTTTCCCTGCCCATTCTGCACCCACCTGCTGGTCACCTGGGGTGGGAATCTGGTTGAGTTCAAGTTTCCCCTACCTCTCTCTGTCCCACAGGTGGAGGGCTTGGGGTCTGAAGCCTGGGCCTGCCTCCCAGGGCAGGGTCTTCGCTACCTGGAACACCTGTGCCTTGTTTTGGAGCAGATGGCAAAGCTCCAGCAACTCCACCTGCAGCTGCAGACCCAGAAGGCCCCTGGGGGAGTGAGCTGTGGGGTGGTCAGGCCAGCGGATGGGCCGGTGAGTGGGGAAGGCAGAGGAAGGGTGGGTCCCCTGGCACCAAGGCTTCCTTCAGAACAGTCTAGGCCTGTAATCAGGCACTGAGCGCCCTTCTCTTTTGTGCTCAGAATCCTATAGAGGAGGAGGAGGAGGTCCTGGCCCCTTCACCTCCACCCTCTCATGCCCCAGGCAGTGAAGTTCATGGGCCTTGGGAGCTGCTCAGCCAGACAACGGAGACAGGTGAGGAGACAGGTGAGGGGCCGTTGTGTCTCCTTCCGGGTCTTGCCTGCCCGGGGCCACATAGGCACAACCCCTGAGCCCTGGGGCTTGGTGGGTGTGTTCCTGCTCCTGGCCCTGGGTAACCTGGTTCTCTCTCTGAAGGGGCAAAGAGAGCTTCATTCCCAAAGGTAGGGGTGCCCAGTGCCAACCTTTCCAGGCTGTCAGAGGCCCCAGCAGAGCGAGCTCATGACTTTCAGTCCTCCCAGAGTCACAAGGTAGGTGATGGATATGTGTGGGGCAGGTGAAAGGATGTGGTGGGCATGGGACGTGGTTGACGTGTAGTAGATACCCTGAAGACCAGAGACTGGGAAAATGAGAGGATTCCTGTTTGGAGCAGGTGACTTCTCTTGGCTGTGGTGACAGCTATCTCTGGGAGTTTGGTCAGTGGTTTGTTGTGGGGTGGGGCTCTGTGGTGACCGCCTCACCCTCTGCTTAGCAGGATCTCTCCCACTGGAACAAGGTCAAGGTCCTGCTTAACCGGATCCGCTGGAAGAGCCCTAGACACCCTGAGCCCCCTGTCCTTCCTGATGGCACTGCCCCGAGGTAAGTCCTGCGGACCAGCCTAGGTTAGGGCAGAGGGAGGAGCCTGATGGACCAGGATAGTACTGTCAGTTGTACTTTGTCCCTATGAAATCCACGTGATGCAGACAGTCTTGGAGAGGGTGCTGGAAGAAATAGAAAGTAGTTAAAGCTCCCCATTTCAGATGAGGAAGCTGGGGACTGGGCTGGAGAGGGAAGCCACTTTCCTGAGGCCACACATGAGTCAGCAGTAGAATCAGGACCAGAATATGGGAAATTTCCTTATGCCAGCCGAGCAAATCCTCACCCCTTAAAAGCTGCAACCTAGGCTACCTTCCTGGGTTTGCTGGGCAAGCAAGGTAGGGGCACAGATGAAAGATTCCTGGGTGGATGTTGGGGGTTATTCTGAATAATTCACCGGGGGAAGAAGCACCATGTAAGTTACTACCCCTTGGCTCCCCACAGGAGAGAAGCTTTGCCCGATCCACTCTGGGATCATTGTTACCTTTGTTTCCTCCTCCTCCTCTAAGGCCACCTTTCCTTCTCCATAGGATTGAGTCAAGGGACCTCCCTGAAAGATCTCCATGTCACCCCCTCCGGAAGACCTTTATGCCATCATTAGTGGTGAAGAAGCAACGAGCAAAAAACCTTTCTGTCTGCTGAGACCTCCTGGTGCAGGGACATGACCCTGTGTAGAGGGGTGTGAAGTGACGTCTTCTTCCTTGCCCTTTGCCCTGTTGCTTTTTCTGGGCACTGCCAGGAAACACTGCTGACACTTGCCCTTCTCTCAGAGGTGAGGGCTGGATCTTTCTCTTCCTGGAGCAGCCTGGCAGAGGGACCCTGGTTCCCTGAGAAGCCCCACGGTGTGACAGCTTCCAGGCGCCTCCCTGGCTGCCAGAAATCCCTGGGCTTAGACAATGTGAACTCGCTTATTTATCAGGCATCCATGGAGCATGTTCGGCATGGTAATCTGTTGGGGCCCAGCGTGTTGCAGATGTGTATGTATGCAAAATGATATACTCATATATATCTCTGTGAGACTGTCACTGTTGTGAACTGGCTGGATCCAACCCTCTCTCCTGAATCACACACTCAAAAAAGGTTGGTCTTCTGGGAGAGGTAATTTCAGAAGGATGGAACTGACCTTTATTCCTCAGTGGACGCCTACTGATCTGGAGTCTTGCTTGCACCTCACACCTGCACGGGCAGCCCCAGGATAGGGAAAGGGCACTACCTTGGCTGCTTCCACATTGAGTCTTGCCCCAGAAGACTGCACCAGGAATGGGAGAGTTAGGGAAAACATGGGGAACAGTGGAGTAACCTTCAAGGCCTATTCTTAGCTGCTTTGCTCCCTGCTAGCTTGTACACACCAGAGCTGACACCAGAGGCCCAAACTAGCTTGTAGACATCGACGAAATCCCTTAACTTGTCTGAGCCATAGCTTCCCACTTAATCTCCCAAATGGCGTAATGGTGCCTGCCCCACCTACCTCACAGGCTTGTTATGAAGATAAAATGATATTAAACTGTCTCAAAGTGCTTTGTGAATGTTAAATGAATAGGGAAAGGGAGGGTAGGGGTGTTGGAGTGTGGTTTAAGTTGGAGGGGAGGGCTTAAATTGGGGGGATAAAGTGGATGAGGGGGGACTGGGATTGCTAAAGGGGACTAAAGTGGCCGGTGATTAACTGCAAGATTTTGAGCAAGTCACTTCATTGAAGTCTCTCAGGTTTCATGTCTGAAAATTAGGGCAGTCATTCCTGACCTGCTTGCCCGCTCGCATTGTCGTGTTGTGAGGACTAAAGGAAAAATCTGTGAGAACTCTTACTAAATGTCTACTTAAATATTGTGGTGGTTTACTTTACTATAGCCTATTAGGTTCCTGGCTCTTTGTCTCTTTGTTAACTGAGAAAGGGGAAAAGCTTATTCTGCGGGTACCCAGAGGACGGGGGTGGCTGGTGGTGGTGGCGGTGGCGGTGGCGGTGGCGGTGGCGGTGGCGGTGGCGGTGGTGGTGTGTGTGGTCAATGGAAGGGCGGGGCTGGGGATGGGGCCATTGGCCTTGAGTCAGACACCGGAATGGGTCCTAAAAATTGCCACTGAGCAGGCATTCTCTTCCTTGGGTCAGGAGGGTTTGGTTCTCTTGCGCCTGCAGTCTTGTAGTCTGCCAGAATGAGGCAAGGTGGGGGCGGTAAGTGCTTCCTCATGTTTGGGGTCCATCTCCAGCTGTCTTTGGACAAGGAACCAAGTCTCTGAATTCTATTTTTCTAATGGGACACTTAAACGAGGACACCACCGAGGCTCAGCTTTCTAAGGCGCACACGATCGGGGAAGGCGCACTTCCGCTTCCCACTTAGGAGGCGGATGGCAGGCCGGCGTGGGGGAAGGGAGAGGTCGGTGGAGCGGAGGGAGGGACCGTATCCGGGATAGTGGCAGCTTCCGACCAGTGGTCGCTCTTCCGGAGAGGCGCTTCCGGTGGCGGCGGCAGCGGCGACTGTGGTGGTTCCGGGTGTCTTTGTCCCCCCGGTGTTGCGGCCCTGGCCCGCAGGTAGGCAGGAGGCTCTCCGCCGTCCCTCTGCCCCTTTGCTCCTCCCCCGACTGAGGGGCTGCGAGCGCCCGGCGGCAGAGATGCATGGGGCGCGGAAGGAGCCGAGCCCCCTCGGCCTGCAAGTCCCGTCTCCCTGGCAACGGCCTCGGCCCTGGGGGCGGGCGGGAGGAGGAGAAACCGCGCGCCGCTGTCCTCCCACGGTGGCCTGGCTGCGTCCAGGCCTGGGAGATCCGGCGCTGGCGGCCGCTGAGGCGGGTGCGGAAGGTCGGGGAGCGCGGGAGCGGGAGAGCGGGCGCGCAGCCGGATTCGCTGTCGGCGGGGCCACTCCGCTCCCTTCCCACCCGCCCGGCCGGGGGACGACGGGCCGAGCTTCCGGGGAGAGGGCCCGAAGGATCTCCTCGCCCGCAGCACCCTCCTCCATTTTTCCGGGCCCTGCGTGGACATTTTGGCGAATGTATTTGAATGAATGAATGTCTCGGGGCTCCTTCTCTAACCCCCCAACCGTCCGGGGGTGGCGTGGCCGAGTGAGAGGGGCGCTAGGTTGTCGGGACACCTGGGTGTGAGTCGCGGTTGTGTCCCTAACTGGTTGGGTGGTCTCAGGCAAGTCTCTTGTTAATCTCTCCGAGCTTCAGTGTGCTTTCCTTTACAATAGCACGATGGTAGCACCTGCCACTAGGTTATTGTGCGGGCAAACGGGAACAGAGTAATTCCTTCATTTCCCGGTACTCTAGGTTCCCTTCACCCATCGCCTCCATTCACTCTCAGTGCCCTCCTCCCCATTTCCTTAAGATCCTCAGTTCCTTTTTTTGGGGGGTTGATGGAAAATTCCCCTATGAGCTGTTAACTCATTTCTCTTCTGATGGAAGGTTTTTTTCCCAAGACTCTGAAAGAGGACAGCATTTCCAATGTCCCAGTTTAAGCGCCAGCGTATCAACCCACTTCCAGGGGGACGCAACTTCTCAGGTGATCACCTTTACCCCAACCTGCGCTCAGACTGGGAAGTATGTGCTCTGGAGCTGGTCTTTTAAAATACGGCTTGTGGGGTCTCTGTGGTGGAGGAGTTGCTTGGAGGCACTCTGCGCTTGGGGTTTGCCATATCCTCTAGTTGACTCTGGTGTCTGAGAGGGTAGGTGCAGTTCCTGGAGATTGCTTCTCTGTCCCCGTAGGCGCAGCTTCAACATCTCTTCTGGGTCCTCCTCCTGGTTTGCTCACTCCTCCCGTGGCCACAGACCTGTCCCAAAATGCCAGGCACCTGCAGGTATGTTCGGCATCCTTTGTAGTGTGTTTCAGCCGTCGGGACTACCCCAGCATGCAGGGATGCCTGCTGCTTTCATTCTTATAGCACAGTGTTCGTCCTTCCTGGTACTCCTGTCCTGGGCCAGTAGAGAGGTGACTGGGGAGTCCTAAGCTCTGGCTCTAGGGAAATCTTTAGGGTGCTTCTTGGAATAAAAGAACTGGAAATCCCGGAGAAGCTTGGGATGCAGGAACCAGCATGATCCCCCGCCCCATGCAGCTAGATTATGTCCATTATCCATGTACTCTTCCTCCTGTGTGACTTTCAGTGCAATGTTCTGATTGAGCTGAGGTGGTGCAGAGAGAGGAGATTCCAATGGCAGAACAGACAGATGTCCCCGTTTCACACTGCACTCTTCTCCTGTAGGGTGGGGAGAAACAGCGGGTCTTCACTGGCATCGTCACCAGTTTGCATGACTACTTCGGAGTGGTAGACGAAGAGGTCTTTTTTCAGCTCAGGTAGGTTTGAGGCGAGTGTTCCTTTTGGATTTAGTTCTGTTACCACGCTTGTGGCACCCCCCCTGAAGCCATTGCTTTGCTGTGTTTAATGTGGGGTGTGAGAAATCTTGACGGGAAGGGCCTCAGGGCAGTCAGGGTGGCGTGGCCAGGGTCTCTGTCCTGACTGGGCCTCCTGGCTTGTGTGCTGGCAGTGTGGTGAAGGGCCGGCTGCCCCAGCTGGGTGAAAAGGTGCTGGTGAAGGCTGCATACAACCCCGGCCAGGCAGTGCCTTGGAATGCTGTCAAGGTGCAAACGCTCTCCAACCAGGTACTCGTCTCTCCTTGGAATGTGCATTGGCGGGGGAGGGAGGGTAGCCCGTGTCCTAAAAGCTGGGCAAGAACCTTACTTTTGTAGAGGGTGTGGGATTGCATCTGTCTGAGGTAATCAGCACATCGACCATGGGATGCCCTGAATTTCCTGGTTACTGTCCTGCAGCCCCTCCTGAAGTCCCCAGCACCTCCCCTCCTACACGTGGCAGCCCTGGGCCAGAAGCAAGGGATTTTGGGAGCTCAGCCCCAGTTGATCTTCCAGCCTCACCGGATTCCCCCACTCTTTCCTCAGAAGCGTGAGTACCAGTGGCATGGATGTTGGGGTGTGGCTTTATGGGATACTCTGGATGGACTTATAACTGTCAGGTTGCTCCTCTCTGAGTAGAAGTGAGTACTTTTGTGCACTGGGAAAAAGGGACAGGGAAGTTGGACAGATATTTAGGGTTTTTGAGTCACCAGCCATTTCCTCTCTGCAGCTCTGAGTCTCTTCCAAACGTCCCACACACTTCATCTGAGCCACCTGAACAGATTTCCTGCTCGGGGCCCTCATGGCCGATTGGATCAGGGACGAAGGTAAGACGTTGTTTAACCAGGAAAAATGTTTTAATTTCTTTATTTCCCTGTAGGAGCAGTGTCCCTTTCTTTGTCACCTGTTGACACTAACAGTTTCTTCCTGCAGCTCGATCCTGGTCTCTTTACCCTGGAATAGGCAGACACAGTCTGAGGGCTATGCAAATATTGGGACTGTATAAACTGGTTCAGCAAGCAGGGATTGGATGTAGTTCATCTTTCAAAATATATTGAATTTTTTCTTACTATATAATTTTCCCTTTTACTTCTAGTCCCTTAAAATGGAGAAACTAAGAATCAAAACTATTATGTGTTGTGTATATCAGCGTGGGGTTAGAATGTGTATGTTGCACTCTGCCCAGAAGGCCAGGCCTGTGCTTTGGGCATGCAGATAGCTTCGTGGTTTTGTGTGGCGCAAACGTGGTTTTGGACTGTTAGGGCCTGTAGGCCCTCCTGTGTCATCTGTGAGTGATGGGCACTGCCGGGAGCATGCTGCCTGTTCTCTCTGGCTTACATGTTCCTTATCTGGCCTTAGCCTCTCTTTGAAGGGTTTTGCTATATCCCTGGGAGTTAAGCTCTAGACTGGTCTGCTTAAGACTTGTTCTAGTTCTATCTGTTGGTCTTATTTTAACTTTTTATTATGGAAGATTTCAACTATAAGCAAAGTAAACAGAAAAGGGTGATGTGCGATCCTTTTGTAGTTGGTAAGAGTGATGCTTGGGTGTTCACTCTCTTGTGTGAGATGCGCCTCCCTCAAACCTTGTTACGACATCGGCACATTACCTGTCTGACGTGAAAAAAAGGGAAAAGGATGATGTACTCTTATATACCCATCACTTAGCTTCAAGTATCAGCATGTGCCATTCTTTTTCATCTCTACTTCTTGTCTACTCCCTGCGTTATACTTGATATTTTAAAGCAAAATTTATATATGTCAAAATGCACAAATCTTAACTGGACCATTTTGACAAATGGAAAATCCCATGTAATCCTCAGTCCTATTAAGATGTAGAACATTTTCTTCACTCCAGTATGTTCTATCATGTTCTAGTTTTCTTCTGAAATGAGAACTGTACTGAGAAGGAAACAACCCCTGATCCCAGATGCTGGTAAATTATTGCAATCCAAGGTGAACTCTTAAAAGGTTCATAGAGTAACTCAGGGAGAAAGTTTAGGCAAAGTGATGCAGCTAGTCTCTGCTGAAGCTAGTGTTTGTTCCCTTTGTGTAGGTCCTTGTGAATTCTAACTAGGGGCATGCTTTGATTGTGTAGGCTTATTTTCCAGTGTCTCCACTACTGTGAAGCACATTGTCCCTGGTACGTATTTTGCATATACTCACACCTCTTGCCCAGTGCATCTTACTGGTCTCCAATTTCCAACGACTTTCCACCTCTCACTTTCTGCCAGTTTATTAAAGGCCTCATTACAAAAATCACAGCAAAAGCACAGCTGGTGCCCTCAGGGATGGTATAGCCTGGATGGAAATTAATGAACTTTCTGCTTCGGGTTCAAGTTCAGCCTTTCTATATAGTCAATTATGTTTGATTGTCCTGGATATGTCAAGCCCTGTGCATGGCCCATGTTATATTACTCTGACTAATGCTTCATTGTCATGGCTTCTAGAGAAAGGAGACATTACCATTAGGAAGGAGATGCTACCATCAGTCAGCAGAGAGAAATTGCAGAATAGGAAAGGGGTGGGTAGTAGAAATTAGGTCACTGGGGGGAACAAGCGTTTATAAAGGAGTCAGCCACAGTAGCGTTTTGGCTGGAAGCCAAGTTTTATTGTGAATTTCAGGCTTTGGGATGCAGGGATCAATATTTCCTCCTGCTGAGGTGACTGAGATGCCTTCCCCTGGTACTGCCTGTTCCTGACCAGTCCCAATACGGAGAGACAACTGGCCGTTGAAGTCACAGGATTCAGTGGAACATCCAGTGTAACTAGAGGGTGACAGGATTTACTGAAGAGGTCACTTCACTTATGGGCGAGCAGAAGAGAGTTGTCAGAATGTCTTGGGAATGGTTCTTCTATAGAAACACGGAAGCACTGATATCCCACAAAAGCCAGATCGGAAGGCAAGGCAGCTTTTGGATAGAGATGCTAATGAACGAGGAAATTACCCAGGCAGAAAAAAGAGGAAAGAAATACTTAGTTACTTGGGTGTAATGACTAGGGAAACAACCCATGCAGGTCTAAAAGAAAAGATCAGCAACTTTCTGGAAAATTTAATCCACTCAGTTACCTCAGCATGAAGAAATGACAATTGATTTTATTTGCCTCATGAGACATGTCAGTCTGGCATTTTATAATGGTCTAAATACTGTTTTTATTTATTGCACCTATAATGTAGTGATACCATAATAAGTGATTACAAAAATGTATAGAGTAGTGCATGCTATTATATAAAATTAAAAATTAAAAATGTATGTCCCCTCCTTCCCTTTAAAGGTAACCATTCTTAAAGACCTTTAGAAAATAATTTTGAAGACAAAAATTACTTATTGCTACTTTTCCCATGTTCTTTTCTAGTCTTTATATACAGAGGGTGCCAAAAAAATGTATACACATTTTAAGAAAGGGAAAAACTATTAAAATTGTAATACTCAATATATACCAATAACTAAAGATGAATACAAGTCACGTTTGACTTCTGCAATTACAAGAGGTGCTCAAAGTGGTTGCCATCAGGGTCCAGACACTTCTGATTACGGAGAGCTACTGCTTGAGCAACACTGACCAAAGTGTACATTTGTATACATTTGGTACCCCCGGTATATTCATACTTTTCATAATTTTAATCTTACAGTTTAAATTATTCTTATACGTTCTTATTAAACGTTTTTTCCATATGGCCATGTAATCCTCATAATTGTTTTAATGCTGCATGATTATTTACTATAAAAATTTGGATATTGTTGGATGTGAATGTGGTTTTCTTTCAGCTTGAATTTTTCCCACTATATATAACTTTTTTCTTCTTTTGAACTGACTTCCTTGGGATAAATTTTCCATAGTGGAATTGTTGGATGAAAGGGTTTGAGTAGTTTTATGACTTTAATGTGTACTGCTAAGAGTTTGTTACAAAAACTGTCTCTTTTAATAAAACTTCCTTTATAGAAACCTTAGCATGGTACCATATATGTGTCTCATTTAAAAAAAAAAAATCAGTTAAATTATGTTTTTGCTCATTTAAAAAAAAAATTATGTAAACTATAATTTATAAAGTTTAGAAAAATACTAAATTATTCATGAGCTTTGTAAGTCAGAGGTAACCACCATTAATATTTTATTTTCAGTTAAAAAAATTTTTTTTGCACAGTTGAGTCACTACTGTACATACAGTATTGTATACTATTTTTGTTTTGAATTTTTATAAGAGTTGATTTGCGCCCAACTGTTGACATGCTGGAGAGCAAGATCTCAAATGCTCCCCATACTATTCTTTCTGTTTAACATGAGTGGTTTTTATTAAAAGCATTTAAACATCCACTTTCATATCTTGATAACAATCTGTTATATGGCTGTTAGCGTGGCTTCTTTATTCATTTCTTTAATGTTGGAGATTCCGATCATTTTCAGTTCTTTTTAGGCCAGTATATTTTGAGTCTGTAAATAACCATAATTTCTTCTCTGGTGATGGATCAACCTCCAGCGATGACTATGACTCCAAGAAACGCAAACAGCGGGCCGGTGGAGAGCCTTGGGGTGCTAAGAAACCAAGGCATGACCTGCCTCCTTACCGGGTCCATCTCACGCCCTATACTGTGGAGAGGTGAGTGGCAAGGCTGGGGTGGGGGGTGAGGCTGGCAGCTGGTAAGTTTCTTGTGTAAATGAGACAAAATCTATGTGACAGTTTGTGTGTTTTCCTATGATCTTTTGTTTGTTGTTTTCACTTTTTTTTTTTTTTTAATTGGGGAAGGGGAACAGGACTTTATTGGGGAACAGTGTGTACTTCCAGGACTTTTTCCAAGTCAAGCTGTTGTCCTTTCAATCTTAGTTGTGGAGGGTGCTGTTCAGCCTCAAGTTGTTGTCCTTTCAGTCTTAGTTGTGGAGGGCGCAGCTCAGCTCCAGGTCCAGTTGCCATTGCTAGTTGCAAGGGGTGCAGCCCACCATCCCTTGCGGGAGGCGAACCAGCAACCTTGTGGTTGAGAGGACGCGCTCCGACCAACTGAGCCATCCGGGAGCTCAGCGGCAGCTCAGCTTAAGGTGCCGTGTTCAATCTTAGTTGCAGGGGGTGCTGCCCACCATCCCTTGCGGGACTTGAGGAGTTGAACTAGCAACTTTGTGGTTGAGAGCTCACTGGCCCATGTGGGAATCGAACCGGCAGCCTTCGGAGTTAGGAGCACGGAGCTCCAACCGCCTGAGCCACCGGGCCGGCCCTGTTTTCGCTTTTTAATGTGACAGATTTTTAATTTCAAAATCTTAAGATTTTAACCAGCAGTGCAACCACTGACATGGGTGCCCTGGTAGAACTTTATGGTTTGATCACCAGAAATTATAATGCCAGGCTATAACTGAGGCTTGCCAATCAAAATCCGGGTACCCAACAGCAGTTTTCATTCAGGTAGAAACTAAGGCTCGTAGGCACCCTGGGACTGGTTTTCTAGGGATCCTCTGCATTATTTTTTCAGTGTCACAGCATGTCTGAGGACACAGGTCCATCAGCTTACTTCTTACATGTAGCAATGATTGACTAAGACGTAGATGAGCGATTCCAGATTCCATGTAGCAGTGGAGAGGCAGAGCTCCCGTTACTGTATTAGATAGGCCCCCAAAGCACAGTCCATGTAAGCCTGAGTTGAGGTGGTAGCCTCCTGGCATCTCAAGAGGGAAAGGAAGGCAGGCTCCCACTGCTCTTCCTGCTGTCACTGGCTCCTCCCCCTGGCCCAGGTAGGGCTTCTCTTGTTCTCCGTCCTGACCCACCTGACTCCCAAGGTTAATCTTCCTCACAAGACACTGGTTCTCGAGTCATATAGAGGGTGGACCCTCTTCGCATCAGGTCAGAACACGACTGCTAATAAAAACACACAGCAGTGTTTTTTAAAAACACAAACGGAAGCCTATTATAGATACTGTTTGGTAGTTGGCTTTTTCACTTAATATATTAGAATTTATACCATATTAATGTTGATTAGATCTTGTTTCTTTTTAGCAACTACACGGTATTCCACTGAATGGATGGGCCATCATTTATTTAAAACCAGCTCTCTCTTCATTTTCAGTCTTTACTTATCCTAAATATTGTTGTAATAAACACTGTTCTACATACATCTATGTGGACAGGTGCAAGCATTTTATTGAGATCAGTTCCTAGAAATGGAGTAGCTGGCTCAAAGGGTCTGATTTTAAACTTTGATGGATATTGCCCATTCTCTCAAAGAAGCCGTGTCACTTTACGTTCTCACCACTGGGGCATGAAGTACTAGTTTCCCCAGGCCTCTGCCAATACTGCATTATCAGACTTTTTGATCTTTGTCAGTCTGATAGCTGGAAAGTGATATTCTGATTTGCATTTCTTTAATTATAAGTGAGATTGAGCATATTTTTATGGGTTTTTAAGTCTCATTTCTTTTTCTGTTAAAGTGCCTGTTGATGTCATTTTTCCCAGTTTTTTCTTAAGACTTGTGAAATTTTTATTAGTGATTTGTGGGTTCTTTTTACATTGATAGTGAACCTTTTTGTTTGTCACGTATTGCAAATGTTTTCTGTTTTTTTTCTTTCCCACTTTGACTTTATTTTGCCATTAGAGGTTGTTAACATTTTGGTGGTCAAATCTGATTCATCTTTTCCCTTCCAGAGGTGTCTTACTTAGAAAATTCTTTCCCAGATTATACAATAATTTGCCCTCCCCCCCAAGTCTCTTATGGTTCCGTCTTAAACATAATTTAGTCTCTGATCATTCTGAATTCCCCTGCTTCCTTCCTACAGCCCCACCTGTGACTTCCTAGAACTCCAGCGCCGTTACCGCAGTCTCCTGGTCCCCTCCGACTTCCTGGCTGTGCATCTGAGCTGGCTGTCAGCCTTCCCGCTGAGTCAGCCCTTTTCCCTCCATCATCCGAGCCGTATCCAGGTATCTTCTGAGAAGGAGCCAGCTCTGGACACTGGTGCTGAGCCCGTCCCTTCAGACAGTGACCCTGCTTACAGTTCTAAGGTAAGCGTGTTCGGGTCCTGCCCCTTTCTCCCATTGGTGGAGGCTGAGAAAGCTCTGAGTATCTCTTCCTGCCACTCCTGCACAGGTACTGCTGCTCTCTTCCCCGGGATTGGAGGAATTGTATCGTTGTTGCATGCTCTTTGTGGATGACATGACTGAGCCAAGGGAGACGCCAGAACACCCTTTGAAGCAGATGAAGGTGAGAGCTGTGGTCTAGGAGGCAAGATGCAGTGATAATGTCCAGGTCCTGTCACATTGTCAGCAGCTCAGTTCCTGTTCACGGACTCATTGAAACACAGTTTCAGAGCTGAAATTACCTCTCGTTTTACCAGGAGCACAGCAGGGCTCAGAGATGTTCTTACTTGTCAGAGGGTTACGTGGCTGGTTCCGGTTCATGGGTGGAGACCTCCCCCCACACACTGCCATGTGGGCTCACCACACCCTGCTGCCTGTGTGCTCCAGTGGTGGCAGGCTGCCTCCCAGTGGGAGACCCAGGGAACTGGTGCTTCGTTTCTTATCCCTGATTTCTTCTTGTAGTTTTTGCTGGGCCGGAAAGAAGAAGAGGCAGTTCTGGTTGGGGGTGAGTGGTCTCCTTCCCTGGACGGCCTTGACCCCAAGGGTGACCCGCAGGTGCTAGTCCGCACTGCCATCCGCTGTGCACAAGCCCAGACCGGCATTGACTTGAGCGCCTGCACAAAGTGGTGAGTGGCTGCCCCAAGCTCTGGTCCGTGGGCCGGCTGTTGGCGAGACCATTCAGGCCACGCTTCTGCACCCTTCTCACCTGTTAGCTCTCTTCTGTTCCCTAGTCCTAGCTCCTCCCTCCCTCCCTCCCGCCCTCCCAAATGGTCACCTTGATCATGAGCATGACAAGGGAGGTGTATGTTGAAAGCCAGCTGACCCTCCCTAGCCCCCACCCAGCCACATTCAGCACTCCTTCTTGTTGTCTGGGCACCTCGGATAGTAAGTGTCTGCTTCCTGGTGTCTCCCCATTGACTAACCATTTCTTGAGGACTTGCTCTGTATCTTTTATGTTTGAACTTCCAAAGCTTGGCTTGCAGTATGTGCTCAGTAAATGACTGGAAACTGAAACAGTTGCTGTGAATGTCACAGGTCAATGCCTCATTTTTCCCTTTGCTGTGAGCAGGTGGCGCTTTGCCGAGTTTCAGTACCTGCAGCCGGGACCCCCACGGCGGCTCCAGACCGTGGTGGTGTACCTGCCCGATGTCTGGACCATCATGCCGACTTTGGAAGAGTGGGAGGCCCTGTGCCAGCAGAAAGCTGCAGAGGCAGCAGCTCCCCCAACCCAGGAGGGGCCAGTGGTAAGGCTGAGCCCTAAGAACAAGTGGGGAAAGTCAGTGCCCTGGCCCCTGGGCCCAGGGAGTCACCTGGCTTTTGTCACAGGAAACAGAGCCTACAGAACAGGCAGCGGATTCATCGGAGCCAGCAGCAGACACCTCGAGACAGAATGCGGAGAACCCGGAGGTCGCTGCACAGCAGGAAATGGACACCGATCTCCCAGAGGCTCCCCCTCCCCCTCTAGAACCTGCTATCATGGCACGCCCTGGCTGTGTAAACTTGTCCCTCCATGGCATTGTGGAGGACCGCAGGCCAAAAGAAAGGATCTCTTTTGAGGTAGGTGTAGGCGTCGGGAGGCTGTGTGGTGGGGTGCCGGCTGGCTGTGCGGTGAGGCCTTTCTGATGCTCACGGCCACTGCCGCCCCCTCCACCAGGTGATGGTGTTGGCTGAGCTGTTTCTGGAGATGCTGCAGAGGGATTTTGGCTACAGGGTTTATAAGATGCTGCTGAGCCTTCCTGAAAAGGTTGTGGCCCCACCTGAACCTGAGAAGGAAGAAGTGGCCAAGGAGGAAGAAGTGGTCAAGGAGGAGGCGGCCAAGGAGTCCAAGGATGAGGTACACAGTGAGGGCGCAGCCGCCGAGCCAGACGCCCCGCCGGTGAGTACCTCTGCCCCCAATGGGCGCTGGGCTGCACGCGGCAGCGCTGTTCTGAGTGCTGCTCTCTGCATGCGCCCCAGGACCGCGGTGTGTACGCACGTTCAGGGCACGTGGCCCTCGCATGGGGCTGCGCAGCTAGTGAGTGGTGTGTCCAGGGGAAGGGGAGCGGGCTTGGTGCGCAGGCAGCACCGGGTCTCAGGGAAGGAGAACACTCTGGAGTAAGGTATCTTACCCACTGGCTCACCAGAAAGCAGCGTGTTTAGCCCTTTCAAAAGCACATGGGACTTCTTGCCTAAATACTCTCAAGCAAACATAACTTCTTATGGACTGAGATGGACTCCTGAGGAGAATCCCAGGTGTCTGGGAATCGCCCTGCTCTGAAGCCTCGTATGTGTCTCATGTGTAAAGAAATATATCACCTGAGACGGTACATAGAGCTCTTGATGCGGTGCCTGGACGTGGTTGATACTCAGGATTAGCCATTGTTGTTGTTAGTGATTACAGGTGACAGGTCTCCGCATCTCTGTGTGCTTCCCCTAGAAGGAAGATGGGCTTTTGCCCAAACCCCCGTCTTCTGGGGGAGAAGAAGAGGAGAAACCCCGGGCTGAGGCGTCCGAGGACCTGTGTGAGATGGCCCTCGACCCAGAGTTGCTGCTGCTGAGGGACGACGGAGAGGAGGAGTTCGGTGTGTGGTGGGGAGACGCGTGTGGGTGGCAGCTCCCTGACTGGCTCCAGCGACGTGCTGTGAGCACTAGTGTGGCCTTGTGGTCCCCGCGCCAAGCTCACCTCGGGCTTTTGTAGCAGGGGCCAAGCTGGAAGATCCCGAGGTCCGGTCGGTTGCCTCGAACCAGTCGGAGCTGGAATTCTCGTCCCTTCAGGACATGGTGAGACCTGTTCTACCTCTCCGGCCACTGACCATGCTGCTCAGCAAGGCTGGCCAGTGTCTTTGCAGAGGGATACTTCTGCCAAATGACTTCTGGCATCTGTCAATTTGGCAAAAGACAAAATGCTTGGCTCATGGAATGGCACTTCATAGGATCCAGTATCTCCGTCAGGGTGAATCTGAGCGAGGTTATGCGGTCGAGGAGCACCGTAGGCTCCTGTGTGTGACAGCCCCTGGGTGAAAGTGCCCTGATAGGCCTTGGGTTATAGGCCCAGGGTCAGGTCTCCATCTAGAAGGTGTGCCTGCACGTGATTGTGTTAGCCAAGCAGCCTGAATTTAAAAGGGTTACATCCTTGGTGATTTAGCCGATGAGAGAACTATGGGTAAATTCTGTTCGTCCTTGTTTTTCTTGCAGCCCAAGGAGCTGGACCCCTCTGCTGTGCTCCCTTTGGACTGTCTTCTCGCATTTGTCTTCTTTGACGCCAACTGGTGTGGCTACTTGCACCGGCGAGACTTGGAAAGGATTCTGCTTACCCTGGGGCTCCGGCTCAGCGCAGAGCAGGTGCCTTCTCTTGCGTCCTCTCGGTCCTTTCTGAGGTGGCCTAAGGTGTGCACAGGCACACACAGCTCCCAGGGGGAACCAGCAGGCCCGAGTGCTAGGTTCTTGCACGTCCCAGGGGCGAGGGCCTGCGCCTTTTCATCGGACGGGACCTTGGGTGTGTGTTTTCTGTAGGCCAAACAGCTGGTCAGCAGGGTGGTGACGCAGAACATTTGCCAGTACCGCAGCCTTCAGTACATCCGCCCGGAGAGCGTGGACGGGGGGCTTCCCGAGGAGGTGCTCTGTGGTGCGTACCCGTGCTCTGCAGCCTGCTGGGATGGGGGCTGGCTGGTTCCTCCTCCTCACACCCGGCCCTGAACTCCTTCTTGCGGCCCCACCAGGAAACCTGGACCTGCTGCCTCCTCCTGGGCAAAGCGCAAAGCCAGGAGCTGCCCCTGTGGAGCACAAGGGCCTGGTGTCCCACAATGGCAGCCTTATCGATGTCGGGAACCTGTTGCAACGTGCAGAGCAGCAGGACAGTGGGCGGCTCTACCTGGAGAACAAGATTCACGCACTGGAACTGAAGCTGGGTGAGTGGGCTGAGCTGCGGGGACCTGTCGGGCCAGGCAGATGTGTGTCTTGGAGACCAAGGGGGAACCTTGCTCCTTAGGCTTCGGGCCTCTTGCTCTGGTCCGTAATTGAACAGCAGTCTTCCTGATGTGTCCCCACCAGAGGAGAGCCACCACCGCTTCTCAGCCACGGAAGTCACCAACAAGACACTGGCGGCCGACATGCAGGAGCTGCGTACCCGGCTCGCCGAGGCTGAGGACACGGCGCGCACGGCTGAACGGCAGAGGAACCAGCTCCAGCGGCTGCTGCAGGACTTCCGGAGGCGCCTGACGCCCCTGCAGCTGGAGATGCAGCGGATGGTTGAAAAGGTGAGCCCTTGAGAGAGCTCGTGCATCGGGGGCTCGGTCAGGGTGATGCCCATATGGCAGCCCCTTGCGCCCGTGCCCAGGTCCCCTCACCTTCTCCATCCATGGGAATCCGTCAGTCAGCAGCTTGCAAGCTCGTCTCCCAGGAGCAAGTGGGTAGTCGTCCTTCCCCGCTGGGTCCTGATTCCTGTTCCATCTGCTTCAAACAGGCTGACAGCTGGGTAGAGAAGGAGGAGCCAGCACCTAGCAACTGAGGGCCTGGTGCAGGAGCTGCCGTCCTGCGAGGTCAGCGATGGAGCCTGCTGGAGTTAGAGCCCTTTGGGTCCAGAAAGAAGCTGGAGCAGGACCTGGGAGCCATAGGCTGGGTGGCTGACCCGTGCTCAGCCTGTGTAGGGGCGCTCAGGCCGTCGGGTGGCGTCTGCCTGTGCTGTGTGGGACGGACGAGTGAGGAACTGGTTCCACTTACAACTAAATCTAACATCTGCACCCCTCGAATGTCATTTTGCCCTCTACCTTGGGGTTTCTCCTGGGGCCCTTTAGTCTTGTGCTTTCTCCTGTCCTCTTCCAGTTTAGAGTAAGACGGGAGGAAAAGGCTTTTCGACTATGTCATACGGTCTGATGCCAATAAACTGAAGAAACACACGGAATTTGGCTGGGGTGAGAGCCCCTTCCTCTGGATGGCACAAATCCTGCTAGGTTACAGGAGCAGGTTCTTGGGGGAAGGGTCTCCAGTGGCCTTTGCAGGAATGGAGTGAGTGCTAGCGAGCTCTCCTTGTGGGCTGTTTGCCAGTGAAGACTGTTCCAGCCACCCCAGACTTGCCAGAAGAAACCAGCACCTCTGCCCCCTGGCTCCCCGTGTTCAGAATGTGGTATTGGCTATGGCCCAGCCTTTTTCCCTGTTCCCCGTAAGTCTCGCCTCTTTCCATAATCCGTGGTTTCAGTTTGACTTTGTATATAAAATTGGTTTTTTTTTTTTTTGGCTTTTTGTTTTTTAAATAAACCAAAGTCAAAAACAAACCAAGTGTCCTCCATAGCTTTCCCCTTCTTCTTGGTTTGCCTGTGCTCCCACCCTCCCTCCTGGCCCTCACCAGCCTCCACAGGATAGAGCTAGTCACTTCTAGAAGGTGAGTGGGACGGTGGGAGAAGAGCAGCCCCTTGCACTGGGCTCCATGAAGGCTGATCAGGAGAGGATGGAGTTGGGGTCCTGCCAGCTCAACAGGGCAGCACTACCTGGAAAAACATCTGGCGTGCCTCTCCCCTCCTTGCCTTAGTTATAGCACAATAATACATGACAATTTTATTGAAAAGTTTACTTGAAAAAATAAAATTCCAAATATTCAGGTGAGACAAAGCCATTTGAGGCCTGTGAATCGGTCTGACATTTTTTTGTGGTAGGTTATTTACATGGATCGAGTCCACTGTAGCCCATTCCTAGGGAAACTATAAGACTTGGGGTCTGCCGCTGCACTTGACCTAAAGGATAGAAATGGGCTAAGTCAGCCTTTGTTGTCCCGGGAGGCTGTAGTGGGGCCGGTCAGGGCTGGAGGACCATGGCACTCACATTTCCCAGGGCAGGTGTGGCCCTCTCAGAAAAGCAGTGAAGTGGGAAAGCAGCAGGGTGGGTGGACTCCCCAGGATGGGTCTTGGAGGTAGGTGTCATCCCAACCACAAAGGTAAGGCTGAGACCGCAGGTGAGCTGAGGGAGCCTCCCTGGGCCGGGAGGCACTGGATGGTTCTGGAAATAACCCGCCGCCTGGGGTTTTTCTAGGCTGCTTACCTGTGCGCAGGCTCCTGCTCATGGGTGGGGAGGTAGCAGTTTGCCTGGGGCTCTGGGTGCTGGGCTCATCCCAAAGGGCTGGTGAGGTAGGGTGAAAGCCGCTAGCCCCACACTTCTGGGCAGGGCCTTTGCAGATGCCTGAGCCTAAGCTTGAAAAGGGCAAAGACTAGAGAGGCTGACTTGTATCCCAGGAGTCTTCCATGTGGTGGGACTCAGTCATCAGCCACAATAGAGAGGGCTCTGAGCTCGCTCAGTTTGGCTTCATTCTCCCGCTCCCGCTGCTCATCGGAGTGGCCGGGCTGGTCAAGCTGTTGGGTCAGGTCTCCAAAGATCTTATGCATTTCAGAGTAGTAGACGACCTGGGTGGGAGGCAAGTGGTCAGCAGGGGCTGGGTTCCCGGACACCAAGCTCCCACAGCACTAGTTCTAAGTTTCCTTCTATGTGGGCCCCAGAGCGGGATGGGAGAGGCCGATAGGAACGAGGTGGGGGCATGTAAGGAACCAGGGGCCCATCAGCAACTCTCAGATGACGGAGGGCTGCTTAGACCCAGGGCCTGAGCAGGCCCAGGGCCGGAGGACGGGCCATTTTTGCCTCAGTCTCCATCTCATGACCAAATGAAAGTGTGTTTCTAGGAATGTGTTCCACACTATTCAACACCCCTAAACCTTATCAAGTTGCCTTTGGGGAGAAGGAACTGTACTACTCTAGAAACTCGGAGTGCCATTACTGGCAGGGCCAGGCCAAGCAGTAAGTTTGGTGGCAGGGCCACAGCTGAGCTGCTTCTGAGAAAGTGGCTCCCACAGCTGGGTTTGAGGGGGAGCTAAATCAAGGCCTTCACATCCTGCTGTCACCTCAGTGGACAGGGGCCTGGGCTAGTGCTGGGGGAGGGCAAGGCATGGCCTCCCCACCCCCCACTCCCTGCCCAGAGCCGCACTGCGTGGCTGAGTCACGAATGCTCACTTCTCCAGTGACTAATGGCAGTGCAGCTGCGGGAATGGGCGGCTGGTGTTGACGAGACAGCAATGCCCTGTGCCACCCCACGGCCTGGTGACAGGGCATCCTAAGCCCCCAAACTGCTTCACCCTGGGCACTCCAAAGCCTCATACTCTGGAGCTTCCTCCCCGAGCAACAGGATGGACGGGGCAGGGCAGCCTTCAGGGGCCTGGGGGCTGGCAGCGAGTACTGACTGCGCAGAAGGGAAGGTACAGGCTCCTGAAACACAGTCCAGGCCCAGCAGGGTGAAGATGCTGGAAGGAACCCCTCACCTCCGGGGCAGTCCTCCGGGGCTGGTGCGGGAATATCTACCTAGCTGTGCACGCTCGCTCTCTGCCTCATTCTCCCCTGGCGACCAGGGATATAGTCATTAATGAGTCCCAGCTCCAACATCAATCCTGCTCAGGGCTCCTGATTCCAAGTACGCGGCCCCATGGATTTGGGTGCTCTCTATGGATGGCAGGTGGGGAGGAAGGAACCAGGCTTTTCCTTGGGCGCCTGTGATTGTGGACGCTACAAGGGTCGACAGTGTCCACTGGAGGGCGCCAAACACCCAGGCCAAGAGCAGACATGGGCTGGAGGGCCACCAGGAGGCCCTGGGCCTGTAGCTTTGTGACCCGGTGGGGACGTGGAGCACCTGCAGTCAGCTGGGGGGTCCCACGTGGAGGACACCTCTTGGCTTTGGCACCTCAACCTCTTCTCTTTCACAAATGGGGGCTAATCCCTGCTAATGCCTGAAAGACAGCAGCGTGCTGGGTATGAGACGGGCAAAGGCTACACCCGTCACACTCTGTCCTTACACCCTTGAGTAGCGGGAGACACACGGCTGGCCTGTCTGACCCTCCAACTGCCTGGTCCCAGTGTTACTACTGTGCATGTCCACCCACGCCCGACCTGCCTTTCCCAACGGAAGGTAAGTGCATCAGGCACCGGAAGGGACCCTGAGCAAGGCTCTCCCCAGGGTCCAAGGGTCGCTGAAAGTCAAGACACCTCGTGGTCTCCTGCCAAAGGAAGAGGAGGAACGCGGGTGGAGATGTGGGGTGGGTGCAGGGTGCTCAGAAAATAGCCTTCACCCCGTAGCCTCTGTCCTGACTGCCTGAGCACACCAGGCATAGAATCTGCCAGTCACAGTGAGGTGGTTCCTTCTTGCTGCTCATGGTAAAATATGAGAGAGAATTTGAGAGAACTGTTCAACAACAAAGAACTCTGTCCTAGGCTGGCATTAACCAAAGAGCCATGTAGGAACCAAAGAGAAGTCCCAGCGAACGACCAGAGGCCCCTGGCTTCTACTGGGGTGGTGCCAGGGCAGGGCGGGGGTGGGGATGGCTGTCTTGGCAGAGAATGGCTAAGGCCCCTTCCGGTGTGGGAAGTGGGGGCTGGCATGAGACATGCGTGTGACTGCCCTGAGGGAACGTGCTGGCCAGTGTCCGGGCAGGTGGGAGCGGCTTTACCTGCGCACGGATCAGGGACTCAAAGCTGGGCTGGAAGTAGTCGAGTCGGCTGTTGTGGAACCGCGGCATCTCCTCCAGGAGCTGCTTGTTCTTGGCCTCGAAGTCTTCCCGCACGGGCCGAAGCTCTTCTCGGGCCTGGGGAGCAAGACCCTGGCTGTCACAGCTGTCATTGGTTTACCCGGTATCCCTGGTGAGGGCGCTGGGTGTGGGGGTTGGGGGGGTGTATCAGGGCAGCTGGTGTCTTGGCCCCCAGGTGGAGGAGGAACTTGCCACGCAGGACACATGGGCCGCTGCCATGCCCCACCCTCCTCGGTACCTGGTGGAGTTTGGCCAGCACTGGCCCCGTCTTCTCCTTCTCCTCGTACTTCTCCACCTTGGCCTGCAGCCTCCTGTAGTCCTGCAAGGCCTGCTCCCGCCGTTTCACCGCCATGTTGAGACTCGGGAACACACTGCCGAACCTGCCGACACAGCCGGGTCGGATGACGGGCTGGCAGCTCATCGTTCACTCCAAAGTACATGCTGAGTGCCTACTAAGTGCCAGACCCTGTTCTAGGTCTTGGGGTGTCGTTGTGAACGAGAAAGGTGAGGCTCTGGCCCTCATGGAGCTCATTCTGTCTTAGGGTGAGGCCAGGGAAAGAACACAGGGCTAAGGGTCATGCCACTGGCCTGAGTAAGACACAGTGGGTCAGGAATGCATGATGCCACTTATGCTGCCACTGTCCCTCCCCGGCCACCTCATAGGACCCGCCCCACACTACAGAGACCTGCAGTGGAGCATGGCAGAGCTGAAGACTCCCTTCTTTTTAAAGAATGAAAGAAACTGAGGCCAGAGCAATGACATGTCTAAGGTCACAAGGAGGCAGTGACGGCTCAGCAAAGAACTCGAGTGTCCCGTTCTGCCTGGTACCTCGCCACCACCTCAGACACCACCAGCAGATGACAGAACTGCAATCAAAACCTACTCCCGGGTGGTGATCATTTTGCAACATATATAAATGCCGTATCACTATGTTATACACTTGAAACTAATATAATATTGTATCAACTATCCTTTAATAATAAAAAACAACACTTCTAATAAAGAGGTTTCTAAGAAGCAAAAACAAAACAACACTAAAAAACCAAACACAAAAAAACAAAAGACTGCACGCAGGTTTTCTGGAATAGGACAGGAGGAGATGGGGCAGACAGTGCTGTCAGCTGCTGGAGGCCACGGGGGCAGGTGTCTACCATGCAGCTGGTGGAGACCTGGCCCCACAACGGAGGAAAATGACAGTGCAGTGGTTATCTGGGGTGGAGAAGCCCGGAGTGGGTAACCCAGGACCAGAAAAGTCAGTTCCTCCAGGAGCACCCCAGACAAGATGAAAGATGAAGATGGGGGCATTGCTGATTTCAGTTTTGCACCAAGCTCAGAGCCAGGAGTGCGTATGAGCTCATGGGTCACCTGTGGGTAGTTTAGATACCATGTATTGATTTCCGAGTCTGCCTCTCAGAGAGACATGATCATGAATTTGGTTTTTAAAAGCCTCAACAAGTCAAGGGTACACATGATGTAAGAGTAATGAATACTTTTGGGGTGGCCGGATGGCTCAATCGGTTAGAGAGCGAGCTCTCAACAACAAGGTTGCTGGTTCAATTCCCACATGGGATGGTGGGCTGTGCTCCCTGCAACTAAAGATTGAAAACGGCGACTGGACTTGGAGCTGAGCTGCGCCCTCCACAACTAGATTGAAGGACAACGACTTGGAACTGATGGGCCCTAGAAAAAACACACTGCTCCCCAATATTCCACAATTGAAAAAAAAAAAGAGTAATGAATACTTTCGCCAAATAATACAGAATAGAAACTTCACCAAGGCATTAAATGCCCAAACAAAGCTTTAGGTCCAGGCAGATTTTGATGAAACAAAGGGCTTATCCAAGAAAGGCAACTTAAAATGAATTCTAACTTAACAGTGTCTCTGTAATGGGCTCATGCCCTAGCTAGAAATGCAAAAGAAGTGGGCAAGACCATGCAATGTCTCCGAAGCCTCAGTCACATGCCCCTTCACATAGTAATCAAGTCAATATTTTTTAATGACTGATTTGCCAGGCAGAAGATGTAGGCCTACTCAGCGCTGAGCAAACTGGCTGCGGGGACCAGCCAGCTCCAGGACAAACCTCCCCCGGGGTAGGTCCGAACAACTGACACCATAGGGAGGAGCAGTTGCTAGGATGGGGTCTCAGCTGCTAGGAGAGCCCCTACCCCTTCCTGGGAGGAGTGTGATCAGCAGCTGAGAGGCACGTGGCTCAAGGGAGCAGGTGCAGTTGGGCCTGAGAAGCCACCATGCCACCGCCCCCTCTACCGTAGCTGGACAAGGGGCCACCAGCAGCCACCTTTATTGTCTCATTAGAAGCAACCCGCTGCTTGGGTGGCCTCAATGCCTGGGCTTCGGCCGTCCACCTGCTGGCTGTCGGATGCAGGGCAGGTATGAGCACAGAGACGGGAGAAGAATAAGGCAGACAGGAAGCTGCAGGTGGAGCGTTCCCTGGCCCTGCCACAAGCCCACCCCTTCGAGTGGATGTCCTCAGGAGAAAGGGCACACCCTGAAGGAAGCCCTGTGCATGCGGAGCAGCCCTAGGTGCAAGGCGGGATTATCACCATGCTGGCTGGTCAAGCAGCTCTCGAACCCTCTGACCCCCTAGCACTTGTGCGTTGGCTCGTCCTCATAACCCATTTCCCTCAGGTGTTAACCAGGGGTAACTTCCGGGGCCAGGGTCTGATACACCAGGAAAGCTGACTAAAGGCGGGACTGGATCCTGTGTGGACAGGAAACAAGACCCCCAACCTCAGGGCCGCGTCCTGAGCCCAGAGGCGTGAGTGGGGCATGGATCCAGGGTTCCTGAGATCCATGCAGTGCCAGGCAACCCTCAGGGCATGGGCGGCGTAAGAGAGGCTGTGTCTGTAGGATGCTCCCTTCAGCCTTCTAGAACAAGAGCACCTGCCCTCTGTGAGGAGGACGTGGCTGCAGTGGGAACGGGCCCCGTTGCTGTTGGACCCTCCAGGAAAGCCCTTTCTTCACCATAACTTCTGCCTCCCACAGCGGCACCCGTCAGTCATGGAGGCCATGGAAGGCTCAGCTGGCTTAGTTCACTGTACAGGGATCACCAATCACTTAGCACCCAGGGCTGTGGGCCCTGGCTTCGGGACTCCTGCGGGATAAGGGCAGGGGCCACGCCCTTCTCACCTTACGGTGGGGGAACTAGGTTGGCTGACGAGAGCCTGGGGGACCAGGGCTCTGTAATCCCTGGCCTCGGGTTACTGCCTGCTGAGGCCGCACCTCTCATTTATTACTTAGAAGCAACAGAAAAAACTGCCAGCTCCATGTGTCGGACATATAAATAAACAGCAGGGTGCTGTGCGCGAGGAGAGGAACTCGTCCCTCAGCAGGGTTCCCCCGACCCCCCATGTGGGTGCTTTACTGCTCTCCTCCACTTTGAGGTTGGGGAGGGAAGCTGCAGGGAGGTGAAGTTGAGCACAGGCTGGTCCCGTGCCTGGACCCTCCCAGACATGCCCCTTCGACCCTACAGAGGTACCCAATGACTTTGCCTGGCAAGGATGGGGGGACCCTGCTCTCCCTGAGCTATGAAGTCCGCACTTGTACTGGGCTGCCACAGAGAACCAAGGCTAGGCAGTCAGACGCTCTGTGCCCAGCTCCCCACCCATCAGTAGGCAGGTGAAATAGGAAGGCCTCGGGCCACGGCCCCAATAGATTCTCTGCCTTCCACACACAGCTCAACTCGCCTCTTCAGCCACTGACACTCCCTCTCCCTCCTGAGCACTGACACCGCCATTCCAAGAGTTGGGTCCAGCGCTCCCTTGCCCCAAGTGGGGAAACAGGCTCAGAGGAGCAGGGACCTGGCCAAGGCGACAGGCCTGGTCGGGGCAGGCTGGCACTGCCCGTCTAGCACTTTCCCGGCTCTATGGCACACCACCACCCTGGCAGGTGTTATACCGGTCCATTTCCTTGAGAATGCTGGCATGGCTTCTATACCACACCATACGCTCCTAAGCTCTGTCTATCCTCAAAGATGGGAGAACGGGGCCAAGCCTACGTGTTCAGGTTCAACAGCAAACTGCCTCCCCTGGGTAAGCGTGGGGTGAAGAGGCAGTGAGAGAGGGAGGAGGGGAAGGGGGAGGCAGAAAGAGGCCGGCTGGGAGGTGGGCTGGGAGCAGCCGGCCCTGGTGGGGAATGCCTGCCATTCTTCAATCTGTGCCCACACAGCCGGGATCTTCCACCCACCAGGAAAGGGAAATTGAAAGCATCCCCATCCGACCATGTGAACATGGCCCAGAGACTCTGGGATTAGAGGCCGAGCCCCCTGGGGGGAGGCTGGGGGCGGTGGGGTGGCCATGTGGCAATGTTCTTCATCAGAGGACAGGAAAGCTGCAGTTTCCTGTTTCCGGTGCTGGGGTCCCTGGGAGCTGCTCTCCTGGCAAGAGGAGGCAACAGGCAGTGCCGGTTTTATGTGGTCGGGGGAGATCGCATGTCGGCTCTGGGATGCGCAGAAGCCAGCCAGGGCAGCCAGGCAGGCCCGGGGCTCACACAGAGGTCAGCGGATCTGCTGCGGAGACGGTGCCGCCCCCTCTGCCACTCACCCACCTTCCTGGCAGGTGGTGGGCTGCGAGGGTGGTGGGAAGCAGCCGGGATTTCTCTCCACTTGGCTCCAGAAGCCAGGCGTCAGATTTCAAGGCCGCCTCGTTGGTTGTGAAATCGAGACAGGAGTCAGTCCCCCAGTTCTCTGAGCTGGTGTCCCCTGCTGAGCTCTGCCAGCCGTGGGTGCCCATGGCAGCCTGTGTGGTAGCCCCTGGACCCCCATGGGCAGGTTCTACTCTGCCCATGGTCCTTCCCACCCAGTTGCTCACGTGACCCTGTGACCTGGGGCTGAGCAAGGATTGCAGGCCAGGGGCCCGGGGAAGGAGCAGTGGTGCAGGGGTGAGGGGAGAAAGCCCTTCCTGCGCCAGGCTCAGCATCCCCCCAGTGGTGGAGCCTCCAGACAGCCCCTGGCTTAGAAAGAGTTTTCCCTGAGCCCAGCCCTTCGACCTGAACAGGGAGTGAAGAGCTCAACAACCTCAGCACTAGAGGCCGGAGGATCAAAACCTGCTCTGTCATCTCCCTCTGGGCTCTGACCCAGGCTAATGGTAATTAGCGGAGCCTCATTACCCGGGCCCTGGTGAGGCAACTGCCAGGGACCACCACAGAGAGGTAATAAAGTGCAGCTGCCGGAATGGAGCGGAGCCCTTCTAGGTCAGAGGCTGCCTGGGAGAGGCCAGGGAGGAAGATGAAGCGATTCGGGAGCTTCAAGGCAAGGCCCAGCCTCTTAGGGGACCCGGGGAATAGGCCTGTCTGATCACTGACCAGAGCCTGCCTGACAGAACAGGAGTCTCACAGAAGAATTCTGACCCTCACAGGTCATGAATCAGGGGACCTTCCCAGGCGGGACCTCGCTGCTGCGCCCTTCCCCAGGGGCGGCCACCCCCACATTTCAAAAGCCGAGTGCTGCAGGCAGCTGCTCTCCCAATCCGCCGGAGAGAGATGAAAGGCCTTGCTCATCTCCGCGGAGGGCTGGCCAAGATCTCTGCTAGCTTAATTCAGCGAGCTCTGCTCCCACTGGTCCTCACATAGGAACAAAGGGGAAATGGCAAAATGACCCCTGGAGCAACGGCCGGCTGCTGAGGGGACCACAAGTGCCCTGCCATCCGTCCCTGAGCGCGTCGGGGTGATGACGGGCCACCGAGCACGGAGCCAGGGTTTCTGTTGAGTTTGTCATCCCCACGTGAGTCTGGAGACAGGCTACTAGAAATGATGTTCCGTCCCCAAGTGACCTGTTGACCTGCCTCCCTAATAAGCGCCCTGAGCCTAGTCCCCTGAGGCCCATGGTCCCCAGATGACCTTTACTCACTTTTTTAAGGGTTCAATCACAGTCTTTTGAATCTGGTTCACCTGTCAAAAGAAAAGCCCAATGACATCAAAACTGGGGGGAAGCCAGATTTTTCCTAAAGGGAGAGGCCCCTCATTCCCGAGAAGAGGAAGGAGACCTGTCAGGGGTACCCAGAGAACCCTGCAGGTTGGGGGCCAGAGCAGGACAGGCGAGGCGGGCAGCCCTGACTACAGCTGGAGTGGGGCAGAAATGGCAGCCGGGAGCCTGAAGGGCCACAGCAGCACCTGGTCCTTGCCTCTGGTCAGTTCTTGTCCTACCAGCTGTCGTCTGCCGAGGCCGAGACTGGCCTTGCTCAGGGAGGAGGCCGGGTGGGCAGAGATGACCTGCGTCTCCCGCGTGGCCTCAGTGTGACTGATGTGAGCTCATGGGAACCCGGGGAAGCAGGTCACAGGGCTGGGAAAGAGCTCACAGGGCTTGGGCACAAGGCATCCAGAGAGGAGCCTGAGTCCTGGTAAGGACTCCACGCAGGAGCTCCTCCAGACAGTAGCCACGAGAAGGGGGAGGGAGATTCAGACGCCAGTCACCTTTTCTTGGTTGAAGGCGTCCATCCGTTTCATGGCCGTGTCCAGTGCTGTCACCATGTTCAGAAAATCCTGGTCTTGCTCGCAGAGGGGATTGGACAGCAAGTCCAAGGATATCTTTACAGCAGATTTGGACATAGCTGTAAGAAGTCAAAGCTCTGTGAACTTGTGAAGAAACAGGCTTCCAGGCTTTGTCCTCAGGACTCCCTGTTCTCCCTCAGTCCAGAGGCCTGCCCCCAGGTGACCTCCACCCATCCAAACCACCAAGTACTACAGAGCCACAGGACACTAGTCCTATTGCATAACGTTCATTCCTGACCATCTGACACTGTTCTGGGGAGCTCTTTTGGACAGCTTTATCTGTTGCAGTGACATTGTGCCAAACTCTGGGTTATAACAGAGTCGTCTGGGTGGGAAGCTGTAAGAAGTGCAGACTTGTAGCTCCAAACATTCTAATTCAGTAAGTCTGGAGGCATTAAAAAAACAAAACAAAACACCTCTCCAGGTGGTTGGGAGGTGCAGTGCGGTTTGGAGGACAGAGGAACATAGTATGCCACCCCAGGGTGGCAAACCTACTGTAAAGAGCTAGACAGTCCAGATTTTAGGCTTGGCGGGTCACATGGTGGCTGTTGCCACCCCTCAACTCTGCCACAGACAATACCTAAAGAGTGGGTGTGGCTGTGTCCCAATAAAACTTTATTGACAAAACAAAGCTAGATTTGGTATAGTGAAGCAAGCCCTGGTTTCAATGACACACAGTAACGAGAATGAAAAGAAGCAATAGGTCAGAGCATTGCCCTTACTGGAAAGGCAGTGGGGAATGATAAAGAAAGATGCCATTCAGCTAACTCAGAACTGACTTCAAAAACAATAACAGACAGACTCCACAAGCAGACCCTTGGCTTGCGACACACGTAGTTTAGAGAAACTGCGGGCCAGGAGGGAGGGTGGTCATGTTCAGACGTGCCCATGTCCTCTGGATGGGCCTGGCCCGAGGCTCTGTGGCACAGACCACAGAAGCCAGCACTCCACCCAGCTGTGGTGGCTGCTGCTGTGCCCGGGAAGAGGGGTGAGTCGGGATCTGCAAGTGAAGAGTGACTTCAAGCCACGCCTCAGGGACATGTGTTGGGTATCTAGTAAGAGCACTTATTTCCAAGCCAGCCCTAATGTGACTGAGGGACAAGGGCATTCACCTGGGTCCCACCCTGTCCTGGCCAGGATCGGGAGACGTGCCACCTACCCAGGTCAGCATCGGTGCTCTTCTTCATGTCCTTTTGCAGCCTCCTGGTCTGCTCTTCCAGCCTGCAAGGCAGGGGCACAGGCCTGGCACCTGGCATTGCCAACTGGCTGTTGGCCCCATTTCTTCCCATCTACCCGAGGGAAGCCCAACCTGACACTCTGGAATGTCTGTCAGGGGGAGAACAGCCCCTTCTCTGTGGGGCTGTTCTGAAGGGCCACTACAGCTCTGCATGAGGCTAAGCACCCACAGGCGACGAATTAACGACTGTCATACAGCCATCAGTTGGGGGGCAATTTCTGGCAGGTGGTGAACTGAGCTGCCCTCGGCTGCCAGGGACCAGCCCACTAACGGGTGGTGAGCAGACAAAACCATTCTGGAAGTGAGACCTGGCAGAAGGCTGTTGCCCTTCTCTGACCCTCCCCCACCCACAGCCTTCTGGGGTTTGACACTCACTGCTGGAGTTTTCCATACTCCCTTTCAAAGTCTCTCTCCACCTGTAACGAGATAGATAACTCAATCACTGGAGAAATGACAATATGCTGGAAAAAATCTACCAGTCTCCCAACACTCCCTCCACGCCCTCCCCCTTCTGAGGAAACAACACCGTCCAGTTCACACAGGCAGCAGCAGGGCATTAATGACACAGTACCCCTGTGTTCCCAAATTAATTAAGTGCTTGATTTAGGGCGAGAGACTCTCCTCCTAGATGCGCCAGCCAGACAAGTATCAGCAGATTGTGGCTCCGTTCTTCCACCACAGGCAGTGAGGTGCGAAGCTGTGGTCCCTCTTCTCACCCTCCCCTCCTGTGGCAGGTGAGCTGCTCAGAATGTGCCAGATCCGCAGCCAGGGGGCCAGGCCGCAGGGCAGAGAGCAAACGGGCAGGTCTGAGGCCCCAGAAGGTCACCTCCCTGTCACCGGTTTCCTCACAGGTCCTTCCACCTGCTAGGAACAGGGTGGACCCAGAACGATCATATACCTGTCTCTGGGCACTGGGACGGACCAAACACAAATACTATTACTCCTGGCTCCTGCAAGGCTCTCTACGTTCCTCATTAGTTATCGGATTTGTCCAATGCCAGCAATATTTAAACCGAACGGGTGTGAGTCCTGGACCCAATTCTGCCGCCTACATGTCAGGTGAAGTCAAGAAAGTGACTTGTACATCCTTGCCTGAATTTCCTCCACTGTAAGACGGGGCCTTGGCAATGGCTCTCGGCGGGCGGGGGGGGGGGGCTGTGAAGTAAGTGACATCTTAGGGCCTAAAGGAGGGGACGAGGAGATGTTTCTCCTTCTTTCTCTTCCATAGAGGCAGTACCACTTCCTGGCTGCCTTGTGGAGCCTCTGGGCTGAGGCTCTTGGAGAAGTAAAAGCAGCTACATTCACCGAGTGCTCCCTGCGAGCTTCCACGAGCAAGGCCTCCTCCTCCACAACGCAGCCAGGAGGCAGGGGTACTTAGGGCCCTCACTGCACTGAGGTGGTCACGGGGGCAGAGGTGAAGTTACCTGTGCAGGGTCAGCCAATACGAGGGGCCGAGCTCCCAGGCCTGTGCTCTTAACTGTCATGCCACCAAAAGGGAGAAAGACGTTTGCTGAGGAATTAAAGCCGTGACCTAAGAAAGATGGTTTCTTGGCTGCTCCCCTGAGACCCCTGCCAGTGAGAGTCCTACATCCTGACTTTCACTCTCGTTCCAGGTTGAAGGTCAGGGAGTACAAATTTCCAGAAACTGTCAAAGCCCCACTGCTCTTCACCGGCAGGCCCTTCCATCAACGGTGCCCCAGGGAAAGAGTATTCTACACCCTAATGACGTCACACTCCACGTTTGGATTTAGGTAAACTCGACAAAGTCACAGAAGAGCAGGACATCATTCAGGCCAACAATTTCATGTTACACATGAGGAGAATGAGGCGCAGAGAGAGGATGTGACTGATATATAAGGACGCAGGGCTGCTGAGTGGCAAAGCAAGGCTGGGACTCAGACTCCTAGTTGAGGTCTTTTTAAAAAACTACGTGCATTCACCCCACAAGCATTTAATGAGCACCTATGAAATGCAATGCATTCTGCCAGGTGCTGGGGATACCCTGGTGTATAAGACAGACATAGGCCTTGGTGGCGGAGACCCCTCTCCCTCTCACACACACACACACACACACACACACACACTGCAGTTGGTGGGAAGCCCTGTGGAGGGCGTAGGCAGGTGCAATGAGAGAACGACATGAAGCCGACTCAGCCGACTCAGCTGAGGTCCTCATGGCACGACAACGTGTCACCTTCTGAACTGGAAAATTTAGAAGTAGGAACACGTGGTCTTTTCCTTACTTTATGATCCTAGCGTCTAGAACCTTACACCAAGCTGTGAGGTAAAGCTCACCATTGGTTATTACCAGATTATTGACTATATTCCCCATGCTGTTCTTTACATCCCCGTGACTATCTTGTAACTACCAACTTGTAGTTCTTAATGCTTTCACCTTGTAATAACTGTGTATGGTGTCAGGCGGGTACTAGACTTATTGGGAGAGCACTTCATAAATTATATAAATGTCTTAACCACTATGCTGTACACCTGAAACTAGTATAAAAATAATATTGAATGTCAACTGCAACTGAAAAATTAAAGACTATAATACCAAAACAAACAAAAAAACCTAACATGGTGCCCCAGCCTCCTATCCTACAATCTTTCCCCCTTTTCAGCAAACCCACTCTTTCTCTATCTAGGAACCCAACATTTTCATCATCGCCTTCCTTATGACCCATCAAAAGCTGCTCTTACGAAAAAGTTCACAATTCACTCCTACTGAAAGCACACACTGGGGTTGCCAAAAAAATGTGTCCACATGACCTGTATTCATCTTTTGTTATCGGTATATATTATTACAATTTTCATACACTTTTTTCCTTTCTTAAAATGTGTATATGTTTTTTCTGGCACCCTCTGTATATATGCCCACTAAGAGTTTAAAGTGTTACCTACTGCAAGGAATTTATAATTGCACAGGATTCAGAGTCATAGCTAAAGGTCTGTGGTGCGACTTCAGGTGGGAGATTTGTTCTGGAGCAAAGGGGCCTCCCGGGACCCTTCAGTGTCTGCACTGAGGTTGGTCAAGTCAAGCCTTTTCTCCAACAGCGCTGGGAGGAAGGTGGGGAGAGGAACAGGCAGAAACAGATAAAACATGAACTGAGACTATTAGGTTGGTGCGAAAGTTAACTGTAGCTTTTGCAATTATTTTTAACCTTTTAAACCGCAATTACTTCTGCACCAACCTAATAACTGTGCAGCATTAAAAACATTTCCTAACATTTCTGCGTCTCAGCTTCTTGTCTAGTAAAACGGGATATTGTATCTGGCCTCGCCCCACGTAAATTTCAGGGGCTGACAAGGAAATGGGGTAACAGCATCAGCCTCCCAGGTCTGATGGGGGGATTGCAGCAGTAGGTGTGGGGCGCCGAGCAGGGAGCCTGGCCCACGGATGGACGGCATTGCCTTGCTCCTCCTCCACACCGGGGCAATGAGAGGACCGTTGCACTGTGGGGGCAGACTGGTTTGTGACTCTGGCGGAGAGGAGAAGCAGCGCAAAGCATGTGGCCCACGGACAGCGAGGATACCCCCGATTTGGGCTAAGCGTGAAGCCCTGTGCCTGGGGGCTGTGCTGGGGCCTCCCTTCCGGAACACTTCTCCTTTCCTGCTTCGTAGGATGTGACAGCTGAGCATAGTCTTTACATAGCAAAAGTGGTTTATCGCCCCAAAAAAGATGAAATTAAAAATT
The DNA here is from genome assembly GCF_964194185.1 of Rhinolophus hipposideros. Classification (NCBI taxonomy): domain Eukaryota; kingdom Metazoa; phylum Chordata; class Mammalia; order Chiroptera; family Rhinolophidae; genus Rhinolophus; species Rhinolophus hipposideros. The sequence goes on along the minus strand of NC_138062.1, from coordinate 43,635,886 downwards.
AAAATGAAAGATGTCTTGGCCAGAATGCAGCTCTCCTGAAGATTAAGAACACAGACTAGGTGCTCTGAGGGGGGAGGCGGGCGCCTGCCAGCCCGCCCGAGCTGCAGCCCTGGCTCCCGGCGCTCTGTCGCAATCCCTGAGTGTGCTGATGTGTGTGGGATGTCAGAGCACACCTGGTCTCCCTGGCTGGGACTGCTTGGACTTGCACAGAGAAGGACTGCAGGTTTCCTAAGGGGTTGGATCATTCTGGTTGATGAGAAACTTGAGGTCTCACACTAGAAGCTGGGACGTGTTGGGGTGGGAGCTTGGTCCTTGGACTTCATGCCGCTCAAGGCCACCCGATGGCCTAAGAGAAGGTCATGAACGTTTCACCTCCTCTGCTTCTGGTAGCCAGGTGTGGGCTGCTGCTATGGCTCACAGTCCTGAGGTCTCTCTCCTTCACTGGGGAAAGATCCCGAGGGATACCACCAGGATTCTAGCCCCTCAGAGGGGAATACAGGGACACACCGGGGTCTCATTCCAAGGTCTATCCATCCTGAGGGAAAGAGCCAAACACAAAAGATCTGAACATCTTTGAATGCTTGATGCCTCTGCCAAAAAGGCAGCTGGACCCCAGTCAACAATGCAAGCGTAAACACATGTGCGGGGCTGTCAGCAGGTCATGGCGGGCGGGCGGGTGGGGGGGGAGGTGAGGTTAGCGCAGGGAGAATCAAGCACGGGACAAGCGCCTCAGCAGCAGCCCGCTGCCTGCCTTCTAGAAAGCTCAGGGTGGAAGGGAGGGAATGGACAGCTCACCGCTCTCCCCAGTGCCGAGCCAGGCTGGCATGTGACAGGAGCTCAGGACTTGTTCACTGAATGAATGGGCTGAGTTCTCACCCAAACCTACACTCCTGGTGAAGTAGAAAACGAGGCCAGCTGAGAAGGCCCTCTGTAAGGTTGCTCGTGGGGGGAAGAAAGCAGCCTCCCTCTGGCACGTTACAACAGGACAGGAGTGGGGCTGAGGGCCCCTCCACTTTGCACCTGGAAATCTTTCTCAAGTGAAGGTTCCATGTGGTGGGGCTCTCTTCTGCCTGACTTCCCAGAGCACACACCTAGCTAGGAATCTAGGCGTGTGCTTTCCTCTGTGTGCAAGACCCAGGGCAACCCTCGCTTCAGAGGGCTCTCCCAGCCTCCCAGGCTACGGAGGGAAGCACAGCTTCTTTTAGCCACACTGAGCTGCTCCAGCTACTTTATGGGACTGGAGTGGGGGGGGGCAGAGGGGAATGACGGTGGGGAGGTGGGGGGCTTCTGTTCGTCCATTTCAGTGCCACTGGTCAGCGCCTGCAGAGAACCTGCCATTCCAGCCACAGCCGTGACGATAATGGAATCTGCGTTAATAACCTGGGCACAGGAGAACGGTGAGGGCAGACACACAATGCTTTCTTTGTGTCTGACAGTTAGGTGCCTTGAGCCAAAAACCTCCCGAAACTCCCTGAAGATAACATGAGCATTTCTTCCCATGACAGGGGAGCCGTGACTTTCAATAACCCAGTCAGCCCCATCTGCTCCCCTCCCTGGAAGTGCCTGGATACGAACAACAGAGTGTGTCACCACTGTTGGGGGCAGCTGCGGAGACGCTGAGACAGCCCCAGCCTGGTTGGGGGGTGAGGGGAGGCCTGTGGGTGGCGGGCGAGACGCTGAAGAGGCAGGGTCTTGCTGCAGACACTTCCGTGCCGCCTAGGATTTGAGGAAGCCAATAACTCTGTCCCAGCCTGCACTTCACGCACTGGGGAATCTAGCTGCTGGGACCAGCAGAGTCCTTGGTGGTTTATAAAGAGTTAAACTGATTGTCTTTCTGCGATGTAGTCAGGATTTATTGAGGTCTTACTACGTGCCAGGCACTGTGTGAACTGCTTCCTATACGTCACCTCACGTGAGACTCATCAGACATCAAGGCCACAGGTCCCAGCATCCCTCTCCCTTTATAAAGGAGAAAAGTGAGGCTCAGAGAGGGTGAGGAACTTGCCTAAGGTCACACAGAGCACACCAGAGCCAGGATGGAAATCCAAGCAGGGAGCCTTCTGAATCCGGTTTCTCACCCAATACTTGAGGCCCAGTGTGCTGGGGGGGGGGGGCGGGGAGAGCTGATGCCACAGTTAAGGACCACAGTTCCATCCCGAGCGAGAGAGACTGACGCTAGGAAGGGGAGAGGGAGCCACAGCCCACGGAGGGCCACACAGGCGAGGCTTTTCTCAGGCTGTGCATCTGCCCTGCCCCTGGGGAGTCCCTGCCGCTCCTCAGACTAAAACACCCACAGATCTTTCCATCAACAAACTCTGGCAAAGGAGCTAGACACTGCATTGTAGCTCAGACTTTTCTGTGGAGGACAGGCCACCTTGCTCAAGGTTGGGGAGTTGGGTTTTTTGTTTGTTTGTTTGTTTTGCTTCATTGTTTTTTGGCAGTGAATGTTGGGAAAAGAAGACCCTTCTCCAAACCACTTCCCTTTCAGATCGGCCCTGGATTAAACTCTGGAGACTCGAAGCCACACCTTCCCACTGCCTGGAGCCGGCCAGAGCTCAGCGTTTGTACGCCCAGATCCTCTGTGCTTCAGCCGAGAGCCCCACAGATGGTCAGCCTCTGCATGGGAGGTCAACTCTCAGTCTGTCCTCGGCCTGCCTTGGCTTGCGAAGGAGAGGGCTCTTTCAACATGGGCCAATTTCCTTTTAAGTGACCTAACTTTGGACTCCCCAAAGATAGAGCCATTGGTCAGAAGTGTGCTGAGCTCCCCTTCCCGCCAATGGAAGCAACGTCTTTCCTGTAGTTCTGAGTCCTGAGCCAAGGAGGGATGAGGTTATTCAGACAAGGAGAACCGCCCGGGGCTAGGATGACAGGCTTCCTGGAGCGGTCACTGGACATGCTCTATAGTTACGAACTCCCACATTAACACCAAGAGCCTTGCTCAGCAGTGTGGGGGAGGGGGCTGAAGCGGCCGTTCTTTAGTAGAACCCTCAGACCTATGCTGCCCGAGGGAGGCAGCATAAAGCAATGGAAGGAGTATTGAACAGAGGTTCAGATGTGAGTTCTAATTCCAGCTCTGTCAGCATTAGCTTTCTCTAACCTTAACAAGTCACTGAAATGCCATGGTCTTGGTTTCCTCATCGGGAAAAATCAGGAGGTTGGACTAAATGATCTCGTAAGGGCTTCCAGCTGTAACTTTCTAAGAAGCTATGATTCTCTCCCCATCCCTTTCTGGAGAGAAAATAGGGAGAGAAACTGTGGGCTTACAAGGGGGGGGGGTCGGATTCAATTATCGCCCCCCCCCAGTGCTGAGTGACTGAGTGACTCTGGGTCCTGGCTAGGAATGCAGTTAACAGTGCAGAGAAAGGGCCCGGGAGAGGCTTCCTGGTCTTTCACACAGCCTGAGGAGGCCCGGGATAAAGGCCTCCTGGGATGTGTCCTTGGCAGCGGTCTGTTTCGGGTGCCCTTTTAGGAACGTGCCCACTGTGCAACCAATCCCAGAAATGGGCAGAATGTCCCAGGACCGGAGGTCCCTGCAAGGCCCCGTCTATGCGAGGTTGTGGAGCTCCAATGATAAGACCTAGGTTCTGCCTTCTTCTGAGCCCCAGGATTGTTGAGTCAACGCCCTGGTTCTATGCGAAGGCCATGTGAGACAGAAGTGACTCTCAGAATAAAAGAATCGGGTTACTCACTGTTTTGGGGACAATCTGTTTCTTGGGCTGCCCAATCTTGAAAGGAATCCTGTAAGAGAAAGAGACACGGGGATGTTAGGAGAAACGGGGAAGGATGTGGCTGAAAAGAACCGATGAAGTACAGGCCACTTGCCCTCCAGGAGGGTGAAGACCAGTGGCCGTGGCTCGCTCCCCGCCGCTCGGACCACGTCCCTGTGGGTCTAGGATGCGGAGCAGCCAGGCGGGCTCTGGGAAAGTCAGCCTCCTGCGGACTGCGTCCCACAGATGTCCTGGGCACCGCCTTTAGCCCCACACCATCTTTCCTACTAACAGGCCATTGTTTAAATACCCTGCCAAGGTCACGGCAGGAAAGGGGAGATACTGGACAAGTAACAGTCACCATAAACCTTGTGTCTTGAGGAGCTGCAAAGTCAGAAATTACAGGCTCACTTGGATCGCTATCATCCTTGAAAACACACCATTAAAAACACCATAAAAGCTACATATCATCTGTATCAGGTGCTTCACTCCTTCTCTACAGAGGGACAAGCTGCATCTGAAGAGCTTCTATGGCTGGGGAGGGATGACGACTTAACTTGTAGGAGCATCAAGGACCAGCCAGGCTGGGCCATTTCCCATGAGAACTGACAAAATCTAAGTGCAGCTAACTCCGAGAAGAATCTAGAACCCAGCCCAAGTCTGCCTTGAACTTGCCAGGAAGCTCTGCACCTCAGGATCCCCACCAGGAAATGGAAGACAGCTTGGCCTAACGGGGGCAGAGTCACTGTTTAGGAATCTCAGCTTGAGCACTAGCCCTGTCTCCACCTCCCCTGCACAAGCTGCTCTTTCAGCAGGTAACCACTGGTCTGTGCCTTAATTGCCTAATCCGTGAAACAAGGGGGTTACACTAGATAATCTAGGAGCTTCCTTAAGGCACTGAAAATTGTGATTCTACAATGCTGAGAAGAAAAGCAGTGCGGCCAGGCTAGAAAGCACACAGTGCACCCCAGCAGTTAGACAGCTCGGCTTCAGCCTCCCAGGGAGGAGGGAGGCAAGCAGGCTGGGCATCAGCTCAGGGAAGAGGGCCACAGCAGGAGCCCTGGTTAGACCACCACTCCCACTACTTTCTCGCTTTCATTCAAACCTCCCGCTTCCACTCTGCACCCACCCACTCCACCAGACCCCTGCCCCCCACACCCCCTTCTCCCAGAGCCTGGCTTCTCTTGGCCTAAACTGACCAACACTGTTGCTAAACCCAACGGTATAATTAACCACCGATAATAACCCCAGACAGTGATCTGGTTAGAGGATGGGCCAGCCTGAGTCACAGTGGTTTAAATTTAATTTCTGGAGGACATCCTGTTTATTGTTAACCCACCCCGTAATTTGGGAGTGTTAACCCTTTGGGGGATGGCTGATTTCACATGGCTTCTGTAAACAAATAATCTCTGGCTATATAATTAACGGGGGAAAGGTAAGCTATCGAACTGAAAAGGAAAGAAAAAATGAAATTGCCATTTCCCTTTCTTGGACCTAAAGAGGAAAGGTTAAGGGGAGATGAGCTCCTCAGTCCCCTCCCTGGGCCCCCAGTTACTTTCCCCCAAATCGGATTACAGTTGACTGACACAATGGTTTTGGATGTGAACAATTGCCCGCAAGGACCATTTTGGTGACAGTGCAAATGAGGTCCTGGTGGCATTGTGAAAAGATCGATCCTGTTCTGCGCGAAGCATTTTGTGGTATAAAAAGCTCCAGATCAGGAATGAGGGAACCCGGTCTCTGCCTCTGACTAGTTTTGTGATTTAGACGAATTACCATCTCTCTGGAGCTCAGTTTCTTAAACTATAAAATAAAGGAGTTGGGGATGGTAGAAGGGGAAAAAGGGGGTCAAATATATGGTGACAGAAGGAGAACTGACTCTGGGTGGTGAGCACACAATGTGATATACAGATGATGTATTATAGAAATGTACACTTGAAACTTACATAATTTTACTAACCAATGTCACTGCAATAAATTTAAAAATAATAAAAACAAAGGAGTTAGAATAGACGGTCCCTTCAGTTTATCTAAAACTTCTAATCTAAATGGAATCTCTGTTCCAAGAATATGGGGAGTAGGATGAGAATGCGCAAGGATTCTCAGAGTGGTCTTCAAAATGATTCTAACTTGGAATCTAGTGCTACAGACTAGGTACTAAGAAATTAGAAACTTAAGAGTCCATTATTTGTGGTGCCACAGCTTCTCTCAAAATCTTAATTTAGAATCACAGTATTTTTAGAACTGTAAGTTACCATAGAAATGTTTCCAGTTCAACCCCCTCATTTCATAGACGAGGAAGCAGGTCTGGAGAGCTTCCGTGACTGACCCAGGGTCATTCTGTCCACAACAGAACCAGGAACAAACTCTGCAGATACCCAAATCTGCTCATGCTCAAGTCCCTTGTACAAAATGGCAGAGAACAATGGATACAGTCAGCCCTCCACATCCGTGGATACTGTTTTCAACATGCAGTTGACTGAATCCTGGGATGCGAAACCTAAGGCTAGACAGGGCCGACTGTATATATTTTAAAGAACTGTATGTATTTTAAAGAACAACTTATCCCTTTAAAAAGTAAAAACATGATCATCAGAGAAAACTTGAGAAATACAGAAAAGTATAAAAGACAGAATGGGGCGGGCGGAGGGAGAGCGAAAAGAAGGAAGAAGGAAAAAAATTCAAAGCACCCCACAGTCTCCTATCTAAAACATAACCAAGGTTACTGTTTTAGTGTTAATTATATTTTTAAAAATTGTAGAAAGAAAAACTGAAGCAACATGTGAAAGGTTAGTAGTGGTTAATTCTAGGAGGTGAGAATATGATTACTGTTTTTTTTCTTTGCACGTTTCGTATTTTTGAAATAAACTAAAAAAGTCCCTTTTTTTCTTGACTACAAAAATAACACCTGATTAGTGTCAAAAACTTGGAAAACACGAAGGACAAACACACACACTCTCCCAAAGAAAAATAAACACTAATACCCTGAATTTCAAGTGTGTACATACATGTGTGTATAAGTGCAAATTTATATAAAATTTTAAAATAGAGGGAACATCATGTTTTTGTTTTTTAAAAAAACTTTAATTTATTTAAGTGTGTTTTTCCAGGACCCATCAGCTCCACGTCAGGTAGTTGTTTCAATCTCGTTGTGGAGAGCACAGCTCACAGTGGCTTATGCGGGGATCCAACCGGCAACCCTGTTGTTCAGAGCACCGCGCTCTAACCAACTGAGCCAACCGGCCAGCCCCCATCATGAATGTTGTTATATGTCAATATATACTTCTCATCGGCCTGAGTTTTAAGGGCTACCTAGTATTCATATACCTGTACTACTAGTTTTATTTTTGTAACCCACATCACTTATTGGTGGTCACTCAACTATTTCAAATTTTTCTTCTATTATAAACAAGAATTCTAGTAGCTAAATCTTTGTGCACATCAAGGATTAGTCACATAGGATAAATTCTTAGAATTGGAATTGCTGGGTCAAAGGACATATACATGTTCAACGCTTTGAGACATTTGCCAATTGCCCTAGAGACGGATTGAAAACAATTGATGTTTTTTTAAAGACTGAAATAGTTTACATCTTACCATCAGCCCTTTGGCCTGTTTATCAGGATTTTTTCCTGGCTTGCGGTTTGCCTTTCCCTTTTGAACATGTGTGTGTGTAAGGTATATAAATTCTGATTAGTATGAAATCAAACCTAGCAAATGTCTCTTCTTCCTTTATGATTTCTTTTTTTGGTGTCATCACACAGAGAAGGACCCTCACCCCAATATAAAACTTCACCTATATTTACTGTCTTACTTTTCTGATTTCCTTGTATTGACCTAAGGTTTATTTTTTATCAAAGTTATACATATGCATAGTTTAATAAGGCACCAAGGTTTGTTGAATAAAATATTAATATTAGGCTCTAGGCACCCTCTCATTTGCCGACACAAGCACTTTAACTCCGCTGGGTATCTGGTCTGCACCTCGGCATCTCCACATGAATGCTTGCATTTGTTACCTCTTGAGTGTTAGGTTTTAGGCACTAGCTGTTGACTTTTTTATTTTGGAAGGGGAAGATTTAACTGAAAAACAAACCTCTTTTGGGTCTCCACCCCTGTAGCACAAAGGCACAACTACAACTCCCCTTCTTCTCAACATAGTTATATTGTGATTTGGTTAGGTCAATATTAAGTAAACTATTAGGAGCATAATGGGATGTATTCTCCTTCTTACATAGGGCAGCCAGCAGATTGTTCAGCCTCAGCCACGCTTTCAGAAAACTGCAGTTCTGGCGGATGCACTGATACGCTTCAGCGTTCCCAAGCCAGACTCTCCAGCTAAGCCACTCCCCAATTCCTCACCAATGGAAACTGGTATTGTTCTTTTGAGACACTAAGTTGTGGGATAATTTGTTATACAGCAATGCGTAACTAATGACAATGCCTAATTTTTTGCTTTTCCTACCATTAATAACTGTCACTTTTCTTTCACATGCTTAATTTTCTATCAGTTTATTCCTTTCATTATTCCTTTATTATTTCAGCTGTCTAATCTATTCTCAACACATTCATCCCCATCAAGTATTCTACCATTTCCACTTTGGCCTGCTCCAGTCTGTATGGGTCGCCTCCACCCTGGTGTACAGAGGGCATTCTGGGCTCCCCTTCACCTTCCTCACAAGAATTTCTTTCACCTTTCTCCCAAGAATTTTGACACCTGGATTCTGTGTCTTCCTCTTTCTTGCTTTACAACTCATTTTGGTGGAGAAAGTGTGTGGGAGATAATCTTTGAGACTTTGCATCCAAAACGCTTTTTATTCTACTGTCACATTAGTTTGACTGGGTATAGAATTACAGACTGGACATAATTTCTTTCAGAATCTCAAAGGCACTGCTTCACTGGTATCTCATTTCCCAGTACTGCTGTGGTGGTGAAGTCTAAAGCCACTTTGATTTTCATCCTTTGTATGTGATCTGCTTTTTTTCTTTATGCAAGCTTGTCGATTCATATGTTCGTATAAAATTTCACAATGTACTCTGTGAGTTAATTTTATCCATTTTGCTGGGGGACTCAACAGGACTCTTTCAATTTAGTGATTTATAATCTTCAGTGCTGGGATTTAAAAAATGTTGTTGTTGATTTAAACCCCCCATTTTCTCTGTTTCTTATTTTGAAATTTTTATAATTCTGATGTTGACCTTCCCTGATCTGTCCTCTATTTTTCAATATTTCCTTACCTTCTAATACTTCTAAAGAGTTTTTCAGGTCTGCTATCATATTTTTAATTTCCAACAGCTCATTTTAATTTTCAGGATGCCCTGTTTCACTGTATTGTTTTATTTCATGGATGCCTTATCTGAAGGTCTTAATAACTTTGAAAATTTTCTTCTTTTATAGTCTGTTTCCCTTCTACTTGCTTTTATTTTTCTGTTTGTTTTAGTCTTTTTTTTTCATACTAGATACTTCCCTTGGATGTGTGGTAATTCTTAGTTATCTGCTCATATATATGACTGGGGACAAAAAAAAGCTGACTGGAAGCTGTAAGTATATGGATAATGTCTGTCTATTGCAAGGGTGTCCAAACTGCGGCCCATGGGCCAACTGCAGCCCGCAATCCATTTTTAATTGGCCCGCAGCAAATTCCAAAAATATATTTAGTTTACTTAAATAAACCAGGTGAGGCAATACGTACTTCACCTCGAGTGAGTGGCCCGGCTGTTTGTGTATTTTACCGCATATGGCCCTTGGTGAAAACCGTTGAAAAAAGTTTGGACACCCCTGGTCTATTGTGTAGGGTGGTCTGGCTGAGCAGTTTTGTGGGGAACCCCTGATGTCAGTATCTAGTCTTTTCTTCTAAGCAGGTAAAATTCCCTAAAGAAGATTCTTCCACTTTCTTGCCTTGGGAATAAAGGTCCAGCTTGGCATTCTGGGAGCTCAGTCAGTAGAAGAGGCGTGTGTGTGTGTGTGTGTGTGTGTGTGTGTGTGTGCGCACCCTGCATGCATTCATTCACTTCATCCTCCTGCCTTCAGTATGGTAGTCCGGCCCTCAACTCTGCTTGAAGTGGGTCTGGGTTTTGTGGGCCTGAAACTTACACAATTTTGCATGGCCTCTTAAAGAAAAAGAATACAAAAATTACAAATATAAAAATAGGCGTGAAAGTTGAGTATTTATTGAGACAGAGAAAAGAGCATAATAAATAACAAGTTATAAAAGCTGACAAATAACACCAGAAAATCGAGAATAACCTAATGTTTTTACCAATCATCTGCCTGACACACCTCTATATTTATTTGCCTGCACGTTTTGGCTGCAGAGTCTATGATTGCCTCCTCATGTGACACAGATGTGGTAACACTGTTTGAGAAAAAAGAGACAATTCAGCCTTTCCTCTAGTATGGTTGACTGAGATTTGCTTTCTATTACTGACAGTTCAGAAAAGCTTTTTTTCCAACTTACTTGTGATATATAAATTTTAGGATTGTTGTAAAACTTAGGAAAATTTCATGTTTCTTTCATAAATAAACTATGATTTCAGGGCACATTTCAAGCTTTCTCATACAGTGACTAACCTTAACGCTGTCTGCGTTAGTGAGACTGACTGATTTGTCACTGGTATCCTTGTTGGAGGGCGTGTCGGGGTTCTATGCTATCTTCATTATGCCTTTCACGTTATATCCACCAGGAATTGACGTGCTTTATCAATGTGTTCTATGATTTGCTTCTCCTCTTCATTTTGGATTATCAAACAATCATTACTCCTTTTTAAAATTGATCTCGTTCTCTTAATCACTACCTTTTGGTACAATTTTAAAATATTTTGTTACACTTTACTTGATTTCAGAATATACTGGTTTAATTGCTCACCTTTGTCACTTTTGTGTTCTATTTTTTATTCAATTTTCCCCTTAGTTTTAAAATAAATTTTAAAATGACCAAAAACAAAAAACAAACAAACAAACAAAAAAAAAACAGAAAAAAACCCCACAACCCTTTGTATATTTCCAACTCAGGAATCTGTAATTTCTCACTTGTTTTATTAACATTTTCCAAAAATGTCTTTACAAACTGCAGCTAAAATAGCATACTCCCAATTCAACCCCTACCCCCTGTCCTATCCCCCAAAAGGCATAGGCTACTCCAAAGCTGCCTAAGAAGAAACAGGAGGAAGGCAGAGGTTTTCTTAACTGAGTGCAGCATAAATACATTCTGAAGTTTACAAAACACAGGATCATATGAACACATGCCTAGGGCTTCTTCCAGGGTCTTGGTCCATGCAAGCAAGGGGCCCTGAAGGTTAAGCTTTATTAGTGTCACAGTAAATCTACTTTGTTTGCCCTAGGATAGAAACTCCACACTCTCCAGGAGTGGGGTCCCCTTCATTCTTTTGGTAGGGTGAGGCAGGGACAGTCTCTTAGTGAGTCGAGGAGATGGTAGGGCTCTCAATTTAATCAGGAACAGTTTTCAACCAACCTCCTGATCTGAGGGCTCAGCTTCACCCCCCTTCTAGAAGTACCTAGTGCCACCAATTCCTGAACCTTTGAGGATTCTGTGATGTAAACTGGATGGATCTTGATTTTCCTAAATGTCAGTTTAGGCTTTGGCTTTTGTGGAACTGCTGTCAGTCACCTCATGTAACTGCATTCCAGTTACCAAATGTTCTTCAGGTCGCTTCTGTTCTCTCTGAATTTGTAGATTTATGCCTTTAAAAAATTGCTTTACTGTGCTTTGTGTGGGATTTGTGAGGGAGATAAATTAGATGTATTTGATTTGTCATCTTTACTCAGAACCTGAGTAATTAATTTTTAAATAGCAGCTTTATTGAGATATAATTCACATACCATTACATTCATCCTTTTATAGTTAGAGAGTTGTGCAACTAATCACCACTATCAAATTTCAGGAAATTTTCATCACTCCAAAAAGAATCTGGTTTCTATTAGCTATCACCCCCCATTTCCCCCATCCCCACAGCCCCTGGGCTACCATTAATCTACTTTCTGTCTCTGTGGATTTGCCCCTTCTGGACACTTTGTATAAATGGAATTATGTAATATGTAGCCTTTTGTGTTGACTTCTTTCATTTAGCAAATGTTTTTAAGGATTATCGCTGTTGTAGCATGTGTCAGTACCTCATTCCTTTTTTTATCACTGAATAATATTCCATTGTATGGCTACACCACATTTTGTTTATCCATTCATCAGGTGATGGACATTTGGATTGTTTCCACTTTGGGGCTATTATGAATAATGCTGCTATCAACATTTCTTTACAGGTTTTTGTGTAGACATGTTTTCATTTCTCTTGGGTATGTTTGTAGGAATGAATTGCTGGGCCACATGGTAAGTCTATGTTTAACATTCTGAGGAACTGCCACACTGTTTTCTAAAGTGGTTGCACGATTTTACATTCCTACCAGCAGCGTATGAGGATTCCAATTTCTCCATCTCCTCACCAACACTGGTCATTGTCTGTCTTTTACAATTTTACCCATTCTATTGGTATGAGGGCTATTTTACTGTGGCTTTGATTTGCATTTCTCTAATAACTAATGATGCTGAGCATCTTTTCATGTACTTATTGGTCATTTGTATATCTTCTTTGGAGAAACATTTATTCAAAGCCTTTGCCTATTTTAAAAATGGGTTTTTTTTTAAATTTTTTATTGTTAACTTATAAAAAGTTCTTTATATTTCTGGGTACAAGTCCCTAATCAGATATATCATTTGCAAATATTTTTTTTCCCTTTTGTGAGTTTCTCACTTTCTTAATGATGTCTTTTGAAGCACAAGAGCTTTAGATTTTGAAGAAGTCTACAATCTATTTTTCCTTTTGTTGTTTATGCTTTTGGTATCATATCTAAGAATTCTTTGCCAAATCCAAGGTCATGAAGATTCACCTCTAACTTTTCTTCTTAGAGTTCTATAATTTTAGCTCTTACATTTAGATCTTTGGTCCCTTTTGAGTTAATTTTTGTTATGGTGTGAGCTAAGGGTCCACCTTCAATTCTTTTGCACGTGGACATCCAGTTATCCCAGAACTGTTTGTTGGAAAGACTATTTCTTCCCTGTTGAACTGTCCTGGCATCCTTGTTAAATATCAACTGACCATAAAAATAAAAATTTATTTCTGGACTCTCAATTCTACTCCGTTGATCTACAGGCCTATCTTCATGCCAGTACTGTCCTAATTACTGCAGATCTATGGTAAGTTTTGAGCTTGGGAAGTATGAGTCCTCCAACTTTGTTCTTTATTGAGATTGTTCTGGCTATCCTGCATCCCTTGCAATTCCATATGAATTTTAATGGTTTATTTTTCGTATTTAAATCTTTACTCCATTTAGAGTTTGAGTGTATAGCTAGCCAGTTGTTTTGACATGATTTTAAAAATAAAACGATTTTTCAAATATCTTCCTGTTCCTAGTTTACGAAAAGATACAAAGATTGGAATTTTGAATTATATCAATGCCTTTTCAGCATGCATTTAGATGACCAGTTTGTTCTCCTACGAACTAGTACTGTGATGAACTATCAAATACATTTCCTAAGACAGGGCCATCCTTTTGTTACTGAAGTAAACGCCGCTTGGTAAAGGGTACAGATTGATTAACTTTGATGTGTATACATCTTGCTTTCTGATTATGACACATAAGCACCTCAAAGGCAGGGATGGAATGTTATGCTTCTTTGTAACTCCTGTATGTACTGCACTATGCAGTGCTATTTTGAACCTTCCATTGAATGAATATTCAGTAAAAAAGGACCTCCTTTATGCCTGGGTTCTATGGACATCAGGATGAACAAGAAAGACTCATTCTATGATCTCATGGAGCTTATAGTCTAGTTTTATGCACATAGTAAGAACTGAATGAATGATTACATGAATGCGTAAAATAAGTACATTGCCCCCAGGGCCCTATAACATACCATACGCTAAGGTTCCTGAGAAAAACAAACTACTCTTAGACAAGGCCATAAAGAACAAAGAAGGACCGGTCATATCATGGTCTTTGGTCTCCCTATCCTATCTTACTATGACAAAGACTAAAAAGGGTAACACCAGCCACAAGTACCAGCTGGGGTCAAGGGAAAGTACATTCAGTGGAGACCCTGGAAATGGAGCCGGTCTTTGGCACTGGCAGGAAAGCCTGGTGAAGTTCTCAGAGTATGGGTCAAGGGAAACATTTTAAAAAGCCTAAGAGGAAATACAAAGGGAGAAGCATCTCCTGGGTTTATTCCAAGGCTGCCAAATGGCAGATATGCTCCTCTCTGCCAGAGAAACAGCCAGAACATTAGGACAGGCGCCCTGAAGGACGGATCCAATTCTCCGCTCTGAAGTGGTGGTGAGGGGAAAGTGAAAGGAAAGAGCAACAACTGCACTTCAGCCCACATTTCTGCCTCTTCTTCTCATGGAAGTCCCGATTCCATCCCTGGGGTCCTAGTCCCCTGCTGGAACGCGGGGACTTCCGCAGGAGAAACAGCTGCTTTGGAAAGCATGCAGCAGACTGACAGCATCACAGCATCTGCCAGAGCAGCGCTGTCCTGGCATAGCTGGGGCTATGGGTCGAGGTTGGCAGTCCTCCAGGCCACGGACAGGCTCCCGGGGCTTCAGGAGTTTGGTTCCCCCTCCTTCCAGCTTTCCTCCTTCTCCCTTCGGAATTGGGTGGGTCAGCAGAGGTCTAGAGAGAAGACAGGGCTTGCTCCCCAGAGAATCTCTATGTTCCAGAAGAAATCAAGAGGACTCTGAGCTCCCAGACTCTGATGCAGGAGTCCTTCCTTGGTTCTACTTCCCATTCCATAAATATGAGCACCAGAGGGCAGAAGAAGGGATATTTTGGTCTCAGCAGCAAAATGAAGAAAACATTTTTCTCAACACTACCCTTCTCCAACCCCCAACATGCCCCACCTCAGAAAAGAAAAAAAAGTTGTGTGTACAGAGGGAAAAGAGGGGAAAAGGTTCTATTTTCCTTCACAATACAGAAAAGTCAACAGGATGTTCTCCAAAGCTACAAATATACTTTTTCAAACAGTAAATATCTCTATTAGCAGCATGATGCCAGTTGGCTAATTCTGTCTGTCTCAGTGAAACCTTTCCCAAAAAACTCCTGCTCTTGTGTAATGTCTACTTACAAAAACAGCTCTTTTGCATTTTCAATGTGCTAGGTTTCTCAATCTTTTGTTTCCCCACCCCCTTCTACTGCAGAGGCAGAGACAAGAGGCAAGCCCAGATGGCAGTTGGGGGTCACCCCAGCAGATCCCTCCAGCCCTGCCTTCTTTGGAGAGTCCTCCACTTCCATTACAAAGAAAAGTGTCAAGAAGCTAAAACCCACACATTGTTCCCTGGTCTTCACTTAGCCTTCTGAATTTGTTTCTACTGAATGTGAATGAGCCCAGGCCTGGCTTGGGGTTGGAAAGAGCCTCGAAATGATTTAGTCTACCCCACCTATACCTTTCTGATATCTTTAGCTAGGCAAACATCTCCGTTTTGGGGGCCGAGGGGCAGCGAGGGAGGTGAGAATGAAGGGAGGGCTGTGCACAGAGTAGGCGGCAGTTGATAGTGGCTGAAATCCTGGCTCCTGGGGGAGTGGTCTGTGCCTGAGTCACCGTCTCGGCAAGAGCAGGAAGGTGGGCGAAAGGGAGCAGCTTCTGCAGGCTGGAAGGACAAGCCCTCCTCCCCGCATCCTTCTGTTACTTGATCCCTGGGCCACTGCCATCTCTGGTCCAAGGCCCCACCCCGGCTACCACCACCTTGACAATGAGAGAAAGCGCAGGGCTAGGGCCAGGGCAGGGCTTAGAGAGAGTCAGCTGGCTCCCGCAGAGCAGCTGCTGTTGGATGCCATCCTCTCTGAAGGGCCAGCTGGCCACAGTGCCAACGGGCCAAAGAAAGTTCAGCCGGACCAAGGACGTGAGGGACCCCATCTAAGGGGAAACGAACTGAGCTGTCAAGGGTCCATTTCCAGTGCCTATGCCCACAGTCTGTCCAGCCCCCCTCAGTCCTTCCCTTAAATTAGCTGGATCCGAAACAAAAGCCCACAGAACGCTCTCCTGCCTTGCCACCAGGCCGAGGAGGTATTTGCGTGTTTAAAAATAAAAGGCAAGCCTGTGATTTGGACCAGAACGATCGCCTAGCTCAGCTAAGATCCCTCCTGCCCCAGTGCTCCCCAGGCTGACCTCTAAATAGGAAAGACAGAATGAATTACAGAATGTTGAATGAGATCATTTAGCCAAAGTGACCATTTATTGAGTATATGCTAGTGCGGGTTTCTGTGCTCGGCGCTTCTGATCCATCAGGTCACTGAAAGTGGTACACTCCGGCACCTCACATAAGAGCCGGCGCACTGGATACGGGGATGGGCCCTGGGGCCAGACCACTTGGGTTCAAGTCCTGGCTCTGCCAATTGCCAGCTGAGAGACTTGGGACAAGTTATCTGACCTTCCTGTGTCTCAGTTTCCTTGTCCATAAAACAGGATAATAATACCTATCTTATCGGGTCACTGTGAAGGCTAAATGAGTTTAATGGGTTTAATGATTAAAACTGTTCCTAAGATACAGTAAGTAGCCTCTGTAAGTATTTGTTGTAAAGATGGTGGTGGGGATAGTTTGATGATGATGATCAAACTGAGGCCCAGAGGGGGTGACCTGCACAAAGTTCCACAGTGGTAAGTACGGTTAGGAAACCTGGAATGATTTTTTCAGTTTTGGGGGCAAGCTGCAGTCCCATACCATAATGCACCACTACCAGGCCCAAGTTAATATGAGGTCTGATCGAAACATACAGTGAACGTTTAAATTTAAAAAAATTCATTACAGTAAAAGACACTGCCATTGATGCCCCTCAAAATACTCCCCCTCGCTTTGAACACACGTATCCCATCACTCTTGCCACTTTCTGAAGCAGTTCTGGAAGTCCTCTTTCATGAGTGTTTTTAATTGCACTGTCGTGGCTGCCTCGATGTCCTGAATCGATTCAAAACGTTTTCTTTTCATGGTCATTTTGACTTTGGGGAAGAGCCAGAAGTCGCATGGTGCCAGATCCAGCGAATACGGTAGATGAGGACACACCGTAATGTTTTTATTTGACAGAAATTGCCATATACCAGAAGCGATTTGTGACATGGAGCATTGTTATGATGGAGGATGAAGTAAAGACACTCACGAAAGAGGACTTCCAGAACTGCTTCAGAAAGTGGCAAGAACAATGGGATAAATGTGTTCGAAGTGAGGGGAAGTATTCTGAGGGGGATTAATGGCAATCTGTCTTCTACTGTAATACAATTTTTAAAAATTTAAACATTCACCAAATTTTTCGATCAAACCCCATATATTTGCTTAAAATTAAGTGATGACTTTGTCTTGAGAAGTACAAGGATTTGTGAAAGAAGTCTGGAGGCTGACAAAGCATCTAAAAGTCAAGAAACGAGAGGAAGGCAGGCAATTCAGAGAGGGAGTCTGGATTTCCTTTTTCTGGCAGCTCTTTAAGAAACTCCTAATATTTGACAGTCAAGTTATCACCTATTTTCACACCGTTAAGACAGGGAAGGGTAGGAAGTGGGTTTCCCTGTTTTATAAAAGGGAAACATAAGGCATTCCAAGGTGAAAGGTGTGTCCTGCTTACTCAACAGCCAGAGAGAAGCCTCTGACTGCCATTCTGAGGAGCTGACAGGGGCTTAGGTGCAGACAGACTCTGAGAGGCACCAGCCCAGCTCTTTGGCTTCAGCGGCTGGACAGCTACAAACAATGAAACATCTGACATCCTTGCGTATGTCTCTCAATGCACAGGTGCAGGAGTTTCTCTGGGTTGAGGGGGTAGGTCTGTCTCTAACTGTGGGAGGTAGTGCAAAATCTCCAGTGGCTGTATCATTTTATAACCCCCACACCCCTGCGCCCGGAAGTGGATGCAGGTTCCCTTTGCTCCTCATCCTCAGATACTTGGCATTGCCAGTTCTTAAAATTTTTGCCAGTCTGATGGCTGTGAAATGGCATCTTGTTGTTGGTTTAACGTGCTTTTCCCTGATGACTAACAAACCAAACATCTTACTGTAGGCTTTGGGGTACCTGGGTTTTCTTTTCTACAAAGTGATTGACAGTTTTCAAATCTATGCCTTAGTTCTTACAAAGAACATGGCCAGTGTTCTCTACAGTTGTCCCCTCTGTATTTCTTATTATAACCCATGAAAAACAACCAAATAAACAAACAATACTACCTCTACCTTGCTGAAGTTACAGGGGTTAGCTTATAGTCTGAATATTTGTAACAAACTTCTAGATAAGTGTTTTTCAAACTGGGGTCTATGTAGAATACCTACTCCTCCTCAATCATGTAAACTGCTACACATTAGTTCACTGTAGACATATCAAAATCAGTCATGAAGTCAACTGAAGTGGGTCATTCTATAAAAAATGAAATAGAACATAATAGAAAATATCAGAGTGCATCACACATATATTGAGTGAAACTTATTTCAAGTATAAATGTGTGTGTATGTGTTGTGATATCAAATGTATTTCTGACTGCAAGTTGTGGTCAAACTATTTTGGAAGCCATCGTCCAGGTGTATTTCCCCAGCTCCATTCTCTTTTCTGAGTTACCCTATAGACCACAGCAGATTAACCTGACCAAAGCATTGCTTTTGGCATTCTACTTCCCTGCTCAAAAACCTTCAATTTGCAAAAACTTAGGTTCAATTTCAACTCCTCAGCATAGCACTGAAAAAGGACTTACAGATGTGGCCCCAGCTAGAGTGTCCACTCGAATCAACGAAGCCTCTGCCCAAAAACTGGCCTCCTGACTGTTTGCCCCAAATACTCTTGATGCACTGTCTCCACACACGTTTTTCAAGCTATTCTTCTCATTCATCACTGAAATAGTACATACTTGGGAGGTCAAGGTTCAGTTACAACCCCATCCTCTACTCGAAGTCTCTCTTGACGATGCCACACTGACATTTAGCGAGCCACTTTCACTTCTGTGAACCCCTGGCACTTCCCATACACTGGCCAAAGACAGGGATCGATTTCTATAACCTTTTGAATGTCCCCCAACATTTTGCACAGGCCCTAGGTGCATTAAAAATGTTCAATGTTCATTAAACCAACAAGTATTTACTAAGCATTATCTGTGAGCAACACACTAGACTGGGCCGTATTTAGTGGATGAGCCATCAATATAATGGGTTTGGGAAAACAATTCTAACAGCTTAATGGCCAACTCTAAAGCTACCTCAACAGATTTACTTAAAGAGTGTGATACATAAGAAAACACCTTTGTCTAACATGCTGTGGAACTCGATACTTGACTGTACTCCAAAATCTGGAAAAACTCCCTTCCCCCCTCATTACAAGCAGCTGAAATAAGAGTGAGGTGTTTTACATTTGTGACCAAAGCAATGTGGAATATAGAAATCTCAGAGTGTCCTCATGGGGCCCCCATCTTCTGGGCATTACCACGCGCTCTAAAGGAGGAAAGAGCTGGGGAAGAGCTTGTCCAAAGCCACACAAGGGGCGAGTGGAGAGGCAGCCCCAGGCGGGGAGGCCCCAGAGTAGGAAGCAGCTGAGATGCTGCAGGTCTGCAGGACACAGGACTCCCTCTATCACCTGTGTGTGACAACTGGTAACTTCCTGTGATTCACTACCAACCTGACAGTGTCCATACACGCTAGCAAAGTCAAATACCTTCCTCTAGGATCCTACCAGCTTGAGAATGGTCTTCCAGCCTGCTACTGTTCCTGCTCAACCGGAGAGAACACTCAGGAGACGCAGGTTTTAGTTCCAGTTCTGCCAGGTACTGTCTGAGTGAATTCTGATAAGTTGTCAAAGGGAGATAATGAGACCTGAACTGCATACTTCCAAGGGTAAATGTGAAGCTGAAATCAGATAATGGCTGGGAAAGCAATTTGAAAAGTTGGAAGCACTACACAAATGTCAGACAGCAACGGCACTGCTAGAGGGAAAGGAGACTCCACTGAGAAAATGTTTGAAATGGAATGGATGGTTCTGTCTGACCCGGCAGTTTGCCGTCCTTTCTCGAGATTCCATTCATTTCATTTCACAATACTAATTAGGTACCTGCTATGTACAAGACAGTATGTGTACACAAAGATGAAAAAGTTGTAGACCCTCGTGGAGTTTACGTGGGAGAGGGGTGCACATTCATGATGTCTGGGAGAATGGGGAAGTCCTACAGGGGAAGCAGAGGAGAAAGTAGCTGGGGAGAGAGGAGGGAAGAGAACCATCACAGACAGCCTTAGAGAGTCTCAGGAGCCCCGTCTTCCATCAGTCCGTTTAACAATAGCACTCTTAGAGGCTCTTCATTTCAGCAAGTGGCTTGTAGCTTATGGGTTTTTACCTTCCAATTTTTCCTGAGCTAAGGCAAGTCAGTAAATTGGGAAAAAGTCCTCATTCATACATTCAATACACATTTACCGACTGTCGGGTAGAGTGCTACAAAGACAGTGGTGACCAAGAGATAGTCCCTGTTTTCAACAGCTCATAGACAGACTAGTGTGTTCCAACACTAGGAAACGAACTCAGCTTGGCAGGGTGTGGGGGGCCATTCAGGGAAGACCCTCAGCGAAAGGAGGTGAGGCCTGCTGTGACTCTTGAAGGATGAGTAGACACTGACCTGGTGGGCGGTGACAGGGGAGGTGGGGAGTAAAGCCATTTCAGGCACAGGGAACCGCACACACAGAGGAGCAGGGGCACGAGAAACCAAAAAAGGCTTGGACAAAGGAGTAAAGAGGGACAGCCACATCCAGAAGGGACTTATAAGCCATGGTCCAAAGTTAGGGCTTTATCCTGAAGATGTTGGGGAGGATGGATATACAGGGTGCGAATAGGAAGAAAAAAAAAGGATGGACCTGAGAAATACCCATATTTAGCAGACAGAGATAGAAAAGCCCAGAAGAGTCGGAAAAGAGTCATATCTGCATAGTCTCCATTCTTTTCACAACAGAATTGGGTAACCAAGTGTCAGCTGGGATTATCCATTCGATGTTATAGTTGGAGAAACCAAGAGTGCGAAAGGTTAAATGCTTGACCAGGCCACACTGTGAATGAGGGAAACAGAACCTAAACTCAGTACCAAAACTTGTCTGCACTGACTCTAATTTCTTCATTCTGAGTCAAACTCCTAGACCTCTAAGTATAGGAAGATTTCCTCCAGTACTCCTTTTCCTTGTCACGGAAACCTAAAAGCATCAAGGTGTGTGGTTCCAGGGAAGGCTACAATCCCTGAAGATAGGTAAGCCAGATTAGCATCACTATTTTTTAAAATATTACTATTCTTAATTCTACTTAATTCTCCTTCTATACTATAATAAAGACAGACAGACAGACACACACACACACACACACACACACACACACGAAGACAGAGGGAAAACAGGGAAGTGGAAGGGAGAGAGAGAAGCACGGCTTGGAGCCAACAGGTGGATCAGTAATCTGAGATGTGAACCTCAGATGCTTTCTTCCTGGCAGACACACTGGGCCACCTTGCTGAATGGCAGATAGACGGATGGGTGGATGAGTGGATGGGTAGATGGTACAGGAAGGGGGTTGGTACCCACTAAACAAACAGGGGGTGGGCGGGCTGCATGCACAGAGGAAGCAGAGAACAAAGACCTCTCACTCTTCATGCAAAGTCCACAGTGTACAAAGGGCATCAATATTGGACATTTCTCACTATGACATTTTGAAAGCCCAGAACAATGGTTACCCTCTGGAACCATGGGCTGTGTGCCCCTAGGCCTTATTCAATGATGGCTGGCATATCCCATGTGCTTGGTGAACTTGACCTTGGCCATCAGCCTCCCAGGATAGCTCGACGTCACTCTGGTCTCTTTCCCCACTGAGAATTCCAGTCTAGGATGAATGGCCGGATTCATTCTGGGAGCAGAAAAACCACTCCAGGAGTGAATCAGAAGGGCCCCGCCCCGGTCCCTTTGCCAGCCATTGAGGCAGGAACTGAGTGTAATTGTGTGCCCAGGCGCCGGTGCTGTTCCCCTCTCACGGAGAGGGGGTCAGCGTCCACGCACGAGATGACGTAGAAGCCTTCTAAGGAAGAAGAGAAAGGAATCTCAGCTGTGAGGGACAAAGCTGCCCTTTTCGTTGTGACCCTCAGTCTGAGGAGGTGCCAAGATGTGCATGTACTGGAAAACTAATTCTACCGGATAAAAAAAAAATCTCAGCTTTTGCTATACAGCTAGTTGTCGATTTCAATTCTTTCCAACCTGACAGTCTTTAGGACAAAGGCTACTACTAGTTTTTCAGGAAAAAACCCCAAAACTTTCTGCAAAACAGGTGGAAACAAGCATGCCTCAGATCACCCAGAGAAGCCTTTCCCTTTAGTGGTCTCTGCTCTACTCTTCTCCTGATATGTGAAGAAAGTATTGATTTATTTTTTTAAGATTGAATCTAAGCAATATGAAGCACCTGTGCTTTCATTCTGCTTTTTACCTTGAAAACTAGGGGGGAGAACTGCATCCTCAAGACACTGCAGGCAAGAGGACATGTACATCACAAGGTCAGGGACCCAGGCTGACACTTTAACGAAGTAATTCCTCTAGGGAAGGGAATGGAAGGACTGCCACTTTGCCCATCACTAACTAGGTTATAACAAGATGGGAAAGTTAGCTTTTTCAGGCCCCAGCCCCCTATCGGCCTCCTGAAGCAAAGGTGGGGGGAAAGGAGCAGCTCCTGCTGGGGCTTATTAGGGCATTGCTTGGGGCTTCCCTCCACGTGTGGGCGCCCAATGTCTGACATTTGTCCATCAATCTTCCTCTAAGAAGCAGGGGGAAAGGGGACAGAAATGGTTTAAATTTTACATTAGAGAGCTGTCCGTGACACTGACGGACATCAGCTGCTTGTGGCCAGAGCTTAGTCTCCACTGATGGCCAAATGCGAGCCTGTAAAAGACTTCCCACAGAATAGTCTACTACCTTCGTTCACCATAAGTAGTTATTGTGCATTTAATTTCTGTAAAGAAACAGGCTACGCTCTGAGGACAGCATGGCAAACATGTTCCCTATACTAATGGAACCTGGATTCCAAAGGAGTTGATTCATCTTGCACGCCTCCGGGGGTCCATGTACTCCTACAAGCACAGTCAGGGTGCCCTTAGGTTTGGGTGTGTGGATATATAGGTGCTGGGGCCTGACGGGAAGGTCCTTTGGGCAAACAGAGTCTTACACAACAGATCAACCATTAACCATTAGGAAGCGTCCACTAGAGCCAAGTATCAGAGTTCTGTAGCCCTGGAATTGTGATTCTATTAGAAAAGAAGCCGCCCTGGCTTTTCTCCAAGCCTGATAGTTCCCACGATGTTTAGGCTTACCT
The DNA here is from genome assembly GCF_964194185.1 of Rhinolophus hipposideros. Lineage (NCBI taxonomy): Eukaryota > Metazoa > Chordata > Mammalia > Chiroptera > Rhinolophidae > Rhinolophus > Rhinolophus hipposideros. The sequence goes on along the minus strand of NC_138062.1, from coordinate 43,612,847 downwards.
ATGCCTACTTCAGATGTAGAGCAGTGAGTGGGGTAATGGCCCTGGAAATAATTAGCACGAATCCCATCCCATCGTGGGCGTGTGGGTGTGGGTGTTCAATTCTGGCCCCTTCCAAACGAGAAGCGTGTTTTGTCTTCTGAAGACTGTTAAATGGTGCAAAGGGTAGTCATCTGAGAGCAAGTGGGTTTTGATCAGTGAACGGGGGCCCGGCCCGGCAGAGGGAGGGCCACAGCTCTGGGGCTGGTGGGAGCGGAGTGATGGCCACAGAAAGGACAGAAGACACTGCAGCTCAACGGGTAGTTCAAAGACAAGGGAACCAGGAAGTCCCTCACTTCAAGCAACTGGGAGAAAAAGGGACCGGCGCCTTGAATCAGGAAGAGGCAGGAGACAGACGGACGCGGGACCCCCGGGCTACCTCCCGGTGAGTCTCGCCGAGGGATGGAGACTCGGGCAGAGCACCGGGGGAAGGCCCCTCGCACCGGGGCCAGTCGGGCCCAGCCCCGCGCGGAGGGTCCGTGCGGGCAGGGCGGGCAGCACGGGCGAGGGGGCTCGGAGGGGCGCAGGGCCAGGCGCATCGCGGGCCTGGGGCTCCAGCGGTCCTGCCGCCGGGGCCTCACTCACCAGCTCATGGTCCCGAACCCGGCCCCGCCGCTGGGGTCCTCCACCGCAACTCGGTCCTCGGGGATCACTTCCGGATTCAGCCAGTCTCCAGGAAGTGACGTGGGCCCCGCCCCCTCTGCCCGGAAGAGGCGGCCGGAAAGGGGCGGCCCGGCCTGTTAACCCTTCCGCCGCCGCGGGCTCCCCGCGGGGCAGGAGGACCCCTGGGCGCGTTTTCGGCTTTCGGTACTAACTTGTAAAAGGTCTTCCGCGGACTACACGTGTCGCTTCAGCGGGTGATTGCCTGGCTTTTCTGTCTGTAAAGAGGTTTTTAAGCCGCAGACAGTAGCCGTAATTGTCCAGGGGGGAAGGAGACAACGGGGAGGGAGGCTGAGGGGTCCTTACAGTCCCCGTATGCTCTTCTGTCTCTCTTACATTTTATACCCTGCACAGGCGTCACCTGTCACAAATACAGGGATCCTTTTCCTCCAAGATGGCCCAGGGCTGGCTCTGAATATAATAAATAGACTAAGTGCTTTCCAGGTTGGCTTGTGCTGTGGATTTACTGCACACACGGGGACAAAGCGCTCGCGTCCGCAGAGCCCAAATGATGGGAGTGGTCCCATTCTTTCTGCTCGTTCCTGTGACCAACACTATTCGAGCTCCTCCAATGTGCCAGGCACGGTGCCAACCGCAGGGATACAACCGGACAAAAGAAGCAGGCATCCTGCCCTTAGGCCCTCCCAGACTTACTGACCTGGAGGGCGACGTAAACAGGCAGCTAAGTGATGACAGATGACGGGAAAGGACAGGGGCCGTGGCAGCCTGCAAGGGGCCCCTGGGAGCTGCGCGCGGGGTTTCATTGAGGGCTTCCGGGAGGACACTGTGTGAACCAAGGTGAATGTGAAGGTGAGTCACGCCAGCCAGGTGAATCAGGTGAGCGCGGGGGAGGGTCCAGGCAGAGGGAACTTACCTTGGCCGAGAAGGGGACTGGGCTCCAGGCAAGCAGCTCCCTTGCCTCGGGTCTTACCAAGTCAGAATTCAGAGCCTTGGTCCGTCCACAGCTTCCTAGGGTTCTGGTTCCTGTTGGCCTCCGCACCCCCAGGAAACTCGCTGCCTTAGACCAGAGAGGAGCAGGCGATGGGGTTTGTGCGGGTAACTACTGGGCCTCCAGGGGTCCTCTCTCCAGGAATTCTCCTCCTTCAGATGGACTGAAGGGTTTTAGGGGCTGCTTGGAGAGTCGCGAAGCCAATGAACTAGAGCAGAGGAGGGTTATAATTTGTTCTGACCTCCCAGGGCAGGGGAGGGGGCTTGGCCAAGAGCATTAGGGGAGCTCCGAGGACCATCCACAGGAGGTAGTCTCTCATGTGTGTTTTCTACCGAGTTTGACTCACTGAAGTTTTTCCAATAGAGGGTGGGCCTCCAAACGTATCGCACAGATCAGCTCATCACCATGTCATTCCTCAGCAAACAGGCCACAATGAGCACGAGAGCAGCCTTGAAGAGTAAAGATAAAGAGGGTGAAGGGCAGCAGGGGCCGAGATTTCGAGCAAAGGGGAGGACAGTCCTTGATGCTTTGCACACAGTGTGATGGATGGAAAAGGGATGGGTGCTGTGTTTTTATGAACCTCCCGGCTCTGTAGCATTTGTGGAGGGCTTCCCCACCTGCGTCTTCCTTTTTCCATACTCTGTCTCCCTTGGTTACTGCTCCACAGTACTAAAGCATTTCCAAAAGTATTAGCCTAGGCAGCCGCCACATCCCAGAGGAAGTCTGTTTCAGGATTTGGCAGACATATCCCACAAGGTAAGAATGATGAGTTCTAGACTAAGAGTCTAGAGGGGTCCTGGGCTCTAGTTCCATCTTTGATCCCACAACTGACCCAAGACAAGTCACATCCCTCTCTGGGTCTTGGTCCCATTATCTAAAGGATGAGTTGTTGGATACCATCGCCAAAGTTGCCAACGTTTTGATGTTCTAAGTTTACAGTCTTGTTGACTCCAGAGGCCCTTGAGAAATAGGGGAATGGGGAAGCATGCAGGGTGGGCCTAAAAAGAGAGGCAAGCTGAGAGAGCCGATTGAGGTCAGTATGTCTGGGGATGAAGCCAAACATAAACCTTCTGGGAGGGAAGGATTTAGCCTGAGGCCCACTGCGGCTGTGCTGCTTACCTCCAACCCTGAATCTTTAATGTAGCCAGCAGGACCTTTGAGGTACTGGGAAGAATGCTGGCCTCCCAAGAGTGTGTCTGGAAAGTGCCTGCTCTGAGCTGAGCTCTGTCTCCTTATCTGGGACTCATTTGCTTACTTGAGGTGTACTGGGTTGAGGATGGATGATGGTCAGGTATCCTGCTGTCCTGTGGACCCACATTTTCCTTCCATGAACACAACATCCCATGTAGCATTTATGCTGGGGAGCTGAACACAAGGAAGCACAACACACCTCCCACTGTTGTGGAAAACTCAACTGCAGGGTGTGCAGACCCAGGGCTGGAAGCTATGTCTTTCTTTTTTCAGAACCAGAGGACAGCACCATACAGGTTGATCCTGCCCCTTCCGGGTAGGGGTAGAAAAGGAGCAAATGCAGTTCCTAAGTGGAAGCTGAGAGTGGAAGAGCTTTGGGTAGAGGTGGATTCTCCTGGTTTCGGGCCTGGTGAATACTGCTTCCTCCCCAAAAGTGTGATCCTCAGTTAAAGAGTTTTCAGGTGGCTAAGAGCTACTTCAGGGCACAAAGCTGTTGACCACAGGGAAAGCAGCCAAAGAACCAGCTCTGCCACCAGATCCCTGACTTCTCCTTGGAGCTTTCCACTCCGAGTTTGGTAAGCAGATGCTCCCCACTGTCCTCATGTCTGGGCTCGTCATATGGGCCTTCCTGCAGCCATCCCCACACAGAGGCTTACCCTCCGATTCTTTCTATGCCAGCTCTAATCAGTTAAAAGTAAGGATTCCAGGACTGGACCTGAGCCATTAGGGGCTTCATTAGAGCATGAGGGCTGAGACTGAAGGGACTGCATGTGAAGGGGCCAAATCGATGGGCTGAGCTCCCTTGCAGCCCTGAAGGCCTGTGCCTCAGGGAGGCTCCCACAACACAAATGAAGACCTAGATTCTCAGGTTTCAATGTGTTTTCATTCTACACTTCTCTCTGCCCTGCACCTGCTTGGCAAGATGTCTCAGAAAAACAGTTTCCTAGGCATTCACAGGCCAAGGACATGGGAAAGGAGCAAGAGTGGGAGAAGATGGAAGACATCAGCATTAGATTTTCCAGTGGTAGGAAGCCCACATGGATGGCTCAAAGGTCAGGGTAAAGCGGCAAATCGGAAGCTGGGCTGGCAAGCAGCAGTCAGGGCCAGGAATAGCTGTCTGGACTCTGGTTGTGCCTCCAAGTAGCTCGAGGGAATCTCTTCCTTCCTCGGCACCTCATCTTCCTTCACTGTAATATAAAGAGTCCCATGTGCCCACTCAGATTGCTTGTTACTGGCTGCCTGGAATGCTGAGTTGAGGATTCTGAGGAATCTGCCATCGGTGGGAAAGTTCTGTGATTGATTAGCCATGTCTGCCTTGGATGAGTAATGGGGCTGTGATGGTATACATTTTACTTTAGTATTTTGTTATTTTTATTACAAGTTAATAACTGAGCACTCACGATGTGCCAGGCACTATTCTAAGCCGTTCACATTTAATCTTTACAACAATCCTATGAGGCAGGTACTATTATTATCAGCGTGGAGGAACTGAAACACAGCCACTAAGTGGTGGAAGGGAGATTCCAATCTGTGCAACCTGGCCCTGATCCTCATGCGTTTCACCACTGTGGTATACCTACCACCTCTCGTTGATGTTTCCTGAGGTTCCTGACAATTTATAGTTATGTGAGAGCCAAGCGGGGTCAAAAGCCAGCAGACAGATGGAGCCAGGGGAAGCACAGCACTGAATGGCCAGGTCGGGGGTGGAGGGCAGGCCAGCACATGACCAGGCACCCAACAAGGAATCTGATGGCTGGCCTCGTCCTGAGAACTTTTACATGCTTCCTTCAGTTTGGAGAACCCAGAACCAGCAGGTGGCAGCACCTGGCAGGGTGAAAGGAAAGGGCAGATCCCCCACTTGACATGCCAAGTCCTTCGGGGATCAGACAGCCCAGGTGTGGAGGAAAGCAAGAACCCATGAAGGTGTGTAAAAAGGGCAGCCAAGGATTCAAGGAGGAGGGCTTGAGCCTCCGACCCATAGGGAGCTGCCCTGGCCAATGCTTCCCTTCCACCGGCAGCATGAACCTCTCAGCTTGCATTTCATGGTGTCTGCTGTAGGCTTTTTTTTCCTCCACTCTGGGAGAATGACTAACTTTAAGGACTAAAAAAAAAAAAATGTTTTGATTACACTGCCTTTTTACCAACTGGGAGCATTAGTCACCGTGGATTGCTGCAGATAACGGGGAAGGCGAGCAGCACCCTTCTCCTCCCCCTCCTTCTCCCTGATTAGCTCACAGAAGCCAGGGAGGGGATGCGAGTGACAGAGAGTGCAGTCAGGAGGGAAAACAATCCCCTCTGGAGGACATGTGTCCCAGGCATCCACCAGAGCTGCTCAGTCAAGGCTGGATAGCCTCCTGACAGCTCGACTCCCAGGAGGAGACATCCACTGGAAAGAGAACTGGCAGTAAGAGCGCTGAGCCCACTGCTCCTGGGCTCTGAGTTGTTTCTACGGGGCCTGTTCCTTCAGGGTACACCTGGGGAAGGAGAAATCAGAGGAAGTCACTGAAGATGTGACTCCTGAGGTGGGGCCCTGGTGGCTGAAAAGGATGAGGAGGAGCACATGGAGGCCATGATGGCTGTCATGTGGGGCTGGTGCCCAGGCTGTGGGGGTTGGTGGTGGTGGTGCCTGAGAACTGCTGCCTTGGGCTGGGGCCTCAGGGCGGACTGGGGTTGAGAAGTTCCTGCAGGGACGCACTCACTTTCCATGCCCCACACTGCAGCCTTCTCCTTCCTTTCCATCCCCAAGGGGGCAGTATCTGGTACTTTGGACATACCTGTCTACCCAAAGTGACCTTTCCTCCTGCCATGCATGGTGTTGGTGGGGCAGGAGAGCTAGGGCACTCTCCCGGTCTGGCCTGTTGGCCAGGGTGCCAGAGGTGGGAGCTCTGTGCCTTTTTGGGGAAGGCGGCACTAAAGCAGGGAGGGATGGAGCTGGGCTGCCTCAGGGACAGGCCAACCCTGTGAATCCTGTTCTTTCGGCCCAGCCCTTCAGCCCATTTCCCCCACAGTGTTGCTCCATCCCGGCCTTCAACTGGTAGGCCACTGGTGGATAAGTGTCTGAAGAATCCCAAGGATTAGGACAAATAACCTTTGGACTATAACAGGAAAGAAAAAGAAACAATGTTATTTTTATATCTCCCAAGATCAAAATGCTTCAGCTTGATTTTGTTGTTGCTGGGCCTCTTTTAAAAATAAAATATTTACAGGTGTGTATTCTGTTCTCTGACTTCAAAAAGTTTACATGGCAAAGGGGGGTGGAAAAAAGCTTAGGGCAAATGGGGGCTCCCTCCCAGAGGGAGCAGCCTAGGAGAAGTCACCCTTAGTTCCCACGGCCATAGAGGATATCCAGGTGCTGAGGTTGCTCATTGTGGTTTGTCCCATTAGTCCTGGAGTGTCTCCTCAGACTTCGCTCTCCTGAGCGTCCTGGGGCAGGTTTTGGGGGCTCCCCACCCCACCTTCTCTGCCCTTTGCAGTTCCCTATAATAATAACTACCCCTGCAGAGTCTTATCGGCATTTTACATGTATTAGATAATATATTCTTCACAATAACATTATGAGGCAGCTCCTCTGATCATTTCCTTTTTATAGATGGGGAAACCGAGGCTGAACCTATTGTCCAAGGTCATAGAGTTGGCCAAGTAAGAACGACAGGCATTTAAACCCAGGCTGTCTAAACTACCTTGGAGTAGAAAAGAAAGTAGCAAAAAGGGGCATACATGCTAGAGGGAGCTGGCGTTTGTGGAAGACTCACTCTCACATGGCATCTCACCACACTTGCTGCTTCCCTGAAGGACGACAATGAGGCTTGGTGATCTTGACCCCAGGAAAGCCTGTGATGAAAGTCCTTGTAGCTGCAAAGCCCCTGTTCCAGGCACAGCACTCCCCAGAGGTCAGCTTGCAGCCAGGAGGGCAGCCACTACTATCAGAGAGCTATATGGGAGGTCAGGTTTTGAGCTGATTGTGGGTGATAGAGTAGGCTCAGGACTTTCGTCCTGGCTGGGATAGCCATCGACCCTCAGCTGAAGCCATAGGGTCACCCAGGTGAACACAGCCCCAAGGAGAGCATGGCTTTCCTAGGGAATCCTCGCAGGTCCCACGCGTGGTGAGAAGCGAATCTAGGGAGTGGGAGGACTGCCCTAGCCTGACCTCGTTCCAGGCCTGGCTGCTCCGTGTCTGCCCCCTGCTGCTGTGGCCGAGACAGCCCCCAGACACCGGCAGGGCAGGTGGCAATTATCCCTGGGCACTGATTACACCACAGGGCTGGCCAGAGCCCCAAATAGCCCAGCAGCTCAGCCTGGCACAGGGAGTAGCCGAGGAGAAGGGTCCTGCTGGGGAGGAAGGGGCTGGAGTGAGGGAGTGCGTGGGGTGGATGTGCTTGGAAGGACAGTGGAGGTGGGGGAGGGGTTCATGTCAAGGCTCCAGCCACCCTGAGGGTAAACCTGGTCACCTTGAGAAGGTGGCACCCAGCAGGAGGGGCATGTAGAAAGGGTCTCCCTGTTGTATAGGAAGAACCAGTGATGCCACTGAGGCCAGGACAGCTGTCCCATCCAGTCGTGGCCCACTGTACCTCTGGCCTGATCAGGAAAGAATCCCCAAAGAAGGTACGCATTGGAGGGATTGGAGTAGGGGAGAGGCCAAGCAAAAGTGAAGTGGGGCAGGGTCTGGACACCATCCAGGCCTCAGCTACCCCTCGCTTTGCTCGGGGCTTCAACTTCCTGGGCCCCAGTGACCTCCCTCAGGGTCTTTCCCACCAGACCATTGCAGGCAGCTGCAGGCTTCAGAGACAAATCTATCGCTGGGGCCATAGACGTGGGGTGAGTGCCTTAGGAAAGCACGGTCAGGCCAAGCAGGCACAGCTTCTCGCCCTGCCATTTCTAACTGCCCTCCCCTCTGCCAAAGTGTGCTGTCTCTGGACCTCTCTGAGAAGGTTTGAGAACTACTGGCCAGAACCTCCACCGCGAGGGCCGGGAGACGTGGGGAGAACCCAGTTTCTCAAGCAAGTCATGGGGTTCAGTGGGCTAGACCCTGAGGCACTTGGGTGAAGTGAGCAGCAGTTTCCCTCGGGGGACCTCTCTGATCCACCACCCCAAATGCTGGATCTGGCATCTGTAGACAATTGCTTTTGGGTGGACAAGCATGAGTGCCCAGAATGGGCGGAGGTATTAGATGAACACAAAAAGGAAAAAGAGAAATATACCCCTCCGCAGGCACCCCAATTTTCCTTCTTGTGTTAAGTACAGATTCCTCTGTGTTGATCCCCACCTCACTTTGAGAGTCTGCAACCAGTGCCACTTCCCCTCCTGTCAGCCATGGGAGGGGGCTGAGCTGCTGGTCTCTCACCAATACCCAGAGGCTACAGCTGAGGGACAACCAAGGCAGAGTTGTTACCAATATTTGCCCACTTTAGGACAAGGCTGTGCAGAAATCTGGTGTCCCAGAAGTCTCTGATTGTGTGTGGGGGGAGGGGTGTCACCTTGACACACCGTGTCCAGCACCTGTGTTCCTCTCTTCCACCCCGTGGGACCCAGTACTCATGTGGCAGCACCTGCTTGAAAGCCACCGGAGTTCTCCGGACCCAGGCCAGAGAAGGAGGCTGTCAGTGGCTCCAAACCACCTCTCCCAGCAACTCTGCTAATCCAAATAAGATAGGGAAAAGGCAGTGGGAGGAAATGATAGTTTCATGGTTATTTTCAGAAAGGAAACAAAAAAAAAAAATGCAAACAGGAGCACACCCTGCATTTTGGTACAAAATCTAGGAGTCTTTGGGGAAAAGAACCTACAGTTCTTGCTTCTTCTTGTCCTCTCACCAGATGCTGGTGAGGGGTGCCTGAGCTGGTGGGGGCCTCGGCTGCTTTTCCTCACAGGGAAAGGGAGGTGAAGGGCTTAGGGAGGAGCCTTGAAGACCCTACCTACCAAGGCAGGCTGGGAGAAGCTGAGGCATCTTTGTCTTGTGTGCAGACAGGGTCCCACCCTTTGGGGGTGGAGGAGTTGGAGGGGTGGGGTGGATAAGCAAGTGGAGAACTGGGAAATTCTGGAGCTGATGCTTGTAAAGCGCAGTGGTATGTGTAGGATTGGTGGGTTGGGAGGGTGTGTTCTAGAAGCATGGTGCAGAAAGAGAACTGGAGAGGGGGAGGGAAGGCAGGAGAGACTGTGCTTGTGGGAGAACTGAGTAGGGCTGCTGTGGGCATGTGTGTGTAGGGCGCACAAAGACAGGAGCCAGGCAACCTTGGCTGCACGCGGAAGGGACTGCTGAGGGCCCACTGCCCGCTCCAGAAGGCTGTGTGAACAGAGGGCAGGGCCTGTATTCTGTCCCTAGGGGGAAACTGGGCTTTGCTCTCTAACACTGGGTTTCCCTGGACAATGTGGGGGAGTGTGGAGGGAAATGGTGAGCTGAACCTCGGTGGTGGGGTGGTGGGGGGGGGCTGTTGTCTGGAGGCCTGGTTTCAGGGATTTTACTGGACTTGTTTGGAGACTGTTCCAGGAAAGCCTGCAGAGACCCACAGGTAGGAGGATGAGGATGGGAGAGAGCTGGTGCATGTAGAAGAGGGACACAGTGAACTAAGAATCTGCAGTGGTGGCAGAGGAGGTATTCTATAAGGAAGGGTGAGCAGGAGCTGAGAATGGGCAGATCCCAGAGAACTGGAAGGGACCTTGGGAAATCACCTGGCTCAGTGTCCTGCCGGAGGCAGGAGAGGTATTATTATCCCCATTTTACAGATGTGTCATCTGAGGCCCAGTGAGGTTAGCTGCTGCATGCAAGCTTCCATGAGTAGTCAGAGCGGGAGCTGGGGTGGAGAGATGGGCAGCAAGCACACGCACATGACCTGCTGGGTGGTCTGGTTGGTGATTGGGGGGGTCTATAGTGCTGAGGAGAGAGGAGGGCCCCCATGTATTATTCCAGGGAAGACAGAGTTAGGCTGACTATCAGGAAAATCCTGGTCCAGGAGGCCTGTGGGGTCTTCAAGGCTAGGTACACGGAAGGCAAGGAGCCCTCCCTCCCAGCCTGCTAAACCAGACCGAGCCTGGAGACCTGGGAGGGTTGGGAGGAGATGAGGGTAATGACTCAAGCCATCCGACACAGACTTGACCCAGGGGGGGTTGGGTAACCCAGCAGACGCTCTGGTGGAGTGAGGGGTGGAATAAATGGGTGATGTTGGTTGGCGATAAGAAAGAGAGGGTGTGCCGGCAGGGAGGGGCTGCTGGTTCCTGGCAGCCTGTTGGGAGGAGGTGGGGAGGAGCACTCTTGGGCTTTGGGTTGGGAAGAAGGAATGAGGTTCCAAGACCTCCTGAGAGGCCTCTCCGGAGACAAAGGCCCGGAAGGAGAGGCAGAGACTCAGGTGGTGGGTTTGGGGTTCAATCCCAAAATGGAGGCCTCCTAGCAGTAGGAATTCTCAGGGTGGAGACCCAAAGGCAGAGCTTCTGAGCCTTCCAGGAGTCAGCTACCCTCTGGGGCTTTCCAGTCTGTGGGTGTCAGGCTGGCCTATCTGTGCACCTCAGGCTACTTTTGAGAACATCTGGGTTGAACGGGACCCCAAACCAGGGGACCTCACTAAATGTCAGTTTCTATGTACTTTTCATGCAAATATGAAAGAAAAAAGGGTTAAAAAATACCTTCTGAGAAACAAACCCAGCCACAGAACATTCCCCCCGAGGACTCAGGTCAGAAGAGTCAGGGAACAGAGGCCCCAGGGAGCCAGTAGCGATGGAGAGAGGCCGGCCCTCTAAGCAGCAGGAAGCAGGATCTTTCAGTTTGGGCCCAGGAGGACAAGAACAGAGACCTCTTCCTCATCCTGCTCCTGCTGGGCCCTGGCTTAACCCTGGAGCTGGGAGGTGGAGGGTGGATATTGTGTGCACAGGATGATGGTCCTGAAACCTCAGCCCATTGGAGCCGGAGGTGCTGTGTGTATCAACCACTAGCACCACTCGCTTCTCTGGCAGGAGCTTTAAGACCCAGAGTGGGGACTGTGACTTTGCAAACATTACAGCTTTGTCCTCATGTCAGAGGCAAGACCAGAAGCCGGGTCTCCTAACTGCTGATGTAGTGAAGCCCAGAGGTTACAGCTGGCTGTTTGACAACATGTATTATCACAGGATGCAGTAGCCAGAAAGTACAGTTTCCAACAGTGAAGCAGGGATCATTCCTGGGCTTGTCACCACTGAGCCATCTGGTCCTGGTTTTCTCACCTGACCTAGTAAGAAGAGTTCAGACCTGGCGCCTAGATCTGCCTAGAACAGCTGTCCAGAAGATTCCCCCATAGAAGGAAAAATCATCCCCCAACAGTCTTTTTCAGGCTTTTGGGACAGGAGAGCTCTTTTTCATAATTTTATATTGCAATAGATCCTCTCGACAGCCCTGTGGAGTAGGGTATTAACCCCATTGTACAGATGGGAAAACTGTACTCAGCCAAATCACGAGACTGACTTAGGTCTAACACAAAGAGAAAGGCAATGCTGGGACTGAATCTACAGCATTAGTCTTTTGGCTGAGAGGCCTGAGCTCTTCAACCAATAGCAAAAGAGAAGCAGGTGGGTGGGCTGACGGGGGAAAGGGAGAGGTTTGTCCATGTTTGGAATTATAGAAGCAGAACTCTAAGTGTCCAAAAGGAAGAGGAGATGGGGTGGCCTTTCTTCTTAGCTCACCACCTCAGGTCTGGGCTAAGGAGAAGGCAGAGAGGTCAGCTGGAGGGATATTCTGCAAGGACCATGGAGAATCAGAAGATAGAGCTTCCATCCTAACCCATTCCCCAGCCACGGAAAAGCCTGCCCTGTAGCAAGAAGAAGCAACCAGAATGTAACGCAGGGAAATGTCATCTGGGTTGGACAACCTCCACCATGCCAGCTGGGCAGGCTCCGGAGATGCCAAGCTGCTATGTTGTTTCCCGGGGCCTGTAGGCCACGGGGATTTTCTTTTCCTCCCTGGGGGGAAGGATATGAGAGTGAGCAGCTCCCCAGGCTACCAGGTGAACATCTTGAGGTAGATCCATTCTACCTGGAGTCTGATGGGATAATTCACAAAGAGACCATAGCACAGCACTTGACACGTAGTAAGTTCTCAGTTCCTTAGTGGTTTCGTTATTATTGCGGGACCTGGGAGAGGACTTTTCTGAGACCCTCCAGGAAGTGTCCCTCACCCTCAGCCCCATCTCCCTTACCTCCTCCACCTCTCCACCTCCCACCAGACTCTGATTTAGTTTCTTTCTATCAGGGACCACCATCATATGACACCAAGTCCAATGTATTAAAATCATCTATTTGTGTGTCTCCCTGACTCAGTGGAAGCTCCTGGGACTGTCTTGTTCATGTTTATCTTGGTATGCTGGCCATGCCCCCTGCACCCCCCCCCCCCAAGGAGGCACTGTGCCTGGTTTAATACAGTTTTGCTAAAATAATAGATGAATGAATGAAATGCAAAGAAGCTCTGGATGATGCCAATTTGCCAGAGAAAGGCAGAGATTGAGGGGAGCTTTTGGAAAGAAGTGGAAGACCAAAGGAAAGGCAGCGGGAAGAAATGTTTCTTCTCCAGCATGAAACTACTTAGATAAGTCTATAGAAATGATGCTACAAGACTAAGATTTGCAAGAATCCAGGGAAATGGAGCTTGTGGCAGAGAGTATTGTGGATCAAGTGGTTTTAGGAATGTCCCATCTTGTATATTCAGGGCCTGGGGTAGGGGTGAGAATATGACCATATTGGAGGACCTGGCTATCTACCAGCTTTTTGCTAAGGCAGGAAATGTGGCCTATCCAGCCATAGACTGGAGGGTGTTGGCTTTGCAGGAGCAATTTTTGAGAGATGAGGCCAAGGGAGATTCCCACTCTGAGGCTGGGCAGCAGGAAGAGTCATCCATCTTATTAGGAACTTGGCACCAAGGCAAATGTCAACAGGAAGACAAAGGGTTCTCAGGCTGTGGTTCTTGAAGGAGGCTGTTCTGCCTCTCGTAGACCAAGCTGGAGTTTAGGAATCATTAGTGGCCTCTGGGAGGACATGAAAGAAAGGTTAAGAAGACTGCATCAGGGGGATTAGGAAGCCAAGCAGAGGAAGGGAGGCTTTGAGGGATGAAAGGAGAGGCAGCCTGGGTAGAGAGAGAGGGTACCCATCCCATGGCCTGGCAGCCCAGGCACAGGTCATGGCTCTCCCTGGAGTTGGGGGTCTCTTCCTGATTGTCAGCCTTCAGGGTTTTTTTGCTTTCTCCTGGATCTGACCCCGCATGCCTCTTTGACTTCTTCCTATGGCTGACCCCCTTCCTTACTTCTTTCCAGCCACTCTGACTCTATGTGGTTTCTTGAACAGTCCAAGAACACCGTCACCAGAGCCTTAACACTCGCTGTCCCCTCTGCTGGGAGTGCTCTTGGCCAGATGGCCACACGGCCCACTCCATCACTTCCTGTGTCTGTGCACAAAGACCCCTTCCCGTGAGGCCATCCGGGGCCACCCCATATACAATTGTAACTCCTACCCCAGCACTTCCCATTCTTCTCACTCTGCTGTGTTTTTCTCCATAACACATATCATAATCTGACACAATATCTATTTATTTTTTGTCTGTTTCTGCCCTGGAGACAGGAAGCTTTGAGAATGGAGGAATTTTTTGTTCACTGCTACCTCGGTGCTTAGAAAAATATGTTGTACACAGTAGGCCCTTAATAAATATTTATTAAATAAATGCAGCAATCAGCACCTTTCCATAGGACCCTCCAGTCTGAATCTGAAATGTTGGCTCTGCCTTTACTGGATGTGTGACCTTGGACAGGCCACGGAACCTCTGGAGGTCTTCGTTTCCTTACCTGAAAAAGAGTGCTAAATGGCCTCTTGAGGTCCCTCATGACTATAAATTTAGGGGAACCCACCCATGGGGGTAGGATGAGGTAAGGATCCTGACGTCCATGATTCTTTCACAGAACATCACTTTCATTAAACCCTGGATGGCACTTCTGTCCCCAACCTAGGTCTGGGCAGGGGCAGGGCCACCAGGCCTGAGGTTACAAACTGAGAACTGGCCAGAAGGTTGAGGTCAGAAGAACTGATGACTAAGAAGAAGCCTCAGACTCAGGGAGAGGGATGGATGGGGGAGGAACTGGGGTTGCTGCGTTTTATTTAAATCCCAGATAAGGATCAGGAAGCAGGCAACAGCCCAATGACACATTAATTAACTTTGCAGATGATACTGGATCAGGAAGGTGTTACATCCACCCATCTAAGTGAGAGAGACAAAAGGACCTGGGAAGGGGTCAGGAACTAGGCCAGGAAATGGCAACAATGACAGAAGCTGTAGCCAAGCCGGGTAAGGACTCATGTCTGTGTGGATGGATTGGGAGGTGGGGAAGATCCCCTTTCAGAATACAGATGTCCAGTGGATGGCTGGAGTTGGGAGTGGTAGTGAGGACTCAAGATCCTCTGGCTGTGTTGCAGTCAGCGTTCTGATCCCTGGTAGAAGCAGAGCCCTCTGTCTCACCTTAGCTTGGAGAATGGGGAAAGGGGACAGAGCCAAGGGAGAAGGAAGATAAGTCACATTTATGGAGCACCCACAATGAGCCAGGCACCATATATATGACCACATTGGAACCCTACAACAGCAATAAGACAGGAGGAAACTGAGGTTCAGAGAGACTAAGAAACTTGTTGACAGGCACACTGCAAGAAAGTGGCCAAGTTGAGATTCAGATCTAGGATGGAGGGGACACTTTCAAAGCTAGTTAAGGACCCCAAGGGAAAAACCAGAGTAGCTGCTGGGTTATCAAACTGCCTCTCGATTTCCAGGACAGAGACCTGAGTAAGTAACAAGTGCCCTAAAGAAGGCGTCCCTTATTACCCTGGATTTGCACAGACACTGGAAGATTTCTGCCTTCCTGCTCGGATGGCCTAACCTTCACAAGCAGTGGGGAGAAGGGAACAAGGAGGAATGGAAGACGTTTAGGCACCTGGATAACCTGGCGAGGCAAAACGCTAACTAGTAGAAAGTGCCAGAGCTTTTGCAGCCTGTCTTTGAGAAGAAGGCAATGGTCCTAGAGGCCCAGTTCTGGTCATCAATCTCTCTCCCTTTTGCTCGAGACAGGGGCCTGATGCATTCTGGGTGAGGGCCACCCCCTGGGGTAAGCCACCCCAGAGAATACAAGTCCATGGACAAGGGTAATTTTCCCAATGGAAAGCAGGGATGTCCCCAGCCTTGAAGGCATCAGATTTTTCTTTTCCTCCAAGGAGCTGAGAGGCAGAAGCATTCCTGAGAACATAACTAGGAACTCAGTGGGTAACCCATGGTCGTCCAACTCCCACCCAACCTAGAAGATTTTTGTTGAGTAGGCACCACCATCTAAAAACTCATATTCTCTAATTCTTCTTGTTTGCAGCTTTGTGGTCATGTACTGTTTCCATTCACTCCTTAGTAAGATTGCTCAAAAGCCCTTCTTATAGCCATCTGCATGTTTTCCCTGAAGGGAATAAGGAGTATTTTCACACGGTGGTCGGGGGCACAGGAGCTCTGTGCCCCTGGTGGCCAGTAGGGGTGGCGACAGGGATTGCCCCATTCCAGATCCTAACCAAACAGCCCTGATCAGGATAGGGAATGAGGATTCCAGGCCAAAGACTAGAGGCTGGCTGCTTTGTGCTTGGGCATGGCCATGTCAGAGACTTAAGTGCAAGTCAGAGAAAGCCTCACCACACTGCCCCCAACCCTGGCCCACCTCTGTTCTTGTGAAGGGGTGTGAAAATGACCAGTCGTTGAAAATAGTAAAGATGGGGTAGATGGGAACCTTGACGCAAAGAGAGTGGTGAAGTTTCAAGAGCTTGGATGTAGGGAGAAGCTGATGAGGCCAGACCTATTCCTGGTCTCTGAATGACTGACGGGGGAGTCATTAATTATGTCCTCAGGGCCGTCCCAGGAACTGGTGTGACCGAGGGGTTCTGAGATTCACTTGGATCGTTCCTCTTCCTCTGGAGACCTCATTCCTCTCTGCACAAAGAGTAGGTTTTCTAAAAGGAACCTCTTGGAATAGATTTAGGATTACGACCTATTTTTAAAACCCCATGGCACCTTTTAGAAAGTCATTTTCTCCTAGTTGTTAAGATTTTTCCAGTATGATTTCTAGTCTTTGGTACACACAGAGGCCTCCTACTTTCCCTATGTTTATTGTTCCAGGACACCAGGGGATCCAATCAAAGCCAGGAAAGAGCAGCTTACAACCCCCTCATCTATAGCAGGCAAATTCTGGACTAGCAAAAGGGGATCAGTAGTGACTGGCCATAAGCTACTGGCTTCATTCACCAGAATCCACCTTGCTATTCCTTTTCATGTATTTGTGAATAATACATAGATACACACTTAAACACACTCACCACCACCACCACCACCGCATAAAAACATATGTCACCTTTTGTCCCCCAGTTCTCACAAAGTATCTCCTCATTTGTACTTAACCACAGTTCACTGAGTACAATTTTGCAAAGAGTCATACGTTTCAGTATGCCACTCCCGAGGTGTGTGTGTGTGTGTGTGCGGGGGAGGGTGGGTGGGGGTGGGTGGGTAGGTGGAAGGCATCCTTTCATTCATCCCCAAACACCTTAGGGGTTGCTTGGAAGGAGCGAGGCCTCTACCTCCTTCACATTTTTATACCTGATTTTGCTCCTGGGCCTTTCCTTGCAAAGCCTCCATAGATTCCTTCTCATGATAGTCCTAGCTAGGCCTTTCCTCCACCATCTCTTCACTTCATCCCTAAGTTTCAGGGTTGAGTTTCCTCTCCCCATATTTACAAACCCAGGCAGGTTGGGTTGCTGGTATGATGCTATCTGAGACAACCTTATCTAACTACAAAGTGTGAATCAGAGATTACACCACACAGGGCTGGTGCCAGCTAGGCGGGCTGCCATATTGCCAAGGAACCCAGTGGTTGAACCAGGTTGGGTTGAGTAATATGCACCAATGGGAAGTGAGTTTATTAATCATGCAGCATAGTACAGTGTTGACGAAAGTGCAATTCTGAAGGCCTGGTTTGATTGGAGAAGGTGCAGGTGGGGCTGGATACTAACTAAGAAGACACCCAGCGACACTATTTTCCACGGATAATATTCACTTGAAAACACATAGAGATTTGGAAAGAACCATCTAGTTTAGCAACGAGATGGATTATATGCTCAATCGTTAGGACTTTTCAGCCATCTTTCGAGTCCCTTTGTTAAAAAGATAGCTACCTCCTTGTGGTTGTACATAAAGTTGTAGTTTGGAATTTTTCAAGTTTCCTGAGGTAAGAGAAGAGAATTCAAGATGGCAGCCTGTGACCTAGAATTGTGTGGGTGAGGAACTTTAAGATTCCATACTGCATTCTCCGTATTGACCTCTCACTTCAAAAACATTCTTTCCTAAGGCCACAGCCCACCTCCTCCACCCAAGTCTGCCCTCAACTTCTTGATAACTACAGCCAACCAGAAATACTGCCCACATTTTTCAGTGCTAGGCCTGCAATGATTGGGGCAGCAAGAGCAGTTTCTGAATAGAGATGCTAGACATTTCTGTTCCTGTATGGCCTGGTCAGTATCACAGGCATGGAGTCAACACCCCCCAGTCATGTGTGGCACCACGTTTACGTAGCTCAGTATCATACACCAGGTCCCTCAACTTTGCTAAGGCAGATAATATGCGGAAACGCATGGAAGAGAAACCCAGGTAAGTGTTTTAGAGGGGAGACAGGAAGAAAGAAAGAGGGGCAGGGCTCACTTGTCCAAAGACCGCTCTAGGACAAGCCTCACAGGGATAAAGGATTCTAAAGACTACAGGAAATAAGGAGAGGGGATAGGATGGAGACAGGAAGGACATGGAAGGTATATATCTCAAGAGAAAGCTCTAGGACTGGCAAATAAACTCCGTTAGGGACGGGAGGTTCTGGGGAGGAAAGCTCAGGGAGGGGAAGCATTACTTTCACGGGAGACAAAAGTTGTACAATTCGAGGGGTTAATGTTGTATAAAACATTCCTTGTATGTCCTCCCAACCCAAATGGTCTTTCTTTTTTCAAAAGCGTCAGATCTCTGGGAAGTTCATAAAAGCAGTTTTTCAACCAGGACCACGTTTCCCAGGCAGCTACAGATAGTGAGCCCTGGAGAATCCTGTCCAAGTGCGATTGCAGTTGTAGAAATTTAAACCTGATTTTCTCCAATTATCTGACCACAAAAGAGCTTCCAGTCTCTCTGGTTATCTCGCCAACCCCGAAGAACCCCTCTCAAGTCTCCACCTGTTTTTCAATCTTCAAAAGCTTTAGCAAGAACACCACTCACAGAAACCCACGAGAGTCCTGTTCCGGTGCTCCCTGCGACTATCAGAGAAATAGCTCATAAACCACTAGATCCCCTCCTTCCTACCCTCAGATACCCATTGCAAACCAGAGAGAAGGTATCTAGGAGGTGCCAGTCACTAGCCCTGAATTCCGTGACTTTACCTAATCTGTTCACCTAACCTCTGCAGCAGTTTGAGGCACCCAAAAGGGGGGAGGAAAATCCTAAGCTCTTAGAACCACAGCGAACACTCAATACTGGATTGGAAACACCAGAACCCACACAAAATTCTGATCAACTTCCAATAACAAATTCCACATTTCCACACAGTTTTCAGAGCAATAACGGCAAAACCAGGCATAAGAACCTATCAAACCGACCACCAGTCAAAAACAAAGCAAGACAAAGAACAGGCCAAACCAAAACTTTATGCTATGAAAACAAGAAATAAAATAATGAGATTTATAGGCCAGCTGATTGTCAGCAAACACAATATATTTACTGTATTAGCATTTGCTCACAGTGCAAATGGTACAACATTACACCAGTTCAATATTTCGGTTTTTAAAAATGCTGTTTTCATTAACTATATTATATTGGCATAACAATGTGACAAAGGAGCAGATGAAATGTTGGTGAAGAATTTCACCTTTTCACAATATCAAGCATATTTTTTTAACCTTAGTATAAGGTACTATAAATCCAAGAAATAAAAACATCCACAAAATATATTACATCTGGTTTGTCTTTTTCTGAGTACTCAACTTTATACAAAAGTCTTTCAAAAAATATCATTCCCCATAGGTTTTCCTGTTTAAAACCTGATTTTTTTTTCTCTCAGTTCACATAAGTTAGAGTGCATTTTCTTTTGTTGTTTTTTTCAAACATGCAGACATATAAAAAAATCTGGATAGCACAACCTTTTGGCAACAAAGTTATTTTTCTCTTAGTTTAGCTTAAATGTCTGAGAACAGTTTTATTAAAACAAAGGAAAACTCAGAGTTATCATGCAGTGACATGCATAAGCCAGAAGGAGCAAGGAAAAAATATTAAAGGATATCTGATTCCTCCTTCCAGCTTTGAAGTGACCAAAATTTTTGTTTTTAATAATCATCACATTATAAAAAGTATTCAGCAAAATACTGTCTCTGCAAAGAAAGATTTTACCCTTCAGCTGAAAAAATATGGGCCTTCTTGGCAAACTTCATCCTCTTCTCTCTCCTTCTACAAAAAGTCCAAGTACCTGGAAATCCACAATCCCCCTGCTCTTTGATTTTTTTTTCCCTTTCACTAGACTCCTTTTAGTATTATTTACCCACCACCAAAGAAACAAAAACAAAAACAAAAAACAGTGCTTTTTCTCTTTAAAAAAAAAAGTGGGAAACGCATAAAGTGACTAAAAACAGACATTCTGTAAACTCCAGACCTTTGTTCCTTCTCTCTGGGCAGCTTACTGACCACAGGAGAAATTACTCGAATAGGAAGCAATACATTCAGTCAGGACTGTGCTGGAAGCTGTGTCAGAGAGCAACCTTCCCTACTACTCCATTTCAAGAGTTACCCCTGTGTGGAGAAGGGCTGGGGAGAAGGGGGTGCCTGAGAAGAGGTGAGGTAGGGTGGGTTAGACTGGGGTATGGAGAAGATGCCTCATTCATTAACATGGATTAAAGCAAAAAAAAAAAAAATCCCCGTATCATTGAGGAAAATTTGGACAGGGTTGGGTATATGTGTATGTATGTATGTATATATACATAGATAGAGCTATATATACTCATATACATACACACATATGTAGCTAATAATCTCATCAGTTCAAATTTTCATAAAAAATAAACCATTTAAAGCTGTAAATGCTAACAAATTCTCTTTATTCCTGTGCACTGCACTGGATAGCCAAGTACCTTAGAGATTTTATTTTGCTAGGAATACATATTGTGTATATGTTATATATATATGTATATGTGTGTGTGTACACATACACACACACATACACACACACACACACACCATATACATAGATTTGAATTCTACCTCTTAATGACCAAAGGCAAAAAAAGAGCCTGCTTTTCCACCAATGGTGGGAAGGAGAAATGGGTATGCGAATGAAAAAACAAAAAGATGGTGAAATGGGGTGGCTGGTTGAGGCCTGCCTTTCTGGGAAAAGATTTTGAAACAGATGGGAGAAGGCTTAGAAGGGAGAAGAGCGGGGTAGGGGTAGGGCAAAGGGCAAACTCAGGACATAGATTTTAAAAAGTGGGAAATACATTTTTTAAAAGGCAAGTTCAGTGATGGCTGCTCCTTCTCCCAGCAAATCAAACTGCCCTGAGGCCTAACAGGGAAGCGCTCGGAAAAGGAGGGGTTCTGAGGGGCTAAACCCTAAGCGGCGGCCTCTGCACCGCCGCAATAGCGTCCCAAGCATTTCTGTAAGAAACATTATTTCCGAGCAGATGGAAGACCCGTCTCGTCTGGCCACGTGCAGGCCCCCAGCCTAGGACAGTCCCCTAGCGGCCTGGAGACCTGATGTGGGGAAGAGTTTGGGGTGGACACAGCCCAGTTCAGCTCGAGTCTCACACACACTCGTGTGCCCGCGCGCGTGCGCGCGCACACACACACATACACACACACACACGCGAGCACGCACACTCGCGCGCAACCCCGCACGCAGGCGCGTGCGTGCGGCGGGCAGCAAGCTCTGCGCTTTGGTGCGCTCCTTACCCTCTCCCCCTTTCGAATCTTGGAGGGGGGACAAAGGGAAACGTGGGGGGACCCGTGAGGTGCTTGGGTTGGGCAAGGCTTGGGCGGGCCCCGCGTTCAGTCCCCCGCAGGTCCTTGGCGCGGCCCAGAGGCCCCTGGATCAAGACGATCCGAACTGAACAAAGTGGGCTAGACGCCACCTTTTCCGCCCCCACGCCTCGGCTAAAGGAGTGTGGGGGGGCAGCGAGGGGAAGGCGCCTTCTGCCCTGGCCCCCGACCGTTGGCCGGTGTGAAAGGGTGGAAACAGGGGGCATCGAAGGGGAATAAGGGACCTTACGTCCATAGAGAGACCAGGGTGCGGCCCCTGCGCCTCAGTGGCTAGCTTTCCCGCTGCTTTCAGGCTAAGCAGCAGGGAGACACTGGAGGGGAAAAGTGGGGATCTGGGGCACGAGCCTCAGGCACAGGTAGTGACCACAGGGGCCAGGGACACGGGGGGCGCTGAGGACGCAGAAGGCGCACTCCCCTTCTCCGCTTTCTTCTCCTTTTGCTTGAGGTGGATCTTGGCGTGGCGCTTGCGCTCGTCGCTGCGCGCAAACTTGCGCCCGCAGAACTCGCAGGCGAAGGGCTTCTCGCCCGTATGCGTGCGGATGTGAGTGGTAAGGTGGTCGCTACGGCTGAAGCTCCGCATGCAGATCCGGCACTGGAAGGGCTTGTGGCCCGTGTGGATGCGCAGGTGCCGGGTCAGCTCGTCCGAACGGCTGAAGCGGCGGTCGCAGCCCTCCGCTGGGCACGCGTGGGGCCGCTCATGGAGCGGGGTCTTGCTGGGTCGGTTGGGGTACTTGCGGGGCCGGATGGGCTTTAGCGTGAGCGGCGGCTGGGGCAGGCTACTGAAGCCTGGGTGGATCTGCTTGTCTTTGAACGCCTTGATGGTCTCCAGGGGCGTAATAGGGGGCGGGTTGACCCGGATGGGGTCCATGGCCTGGAAGGGCTTGTGCTCCGGAATTGAGCCCATGTCGTTGGGGTGGTGGTATAAGTTGTAGTCGGGAATCATGGGGAAGAGATTGCTGTCCAAGGCCGGTTTGGCCGATTGATAATCCTGGGGGGAATAGGCGAGCCCGGGGTTGCCCTGGGGGTCGTGGAAAGACACAGGCTCCGAGTAGAGATCACTGCAGTTAGAATAGGGGGGCAGCGCTGGATACATGGCCTCCACGTCGCCCTGTGGCGGCTGCACCATGCTGGCCGTAGAGGTCTGGGTGCTGAGTGCCCCTGAGGCCGGGGGCACCCCCAAGATGCCGGCGCTCATGAGGCTAATGATGTTGTCCTGGCACCAGTTGGAAGGGGAATCGAAGGCGAACTTTCCCAAGTAGGTCACAGTCTTGTTGCCGGGGGCTGGCTGGAAGGAGCCGGAATAAGAGAGTTCCGGGTTGGGCTTCTCGTTGGTCAGACCGATGTCCATCACATTCTCTGCGGAGAGCGGGGGAGAGAGGGGAGGGGTGAGTGAAGCCAAGAGGGCTCCAGGGCCGGGGCGCCCAGGTCCTGGCCCAGGTGTGAAGGGTGAGGCCTGCTGGAGTGCACAGCGCGTGGGGTAAAAGGAAAGCTGCGCGCGGCGCAAAGCGGGCGGTGCCGAGCTCCCGGGCGCAACCTGGATACAGCAAAATACTACGGATCGGGGTGTGGAGTGGCTGCTGCACACACACCGCACACGCCGCGCACACACTCACGTACCACACACACACACGCGCGCGCGCGCGCGCGCGAGGAGCATTGTTGTTTCCGAGGTGGGGCGGGCAGGTAGCTGCAGCTACAGGTAGTTTTAGACCCAGAGCGCGCCGGGCTCTCGCTCTCTAGCGCACATAACTCGGCCTCTTCCCCTAGCCCTGTCCGCGCCGGGACGCCGCGCCTTTCCTGCCGCGACGAAGCCCTCCTTGTGCACTGCGCCCGGGTCCATGACCCCTAGCGCTCCGACGCTTTGTCCTCGGCGTGTAGAGGGGTGCTGCCCGCAAAGGGAGCTCTCCCGCTGCCTCCCCCCGGCCCAGCCTCCTCCCGGCCTGAAGAAGCTTTCGGCTTTTGCTGGAGGGGGAAAGCTCAGCCTCCGCTAGCAAGGGTGGAGGGCGGCGGAAAACCGGCCCGTGTCTCCACCGCGGGAGTGGCCGCTCTTCCCAAGCTCCTTGGCCCAGGGATTGCCCCCCATGTCAGCCCCCGCGCGGGTGGACTCCCTCCCGCTGCCCGCCGTCCCCACACCCCCACGGGTTTGCTGAACGCCCCAGAAAGGCAGCGTCGCAGTACCTCTCCCACCGCGGGGACTCCACGCCGCACACGGCTCCATCCCGGGTGGGGGGCTGAGGGAGTAAGGGGGGAGAGCGCGGGTGAAAGGAACGCTCGGCTCCTCCCGGGAAAGGGGGCGACGGCACCACGCCTTGCGCGCAGCCCGGCGATCGCGCCCCCTGAGTGGAGAACCCCAGAGCCGCTGGCACCTACCTCCCTCCGGTTGGCGGCTGCCCCCACCCGGGAGAACAGAAGCCTCAACCGTGGCGTCGCCAACCAAGCCTTCCCGATCGGGAAGGGCGGGGGGAGTGGGTGGGAAAAGCAACTCGCCCCCCGGAAAATTCCCAAAGCGTCCCCATCTCTCCATCCATCCATCCATCCATCCATCCATCCATTCATCCACCCATCCATCCATCCATCCATCGCTAGCTCGTTCCCTCCTCCTCTTCCTCTCTTTCCTTCCTCGCCGCCTCCCGGCCGCCCTTACCTGTAGCCATCTGATTGTAATGGGCTACGGAATCGCTGCTGCCGGAGAAGAGGTTGAGCGCGCTGGGAATCTCCTCGGGGTACAGATTGTCAGGCAGTTGGTTTAGCAAACTGCTCATGGTCACCGGCAGCTTCTCGGCGAGTTTGCCGGTCATAGCACTCCCGAGCTGCTGCCGCCGCCGCCACCGCCGCCGCCGCTGGCTCCTAACGCAGCTTCCAGGCAAGCGGCATCAGAGAGGCGATCCGTGGTGCAGGGGAACAGCATGCGAGAGGGAAAGTTCGGGGGGAGGAGGGAGGAAAGAGGGGAAGGGGTGGGTTAGGGGAGGGGATCTTCTCTTTTTGGGGGTGGGTGGGAGAGAGGGTAAAGGGGGTAATCCTCTCGGTTGCCTCCGCGGGTTCCGTAAGAGGCTGGGTCGGGGGGGGGGGCGTGTGCGGGGGGGGGCTGGGGGCTGGGCTGGGGGGTCGCGGCCCGAGGGGGTCGCACGCGGCCTCAGTGTTGCTCTCACAAACAGACGCGCGCCGGCGGCCCCCCCGCCCCCCGATCCGCCACCGCCGCCGCCGCCGCCGCCACTGCCGCCGCCGCTCAGCCGCTGCCGCTGCCGCTGCTACCACAAGCGCCAGCCCCGCTGCCTCCTAGCAAGCTCACTGCTGCCCAAAAGCTCCCAGCCAGGGAACTCCAGCAGCCTATTTATCTGAGCCCCGGGAAAGCTCCGTGACGTAGCTGCCCATATATGGACAGACAAAGCCTAGCCGAAGGGGCGCGACGTCACAATGGAAGCTCCTCACAATGGAACATTAGAAAGCAGGAAGCGGGCCGCAGCCAGCGAGCGACGTCCGCACCGCTCGCGGATCTCGAAAAAAGAGAAAGAGAAATAGAAGAGAAGCAAGACGAACAATTCGAGAGGAGAGTGGAAAGAGGGAGGCAACTGAACGCAAAGCGTAAAGCGCGCAGCGCGCGTTTGAAAAAAGCCGTAACCGCCGCCGTGTTTATTTTGGGTCGTGCACTAGGAGGACGCTCTGGGAGAGCATGGGGCTAGCGGGGGGTGGGTGGGTGAGTAGAGTTGTTTGCAAGTGGCCTCCAACACCCCTAGCAGGAAGAAAGAGAAATGAAAACGCCGGGCGACGTCCTTTTGCAGCCTGGGAACTTCGGGGGAACCCGGAAGGCGTGAGCTCCGACCCTGCTCCCGCCGCTCTTCTCGCGTCCTGGACCCTGCCGCAGACTGGGAGCAAGGGCGCGCGTCCCTTCGAGGAGGATTCTGCGTGGCAGGGATCCCCGGTCCAGTATCTCGAGAACTTTTGTTCCTGCCTCACTCTGATTCGCCGCCCACACCCGTGCGGCTCCCTGGGCCCCTGACCCTGCGCTGACTCCAGGTTGAGCGCCGTGGCGGGGAAATTCGTAGCTGCAGAACCGCTGCGCGGGAGATGAGAACCCCGCACATTTGGTGTTGTGGATGTGCGGTTTTGTTGGTAAAGAAGAAAGCATGAAGTTGAGCAGATAGGAAACACGTGCACCAAATCCCCGATAAATCCCCTAACGGTTGCAAAGCACCTCTTTTGGCCCCGGGATGGCAGGAGGGCCCAGCAGGCCCAATCGCAGCCGCGGTCTATTGCTGTCTGCGAAGGGCCCGCCACTGAGTTGCAGGAGGAGCATGTCGGACCCACAGTCTCTGACACCACCGCGGCCTCCCCTAGTTTCTACCCTCCCCCTCGCCTTCTACAGGGCTGTCCCCATCGCTGCCTGCCGGCACCCTGCAGTCAAGGGCCGCCTGTTTGCCGACCCGGGGCGCTGTCACCTCCCGGAGCAGCAGCAGATTCTGGGGGCGGCTGCTATGTTCCCCGAGGCCTGCTCCTGGAGCTCGCGCGGCTGGGCCAGGGAGAGGGGGAGGAGAGAAAGGGAGCGCGGGGGAGCGACCCCGAATCACACCGGCTTGGCGTGGGAGGATTCCCTCCTCGGTGGCCGTGTGGGCGCGGTGAATCCCGCGTCCCCCGCTGGGGAATCGGGTTGGGGGAACGTGTATTTTTCAGGGGGAGTGAGAGTGTTGACAAGGAGGAAAAGAGGATCCCCGGGCCTCAAGCCGTGGGAGGGCCACGCGGGCCGGGGAGGCGTGGGAGGAACTCCCGAGCAGCACATCGCGGTGGGGGTGGATGACAACCTCTCTCTCCTCCTCTTCACTTCACTCGGTGTTGAACTGGGGGTGGGAGGGCCCAATCTCCCCCGGATCTTCTCTGGTTCTCAGCAAAATAGGGATTCCCGCCGCCCGCGAGCCCCTTCTCCCCTGCCGCCGCTCCCGCCTGGCTCCCTACACCTATACCGGGGAGTCACTGCGCCCCCGGGCTCTCCTCCGCCCGCGCGGCGCGGAGAGCGAGAGAGCTCTGCAGCGGTCCCAGCTCCGGCCGGAATCAGGGCGTGCAGCGTCTCCCGCCCCCGGCTCCCTCCCTAGGGGGGGCGAGCGGCCGGCCCGGGGGCGTGGGCGGCAGTGTGAGCCCGGCTGGGCGCGGGAGGGGCCCTGGCGGCTGCTGGGAGGGTCGCGGGGCGGCGGGCCAAGCCGGGAAGAGCCATACAAGGAGAGGATCCGGTGACGCGCCGGCCGCGCCCCTTCTCCTTCTCGATTTGGCTGCAGATTCCGGTCCCCGGATTTGCATATTTTGGCATCCAGTGGAAAAGGAAAGAAGAACGGAACCCACAGCCTTTAAAGGAACCGCACAGGCTGTATCGTCACCTAGGGAGGCGGTCTGGGGGGCGTGAAATAGCCAGGGGCTCTGACCGCTGGCCCTTGAGCACGGCAGTAGGGGAGAGGCGGGGAGCGGCGGTGACCAGCTAGGTTTGGCCCCGCCAGTCTCAGGTCTGCCCCCTCTGCGTCGCCCCCTGCTGCGTGTGCACCCGGAGGGTCTCCACAGGTTCTTGACCAGGCCGGGGAGACGCCATGAGGTCCGCAGCCTTGGGCAAGCCGCAGGCCCCAATATTGACTGCAGTGCCCATGTTTCCCCGCGTGAGGCACACAGCTCAGCCTGCGGGGGTGGCGGGAAGGAAGGGAGACTTCCAAACCGACCAGTTCAACTCCGGAGGACTCTACCGGGATCCACTCAGTCCCCACCTGTTGAGACCGCTCCCCAGAAGAGGAGGAGAGTGAGGAGTTAGAACCCCCAGTTTTGTTCGATAGGGGCCCGTGTTAGGAAAGGCAGAGGCAGTGGGAGCGTTCGGGATTCTTGAGAGCTTTCAGGGCCCCAGAGACGGTGGAGGGGTGTAACCCCTCTAGAAAGGGCCCCCAAACACTTTTAGGCTAGCTGGACTTGTTGCACGCCAGGGGAAGCGCCAATTAGGGCTTGCCGTCTTGGTCTTTTTCCACTGCCTGCTTACATATTGGTGAGATTGGATGAGGGTTTTTTTGAAGGGCAAATGCCTTCCCCCTCCTTCCTACTAGTTCTTGACAAAAAATGGGAGCCTTCAATGCAATTAAATTAGTATTCATTAAAACTTCAATATGAACTGGGACACATTTCTTTCTTAGCTGCTGTTTCCTTGTCTGTAAATTGGGCTAATAATAGTACCTATCCCTCAGGAAGAATTAACTCAGATAATCCCCATAGAGTACTTAAGTTAGACCCCTAGCAAGCGCTCAATAAAAGGCAATTGTTACTGTTAAACTGTATTCTCCCCCACCCTACCATGGAACAGAAAAGCTCTTTCCCCTTACATGTCTTAGGAGTGTGAGTGTAAGTGACATAGGGAGTAAAAAGGGCCAGGTATGGAACTCCATCTCATATCAATGTGATCATATACTAGAAGTATTAATGTTTGTTATTTAGGGGGCAAATGAAAGTCCAACTTACCCAGCACCTGCACCCACGTAGAGGTGATTAAGGAATGGTCTTCACTCTGCAAGGGCCCAGGCGAGGACTTAACCCTCAATAGCTGGTGGCGACATAAGCCAGAGTACAAAGGAGTCACTGAGTTGCTCTTCAACAGTCTGGAGCATCCTTCCGGACTTTTTTGGAGGGTAGCTGTGGTTTTTGGAGTGGGACAGGGCATTCTGGAGTCCTTGCTTCCCTCCTCTGCCATGGAAAGAGCCATGCTGGGGAAAGCCTGCCTCAGCAAGCATAGGTCCTCACTGCCTGGCTCTGTTCAGGTTGCAGCCCACACAGGTGTCCCCTGGCATCCTGGATGATGGGGGCCAGGGTTCTGTGGCAGGAGGGGGACAACCCTGAATATGGAGTGGGGTGGGGTGTTTGAAGTAGCTGCTTGTAGACTAATAGCATTCTCCCTTCTCATTGCCTAGCCTTGAATTCAGCATAGAAAAAAGTCCCTCTCCTTCCCTCTCTCCTTCTTTCCTCTCTCCTTCCTTGGACAGGGACTGAGGGTGATTGTCTGTTTTATTGGCCAGCTCAGGTGAGATTGCCAAGGACCTAATTACTTAAACTCCAAGCTCCGGACTTGTTGGGGAATGAGAAGGCACTGAGTCAGGGTGTCCTCACCCCGGAGACGGTGAAGGGGAGGCTCAGCAACTCTGTAGCAGGGCCAAGGCTACCCAGCCCCGCTGGTTGCGCTCTCCCTTGAATCCAGCTGTACTTATGACCACTGCGACTGCTTGTGGGGGCAGTGGGTGTGTTTGTCTTGGCAAAAGGATAAAGGAAGGAAGAGATGTGGTCCCAGACATGCACCACAGAAGGCCAGCTTGCTGCTCTGTCTTGCTCCTTAATTCTGCACATACCTCTGCCCTCTGAACTTCAGCTCCGGCTTTAGCTAAAGATGTCCAGGTCTTCTCTGCTGTCTTACAGGAAAGAAACCACCAATTAATTCAGGGGTATTAGTGGTTTAATTAATGCATTGCCCTTCTCAGAGGCATTTTAAAAGAAAATGCTTAGAGAGGGTAATATGTAATCCAAAGGAATTAAGCCCAATGCTTAGCAGGATGTCTGGAAAATGGTAGGTGATCACAAGTGTTGGTGCAATGAGGTCTGGTTGTGGGCTATCAGGCCCAGTGACAAAGAATGAGAGGTTTGGAGCACAGAGAGTGTCTGGGGTTCCTCACACCAGGCACCTGGTGGGATTGCTCCTGAATGACAGTTCTCCCAAGGGTCTTCAGTTGCTTTCCATTTTGGGGTGCCATACAGGAGATGGGGAGGTCATTAGTGGAATCTCCCTGGCCAGCCCTCCCTGGAGCTCTAGAGGTCACTGCCAATTTTTTTTTTTTTTGTAATGACAGCTAGCTCTGACGCTAGGTGGGTTTTGCCTAGAAGCTTGTGGAAGGGACATTGTTGGCAGCCATGGTGACTTTTGAGGATGGGGCTCCTGGCTCAGAGCTGGAGCTGAGTGTCGTGTGGGGGCTTCGGGAGGCTTCATTCTTGGAGAGCTTCTGTACCCACAGGATGATGGGATGATGGAGGCCTTGGGGACATACTTCATTTTCTTCATTCTTGACAACAATCTGATGAAGACGCTTTTAGGGCTGCACCCTCAACATTTTTTTTTAAAAATGAAGTATGTAAAGCATTGGAAAGAGTCTGAGTAGTTAGTTGGAGGATACCTGGTTGAGCTGAGATTTGAACTCAGGGCCTTGTGACTCCTAAGCTACTGTTTTTTTTTGTTTTGTTTTTTAAATAAATCTTTATTGGGGAATACTGGGGGACAGTGCGTCTCCCCAGGGCCTATCAGCTCCAAGTAGCCGTCTGTTAATTTAGTTGTGGAGCCCCAAGTCCAGTGGCCGCTTTCAATCTTTAGTTGCAGGGGGCGCAGCCCACCATCCCATGCAAGAATTGGACTGGCAACCTTGTTGTTGAGAGTCCCGCTCTAACCAACTGAGCCATCCGTCTGCCCCTCCGGAAGCTCAGCGGCAGCTCGTTGTCTTCAATCTAGTTGTGGAGGGCGCAGCTCACTGGCCCATGTGGGAATCGAACCGGCAACCCTGTTGTTCAGAGCTTGCGCTCCAACCAACTGAGCCATCCGGCCACCCTCAAAGCTGCTGTTCTTAATCTGCCCCTTTCTCCCAGTTATGGCTGTCAGGGGAAAGAAATGAAATGGCAGATGTGGCTCAGAGGAGGGCTAGGTATAAAATCTGTGAAGGCAATGAGTAGAAGAAAGGCTAGCTGCAGGGCTGCCTTCTAACACTCCTGGGACCCAGCATGGGGTAGGGAAGGAGCCCCTGTCCAGGGGAGAGTAAAGAGGTACAGCACTCAGGGAGGTCAAAGGGAGCAGTGTTTCTGCCAGGGCTCCCAGTAAGTGGAATGACAACCGTGCCACTTTGAGCTCTGGTCCCATTGCCCTAGGTTGTCTCAGAGGCTAGAGGACCCTCTCCCAGCCAATCACGCAGTTTCACTTTAAACGTCCGGCTCGTGCCTAATTTCAAGCTAACTCATTATAATAATATTGAATTGGGGTGTTTTTGACCACACTTTAAGCAATTTCAGGAGAGTCTGCTGACTGAAGGGAGAAAGTCGTGTTACAAAGTACATTTGCTGGGGTTGGAGTGGTCCTGGAGACGCCTCCTCAGACATAAGTCCAAGGCAGTGAGTAAAGTGCCATGGCGTGGGAGGGTTGTCTAGAGGATGAGAGTTCAGGGCCAGGCTGGGCTGGGTCAGGGAGGGAAGAGAGGTCTTAGGCAGAAGGTGAGACTTGGAAAAACTAATAAAAGTATAAGCCCTGATCTGGGAATCAGGAGTTCTGGATTCTGCCATAAATTATCTATGTGACCTTGAGCCCAGGCCCTCTTGTTCCCCGGCTTCTGTTAAGGGCAAGACTGGATAATCTCCCTCTAAATTCCTCCCAGCTCTGTTAATCCATGCATTGTGGATTCTATTGCAGAGAAGGTTGGAAGGAGACATGTCTTCGTGTTCCTAACCAAGTTTGGGGTTCTGTAGGGCTTGGGCTGGGAACCCGGGGGAAGGGAGGAATGGGTCAGGGGATGAAGGCTTACAAGGGAACTTTTCTGTCTTAGCTCAGGGGTTCACAGAGAGTAAGTGGAGTCATGTGCTCAGAGGGCCTGTCATTGCCCCTGGGGGCCACTGTGGGACAGCCCCCTACTCAGCTGGGAAAGGATGGTGTCTCTGTAGAAAGGACGCTTGGAGGATGGGGCTTTTTGCAAAGAGGAACTTTATCATCTGAAATGAATCAGAAACAGTGTGAATATGGGGGGACAGAAGGGGAGGCAGTCAGGGGGAAGCCAAGAGGGAGTGAGAGAGAAAAGGAGGGAGAGAGATGAAAGAAAAAGTATAAGAGAAGTTGCCATCCTATAACCAGCCTCTTGCTGGGGACAGGCTTCACCCACAGGACAGGGGCTGGATCCAAGCGGCTGGCAGGTTCCTCTCCTCCTCTCCCTGTAAGAAAAACCTTTGGGGAACCAGAGGGAGCTGTGGTCTTTGGACCCTTGTCTCTTATCATCGCTCAGCCTCCAGACCCTCTTCAGCCTCAAACAAGCAAGCCCTTTGCCTCATCCATCAGGTTGAGGAGTCGGGGCAGACTTTTGGGTTCTTTGTCGTGCTATGCAGTTAAAAATCTGGGATCCAGGGAAAAGCAGCTAATGACTCTTTGGGGCCCAGAATTTGAGCTCCTTAGTTATATCAGCAT
This sequence comes from Rhinolophus hipposideros, assembly GCF_964194185.1. Taxonomy (NCBI): domain Eukaryota; kingdom Metazoa; phylum Chordata; class Mammalia; order Chiroptera; family Rhinolophidae; genus Rhinolophus; species Rhinolophus hipposideros. The sequence continues at coordinate 43,581,748 of NC_138062.1, read as the reverse complement.
CCTCTTTCACCCGATGGCTTAGGCAGGGCTTTCCCACCTTTGTCATGCCATAGCTCTCCTAGAAGATGAAATGCTTTTCATAGCCACCAGGATAAAGGCTGATGCTGCCCCCGGCCCCATCCCGTCACCCTGAGGGCTGGGGGAACAAAGCAGTTAAGTGTGCCAGTCAGCATGAGCTTCCCTGCCAGAGCTCAGGGCAGGTGGGCACAGGAAAAGGGGCATGATCTCCCCCCACCCCCTCTGATACTGCAGAATTATTTGGTCCAAGGTCGGCCAGGAAGTTACTGGAAGACAAGAGATGGTCTCAAGCTCCCCAAGGGCAGGGACTGAGACTTGTTCCTCCTTGTCTCCCCAGCATTACCCCCCAACCCTGTGCCTTTCCTTGGCAGGTCCTCCATCAGAGTTTGTTGACCCAAGTTGAGTGTCCAGGTCGGTAATTCTGAAACATGGTCAGGAGCAGCTATATCCACTTGGCCCTTCCCACCTGGTCCTTTTGTTTTTATTGCCCCAGCACTGACTACCCCCCACCACAAGAATTTGTCCATCCAAATTCCAGTTCATGGGGGTGGGCTCCTAGGTCTGGGACTCAGCTCTCTCATATCAATGAGACAAACAGATAGGGAGCACTCCCTGTGCACTTTTTGTGGAAGGAACAGACTTGAGACTAGGATCCTGCCGCCTGTCCCAGCAGGAGCAGACAGTTTAAAGGGAAGTGAGGAATGAGGCTTTGGTGGAAGCGATCATACACAGGACATCATGTCATAAAGGAGGTACAGACAGGGAGCTCAGAAGGGGGAGGATCACTTTAGACTGGCAGGAGGGACTTATTCAGGACAGGGGAAGGCCTGACTGCGGGGTGGGGGGGCTTGATCAAGGCCTTAAGAGGGAGGGACTAAGAACCACAAGTGAGGAGTGAGAAGGGGAGGGGAGAGGAGAGAAGGGCATCGGGTATTCTGTGCAAGGAGATTTACTTCCCTCCCCCCTCATTTTCATGTTTATTTTTTTCATCTCTGAAACTAGAACCCATTAGCATCGTCCTTTCAGGACCTCTCCCTTGGTGCCTGGCCTAGGCCTGTCTATGGTTTGTTGTATAGATGAGTGAAAAATTCTAGAGGGGTAGAAGGGAGGCACCCACCTGGATGTGCTTGATCCCATCAGACATCTGGGCACCTACTAGAATGTGAGTTCCAGGAAGGCAGGGGCTTGGATCTGTGCCCTTTGCTGTTGTATCCCCAGCTAGAACCTGGCTTATGCGACAGTATACCAGGCCCCATTCCTGATGGTATTAGCAGGAATAGGTCGGAGGGTAACTTTGGGTGTGAAACCCAGGAGAAAGATGGAGCTTGAGGAGTCCAAGGCAACATGGCTCCTAGGGTGGGGGCGGGGCAGGATTAATCAGACATAAACTCAAGTCGTAATAGCCCCGTTAATTGAGTGGTAATGATCCTTGGCATTTTTCATCTTCAAAGCCGGGAACAAACTGTAATTAATGCTCCTGCCACCCGGGGGCAGGGTGGGGGGTGGTGTGGAGAATCTTGAGTTATTGCTCCGGGAAACTGAGGCACCGGCGGAGAAAGTGTGGTTAGGAGAGTGGATGCAAAGCCCAGCAGAGCCCGGGATCTTCAGCGGTGCCTGAGCACACCCGAACAGGCCCCCTCTCAAATGCAGGCCGCTGCGGAGCTGAGTTCCTGCGTGGGGAGGGGATGTCGGAGACACTCCCCGCACCCCCCCCACCCCCCACCTCCGGGGCAGAGCAAGAAGTCTCAGTTTAGGCCTGGCCAAGGGTGGCAGTAGGTGCCATCGGGTTTGCCAGCGTGGCCCAGGAGGGTGTGTGTGGGGGCGGGTTTGCAGGCCTTGGCCCTGCGCTCCTGGGCTGCGCTGGAGGGGCTCACCGAGCAGGGAAGGGGGCCAGGCGCCCTTGGCGCCCTGTGGCAGCCGGCTCCAAGCACAGTCAGCGTGAGTCACAGGCGGCTTTCCTCATCACAGTCTGGCTGCCCCGAGCCCGGAGGGAGTTCTTCATTAGGGTGATTAGCCTGCCGTCATTAAAAGCCGGTAAATATCACCCAGGGACCCAGGGCGCGCGGCTGCCTCTGAACTGCAGCCGGGTTCGCAGATCCTGGGCCACCAGTTCGAATCCGGTGCCAGCGTGCCAGCTCCCGGGAGCCCCATGCCTGCATCCCGGGCTGTTTTCTCTTGGACTGTGATGTCTGTGAGGCCCTTCGTCCTGCAGTTCAGTTCCCACTTACTCAGAAAAGCCTTTCGTCTGACACATCATTCCAGGTGACACACCAAACACTACTCTTAGGTAGCTTTAATTCTACTGACGTTTTTTACATTTATGTGTGTAATGCTTTGATACATGTTTGCCTGCCATCCTCCTGCCCTGAACCTTCCAGAAGGTCTGGAATCACTTCCGATTTTGTGTTTGATTCCCATTGTACCCCTTAGCCCACTCCACCTCCACGTAGCCCAGAGTGGTGTGTAGTAGCCTCAGGATTTTTAAATTAGCAAGACCCCATGAGGCCATACACTTGCTGAACAACCTTCTCTGTCCTCCTGATTGTTGTCAACAGTGGACACTTACTTATTGTGTGCCTACTGTGTGTCAGGCATTGGAACCACAGCAGTGAGGAAAACAGCCTGAGTCCTTCCGTGGAGACTCAAGGTCTGATGAGTGTTCAAGGTGGAAATGGGCAATAAGTAAACAATGTAAGGTGGTGCTAAGTGATATGAGGAAAAATAAGTCAGCACAGGGAGAGAGAGTGAGGGAGTGCACTTTGAGATCCTGCCTCCCCACCCTAGTGACGCTTCCCCAAATCTTGCATTTTGGAGCTAGCAAGAGTGCCACTGACATTTAAAATCCTGTATCGGAATATGTGGGTCTGTGCTGTATGTAGTCCAGCTAATTTATTGGATGATCTTTGGGAAATTTTGTGTGAATAAGATCTTTGTTTAAAAATTACATCAAAATCCACTAAGGAGAGTCAGGTCTCTGAAGGTAAAGTCACCTGAGATTTGGCCCTTTGTCCCTGGCCTCAGCCGCTTTTCCCCATAGGCTTTCCCACCTGCCACCAGGTGGTCTGAGAGAAAGTTCTGATAGTACTGGGGGACACGGTTGTTTTCCAAGGCCTCAGGGAAGGGAGGGCAGCAGACCAAGGGTAACTGTGGCTGAGGGTACCCCAGCCCCAATCTCAGAGCCACACTCCCCTCTCACACAAATGCTTTTTTCGGATTGGCAGGGGAGCTTCTTCTAGACCCCAAACGAAAGAAAAAGTTGCCACAATGGAAACTCGAACTAACCCTCCCCTCTTGCCCCACTTCCCTCCCGCGGTCATACTTCCGGCTGCCACCACAGGGTATTTTGGGTTCGAAAACAAAACGTCAGATCTATTTGAGCAACTTTTTTTTCCATTGGAGTAGAAGCCCAGGGGCCTGTGGCCACCCTGGGCTCGGCCACTTCCCCAGGGAACTGACGCGTTTCCCCTTCTCCACTGAGGACCAATTTAGCAATTCAGACTGGCCACTTTTAGCTTCTCCTTTCCCTGGCTTGGCAGCCGGCAGGGGCCCAGAGTTCGGGTGCTGGGTGTGTGTCTGGGTGCCTTCCTTATGGACCTTAGGGGGAGGGCCCAGTTCCTCTCCTCTGCCAGAACCTCCCCTTGCCCTCCCAAACACCCCCAAACCACTCACACACTCAAGTCCTCCACTTGCTGCATTGGGAGACTTCAAAGTGAGAGTTGGGGCAAGGCCTTGTCTGGTCCTCTGTGCAGACCAGCCGATGGTGTGTCTGTGTCAGTAGTGGGCTGGTGTGTATGCAGGTTGTGAAGGAAGTGGCATATATATATGTAGACTGCATGTGCGTGCAAATCCTACGTTGGCGACTGCCCAGGCTGAACAATGCACATACACACAGCTTGCATGGATGTCTAGAAAGAGTTTGGCAGAGTCGAAACCTTGGAGTGTCTAGCGGGTGCATATACCATGTGATTTTGTGTGGGCTGGTGTATTTACAGTGTGTGTGTAAGTGTGTGCATGCACATTTGTGTATGTGTTGATGGGCAGGGTCTGGTCTTCAGGGCATGGTGAGAGGAAGACAGGTGAACTCTGGACAGTGTTGACCAGTGTCCTCGTGGGGAGGTGCAGGTGCCATCTGTGGATCAGAGTTTGAGGGCAGGCTAGTGAACTGAAAGCATGAGTGTGTATCTGCGGGAGCACTGGCTAGGAACAGCCAGTTTTTTCTTTTTTAATTGGGGAATATTAGGGAATAGTGTGTTTTTCCGGGACCCATCAGCTCCATGTCATTTTTCAAGCTAGTTGTGGGGGGTGCAGCTCAGCTCCAAGTGAAGTCTTTGTTTTCAATCTAATTGTGGAGGGCACAGCTCACTGGTGTGGGACTCGAACTGGGGACCTTGGTGTTATGAGCACCTCGTTCTAACCACGGAGCCAACCGGCCGCCCATTGGAGGCTCAGCTCCCAGCTCAAGCCATTGTTTTCAATCTAGTTGTGGAGGGCGCAGGTCACTGGCCCATGTGGGAATCGACCCAGCAACCCTGTTGTTAAGAGCTCACGCACTAACCAACTGAGCCATCTTGCCGCCCCAGTTTTTTCTTCATGCGTGTCTTTCCTTCAGGACCCTCACCACCCCAGTCAAGCCTCTCTCCTCCAGCCCCTTCTCCTCCACAGGCTGCTCCATCTCTCTGGCTGGAATGCCTCCCGCCTCTTACTTGTTAGCCTGTCCTCCTACCGTTTTCTTCTGGTGCTGGATTCTTACAGGCCTCACAATCACGCTATTCTCGATAGTCTTTGTGTCTGTCCATATTCTCTCCCACCACACAGGAAGAGCTTTTGGAGAGCAGAGAACTTCTAGGTTTCTCTTGTAGTCCCTTCAGTTCTTAGCACACAGCCGAGCATCCACCAATATTGGAGAATGGCTGACTGCACGCTGGCGTCACACAGCACGTGTATAAGGGATCCATTGCATTGTAGTGTCTTAGATGTGCATATCCATTTGTTTCTGTGTGTGTATATATGTGGGCGTGTGGCTGTGTGTGAGTGTGTGTGTGTGTGTGTTGGGGGGGGGCGGGTGCAGGGTATCTGGACTCCTTTAGGACACTTCCCATGCTCACCCTTCTGCCCAGGCCCTAAGGGAAACCCACTCAGCCCACAGTCTGCTTTCTTCATGAGAATGGAAATGAAAGTTGGAACGTAGGGCCTGCTGCGTCTGCCTTTCTGACAGGCTCAGCCTCTTTCCTTTGAATCCTCTGCTCGCTGCCCGGCTGACTAATGGCAATGGGGTGGATTCGAGCTCATAAGGGAAAAAGGGGGCACTTCTGTGCTCTGCCCCCTTCTGAGTCGCATTTCTATCCTCTGTGTCCCACACAGAGCTGGTGTGCTCCTACAATCTCCCTCCACGGGGTTCCGTGAATGGGTTTCCTGATCTGAGGAGGATGAGCTCTCTCTCTGACTGCTGCGCTGCTTCTGGGAAGGTGTCCCTCTGAAATCCCAGGTTCGCCAGCTCCCACATCTGTAAATGCCTCTTTAACTTGGGCCTCCTACTAGGGTCTTCTGGCTCTTGCAGCCAAATGCACTTGGCTCTTTTTCATTCTTAATCCCAAGAATGCTCATTCTACCCTGTTCTGGTGGCTTCCATTCACCTCAGAGCCAAAGGGACAGTGATAGTGGCTTTCTCTACCACTCCCCCAAAAAACCACACAGAATTACAGGACATTCAGCTAGAATGGGGCCTCAGAGAATACCCATAACAAACTATTTATAGACGAGGAAATTGAGGCCCAGAGAGGGCAGCTGACTTGCTCAGGATCACACAGCAGTGAATGGTAGCATTGGTAGTAAATCAGATCTCGATTCCTGGTCAGTGGTTCTTTCAGCTACATCAGAAGAGATGGCATGTCCCTCTTTTCTATTTCCTCCTCTTTCAGACTCTTTCTCTTCCTTTCCTTTTCTATTAAAATATTTCCCCTTTTCCCTTTGAAATGTCCTCTCTGTGTTAAGCAGGATGGCTTGCATCTATGTAGCTGGTGGCACCAAGGCAGCGTTCAGAGCCAAGACCCCCGTCCTGGCAAGGTTTTCCACAAAAGGTTCTTTTCCTTCCTGGTCTCTTACCCCACAGGATACTCAGGGGCCTCGTCCTCCCCTCTCCCTAAACCAGCCTCTTCAGCTCCTATTTCTCAGTGTGAACCCTCAAAGAATTGCTTCTGTGTTTAGCCTTAGTTTCCTGATCTGTAAAATGGAGCGGGGGTCTCAGAAGGGGAAATATGGGCAATTGTGTGAGTGTGTATGTATACCTCACGTGTCCCAGCAGCCCCTGGGGGTAAATGGGAAAGGTAATTAGCACCAGGATGAAAGGTGCTGTGGGATAATTACAGGTAATATCAGGACTTCTGGGAGGTGGGGCAAGAGGCCCCTAGGTCTCTGGGGGGTAGGCAGCCTCTAGCCCTACTCCAGCACAGTGATCAGACACCTGGAGAGGCAAGGGGGGTGGGGGAGGGAACATTATGAGTGAAGGGTCCTTTGTCTTTACAGGGAAATGCTTGTTAGTTGCTAAGGAACTGGGTTGTCTCTCCTGATCCAAGCCACTCAATGTTTTGCTCAGCTTGGGAGGGGGATGACGGGCTGGGGCTTGAGGCTCCTCCAAGTTGGTTGTTTGATGGGTCTCTTGGGAAGGACTCTCATCTGGGTAAAGTGACTCTTTCCCATTACGGAGCTGGGGAGCAGAGCAGGTGAGATAGAGGCAGGAAAGGAGAGGAAAACTTGCATTTACTGAGATGCCTGCACGCCAGGCACAATTGGGCCTGGGTGCTTTCTGTGCTATCCCACTTAACCACTGCAACAGGTCTTTAAGGAAGGCACTGACTTCCCTTGTTTTTTGTTTTACTACCGTGTTTCCCCGAAAATAAGACCTAGCCGGACCATCAGCTCTAATGCGTCTTTTGGAGCAAAAATTAATATGAAACCTGGTATATATTATATTATATTATATTATATTATATTATATTATATTATATTATATTATTATATAAGACCTGGTTTTATATTACAGTAAAATAAGACCAGGTCTTATATTAATTTTTGCTCCAAAAGACGCATTAGAGCTGATGGTCTGGCTAGGTCTTATTTTTGGGGAAACAGGGTATTTTTGCAGTTGAAACACAGGTCCAGAACTGGTGAGTAAGTTGCTCGAGGTTACAGGGCTATTGAGTGACAGAGACTATGTGAATTTGGGTCTTCTAGCCAAGAGAAGTCGTACTTAACTACACCACCTCATACGTATACCGGCTTTCTTCCTATGCCAGGGCTGCTCAGCCCGTCACCTGGACCCACCACCTCCATCATCACCATCATTTTCATCACCACACCAGGAAGTCTTCTCATATGGCTCCCCTTCCTTTTCCACCTCTCTTCCTTCCCTAAGAGAAGTTATCACACAGGCAGTTTCAGGAGGGAGGGGGTGATTCCGTGCATTGAGGGTAGTAAACTGTTGGGTTAGTTGCCCTGGGCAGGTGGGGTGAGGGGTTGGTAATAACCTTGCACTGGGCCAGGCCATTGCGGTGAGTGTCAGGTGCTGGCCCTCCCCACAAGTCATACTTGGTTGAGAATAGCTGAAGCTGGGGAAAGGGAAGACACGTGGGGAGACCCCCCCGTTAAATTCTCCTGGAATTGCCAGCCTTCCCTCTTGGCCCACACAGCTTCTGAATAATGGAAGATCTGGCCTTCATTTTATGTAGCCCAGAGTGTAAAATTAGAATACTGTTGGCTTCGGACTACTGAGTGACAAAGCTTGAGTTAATATCAGATGCCATCATTACTAGTTGCAGAACAAGGAGTAGGTTCCTTAACTTACCGGAATGTCAGTTTCCTCATCTATAAAATGAGAATAACAACACCTACATTATTAGATTGTGACAATTGAATGAGAGAATATGTCTGAAGGCTCCAGTGGGCTGTGAAACCATGCAGGAATGCATCACAGGAGATGCCACATGTTAGGCATTTGGCACAGTGCCTGGTCTGCAAAAGGTCTCCACAAATGGTATCCAATGATGATGATGATGATGATAGAATTATTTCTCCTTATCCTTGCAGAGGGGTCACTAATGGTCTCTTACATTTCTTAGCTGCTTCACTAGAGATCTACATGCTCATTTTGTGTCTTCTTGGAGGAGGCAGTGAAAAGAAAAAGAACAATAGCCCCCAAAGTGTTGTGCAGACAGAGCTGAGTCACGGGTGGGTTTCCCGAGGTCTCTGGGTCTCCAGGTTTCCCCTACCTGCCATTGGGACCTCCTTCTCTGTGGCCTTCAGGGGCTGTCTGGCAGGACTAGCTTTAGCATAGAGCCTGGGCCAGCTTTGTTCTTTTTTCACATTTTGGGGCCAGGAGGATGGGGGTCTCTCCTGTAGCTGAACTAAAAGCCCAAAACACCACGGGAAAAGAAAGGAGGGGGGAAAAAAAGGAAGGAAAGCAAGCCGATAATTTCCTCGAAGGATAAACATCCGATTTTTTTTTCCCTCACCCAAAATAAACATGCTAGCCACAAGGAATTAAAAGCAGAAGAAGGGAGGATGTGTCTCGATCTGGGGCTGCTCTAGGAAGCCGACCTGCTATTTATCCCAGCCTTGGGCTCCAACCGGAGCTGCCAATTACACTCTGGGCCTGGTGGGGTGGGGGCTGTGGGGACAGTGAGGTTCACATATCCCCAGAAAGTCCCTTCCGAGGCTGCATTGCATGACACTGCACACCGACGCTTACTTCCTTTTGTTTCTTCTTTTAGCGCTGTTGGCAAGCTTGTCTGGTGGGGTAGAAGGGAGTAGGGATTCCTACTACTACCTGGGCTGGCATCAAAGGCCCTTCTCCGGAACAAGAACTTGGAGTCTATCACCTAGGCAAGGAGCCAAATCTATCAGTGGACAGGCGAAGCATGGTCCAATTACCTCCCTATTCAAACGGGCAGTCTCCCAGCTCAGTGCGTTCTTGAGATCCCCCCACGAAAATCTTCCAACTGGTTAAGAGTGTGCACAGCTGGGCTGAGGGGTTGGCCAGGGCCCCTCTGCCTTCCAGCTAATGTGGGGCCTGGCTCTAAGGAGGTAATAACGCGGTGCCCGGCTGCAGCCTGCCCCTTTCATCTGGGGATCTCAAGGCACTCTGCACACATGAGTCACCAGCATTGCTGTATTCTAGCCAAGGAGAGAGGGGTCATTAACTCTCGGAGGGAAACTGAGTGGAGGTTGGGGGTGCTGAATAGACTGGAGTTGGGGGTGGGGGAATTAAGGAACCAGGGTTTAGGCTATGCATGAGACCGTAGCAAAGAGATGCCTCCAAAGAGTCCTTGGTGGGAAAGCCAAGAGACATTCAGAGGATATTCAGGGGGAGGTAGACACCGAAACTCCTTTCCTTGCAGACACCAAGGAATTTCTTTATAGCTTTCTGCAAACATCAATCAGATTATGCTCCTTTTCTCCCTTCAATCTGCTTATCATTCCGTGATTTCTCATTGCTTTCAGGGTGTAATCCAAAACTTCAGTACAGTTGCAAAGCCTGACATGTTCTGGTCTTTGCACCCCTGTCCAGGTAGCCCTACGTCTGGCCTTTCATTTCCTGGGAAATGCCACGCTAGCCACGGGAGCTTGGAAGTGTTCCCTTTTTTCCTCTTTTTGGCATGCTCTCCACCCCTGGTCCCATTCACAGTGCTTTTCAGCCCTGAAGTTAAGCATCACTTCTCTGAGAGGCCTTGCCTACCGGCCAACACCTCCCCCCATCAATCCATCATAAAGCATCATAAAGCTCTTTGCACCCTCAGAGCACTTGTCACATTTGCTGTAATTTGCTTGTGGTCATCTAATGAATCTTCCCCTCCTCTACTGGACTGTAAGCTCCATGAAGCAAGCCTCTTGTTTTGTTCTCCCTGTTCATACATGGATCACAGCACCCAGCAGAAGGTCAGGCACATAGTAGGTGATGGCAGTAATTGAATGAATGGTATTGAATGGCACAGCTGGAATGCCCCACGGTGATAAACCAGCTGCCCCTACACCTTTTCTTCTTACTTCAATTTCACAACTGGGGAAGCAGAACTTTAGAGTGTGAGTGATTTGCTCAAGGTCACACAGCGCCTCACTGACAGTTCGTGGCCAGGGATCTCCACCTCCTGCCTGTCCATCTATCCCATGCCGCAACCCCTCCCTCCCAAGTTGCATTTATAGTCTGCATTTCTACACATCGATTGATTTCCTCTCATTGATATTTGAAGGAGCACAGGCAAGGAAGCAAAACATCCAACTAACGAGCGCTGGATGATTTTTTTCTTTTTTAATTTGGAAGAAAAGGGGTTCCATACGCAGAGGGGCTTCCATACTCAGACTGTCGATGGTGGGCAATAGGACACACAACCTGCAAGGCCAAGCCTGAGGTCGGGCAGGCGGTTATTTTTGCTTGGGTCTCTCCTTGGGCTCACTGCTTCTTCCTCCCGGAGCCTGGAAATTTGGAGAGTCCTGGTAATTTTCGGTCATGAACTGGGTGCTTGCTTCAGGTTCATTCAGATCATAGCGATTCAGAAATCTGTCCATTTTCCAAGAGGCTGGAAGGACAAACAGACCACAGGGAGGCAGTGAGAGAGAACCATGGACTTGAGAGCTGGCAGGGATGAAAGCTGCCAGCTCTGGGGAAGTGGGGACGGCAGGTGATGACCTTCACCATTGGGCTGAAGGGGACAGAGTCCCTGGGGATGCCTCTGGCTCCTAGCTGCAGGGACACCCCTAGATGTTAGCTGGTCACCTAGGAAGGGGCTGCTCCCCAGAAGACAATGGCGACTAAGAGTCCGGACTGAGTCAAGATTGGCCTTTGGTCCGCGTCTCCAGTGCCCTTTATTGAGCATAACTCTCCCTTCTCATTCACATGCAGAAAGGAAATGCCCAATCAGGTGGTCTGCCCACTTCCTCCACCCACCCTTCTTTTCCTGCAGGCTCTCCTGACCCCATGACTGAGGCCCGAACGTTTCCTTTCTTCACACCTGGTCACCCAGCTGCTGGGGCCGAGGTTGGCAGAAGTGTCTGTGCCATTCATTCAATCTCCTTCCCAGAACTCCAACCAACACCTGAGAGACCCTGGTGGCAGAGGTCATGGGGCAAGGCATATGACCAGGGCCCCTTCCCCCTGCCCTTGAGCACCTGAATCCTAAAAGGGAGCCAGTTGTGGGTAAGATCTCCCCAGGCTGGGGCGTGGAGAATTCCAGTTGGTGCCCAGGTCAAAGGGGCCTACTTAAGGGGAGAAAACACCGGGGCATCAAGGGAGTTGCACCTTCTGGGGCAAGTGTGAACAGGCCTAGTTAGCAGTGCAAGGAGGGCACAGCCCCAGGCACTGGGGAGAAGCTGAGGGAAGTGGTCAGAGGCGTATTCCCACGCTCTTGTTTCCCAAACCTTGGGCCTCAGGCACCCTCGGTGGATGGTTGCCAGATAAAATACAGGACACTCAGTTCAACAGGAATTTCATATAAACAACAAATAATTTGTTAGTGTAAGCATGTTCTACATATTTCATGGAGCATACTTATACTAAAAAATGATTCCTTGTTTATCTGAAATTCAAATTTAACTGGGCATCCTGTTCTCTCTCTCTCTCTCTCTCTCTCTCTCTCTCTCTCTCTCTCTCTCCCACTCCCTCTCCCCCTTTCTCTTTTTTTAGCTAAATCTAACTGTCCCTGGCTGGAGGGAGTGCTCCAGGAAGACCTTGCCTGGAGCAGAGATAGGCAGTGGCCCTACGGCATGGACCGATGGAAGACAGTAATCTACAGAGAAAACAAGGTGAGTGGCTGGCAGCCTGGAAATCTTCTCAGAGCTGCCCATTTACCCGCCTATGGTCCTCTGTCTACACCCACCACCCTTTTTAACAAGGAAGAAAGCAGGTCCATTGAGTGTCTTCTTCTCCATTTACCACCCCTCCTCCCAGGGGCTGTCTGCATGCCAAAGATGTTCTCAAAGGGAGGACAATTTTTAATCCAAAGAAACAAAATAATAATGACAATGCAAAAAATAATAATAGCAGTAACACACTAATATAATGCTTCCTGTGTGCCAGGCATCGTTCTAGGAACTCCACACATATTCATTCAGTTCGTCTTCAGAGAGTGAGACTATTTTTATCCCCAGTGCACAGCTGGGGCTCTGGTGAGTTTGCTTCTTAGGTTAAGTGCTGGGGAAAAGGCCTCTGCAGGTTCTCTCAAATCCTAACTGGCGCGGTGACTGCACGCTCAGATTGGGATGGAAAACAGGGGTTTCAGGCGTTCTCTTGGAGGAAGGGTGGCTGGGCTGAGAAAGCCTCTCCTGTCTTATAGGCTGGGCGGACAGGTATGTGATTGATGCTGTAGGTTTTCCACTAGGAGGCCTGGCCTTGTCCTCTGCACTCAGGGAGGCTGGCTGGCTGGCAAAGAATTGTGCTTTCACGACTCTGGGAAAGTGGGTGGATATGCGTGCACACGTGTGTGCACGTGTGTATGCTTGTACGTGTGCATGCGCATGTGTGTGCATGTGCACACCAGAGGAAAGGCTCTGGGTGAACTGGTGTGTGGCAGGCATGGGGACAAGGGGGCCTTCCCCACTGAGTAGGGCAGGAAGGAACCCGGTGGCAAGGAGGGAATTGAAACTCATCACAAGATCAGAGCAAGTGGTGGAAAGAAATCCCCTGCGCCCTGAGGGAGACCTCACTCCCCTCTCCAGCAGTGTGCCTTCCCCGAGCTCAGATGACTTCTCTTGATGAAGCTTGGAGGGCCTTGGGGGCCTCACAGCTCCTTCCTGGTCCCATTTCTGACAACCTGGTGATTCTTGGGCTTCTTGGGCAGCTCCTCCGACCAGCCTCTGTATCCCTCAGGAGAGCAGGGACAATGCCGCCAGCTCCTTGCCTCCAGCAGCCTCCTCCCATGGCTTGGCTGAGACTTCTTACACCCCCGTTTCCTGCCACACAGGGCAAGAGGAACTGACCCTGTGTAAGTTCTAGAAGGAAGGGGGGGTGACTCAGGCCCTCAGGGGTGTGTGGGGAGAGATGGGGAGCTTGGAGGCTGTGGCTTTCGTGGTCACCACGTGGAGGAAAGCCCCATCCTGTATGACACTGCTGGTTCCCTAAGCTGTGGGGAGGCCACTGCATGCAGGAAAAGGGGAGTGCTGCTGTCTGAGCTCTGGCCACTCCCCTTGTACCTTGGACCCACCCAGGATGGGCTCTTCCTGGGACAGGGCAGGGTGGTGAGTGCATTTCAAAGGCCTCCAGCTGGAGGGAGAAAGGAGCAGGGTTTCTGATGCCTATCCCTCTCCCCCACCAGCCACCCAGTGATGGGAATCTAGAGGTCTGGTCTCCTCAGGGTGGGGTGCTGCATGTGACGGGCAGGTCTGTCCCTACACCACTCTACGGGGCACCGTTCCCATCCCGCAAACCAGATTCAGGCTGTGCCTAGAGGCACCCTCTCACCTACTGGTCCTGCTGATAAGGAAGATGTTAGCAGTGAGAGATGTTAGATGTCAGAGATGTTTCAGAAGTGGGCCAAGGGGAGAGTTAGGGAACCTTATCTAAAGGCATCAGGGGCTTCTGAGCCACCACTGTGTGCCTGATCTCTACTAGACCCTGGGGGGTGGAGGGATGAATGACCCCTGTCTTCAAGAGCTGGGAGAGGGGCTCCAAACTTTCAGAGACTCATGGTTTGAGTTCGAGTTCAAGGGACTCCAATGGCTGGAATGTTTGGGAATGGCCCTGGGGCAGGTCTTGACAGTCACTCTCTCCACTCCCAGCTTCCCAGATCTGCTGGGCTTACCACTGTTTGGGAGTGGTTCGTCACGTGGGGTGGACAGCCCCGCTGGGCTTATTAGAGTTACACAGGTATACAAGGGACAATGAAAGTGATGCTACACCTAGTCTAGCAGCCCCCTCCATTGTAGGACTTGGGAGAATGGTGTAGACAGCTCCTGGGCTAGCATGTGGAAGCGCTGAGCTGAAGAGCATCTCAGACCCTGGGGTCCAGGCTCCCCAGCACTGACAGCTGCCTCCTCAGGGGGAGCTACTTTATCCAGGCCTCATTCCGGACCTAGATGAATATGTAATAAGACAGTTCACACTGGACTAATTAGGAGCTAGGCCTTCGCAGGGTGGCCTTGGCCAGTAGCACGGCATACCCTCCGAACGCCACAGATGAGGTCCTCCCCTGGCAGCACCCCCAGAGTCTCTCCAGCAGGCCCACTCTTAAGACTTCCTGATAACACAGGAAAGTGTTCCCTGAGTCTTTGCTCTAGCCAAGGGACATTCCCCACCTGAGCTGTCATTTGGTCCTCAGTAGGCCTTAACATGTTCCCTTCTCAGCCCAGGAAGTGGGGGTCCGAAGCCTCCACTGGGAGTCAGCCCCCTAATCAGCCCCCTAATCACCCCCTAGAAAACGGGGTGGGATGCTGAGCTTTGGGGTGACCTCCTTCGTGTGGCCATGTGAGCTGCCTGAGCCTCTGCTGGGACCCAGGGGTACCTGGCTTGGAGCCCTGTCATCCCAGGCAGGTGAGCTGTGTCTAACCAAGGTGGTCACCCTCTTCTCTGGCCTGCCCTGACTCTCCCCCTAGGCAGGGGCACCACTGCTGCTTGTCAGGGGACAGTGGCCCTGAAGAGCAAACAAAAATTGAACGCCAGTCTAATAAGTGACCCCCCCCCCCTCCATGAGCGCCAGGCTCGGGTCTGTAATTTGTCTGGCTCTTTGCGGGGCTGGCTGCAGTGATAGAAGCGCTGATGCCTTTCTCCAGAGATTAATGATCTCCTGGTGGTGGTGGGCGGGAGGCCGGAGCCTTTTATTTTTGTGTGCCATTAAATGACATCCAGAGACTTCCACTCAGGAGCTGAAAAGCCCTTGTTCCATCTCTTCCAATTACTCCCGAAGAATATTTGCTGAATGTCTGATCCCGCGGGCTTGAGAGGCTGGGGACAGAGGGGACCACTTTGATTTTGGGGGAATGAGAGGGTGGGGATTCTGGAGGGTTCCCGAGGTGAGGAGAGGAGACCCTAGGAGAAGTGGAGAGTGGAAGTGTTGTTCCTAATGACCCAGTAAGTGGATCCCCCTCCTCCCTCACTCCTGGGGCTGGGGTGGGGTGGGGAAGGGAGTGAGAGGAGGGGAGACTCGAAGCTGTCAATTGATCTCTCAGTGATCAATTCCAGTATTTGGTGGTGGTGCGGGCTGGCTGGAGGTTGGGGTGAAATTTTGGGATTATCTGTGGTTTCCAGATGAGGTGTTCCATATTGCTTTGGAGGGTGGATGTTTGGCTTGACTGGGGCCTGCTTCCTGAAGAGGGATGCCTGGGGCCTGTGGAGTGTGCAGGCAGTTCCCAGCCTGGGCACCTGCCTGAGAGTTGCCCAGGACAGCCCCTTCTGGACGGCTGCCAAGCCCCCAGTTCTACCCGCTCTGCCAGGTGGGTGGGGCCCTTCTGAGGCAGAAGAGGGCTGCCTGACACAAGTCCACACGGTGACTCAGGGGCTGGGCTCTGGGGGGTCCTGGGGCTTGGCCAGGTGAACCACCATGGGAGGTCATGGCTGGGAGTAGGGGCTGTTTTGCAGTGGGCTGTGGTGTTTGTGTCTGTCTATGTGTGTGTGTGTGGGGCTGGTCTCCAGTCAGAGCTCCCTTCCCTACACCTTTGCCTACACCTCCTGCTTTTCCCTCACTGCCATCAGGCCGGGTGGATTTCTTCCCAACTTCAGTTCCTCCAGACCAAGGCCTTCTCCTGTTGATGTTGTTTGGAGCTCTGTTGCCTTCACGTCCGTTGGCCTGCACTTTCAAACATTTCCACATAGAGCCCCTTGTCTCAATCAGTCGCAGTGCCCTGCAGGCCTTCAGACGCCACAAGCAAGACTTACACCCCACTGGGCGGCAAGTCTCTGTCCACCCCTTCTCTCTGACCCTGGTGGGTGGGTGGCTACCAGGAGTTGCTCAATTTAGCTTTCTATGGTGATGTGCAGCAGGCTATGGGCTGCCTAGTTGAGAGCCTCAGGACTCTTCTCTGCCCCTCCTAGCCCATTTTGCAAGGAGCAATCTCTCTGCAGGCCTCTGAGGTTTCCCTTGTGACCCGCGCCTGGCATGGCCCGTTAGGTCCCCTGGCACTGGCACTGTCCTGGGCTCACTGCCTTGGACAGGCTTCTGGAGCAAGCTGTGACAGGTCTTCTCTCCTGGGAGAGAGGGGATTTCCCGGGCTCACTTGTCAGAACAGCGTGAGGCCGGCTCGTGACACCTCTGGGCGAGGTGGCTGAGGTGTGGCACGGTGCAGACCACAGTTCCACACAGCGCTCAGGCCACGGGGAAGGGACGTGTGGGTGCACTGCATTGGATGGCTGTTGCTTCTTGTCAAGGGGGCCCAGGGCAGCAGGATGGACTTGCTCCCCCTCTGTCTCCACACCAGGGCTCAGAAGTCTGGTGGTCTGGGTGGGGGAAGAGGGAATGTGGGCGAGTTGGTGACAGGTTCAGAGAGCCTGTCAAATGAAGAAAATTAATTTGCGGTTAACTGAGGATCCTTGATCAACCAAGCCACGCACTGTCCTGGGTTTCAGTTTCCTCATTCACCCAGAGGCAAGGATGACCACTGTGCTGGCCTCCCCACGCAGTCTGGTGGTCGAGAGGCTGGGTGTGTAAGTGGCCCTGCCTGCCCACCGTTGGAACACGGATGACGTGGACGCTGAAATTGTCCCTTGTGGGCATGGTACTCACAGAGCCGGCTATCGTTTTGGGTGTTAAAGGAAGTTGACGGTGAGGTGTGTTTGTGAACGTGGGGGTGTGAGAATGAGCCGTGTGTGGGGCCTCGTGAATGTGCCTATGTGGGCGTGTCCCATACACAAACACACTCATTGACTGAACGTCCAAAGTGGGCTGAGCACAGGGACAGGCGGTAGACAGGAAACATAAGAGAGAGGTGATCTCTTTCCTTGAGGAATTTACAGTCTTGAGGTGAAAGCGGGGCCCATCCAAGTGAAAAATGATGGAGTAACACAAAAGAGATAAAAGCAGCTGACTAAGGAAGTACAACACAATGTCCTGTGAGCGTCTAAGAGGTGTAGACTGAGAGAAGAAGGCCTGCTGGGGTCATTGGGAGAGGTGTCATGGAGGTGATAAGCAGGATTGATGTCCTGAAGTTGGGCAAGGGGCTCCAGGTTTGGGGGTGGGGAGAAATGGTATGCCCAGGTTGGCAGGCGGAGGCAAATCAGTTGTTGGGTGAGAGTCATGGGCAGGTTGATGGCAATAAAAAAAAGCAGGAGTTAATGGACGTTCTGGCAGCGTTGGTATGGGAGGGTGCGCCGTGTGACGTTCAAAGGAAAGCTGTGTGTATGGACCCTCTTCAGACATGTCCCCTTCCGTGCACCCAGTTGGTTCCCCTAGAATCTAGAAGTACAGATTCCATATCCAAGGCTGCTGTGAGGAATATACGCACAGAAACCGACGTGAGTCCTGGAGGAGGCCCGAGAGCAGATCAGGGCTTTGGGTGGGGTGAGTGGGAGGGCGGACTTTAGAGCTGGGGGACGGAAGTTAAGGTGGAAGCAGAGGGGGCAACTGCAGTACATTCCAGGCCCGAGGTAATGCCAGCTCCGAAGTTGGGAAGGTGAACTGTGGCTTTTGGGACAAATGTCTGAGAAACGGGTCCAGCGCTTGTCAGTCGGCACCAGTTTAGGCTTTGTAAGCATCAGCACTCTCCACCATTTGGGATGTGCTCATGCTTGAGCTGCCTGAATATCCCCCTCTTCTCTCTTTGTGAGCTCTCCCAGGTGACACATACATCCGAGGGAGCAGGGACTCAGTCCATGCGTCTCACTTCTGTGCCCACAGCGCCAACCACAGTGCCTTGAACGCACAGCTCCTAGTGTTGTTGGGATGAACACGGAGGACATTCGTGTCAAGCCCGGTGGGGAAAACGGTGGGGACAGGAAGGAGCTGTGTACAGGCAGGAGGAGTGGGGTGGGAAGGCAGGAGGTCAGCAACCGGAAGCAAGGTTGTTCCGAATCCTCTGCCAGGGCCCTTGCTGTGGTCCTGGAGGCCCAGTATCTGAGTGAAGGCCTCCACTCAGAAGCGTGGGGGGTGGCTGGGCGAGTCAAGTCTGATCACCTGCTCTCTGCATCCGTCTGGCAGAACTTGGATGGGGAGAGAGCTTGGTAAGCTGGGAGCAAATGTGTTCAGGGTCACTCAGTGGTAGACCAATTCATCCAACCCCTTATCTTGATGTAGAAATTGAGGCCTAGGGATGAGAGGTGGCTTGTCCAAGTTCACACGAGAGTGTCGGTGTCAACGTCTCCCATTTGCTGACCCCATGTATGTTGTCCGGGGGTCACAGAACAAAGAGGAATCCTACAGAGGGTGTCAGCCCCTGCATCTGAGCAATGCCGGGAGGGAAGCGACCCAACAGGACTCGGTCCAGTTAACCATCCTCCAGGGGATATCCTCTCTTCCTGGCCGCTGCATACTGACCTTTCCCCTCCAATCTCTAGAAGCTGTTCCTGTCTGCGCATCCAGAGGACACAGTGGCTGGTTATACCACTCATACCCCAGAACATCCCGCTCTCTCCACAGATACCTTCCCATGGAAAGAAAACTAAACCAAGGCAAGCCCCAGGGCCTGTGCTCATTGGTAGGGCTTCCTGGCCCGGCCTCCTGAGGACTGGTCCAGCCCAGGGCCCCACAAGTTCCCCAAACTCCGTGCAGGTGCTTCAGAGAGCACCAGGCCTTTGGAGTTGCGACGTTGTGCAGGGGCCGCTTCTGCTTTTGCAGTCACCCTTGGGTTTATCCACGCCACAGGTCTCCATGCCTCTGGTGCCTCCGTCCTCTCGCTTTGGTCAGTTCTGCCCATGGCTCCAGGTTAGTCAGCTCTCAGGAGTGCTTTTGTGCATTACTTCTTCCACGGGCAATAGTTAACAGCTGTCCATGGTACGCATCAAGGTCACACCTCTGCCTGACTTTCAAGAACCTTCACAGCCTTCCACTGTTTTCTCCCTTCATCACCATCACCGCCCCTTCGCAAGGGGTGCTTCTTTTCACTTTTTGTTTTCTTTTTCCATCTTTGCATCTGTGGTTTCCCAGCCCAGAGCTCCCTCTCTCCTTCACTCAAGGATTCAGATCTCCTCCTTCTCCAGGGCCCAGCCCATCCCCCACCGGCTTGTCGTAGCCTCAGGCCTGGCCATATATATAGATTTGTAGATTATCTAGGTCCAACCCCTTATTTTCTAGATGAGGCAACTGAGGCTCAGAGAGGTTAGTTGATATGCCCCAAAGTCAAGTCACTAGCTAGAGACTGGAGTACAGATTTCCCCACCTTGCGGTAAGATACCTTTGTACCCTTCTTGGCTGAGTACCCTGTGTCCTGCAGGGAACGGGATCCTAGGAAGAGTTGGGACTACCCTAAATCCCGATGATCTCCAGGTATCCTTACAGCCAGAAACACATAATTAAGTGCTTAATTATAAGCTGCTCTGCATTGTTATTTAAGTGTTTCCAAAGTAGACTGTAAGCCCCTTGAGGGCAGGGAACACTCCCAGTGCCCTCTCATGTCCTCTCTAAAGCCCCTCATACAGTGCCAGGTTCATGGAAGGAAGGCATCGCACAGTGGGACCAGTACCCTGCACAGGGCTATATTTGGGAGAATAATTTTCCTGCCTCCATTTCTGGAGGCAAACAAAAGGGCACAGAAGAAAAAGGGACTCTTCCCAGATGCAACTCCAGTTCCTCAGTGTTCATACAGATGAAAGGTGGGTGGCACTGCAGGTCCAACAAGAAACCGTGGTTTTGACAAAGATCCAAAGGGACTAATAATGGATTTCAGGCCCGATAGGGTTCCAGCTTCCGTGCTTGCTGCCAGTATCATCAGAAGGGCACACAGGCCACTGTGTGTTCTGGAGGGTGGGCAGGGATCAAAGCTCAGGCCCCAGCCACGGCAGGGGTGGGGGTATCATTGGCGCACACGCCTCCCCCTTCCTCTTTGGCCCTCTTCATTGCTCCTCCTGTCATCACCTGATGCTCTCTCCTTCTCCCTCCGTCCTGCTCTCAGAAAGCACTCGACCCGCCAGAGGTTCCCTTAGGGAACTGTCTGAGCCTTATCCTGCCCAGGGCAAGGCACTGGGCTCTTCGTGTCTAAGCTGGGACTCAGGCACTGCTTTACTTCATGAGACTCCCATGTGTGGGGGAGCATGGTGTGCTCAGGTGCTAGTTCCCAGCCCCAGAAATCGCTGTGCTTACACTGATGGAAGGGGCTTCATGACATCTTTGGTGAGCTGGGGATGCAGGGACCTGGAGAAATTGATCTGGGCCTGGGCAAGGTGCATGTTTCTTTCTCTTCTGTCTTTGTATCCAAACTTGAAAGTGTGTCTTTGGCAAAGCCCTTGAAACAGATTTACAGATTGGCAAGGTGCTAAGGGTACCTGGGGAAGGTTCACCAGTGGAAAGGTTGAACCAACTCTGCTCCCAGGGCGGCTAGAGCCGTCTCTGATTGGTGGCCTCTGCTCAGCACATCCGAAGGGCTCCATCACTCAACCACGGGCCTTTCTGGGCTCCACGCTCCTCTCCTCTGGAGCCTTGGGCGGCAGGATTGTAACAATGCCTTTGCTGGCTTCCCAGTGGGTGGAGGTTAGTCAGGGTCACTGGGTGAGAGAAAACGGCTGACGACACCCACCTACCCACTCACTCTCCTGCCAGCCTGGGGGATGTACTCTTTGTGCTCTCAAGTTGGCATTTGTGTGTTCCACATTAGGTGCCGTTCCCTAAAATGGGGGCGGTGGTAGAGTGTACAGGAAGGAATTATTTTATTTCCCATTTCCCTGAAGAGAATTGAAGGCTGTGGCTCACACAGGGTCAGGTGGCATTGCAGTGGTCAGGTGTCCCTCCCTGGCTCTTCCCGCACCCCCAGCTCTAGCAGGAGGAGGGCTGAGGACTAACAGGCTGAGTTACCCATTAGGAAGCTACAGAGGGGTGGGCCCTCCCCAGAGTGCCAGGAGGGCTGCACAGAGAAGCTGGTGGAGGGGCTACAGCTGGGGAAGTCTTTGCCCCACCACTGAGATGGCACCGGGCAAACAGACCAATTAACGACCAATGAAGACAGACCGGCAGGGTGGCATTCCAGGGCCCTCTTGCCCAGATCATACTCAATTACAGGGTACAATTATCTGCAGAAGTGCTGTGAGGTAGCTGCCCGCACATGCCATTCGAGGCTGCAGGGGGACATGCTTCTCTCCTTGGCTCCAGGTACTCCCTTTGGGACCCTAAGGTGTAGACCCCCCACCCAGCTACATCACTATCTTGGTCTTCTGCAGAGAGACCATATCTGATGCCAACATCTCCTTTAGGACACTCGTTCCAGTTTACTCCAGTTTACTCCAGAGTAAACTGGAATGAGTGTCCTAAAGAAACACCACTCTTTGACCTTAGCCTTCAAGGCTCATGGGTAAGAGGTCCTGACTTCCTCATGAGTGCACGAAGCATCGGATCCATCCAGAACTCACCCTGGCTTTGAAGCATGGGAAAGCCTTACCTCGAGTTCTGTTTTCTTCCGGAAGGAGAGAGATGCTCTTTCCTCCCTGAAGATAGACGAAGAACTGGTAGCGATGGAAGCCAGTTTGTGACGGAGGTTTGGGAGGCTGATAGGCTATGGGAAGAAAAGGGAGAGAGGGTGAGCTCCACATGCCACATGACCCAGGAGCTGTCTGCTGCTCTGGGCAGAAGGGAAAAAGAATCATTGTGCCTTTCATGCCAACCCTCCTAGGGTCCCAGCTGGGGGCTCATCCATTGCAAACCATTAGGATGTGTCTTTGGCAGGATCTCATCCTCAGTAGCCTCATTTAAGAAGCACATTTTGGGGATAGAGGGGAGGAAGAGATGTGGTCTGGTTGAAGCTCTCGGGTGCTGGCAGGCACCCGGGCCTTTCTGGGCCAGTGGGTGTTGTCGTCCTTTTGCATTAGTCTATCCTGATGGATTTCCTGCCTCAAGAGAAACCCATCTTCCTCTGAGTGCGTTTGGCAGTGGATTTTTATTTATTTTTTCAGCATTTCCTTATGAACTCAATCCCCAAAGAAGCCAATTTCTTGGCTGAATCCGGAGGATCTGGAAGTGGTTACGGGGGTGGGTGGGACTCGGTTCAAAGGTTTGATCATGGAAGCGGCAGGACCTGGGTGCTTGGGGCAACGGGATCCAACACAGGCTCTTCCGGAGAAGGCCCATCTCCCTCCCTTGTGCTGTCTGTGCAGGAGGCAGATCTTTACTGGGGGAAAAGCGGGGTGGGGACATCTCTATTCTTCCCCCAGTCTATGCAGGGCCCTGGGGTTTTGCAGGCCAGTCTGGGCCATTCCAGCTGGGCCTCCCTCCAGGAGTGCTCTGCCTCTCTCCCCTCGCCTCCCTCTCTTCATCTCCCTCTCCAGGGAGCCAAGAACCTTCCTGGGGGTGGACGGAATGTTTGCAATGAGGATGCTGGTGGGAGGGAGTATTGGTACTTTATAGCCGCCTTCCTCTTCTGATCACTAGACAAGAGCCATTTGCTGCTTGGAGCTTTGGGCGTGTGCCTCATGGTGCACTTCCGGGCCCGGGGCCTCCAGTGTGCCCACAGCCAGGGGATTCCTGACTATTCTCTCCCTGAGTGTTTGGATTGCATCCAGATGTGTGTGTGTGTGTGTGTGTGTGTGTGTGTGTGTCCAGGGTGAGAACAGCACAGGGGGTGCCAAGAGCCATGTGAGTTTGTATGACTTGGGGTCTACACGGGGTAGGCACGGGTGTTGGAAGAGTTGGTATGCATGTGCTCGGAGGCTTTCTTGGACGGTCTCTGTCAGTATGTGTGTAAATCAGTGTTTTTTTCCACAAACACGGCCAGCACTGAGAAAGACTTCTGAGCATAGGTGGGTGCTGGAGGGTCTCTTTGTGTGAGTGGTGTGTAGAGGGCATATATGGCCGGGCCAGCTTTCAGCAAGGTTGGTGGGTGTGTAGGTGGTGAGTGCACTTGTGGGTGGGTGTATTCTGTGCTGCCAGACACTGGTGACCGTGATTCTGTGTGGATAAGGCTGGAGTTGGAAATCACTGGTTTTGTGCATCTGGGAATTATCCTCAGAGATGGAGACTGAATCCCTTTCGCTAGCAAGCTTTCCTGAAGAATCCCCCCTCTGAAAGTAGGGACCACAGGCATAAGGAGGAAAAGAGGAGACACGCAGGTTGGGCCACTTCTTGGGGCCAGGCCCTGGCACTGCTTCCCTTATGACATCTTAATCGCCTCCACAACTTGGCAATAAGGTGGGGCTATCGCCACTTTTTGGATGAGGAAACTGAGGCTCTGAGAGATTAAGCCAGGTGGACAGTAAATGGTACAGCTGGGGTTTGAATCCAGGCCTATCTGGTGCCTAACCTGTGGTGATTTATGGAACCATGAGGTTCAGTTGGTAATTTTGCTCAGCCCTGTGCCAGAGGCCAGCTCACCCCCTGAATATCCTCTGTAAGTTGAGTGGAGAGCCTATTCTTGCTGCTGGGATCCGGGAGGGAGGGGGTGCTGGTGGCAAGGATGAGGTGGGAAAAGGAAGGCATCAGAGAAGAGGGAGGTCTATGTAGCCACATGCAACCACATCCTGGAACTGGGAGCAGAAATGGAGAGAGCTGGGCAGAGGGAAGGGAATGACACCACTCATCCCCGCCAGGAGAGTGGACACGGGTGCTCTCCTGCAGACCCCTGCATTCATGCTGGCTCCATCCCTTATGAGCTGTGTGACACAGGGCAGGGGGGTCTGCACCTCCATTTCATTCTCTTTAAAATAGAGATATTGATGGCAGCAACCTTAAAAGGCAGTTGAGAAGATTAAATCAGAGCATACCAGAAACTCTTGGATCAGTGCTTTGCGTACTGTGACGTATCAACATGAAATTGTATTGTTATCACTCTGGCTGGGGGGCGCTGCAGGGTCTTACTCACCTGACAACTCCCGGCCCAGTATCTTCCCTTTCTTCAAGTCAATGCCCTGAAACAAGAGACAGGCGAGGTTCACTGCTGGGTCAGCAGCAGACGGCCACACCATCACCCTGCAGTCCACTTGGGCTCTGTTGAGTTCTAACTCTCTCGGAGGGAGTGGTATTGGGGAGCAGGAGGATACATCTCCTGGGAGATGCTCCCAGAACGGGCGGTGGGGTTTGGAATGGTGCCTCGGGATCCAGGGAGAGAGGACACAGACATTGCTGAGAGCAACCTGGTAGCAAGGGGTGGACTCCTGAACTCTGCCGAGGCCTGAGAGGACACTTCCTGAGAGGCTGCCCCACTTTCGTCATCCACGCCCCCAGACGAGGCACAGGGCACAACTCTCAGCCTGTGGGGTCCGGTCAGATCTGAGGCAGGGGCTGACAATCCTCAGAGGATTGCTCAGCCAGCCCTTCCTCTCAGGCTGTCGTTGGGGCCTTCAGAACATTAGGCCAATGGCTGTCTGAACAGCCAGAAAGGCCAGGAAAGGGAGGAGGAAGCCTGATTCTGAGGCAGCTTCTTCCCTAAGCTCAGCCCCCGACCCCCTGCCCCATCCACTGGGGAAGATTCTTTGGCTGCTGGGACAGCCTCAGTTTCCCTCCTTCTCTTCCTTCCCCTCCCTTCTCCTCTCCACTCAGTGTCTGGGGGATAATGAGGCGATCGTGGGGGCGGGTGCTAATTAATGTTTGCGCAGGACTGGGAGATGCTTAGATGAAAGGGACTGGAGCTGGGCCCCTGAGTCCGTGCCACAGCTTGGGGCCCCAGGTCATGCTAGTTAGCCCTGCGGCCCCTAGGAGTGGGGTTTTATAGCCTTAATGATGGTGATTAGCGTGGCTCTTCATTGATTCTGCCAACACCTAACTGTGCCCTGGCCACCTTTCCACCAGGACCTTCCTGGTACAGCCCTTGCTCCTCCCCTCGCAGAGGTACTCCAGGAGGTGGTGGGGGAAGGGGGGTGCTCAGGGTGGTGGGGAGTATGGGGGTGCTCAGGATGGTGGGGGGTGTGGGTGCTGGGGTGGTAATGAGGGAACGGGGTAGAGTGGTAGAGGTGTTGAAGGGAAGCGTGAGATTTCATCTCAGTTCTCTGGAAAAATCTCAAAGTCAGTTGGGTAACACAACCCCTTCTACAGTTTACTTTTTAACAAAACTAAGGCCCCACCTCCCATTCTAGAACTCCCTCCCTGCCATCTCCTCCCCTTTAAGGCTGCAGCTTGTCCACCATTTACTCTCACTTTGGGCCTCCTTTGGGTCTGGTTGGGGTAAGGAGCCAAGACTATAGAGGGAGGGACCCTTCACCTTGGGCCCCTTCCTACTTTGCTTTCTTTACCTCACACAAGTGAGATCTGTCTTTTGACATCCTTCCACCCTCTCTCACTGGGTCCTGTCTGCTCAGGGGCATTCAGGCAGCCTTCAAATTCAGTCCCTCAGACACAGCAGAACACACTCCGGCTCTGCTTTGGCCCTCTCTCAGCTCAGGGCCCCCACTCCCCCATTAACAGCCTTGCCTTATCAAGTGCTGGCATGAGGCATAGGTGCTTAGGTGTGGCCAGGGGCTGAGATGCTAGGGTGCCAGGATGAAGGGAAGGGGTTGGGAATGGAGGTTCCTTGATCCCCATCTCCCCAAGGAGAGTTTCTGAGAGCCTGGAGGACTAGCAGCCACTCTCCCAAAGTAGCTCTCTGGCCACCCTAACAAGACTGAGAGAAGGTGGTTGAGCCCAGGGAAGCCTGGCCCACCCCAGCCAGCTCTGAACTCCCAGCCTCCCCCTCATTCCTTTCCCAGTCAGCCCAGCCAGTGGTTTGTTTAAACAAAACAATAGCAACCTAAACTGGCTGTTTCTTTTCAATTCCCCACAGGCTTGGGTCCCACCCAGAGTGATAAACAGGCCTCCCTCCTCTGTGTGGTGTGGGAGGGGGTGAGGGTGGAGGCTGGGCCCCTAAGGTCAGGGAGTTGGTGTGTGCAGAGCAGTGTGGAAAGTCTGATCTGTAGCCTTGATCAGGGTGGGAAGGCTCTCTTTCCCTCCCTTTCCCTCTGGGGAGTCTTTTCTCATCAGCTGGGGCCAGCTTGGCAAAGACACAAGCAGACCCTGGGATTCATTGTGTGAAGCCAATGGCCTTTCCTGTGGCCTTCCCTGGGCCCGCTGCCCCTGAGCTCCGCCCAGGCAGCTGCTGGGGGGCTGTGAGCAGAGGGCACCCCTGGCCTTCAGAGGCTTTTGCGTCTCTCTGGAGCTTGTCATATGGACAGGCGCCGGTCTTTGCTGGAAGAGCAGGGAAGGAAGGCTTCTGAGGAAGGACCAAGGGGTAAAGGGGCCCCCAGTGGCATGTGGTCAGGGTGGCTGGTGTTTACTCTCATTGGGTTGGGCATCGGCTAAGCTCCCTTTGGCCATAAACCTCCTCTCATTGGTCTGTCCTACGGGGCCTAAAATTTCTACCATAGAATCAATACTTGGGAGGGGCCTTAGGAAACCAAAGTCAATGGGTGAGAAAGCTGAGCCCCCAAAGAGGTCATACTACTCGTTCAGAGCCACGGGAGCAAGTGGGAGAACCCCAGAATCTTCCAGGAGAAAGAGGCCTCAGACCCTTTGACCTCTGAAACCCACTATGGCTTTGGACTCTCAGAGCTGTCCTGTGCTTTTTCTATGACACCTTAACAATCCCTTCACTTCTCTAGGAGGCTTCTTTCTTTCTTCCTTCCTTCCTTCCTCCCTCCCTCCCGCTCTCCCTCCATCCCTCCCTCCTCTCTCTCTCTTTCTCTCTCTCTCTCTTCAAAAACCACTATTAAAATACGCAGATATTACCTGGAGGCCTGGGGCTGTGGTGGAAATGGTTAGCACCCCGCCCCCTGTATGAAAACATGAGCTCTCCTAAAGCATGTTTGTGGGCTGCAGTATCACATTTAGCCTGAGATCACCATAGAAAGCTGGACACAAGCTTTGCGCAGTGGCAGTATCGTAGCCAATGAGGTTTATCCGAGGCGCGATTATTGCTAATTGAAAGCTGGACATCCCTGGGGATGGATGAGATTCACGGATGTTTCTAGAGAGGAGAGGGGGAAATCTATCATTCTAGTACTTCCCATGGAGACTGGACTGAGGGAAGTGCCCTGATGCTAGGTGATGAACCCAACATTTGAGGGACAGACCCCACACCTGTCAAGTCTGAGCAGAGAAGAGCTTTGGAAAGGGAGCCTGCAGGAGGAGAGGGGATGTGGGGAGCACCCCCAAACCTTGCTGTTTCACCTGGAGCCCCTGTCCCCAGCCCCCAGGTAGGCGGCTCCTCGTTAAGGGCACAGAAATATCCTCCGTTCCCTTACTATAGGTAAAACAGATTGACATTTTCAAAAGGAACTTGTCTAAATGCTAACGTTAAAAAAAGGAAATAATTATAGAAATTACAAACAGCGCAGAAATATCCTCAAGATCCTCAAGAACATTGAGAAGACTGGCGTGGGTCTTTCAGGCTATCAGGACAGAAGCAGCCCAGGTGTCTGGGCTTGGGAGGACATCCTCAGACCTTCTAGGGATTGGAGGACCTTGGGAAGGTAGCTTTTTTTTTTTTATCAGCATCCTTTGGAAATGGGAAGCCTGATACCCATCACCCTCCTAGCAGGAGAGGGGAAGAGCGCATGGAAAATTGATCAGTAGGACTCTTAAATGCCCAGGATTAATAAGAATAGTCTCTTCTTTTTTCCTTAGAAGTTGGTCCCCAATGTGTGTGTGTGTGCATGTGGGGTATGTGCATGAGCGCCTGGCATAGGAATTGGCACACATTATTCCAACTACGGAGAAGGATCTCGACTCGATGGACACTTTGGAGGAATTTCTGGGTTTATAGAACATGAGATTTCTTCTCCAGCTCTCTCTCACCCCGGAACCCACTGCTTCTCTGTCAAGCTAGTTTGGAACTGGCATGTGAGATGGTTGGGGCTCGACTGACAGTCAAGCAACTCCATTCTTGGACCAGGGCGATGCACAGAGTTTTACCAGACTTGTTCTGACTGACTTGTCGTAGGTCAAGTAAAGAGCACAGTGCTAGAAGCTGGGCACCTGCCCTGCCATCATTATCTTACATTGGTAATGAGCTTTCAGTGTTTATTCTCCAGGGCACTATCCAACCAATGGAGGTCACAGCAAACCCAGGCATGGGAAGGGCAGAGATCGGTCTCCCCATTTGACTGCAAGAAACCCAGAGAAGCTTCTCAAAGACAGTGACTGCATCCTGCCTATCTCTGTAGCCCACAAGATACCTTGCACACAGAAGGGGAAATAGGCATGGTCAGTGCCCGGGCCTATCCTCTGACCCTTGCCACGTCAGTGCTCGCCGGCTCCACTTCCTGTTTCTCTTGGCCTCTCCACCACCTGTGCAGTAGGGCATGTGTGCTAGGTGTTAACAGCCCCTGGCCACAGCTCTGAACCAATGGCTGATTAAGAACTGGTGCATCACTACTTCAGCTCCTTGCCTTTTGAGGGGAATGACTGAGCCGTATATTTCACACCGGTTCCAGGTACCCAGGGTGGCACTCGTTTGCACACGAACCTCGATTGGATGCCTTCCTTATCCTGTCTTACCTACTCCTTTACTGGTGTTCCCTTGTGTCCCCTTCAAAATAAACTACTAGCACTGGAATTCAGGTCTCAGGCTCTGCTTCCAGGGAAACCCAAGCTAAGACAGTGAGGGTCCAATAGACATTTATGGAATGAATGGAGAGATGAGTGAAGCTTTTGTTTAAAATGTCACAGGTAGCCGACCTCAGTGCCAGGGGGAGAAGTCTGTCCTTCTGACTCTATTTCCTGATCTCATCCGATAGGACCAAACTACTGCCATCTAGATCTGGATTCTTCCGTCCTCCAGGACCAGGTCCCAGAATTCCCTGACAGAATTGGTCCCTGATACATTAAGCCCTGGGAGAACTACAAACATGAACCAACTAGATAGAAGTCACCTCTATCCTTTGTTTCTTGTCCCCGTGGGAACAATCAGAAAGCTACCTTATCTGAGAATAGAGCAGGGGTGTCCAAACTTTTTTCAATGTTTTTCACCAAGGGCCATATGTGGTAAAATACACAAACAGCCGGACCAGTCACTCGAGGTGAAGTATGTATTGCCTCACCTGGTTTATTTAAGTAAACTAAATACATTTTTGGAATTTGCTGCGGGCCAATAAAAAATGGATCGCGGGCCGCAGTTGGCCAGTGGGCTGCAGTTTGGACACCCCTGGAATAGAGGGTCCAGAGACACCCCTCCTCTGCTCTCCCCAAGCCTGGGGACTACTTTACGATACGTAAGGGCTCTTTGAGACATAGTGGCCAGATTTGTGAGGTCTGGTGGGTAGGGAAGGGGCCTGGCTCAGTGCTGGTCCCAGCAGGGAGGCCAGGCCAGTTTCCTCATCCCCCTTCAATTACCCACAGGCAACTGGCCGCCCACCTGAAGGCCCCAGGTACTCAGGCTTGCTGACCCCTGAAGTGGAGGGTCAGCGGCACATTTCCTGGAGCATGCGGGAGATGATTTAATCCTTTACCCACCTCTTCCCATCTGGACAGGAGGATTCAATCATTTCTCCTGCCTGGCTGCAAATCCCAGAGTGAGCAGTTTTACTTTTTGATCTCTGGGGTGGGGGGCATCAGAAGAATCCTGAACTTGAAAGATGAGGTACAGAAAGATGTCGTGGAGATACGGGAGAGAAGAGGGAGAAGTGAGCAAAACAGAGCACTTGGATGGGGGTGGGGGGAGGAACGGAAAAACAGGGAAAAATAGAAACAGTTCCAGGCTCTGTGACACTGGCACCAAAATGAGAAAGCTCCTTGCTGTTTTGCACAGCTGCCTGCAAGCTGCCAAGTGGCAAAGGAGCCAGGAAAAGGCACAAGATTGGAAAGTGCTACCCAGCAGTCTGTGTGTTCTGCAATTAACAAGGGCTAAGTGAGTGGAAGGGACTGACAGCTCCTGGGCTTGGAGAGCCCCAGGGGCCTAACACCAGCCTGGAGAGGACCCAGCCCCCAGACTGGTGCCTGCTCCATGGGGAAAGGCTGTGATCAATTAATCCTGTGGCCTGCTTTTTTGCCCTAGGGCCAGGGAAAGGAGGGCTGGCCACTGTGGTGGGTGGAATGGAGTCGTGGGAAGTGCTGAGAAGGAGGCACAGACCTGAGCGCTCCTGGGAGCTTCTAGACTCCAGGATGTAGGATGGTCAATTATTTCGTGTGCCAGTTTCCCTCAAGAAGTGTCAACATCAAAGACCTGATAAACCTCTTCCTGGCACCTTCTGTTGGGGGCTGCATGTGAATATTGTCTTTAGAATACACCAACGATGATTGGCAGATTCTGGTATCTTGGCACCGCCTGGCCGTAAGACCCATGGGTTTTGATTCCCAGTTTGGCTTCAGATCTGGAGTCAGTTACTTCCCTGGGCCTCCAGAAGTCAAAATGGGGTGGGGCGTGGTTGAGGAGGAATGATCTGCTTCCTGGAGTAAGGATAATCCTTACCCAGATGGGAGGGGCTTCAGTCAGGGCTTCACCGCTCTTCATGACACTGGGTTAAGAGGCAAGATGCCCCAAGGCCAAGGTTGTCTGTGGCTTAAAAAGTACAAGCTGTCCAGGCCCTTTGTTCCAGGCCCTGTGGAAGTGCATGCAGTTCCCAAGTAAGTCACGCTGTCTTGCACCTGTGTGTAGGTGATAGCATCTAGCAGAGACTTGGCCCCGAGGGACGGCGGCTGAAGAGATGGACAGATAAATGAACCAATGAATGAGAAGCCTTGTGTTGGACAGAGAAATATGAATGAGACATATTTTATGGTATTGAGGAGCTCATGGTCTAGTGGGACAGATAAGTCAACAAAGAAATAACTCTACCATAGGCCTAAATAATTGAAGACTATAGGAAATGTAGAGGCGCGTAGAGGAAGAAGTTGTAACTGCTTTGGGAGACTGATCAGGGAAAGCTGTTGAAAGGAGGCCATATACCCTCTCTGGGGCTTGAAAGGATGTATTGGAGCTTTTCAGTTTTCCAGTGGACAAGATAGGGGAGGGGAAGGGCAGCTGATGTTGAGGAAATGGAATAAATAATATATAAATATGTAAACGAGGTCTGAAAGGAACAGGTGGGTTTGGAAGAAACTCAAGATAAGGTTGGAAATGAGGGCTGGGGTTAGGCTTGAATGGTAGGCGATGCTTCTGATATCTGAGAATCAAAGCTATCAGCAACCTAAACTGTGGGTCTTCTAGACCCTGGGTAAGAACTTTTTCTGTTTTCCAAATTCTCAGCAACTGTGTCCCAGGAGGGTTATCAGAGGGGGCTGGTGAAGCTGCCTCTCTGGTCAAGAAAGGTTCTGGGTGGGGCTAGGCTTTGGGAAGTCAGAGCTGGATGGAGCTGAACCCCATCACCATAGCCTCCTTCAGAGCAGGTCAATCTGGGATCCCAAACGCCTCCCTTTACAAACTGTAACTTTTTGTTATAGGTCATTAAAGTACTATGTGTTCATTGCAAAAAAAAAAAAAAAAAAAAAAAAAAATTAAAATACAGAAAAAAAAAAAACTATCAAGAAAAAGAATCCTCTGGGCAGTCCACATACAGATAACTGTCTTGAGAACACATGACTCCCTTCTTTGCATTTGGGTCCCAAAGTTTCTCATCACACAGGGGCCAGCTTCGAGCCCCTGGTGCACTCGGGGGCCTTCGCTGGCTAGACTCCCATCTCCCCTCCTGCCTGGGGAAACTTGCCCAAGTTACTTTCAGTGTCTGAAGCTCAGAGACTGATTCAGACCTCGGGAGATAGTGGACCCATGCCTCTTTTACCCTTGCCCGTCACAGGTCACCCATTCTCTGATTGTGGTTCCAAAGTAGGTTTAGGAGGAGGGTGGGCAGGAAAAAAGGAATAAAGAACACAGTGTATGGTCTTATTAAATCTGTCCCACTTAGAAATAGACAAGAAATGTTACGGTAGGTTGAGAGCAAGTATCATGAGTTGATAGCTAAGTATAATTATTATGCTTCAATGTCAGTTTAGACGAAAGACTGCCATTTCTGGATACACAGAACAAAAGCTGAAGCTGGAATCAACTACAGTTTGCTGGAATGCTTCATTTATCTGGAATCCTGCAGAGAATTGGGTATTCTTCATAAGCACATTTCCCTGATCTCTTGAATCTTATATTTTTAGCTTCCCCAACTCCTTTTATCTCAACTATTTTGGATAATGATCTTATTAAAACACTAGTTCTTGTCTTCTTAAACACACAACGGAGCAAACCTTATGTAATTTTAAACACAGTGAAGAACCCATTTTGCACCCTGCTATGGCACCAGGCTGAAGGCTGACAAACAAATAAAAAGAACAGGTCATTCAGCCTTCCACCTGCTCACACTTCCTTAGGAGCCAATAATTTAAGATTTATGTAGTAGTGGTCAGTATACCAAGAAAGGGGATCCACCTCTTGCGGTTGCCTAAAATGCGGCAGGCATTCCGCCAGCCTCTTCACACAAGTAGTTCACTCTGGTCCCCCGCCTTCCAGAACCTTTGCTACTATGCTGGCCCTCAAGAGCCCCCCACACGGGGAGGGCAGAGGCCTGTCCTGCTGAAGAAGTTGTGCTTCGGGGTCTGATTTCTGGCAGCTGCGAGAGCCAGGGAAATCCCGTTAAAAGCAGCGCCACTTGATTAGGGACTAAGTTGTTGACACAGCCATCCTAAAGGGCCACCTGGGCTCCAGTCCAGTGTCATTACCGATTAGCTACATGACCTTGAGCAAGACAATTTCCCAGTGTCTCAGTTTCCATACCTATCAAGCAGCAATGATAATGATACCTGCCCTGGTTTCCTCACACAGTTGTTGGGAAGATGAAATTAGGAAATGAAACATTCTAAAGCCCCGCAGTGCCATCCAAGCGTACAGGTCACGATGGCTCCCCTTCCCTGGGCTCAGCGGAGGAAGGGGGGGGGGGCACGGCAGCCAGGACTCATCCTGTGAGCTCTCTGTTGCTGTGATGGGCCCAAGGAATCTCCTGGCAGGGTCAACCTCATGAGGCTAATGGCTGTGCCGTGGGCTCAGAGGTTACTCAGCTGTGAATGTGGGGCCTGTCCCGCTGGGTTTGCACTCACCCGGCGTGTGTGGAGTGTGGCACATAATGTTTATTAATATGCCTTGATGAGGGGCATTAATATCTCCTAATGACACCATCTGAGCCCGGCCTCCTTCCTCCTCTCGCTCCTTGCTCCTTTCTCCACCTCCCACCCCATGGAGATATTCTCCCAGCTGAGATTGACAGACGCTGGTGGCCCAGAGGAGGGTCAGGAGAGAGAGCTATCTGAGGAGGGGGGTGCTTGGGTGGGGTCCAGCCAGAAAGGTCAGACTGAGGGTCCTGGGAGAGGGAGGAGGTAAGAAGCTGCTGGTTCTGCAGTCAGGTGGAAACTTGGCCAGAAACTGCCTGGCGATGGGAGTAAGAGAAGCAAAACAGTGGCAAGACTTTTCCAAAACTTGGGGGAAGGATGGGGAGTGGCAGAGGGTGAGACAGGACCAGCTGGAGCTGGATGGCTGGGCTCCTTGTCGGGAGAGGAAGGGAAGGAGACGGAGGCCTGCAGCTCCCTGGCCTCTGGGTCTGAGAGGCCGGGGCAGCAGGGGTGAGAGCCAGAGAAGGGGAGAGCAGTGAGTCACACTCATTCCCGCTCACACACGCTCATATAGACACACGTTCACACACTCACACAACATTCAATCATGTTCACACTCATGGTCACCTGTACACACTTATAACACTTGTGCTCACACATGTTCACAAATATACACTTACACACAGCCTCCACACTCACACACTTACACACACATGCTCCTGCACACTCATAAATGCTCACATGTCCACATAGCCACACACACATGCTCATACACACTTATAACAAGCTTACTCACATACACACACACATTCACACACATACACAGCTCCCACACATACTCACATGCAGTCACACACACACATGCACATAGTCACACACAACCACACACACTCACACATACACACACACACACACTGAAATACACTTCCTCTGCCAGGCACCTTTCACTGTTGGGTATGTCAGGGGCTGAACATGAGGGGAGAACCAGGGTGAGGGGACATTTGGGAAAGAGCCTTTGTGAGGCTAAAGCTCGGACCAGGGGATCAGGAAGAGCGGGTGTGGGAAGGAATCTCCAGGCCCCTGGCAGGAGACCAGGATGGAGATGACTGATTAGGGCTGAGGTCTGTGGGTAAGAACTGAACTGGTCTGTTACCCTCCTGGAGTCTGAGCGCCAATAGCAGGGAGGGAGGAGAAAGGGGGGCCTCCGTGGGAGCTGAAGTCACCCAGCAGCAGCCAGACCCTGCCCTCCTGTCACCCTCCTTCCTGTGCCTTAGCAGCAGGCTGCGGGTTGGCCTGCTCCCCTCTCCGTGCAGCAGCAGAATAATTAGGAAATGGGTGCAGCTGGTACCCCAAACAAACAGGGCTTGAGAAACTTTGACTCAAACAACCCAGTGGAGGGGAGGGAGCTACCGGTTGCCTCCTCAGACCTGGCTCTTATCACCGCCATCTCTCATCTCCAGCATCCAGTCTTTCTGGCTGGGTGGCTGCAACCCCAGGAGGGGAGGACGCATAAGCTGGGAGGAGACAACCTGACCAGACCTTGGCTTCCCAACTCTAGCTGGACAGAGGGGCCCAGCAACCCCTAGCACCTACCTTGCCTAGGGAGTGGTACCCCAGGGCTTGTGAAGAGTCAGGGAGCACTGATGTCTGGACTGTTTGCAGAGGTGGAAGTGACAGCTACATGGGCACACCCCCCGGTATACCCCCCCACCCCGATTATATGGAGTAGGGACAAGCTTCACCGACCGCTTCTCAGAGCACCTGGCTCAGCAGTCTCTCCTGGTTCCTGCCCTACTAGTCCTTCATCGTCTCTCTTTTTGCTAAAGAGGTGTCCCTCAGTCCCCCACCCTGTCCCACCCTGCTCTTTACTGCCAACCAGGAAATAGTCAACCGTCTCTGGGCTACTCTGCCCTCCTGTGAACCATCTATGAGATGCGGGTAGTCCTGGAGGACCCAGGTCTCAAAGGCTGGGGGAGGGGTAAGGGTGGAAAGAGGATGGAGCCAGGAGGAGGATGGAGCAGGGAAGGGAGCCCAGCAATTGTGAGGCCCTCCATGGCCTCCTTGGGGGAAGCTGGGAGTAGTGGTGGGAGCCAAGCTCCTGGGCCCGTTCTCTGCTTTGTTTCCCTCCTTTGCCCTATTTTAGTTTCCTATACTCTGCTCCAGTGGGAAAACAAAGCATAATCTATACTTTGGGGCCTCCTCTCTCTTTCTCCACCAAAGA
This sequence comes from Rhinolophus hipposideros, assembly GCF_964194185.1. Taxonomy (NCBI): domain Eukaryota; kingdom Metazoa; phylum Chordata; class Mammalia; order Chiroptera; family Rhinolophidae; genus Rhinolophus; species Rhinolophus hipposideros. The sequence continues at coordinate 43,546,474 of NC_138062.1, read as the reverse complement.
GCCCAGGCCTTGTGGAAAGGAAAAAAGAAGGAAAGGAGGATGGGAGGGAGGGATGGAGGGAGGAAAGAAGGAAGGAGAGAGAATTTCTGGAAGAAAGCTTAGGGATCAAGAATTTTGAGCTAGAAAAGATGGTGGTGACAAGATGTGTAGGCTCCGTGTGCTCATTAGAAAATATGACAGGAAGGAGAAACAGTCTAAGTCTCATTCAAATCACATCTTGCTCTCTTCCGAGGGACGGAGAGTGACCTCGGCTCCTCGTCTGCTAGCCCCTTGCTACTCAGAGCAGCAGCAGCTAGCAGGAGCTCTGGAGAAATTCAGAATCTCGAGCCCCACCCCAGACCTCCTGAACCAGAATCTTCCTTTTACTCAGAACCTGAGGTGATTTGTATGCACATTTAAGTCTGAGAAGCACTGCCCCAGAGTCCTGGGCCCTGCTCCCTGGCCCCTGGGGTCTCTGGACTGGACAGGGGACTCCTTGTCAGACCTGTGGTGGCAGCAGTGGTGGGACCATCTAAGCTGTCCCTGACCGTTTCCCCTTTTAACTCTCTTCCAGGCTCTGGGGTGCCCTTGGTATCACCCTTCCCAGGGCAGGACCTGGCTGACCTTTAGGGCCTCAGGTGGCCCCAGCTCTCAAGTCGGAGTATTTGGACTGGTCAGGCACCCGGGTGAGCCGAGGACGTGGGTAGACTAGAGAGGTTGGGTCTCAGCCAGGACTGGGAGACACTAGGCCTGGTGTGCACCTCTTCTTTCCTGCATCCCCTCTTGGAGCTGTGAATAGCACTCTCAGGTCAGTGACTCTCGGCATCTGAGCCTCTGAGTTTCTGGAGTTGGGTAAGGCAGCCCTTCCTGCTGGGCAGGGGGTGGTGGCTGTGTGGCCACAGCTGGGTGCACTGTTGATAGGAGCTCCAGGGGGTGTCTGACATCCACTGGCGCTCCCTTCCCCCATCACACTCCCCACTCCCAATCGTATTTGAGGAGGGGAACAGTTATTCCCCAGGTGTTCTGGGACCTCGGGGAAGGAGGAAGAAGAGAGCATTGTTCCCCCTTGTAGCCTGCAGGCTGGAGGAGGGTGTGTGAGGTGGCCTAGGTTTGTGGGTCAGGGTCTGCTCTAGGGCTCGGAGGCCTGCAGCTCAGGGACTCCCGCAGTGTTCTCTCCTCGGAGATGCCCCAGGAAAGCTGCCTTCCTGACCAGCTGCCAGTCTGCCCTCGGGGTCCTTGGCCATGCCAGGGCCTGTGTGGTGGGCCTTCGTGCCCCTGCCTGCCTTTGTCAAGCCAGGCTTATTTGTCTGGGCCAAGAGAAAAGTGGATGTGGCCCACCGGTGGCCTGCTGGGGTCCAGGGCCACATAGACGTCAGCCGGAACTAGGGTGTGCTCTCATTCTGTTGTGTCACCTTTTACAGTGCCTGGCAGGCAAATGCCAATCTGGGGAGCTTGGCAATTACAATGAAAAAACAACCGAGACTGCGCTCAATAAACTCCACCCTGACCTCACAGTTGGTCCCATCCATCTACGGAATGCTTGGGGACTGACATAACCCCAAGGAGAGGAGGGGAGATCTACAGCCTTCTCTGGCAAGGCCAGCTGAAGCGGGGTCACTACACTGCCCCTTTAGTGAGCGGTCATCTGTTCAGGGCCACTCAGCTGAGCCCCATAGGCCAATGGGAAGGACTGTGTACCAAGGACCCTGGCTGCCCCTGGAGCCAGCTCCCGCCTTCCTCCTGGCAGGTGAGGGACGGGCTGGAGACTGTGGCGGTGCTTGGCTTCCAGCCCTATGGGGCTCATCATCTCAGAGTGTGTTGAAATGAGCTTTTGCACAACCGTGAGGAGGGCCCTGCAGTTCCAGGTGACAGCGCCCAGGGCCACAAGGAGATGGGAGGAAAGGGGATGGGGTGACAGCAGGGAAAAAGCCCAAAGATGTCAAGGGCCCGTGGCCTTGGGCTCCACAGCTGCTGGCTTCCGAGGCTTCCAGATCTGGGGTTCAGCCTGCCTCCTTCAGTCCCCACCCAGGTGGCTGGCTCTCCGAGGCCTTCCGTCCAAGGGGTCTGGGATTCTAGGCTGCAGGTCCATCCCTAGCCTATGCCCCAGGGAGCAGACATAAACTTCTCCCCAGAACTTTTTGTTGTGAGCAGTGAATGTCCCTGATGTCCTGGGCTGCAGTGCACAGGCAAGGGGCCTTTAATGAATGCAAACGACAGCTGATTAATCTGCCAGCTCTGGAGCCCTGCTCCTCTCTGTGGGGTCTGGCCACGCTCCATTCAGCCTCAATGGCCTGCACCAGCGGGGTGGGCTCTAGCCTATTGCTACTTAGATTCTAGCTCTAATGGGGAAGAGGGCAAGCCCCCGCCCTTCCTCTGCCCCCTGAGCCTTTGGTCCTGTCATGCAGGAGGGGCTGGCCATGGAGGAGTAGGCTTGCCCCTCACACCACCCCCCTGTCACTGGGTGTTTCCCTACAGGAAGGGAACCGATTGCAAGGAGAGATCCAACTAGCTGCTCAATAAGATTTGTGTGAAGGGGTTAAATTTAGGAAGTAAGTGGGGGCACTGTCTAGACAATGGCAGATGCTTTGTTTTCTAGTTAACTCACTAACGGTGGCCTTGAGAAAGCAGCCAGACCATCAGATCATTCACACCATGGGAAAAGGCAGAGAGAGGACTGGGACTAGGAGATTGTGCCTCTTTCCATCCTAATTCAGCTGCTCTGGCTCCTGGCTCCTGTCAACACAACCCACTTTTATTGAGCTCCTGCTAAGTGCCCAGCACTGTACTGTGTCGGGGTGGCTTAAAGTCTGTGGGCACACAAGAGTAAAGAGGTAATTACAAGTGTGATGAGTGTTAAGCAGCAGATTTACAGAGGGCCTAGTCTGGAGGGCAGGGAGGACTTCTTGGAGGACGCATGAATAGGCTCTCTACCTGAGAGTGGTGTTTGGTGGAACAAGGGGTGAAAAACTTTGTGCTGGGATGAGAAGGCCCCTATTTCCAGACTCCATATACCAGGCTTGGCTTTCAGGGCCTTCTTATTCCCAAGAAGCCCCAGGCCATTATCAAGACTCCTCCTTGAGCTGCCGGACCCTCCCCTTGGCCTGACTGGCTGCTGGGGAAGGGAGGATTGGTGGGGGGGGGGGGCAGTGGAGGAGCAGGAAAGGGGGTGAGAATCTGGTCTGGAGTGGAGTCTGCTGACCTTTTCCTGGGCAGGGCCCCTTACTGGGAAGAGAAGCAGAACTCCCTTTGGGGGAGAAACCCCTCAGTTTCTACTGCAATAAAGAAGGGGCCCAAGCTCTCCCTGCAGCCTCTAATGACTGGTTTGGGTGTAATGAATATCTATGTACTCATAAAACAGGCTAATGACTGCCCTCATTTACTGGACCCCTTTCATCCTCACCCGTTCCCAAATCAGAAGGGGCCATTCTGGGGGCTGAGGCCCACAGTCTGGTGGCAGCCACACGCCCCAGCTATTCGGGGTGGGGGCCAGCTGGTTCCCGAGCCTGAGGCCCCCCTGCAGGCTGCCTTTTCCTCCTCCATCATGTATCTGTTTGAATCAGCCCAAGGAATTTGGGTCGATGGCTGACCAGCCTTAGGAGTAGGCAAAGGATAGGGAGGAAGGAAGCACACACAGCCTGATTCTGAATAACTGTGTCGACACTTGTAACACGTGGTGGCTGTGGCAGAAAAAGAGCATTTAGCACCGCTGGGGGCACCACGCCCCCTTCCTCTGCCCAGGTACTGATAGGAGCCCACAGAATCATCCCAGCCTAGACTCCAACACCTGAGAAGCCCTGGACTCAAGGAGGGAGGGGCTCTCCTACTGAATCACCAGCAACACCTGTGTTTTGCTTGGGAGGTCTCCCGCGCAGGGACTAGCCAAGCCTGACCCTGTTTGGCTTCCTGGAGCTCGGTGAGATCACAGCCCGGGGTGTTGTGGCTGCAGGCCAGGGTGACCTGCTAGTAGGAAGGGAGGATTTTTAAAGAGATACTTGCCCTTGTGTTCCCAGGATTAGTTCAGTGAGAGACTCAAGTTGTTCTTTGAGCACCCCCTTTTTCTTTTTTACATTTGATTGTAGAAATTGGTCAGGGGAACATGAAATCACTTGGGATAAAAATATACAGTGGAAATAAACAATCCACGTACGTGGACAAGACCCTGCGGGAAAGCAGGGGGGTGGCAAGGTGTTATGGTGATCAGTAGCATCCAAGGGAGGTGGGATGGGCAGAATCAGAGTCCCCAGTTCCCGCGGAGGATGGAGAGACAGCCTGATTTGCTTTCCCCAGAGTTCTGCAACGGCCTAACTGTGGTCTTCTGGTCAGAGCCTAGGCAGGAGCCATGGGCCACCAAGACAGGGTCTGTCGGTAGCCTCAGTGTTCTCGTGTGGGCACTGGCCCAGCCCTGTCTCCAGGCCATCTGTAGATAACTGGGGTCCGTGGAGGGCAGAGGATCCCAAGAAGACAGTTTCCTGTGACCCTAACCAATCACCCTGCTTCTTCCCCTTGGAGACAAGTAGCCCCTTATCATGCAGGGCAGAAAAAGCACTGGTCCCACATAGTCTCTCTGCTGGGGCACCACAGTTGGAAAGCAACACTCAGAGAGGCACAGGTTCAAATCCTCCGTTTGGGAGAGTGGGAAGCAACAGGTAAGGTGAGTCACTCTGCGGTGGTGTCTTGGATGTCAGAGAGTTACAACCACCGTCCTCGACGCGTGTCAGACACTTTCCACTCTTGAGGTGTTTCAGGCACGTCAGAGCCACTATGTCAGTCAATCCTCCTTTACAAGGGGGCAGAAAGAGCAGAGACGATCACCCCCAATTTGCAGGTGGGGACACAGCCCTTGAGAGGTTAAGTGACTCGTTGGAGATTGTAGTCCCAACCGAGGACGGCAGATCTGGGAATGGAATGCAGGTGTCCTGGCCCATGATCTAAGCGCCCTGACTCACAGCGCAATGTTCTTTGGCCTACACCTCGTAAACAAAGGGGGCTGTGTTAAGGAAATGGGTTCTGAAAAGAAAAGGTGACTTCTTTCCCCTTTGTCGGAATTTCTCGGGTGTCCCTCGATGTGTCCAAATGGGGCTAAAAGACCATCCTACATCTTCCTAAGTTCTCTCCTGGAGCATGCCAGGCCTTGTGGGCAGGAAGCTTTTCTGATAGGGACAGGCCACTTTCTCCCACGCCCTCCTGACTGAGGGGAACCTGCTTGCCCCCGTAGTGGGGACTGAGAGAGGTGTAGGCTGTGATGAGTCAACACTTCACCAGCCCGGGGTCCCGCAGAGGCACGGGAAAGTGGCACCTGGAGGGACCTGGAGTGGCCAGGTGACACGGGAAGGCCTGGGGCCCTCTGGCTAGAAGTTTTACCGTCTGAGACTGAGGGCTCTCTCAGGGCCTTTGTCAGCGTGACCAATAAGAGCTGAGGTTCCTTATAAACTCGGCTGTGTATTTTCTAGGTCTCAAATGCCCTCCTCTCATTCTCTGTCTTTCCGGTCCTGTTCACACTTCTCTTCCGCTATGTATGATGCCTTCCTCAATTGCCCTTCTCCCACTGCTTCCTCCCTCAGACTCTGCTGGGTGCTACCGTGGTGTGGACCCCACTCAGCCTAGAACTGCAGCCGCTGGCTGGGAATGCCCCCGGGGCATCTTGTCCCCCTATTTCTGCATCTCCTGCTCCTGAGGCAGGGGCAAGACACGCTGTAAGTGCCTGGGGCAGAGGGGAGGGACTGCCACACACCCAGTGCCGGGGATGGATCCACATCCATCAGTCCCCTTGGTCATCACAATGCCCCACAAGGCAGGAAACTGAGGCTGGGGTGGGGGTAGTCATTGGGTGGCAGAACTGGAAGTAAACCCAGGCATTCTGATTTCAGACATGATGCCCTTTGCCCAGCTCAATGCTGTCCCTCAAATGTTCACTTAGAAGAATGTGGGAGAAAGTGACAAAATGGATTCTGTTCCTGTGGAATTGAAGGTGTTGTCCCCTGGCTTGAAAAATGCACCCCACTTGTGGCAGGAGAAGCATTCTCATTTCACTAGATTCAGCTCCCACCCTCCCTCCCTTCCTTCCTTCTTTCCCAAGAAACATTTTTGCTGCAGTGAACCGTGAAGGGGCTGCAGGGCCATCCCTGTCAGCTATGCCCTCCCAGTGGAGAGAGCAGGGCCCCCCTCTCTGTAAATCCAGGAGCTCAGCTGTGGAGCTGCCCAGGGCGATGGAGAAGCCCTGGGTACAAGGGCTGCTCAGTTTGGGGACAGGTTCAGCTCTTTAGGTCTGGAAAATGACCAGATACTGTATATCGTGGCCCCTGGCTGTGGGTCTGTGATTCTGTTTTCTGGCCCTTGTGGAGTAGGGTGGGGAGACAGTGTCAGACCCCCAAGACTAGGAGTCGTTGGTCCAAGCCCACCACAGGGGAAAGCCACAGGGTATCCCTGCCCTTCCTTCCCTTTCTGTCTTATTTCAGCCTCCTCCTCCTCTGTCCTCTCTCCAGGCCCTTTCCCTTCACTCCTCTCTCCTCCTCTCCCTTCTTCTCTCCCTCCCTCACAGGGGACCCCAGCCTTCCATCAGAAAAGAGTTCCTTCAGACCATCTGACCCCTGCCTCTTCCTGTCCAACACAACGTTCTGCGACGATGGAAATATTCTAGCTCTGGGCTGTCCTGTACTGCAGCTGCCATCGAACACTTCAGTGTAGCTAAAGCCACTGAGGAACTGCGTTTTCAAACATTTCATTACGTGTTAAATAGTTTTAACTTAAGTAGGCACATGTGGCTAGTGACTATTGAACTGGACATCAGAGCCCTAAGTGACACCAAGTGCTGGACTCCCAGGAGGTCCCCGGAGGCACCCCATCCCTGTCCGGGCGCTGACCCCTCCCCTAAGTGCCTTTATGTTCAGCTTCCAGATCTTTGACCCACGAGAGGCCCCAGAAGCCTGCGTCCTAGGCTTGGAGCTAGGTGACCTTGGGCAGTGGATCTGCGAGCCTCAGTGGCCTCTTCTGTAAAATAATGAAGGTAATTTCTTGCAAGCCTCAGGTTTCCTTCCAGCTCTAAGTGGCGTGCTTCTTTGGGCCGAAGCCTGCTCTGATCATATTTGGGTGAGTCAGTGTGAGCAGCAGGGCAGGTGGTGTGTGTGTGTGTGTGTGCACGCGTGTGTGCATGCATGCATATATGTGTGTGCACATGTGGGGAGGGGGTTATGAAGGGCAGCAATGAGACCCTCGGGGATCCTACTTACCAGTCTGACCTGCCTGACTGATTATCCTGGGACTAGGAAAGAGGTTAAAGGGTCTGTGATTAGGGGAAGGTGGCAGCCTGACGGCACCGCTGGCAGTGTTGGCCGCTCCCTGCCCGGAGCTGTTCCAGCGATGCCCCAGACTTCCTCTTTTGCCATAAAAGTCTCCCGGAAAGCCTTCCCACAGAGGCCCTGGGGGCTTTCTCAGGGAATGTGTGTTTGTGTGTGAGTGCGCACACTGTGGGACAGGAGCCCAGGCCGCGTGCACGCTCCCCGTGGAGTTGTGGGCCCTGGCATTGGAGGGATGTCTGTCCCGGCTTGGGCGGAGGGAGGAGGAGGGGTGTTGCCTGGACCCGGGCCCTGGCTTATGCAATGTTTCGACTCTTAGTCAACTTAACGTGGACATGCATGCACATGCTGCGTGCACACACACAGACACACATGTGTGTGCACTGTAGGGAGGTGTATGAAAGGGATATAAATCAGCCTCGTGCTGCTTTGCCCCTCTCCAAGCATCTGCTGCAGCAGCTCTACCCCCACTTCTGGAAAGAAGGGGGGAATCCCCTGAGAGTGGGCTTTTCTTAGTCTCCTTGGGCATGATGTGGCTCCAAACCTGTGGCCGGTGTCCAAAAGGCCCTGAGAGGAGCCCTCTGGGGGAGGGGAGAGAAGCCCACCAGCCAGTCTGTAATGGGACACAACCACAGTGTGGAAAGAAGAGGCTGCCTTTTCTTCTGCCCCAGAAAGTGCCCAAGCCTCAGGGATCCTGGGTCACAGAACCCGCCTGGCGGAGAGTTGCGTCAGAGCGAAACTGCAGGCTAGATGCCTTGGGGGAGAGGGCACTGAGGGCATGTGATCTTAATTTTCCATCCTTAGGTGCTGAGGGCCAAATCCCAGGCCTCCAGCAGCTCTGCCCCTCCCCACCGTTCTTCTGGACTAGAATGTGCACAGATGCAGGTGGTCGCAGGGGTGAGTGAAGAATGGGGGGGGGTATGAATCAGAGGTCACCAGGCTCTAATCAGCTCTGAGTCAGAGAGGTGAGTGGGAATAACTTTAGGTAGTCTTGGGGTTTCCCACAAGCAAGAGCTTCCCGGGAAAAGTCTGACTGGAAGCTATGCGGCTCTGACTGCACACTAGGTCTTTCTCTGCCATCACTGTACTCTGCAGGAGAACAGAGAGGACACTACAAACCAATGATTTAGAAGCAGACTAGCCTGGAGGAGGGGAGTTGGACCAGAGGACCCGTTGGGTCCCTTCTAACTCTGTAAGTCCACACATAGCACTCACCACATCGTGCTTCTCGGCTCGGCAGACCCACACTGGTCCACTGAGAATTTGGGGGACCTCACTGTCGAATGTGTGTACAGAAGGATGTACCCCAAAGAACTCTGTTGGAGTTTCTGAATTTGCTCCCATGTTTTCACTTTCCCAGAGGTAGGAAAGAGAGTGGAGATGGATGGAAAGTTCTGCAAGTTGCTCTTTGGTTATGCATGGTCTTGGCAAGAAAGCCATGAGGTGTATTCCTCCTTTATCATAGCTGGTCACCCGGATTTCCCACAGAACAGTGAATGGGAGCCTGAGGTCTGGCTGGTTGGTACTCCCCCATATGTCTCTGGAGGCCTCTGTGTAGCTCTTTTTGCTTAAATATGTGGGTAAAAGTCCCCTGTGTGTAATGTCAGCCCTAGAAGCACAGCCACCTTCCTGGGCTCACGATTTGCCTCTATCCTGTTAGAGCTGGAGGCCAGGCCTTCACCAGACCCTTCCTCTACCTGTCTGCTCTCTCCTTGGACAGGATGTTACCATCCAGGGCATGGCCACCAAATACAGCACATGGATCAACTCTCTGAGATGGTCCCCATTTGCCTCTGTCTGAAGATTGCCACGCCTTCCCTTCCTTTGATCAGATTTCCCATATAGGTGGGTAGCTGCCTGCAGACAGCTGTGGAAGTACAGGTGAGCCAAGGATGTTGAGATCTAAAGGGGGTTTCGAAATCCCTTAATGAGGTCTACCCTCTTATTTTACTGAGGAACCAATTCAGGGTCCCGGCACCAAGGACCATTTATAGCGTCTAGAACCTCATTCTCCTGATTCCCAGTATGAGATAATTTACAGCAAATTAGCTCTTTCTCTTTTTTCAGGAGCTTGGATGTGCAGTGGGGCTGGAATTCGGAAAAACTCATTGGGCAGAAGTTTCTCTTCTTCCAAAATCCAGGTGGCTGGCTCTGGGCACATGGCTGGTGTTGAATAAATGCTCGTTGATTGATCTGCCTCTCTGGCGACTCCTCTCTCACCTTCTATAGGAGCTGGACTTGCCCCTTCACTGCTCTCTTCCTCTAGATTTCCACTCCTGCTGGGTAGCTAGGGAGGAGGAAGCCAGACCACTCATTCCCCCATCCCGAGGGTCCCACTTTGCTCTTTCATTGCTTCCTTCAGTGCTGAGACCTGAGCAAAGGAGTCAGTCTATACAGGGCAGCCACCCTGACTAACTGTAGAGAAATAAACAAGATGGTATTGTGCCAGGGGAGAGGAGTTAACATCAAAAGTATCTCAGAAAGGAAGAAAGCCAAATTTTTATATGAGATGCATGGACAGGGGAGAGAGAGAGGAAAAAAAGTGCCTGGGTAATTAAGTTAATAGGTTTCTTAAAGAATGCCCTTGTGAGTGGTGTTCAACACATTCAAGTGTTGACAAGAAGGTATTGAACTTGACGCCCACACAGCGGGCAGAAGCATGCTCTCGGCTCCGACACACCTTCTTTGTCTGAAACTTGTAGTAAAACTCAGCACTGGGTTGTGAAATGTGTTCCAGGGGATCCATGCTGCAGGGGTTCCAAAGTCAAACCTCCTGCCTCCAGATAGGGTTGAGGTGGGCGAGGGTGGCCAACCCCACTGGGATCCACGGCTGGGGATCTCTGAGGGCCCACAGAGATCACCAGACAATTTGTGACTCTTGGGGGATAATAAGAATGAAGCCCTGCCCCTTCCCTCCGAGGCTCCGTTGCCTTGGGGTACTTGGGTCTGAATCTCAGGAACATGTGTGCGGGCCTAGGGCTTCCCTGTCACGAGGAACTCCTGGAAGAATCCAGATGAGTATGTGAATACAGATTTTTCCTTTCTCTTAAATCTGTAGTAGGAAGATAAGGCCGCCCAATCATTGGTGGGCTGGTGGAAATGAGCCTTGCCTTGGAGGAGAAGGAGGGTGTGTGTGTGTGTATTTGTATTTAAAGAAAACTTGGGGTTGCTCTTGTTTGAAACACATGTTATACGCTGAGCATAAATTACTATTCTTAAAATAAAGGAAATGCCTCCTTTTGCCAAGCAACCTGCCTCAAAGACCCTGGATAAGCACAGGGCTCTTTGTCTCTCTGCCTACTACTGGCTGATCAGCCTGCCTTCCTGCCCAACTGTCATCCTTTCCTCTCGTCATCAGCCATCTACTCACGTCTTCTTTTTCTGTTACATTAGGCTCAGACTTATCGGGCAATCAGTTTTCAGGTTGGGACCTGAATCTCAGGGACTCCGTCACAGTTACAGTGGCCAGATTTGTAAAGTGGAAAAATGGTGACACGAATGTCTTTGTGAAAGAAATTTTCTGTCTTAGATACTTAGCAAAACACTTTGAAAATAAAGTAACCTAAGTCTATGGTTGTATGTTCCCTCGGAGACAGCAATTTTAAAACACCTGAATCAATGTCCATGGTTAATGGGTTTGCAGCCCGACAGAAAGACCAACACTGCCCTCCCTCACCTAAAGTCATATCTAAATGCTGTGCGTGCCTGTGGATGTGGGGGGAAGAGCAAAGTGAATTGGAATTTCCCCTCATTTAAAAAGGGTGGTCAAGGAAGGTAAGCCCTTCTTGCACCGGGAAAATTTGGATGAGCTCCTTGCTCTTGTTCTGGGCACTAGCCCTTGTTCTGGGGGCTCATTTCTGCCCGGAGAAGCCTACTCCCCACCCTGCCATCCCACTGTTCAGAGGATGTGGGATTCTGGGGTTTGCACACGCTCACTCCTAAGACATTTCTATTTCCAGCAAAGGGAACAATTGATCAACTCTCTTCCATACTCTTAATATATTAGGACACATTATTGAAAAACAGGTTCTGGGGTGAGGAGGGGATACCTGTTAATTTTACACTTAAATTTCCCATTCCTCCAACACTTGCCATCCTATTCTCCATCCCGGAGACGTATCGCTGCTAGGTTTCTCCTTTTCCTGATTGCCCAAGTTTTAGTGTCCCGAGAGCCAGCTTGTCTTGAAACAGGCCTGTGGCTGGGAGTAGCCTGGCAGCCCAGTTCACCACTCTCTTACTGAGCTGCCTACTAAGTACAGAGCCGGAGCTGGGGGCTACAGTTTCTGCCCTTAAGGAGTGTGCAGCCCATGAGCTGCCCGCACCATCCCTACAGCCCCAGGGAACAGACGCACTGCTTAGGAGCCAGGAAAAAGCTGTGAGCATCTCAGACACATGCAGGTTTCTAGAGAAATCACCTCGTCAGGGGATTTCCCGTTTCCTCCCACCTCCCAGCATTGAAACTGGGGAAGCCACGTGCATTTCGACAAGGAGTCAACGATTCAAGGGCTTCTGGATGGACTGTTAGCTGGGACATCGTTTTGTATCCAACTTTTTTTGGAAAATATTTATTTCTTCCCTGGGAGACCCCTAGCCAGAGCAAAGCAGACTTCTTAGTCTTGACAAAATAATGACACCGGATCGGTGATATTGCTCGTGTATCTCACATGGGCGAAGAGTGTTGGGAGAACTTGAGAGCTGGGCAGCTCCCTCCGCTGCCAGGAGGCTGAGGATGATCTCTGAGGCAGAGCCCTCTGGAGAGGCCACCTTGCTGCAGTCCTGCCCAGGCCACCGCTCCTTTTGGAGGGCGGTACCCAGGGTCCTGGCATTGCTGTGCTCTGCTGGCCTCTCAACATTGGCTTTTGGGCCAGACTTCCCCGCCCCTGCGTGGGAGGTGTGAGGGGCTGGAACAGGGAGGCAGGAAGTGAGCCCAGATGGGCTGCAAGGACAGCTGTGCAGGGAACAGTGACTCTGGTGGGTCCTTCCCCACAATCTCTAAGCCTAATGTACCTGTTCATGGATGGGGTGTGGGCTGGGTTTGGGTCCCAAGTGGGGAAAATGATGGGATGAGGGGTTGCTGAGGGGGTATATTCACATGAAAAAACAGAATGTTGCTGAGCTCTGGGGGGAGTGGAGGGACAAAGGGCAAAAATGAAAAATAGAAGCAAATGGGTTGCATTGCATCTGCTCAGGATGGGCTTCTGGCTTGTCATGGCTCCAGAATGCTCACGGTCTGGTGTCTCCTCCTCTGTGAAGCTGCCTGACCACTTGCCTCCCCACTAAACGTATAGTCTTCCCTTCTCGGGGCTCCCGAGGGTAATGATCCAACTCCCTGAGGTAACGCCTCCTTTTTCTGTCTGACCTACTAGACTGCTGGCGTCCTAAGATCAGAGGCTCTATCTCCTTCATCATCCAATCCTCACAGAGAAGACACTCTGTAGAAGTTTGTTGAATGAGTGAATGATTTTTGTGGCCTAAATGGACCCAAGGTTTTCTGTTTAATCCCTTAATTTCTTCTGATTGGCTTTCAATATTGCTGGGAAAGTTTATCCCAAGAAGACACCCAGAGAGCTCTTTGGGAGACAGAAGCTGGATGGACTTCTCCTCAGGAATTTGCCTGCCAGCCTGAGGGCAGCTGACCTTGTTAGCTCTTTTCTAGGGAGCTGAGCAGAGAGGGAAGGCTCATTGTTTTAGAAACTGTACACACTGACTTGGCATCATGGCCATTTGCATGACCTTGTTGGGACAGTTGTTCCTTCCTCTGTGTAAAGCTATTACCTGCCTGGTATAAAGCCAGAGAGGCAGGAATTATGGATCATGTGGACCTCGGGAAGTATGGAGGGCCGGTGTTTCCCCCATATCCATGCCCCTGTCACCTCTCTCTGTGTTTCACAGTGTAATGAAAGGAAATGGGAGTTTGAGTCCTAGCTCTGGATGAATCATTTCTCCTCTCTGGGCCTCATTGTTCTCATCTGTACAATGGGAAGGCTGGAATAGATAACCTTTGAGATCTCTTTCAGATCTTAATTGTCACAAATCTGGTAGGATGATGAGTAGGGAATGTGGCCCTTGATATTTTCATTGTTCCCTGAGAGCCTGGGCTGGGGACTTTAGAGGAAGGAGGGGCCAAAGAAGCCCCTCTCCCCCCTCACTGACTCCTTTGCTCACCCTCTCGCTACAAGGGTGACTTTTCCTGCATGAGTCACTTGAGTCCTGCTTGGAGTCTGAAGGTCTGTATAAATGATTCTTAAATGTTTTTCAAGCTTCTACTCCTGTTTTCTATTATCTAGTGAGTGTAACAGAAGTGCCAATGGGGAGGAAGGAAGGATTGAAGTCCCAAGGGCCAAAATGGGACACTTATACTCGTCTCAAACATTATTTTTTTCATTGTCATCACCATCATTATCATCTCCATCACTGTCACCGATTATTAATATTGTTAAACATTATGGTGCTTCATTTTGTCACGTGCAGTGGATGAGTAAACCAGCAAGAAAATCTGGTCACAAGAAGCCTGCACTGTACTGGGCATACCTCAGGTCAAGGCTAGTTACTCCAACCCTCAGAGAGGGATTTGAGTTTGACCCTCAGGAGGGAGTGGGCCCAGGGGCGTAGAGTTCCTCTGTGAGAGAGTGCTCTCCTCTCTGGAGGAAAGGCATTCGAATCCCAAGCCCCTTCTTCTGCTGTACCTCTGTGTCTTCTTCATCTCTGAAGCCCTGACAGTGCCTTGAACAGCACCACAACCAAAGGTGCTCACTAAACGCTTACTACTCATAATTATTACAATGATACCATATAATAAATGCAGTAGAGAAAGTGGGCCAGGAGTGCTCAGAGTGTTACTGAGCTGCCATGAGCTGAGAAACATATTAACTCCTTGTCTGGGGCATTTCCCCTGCTAACACCTAGCGTCGTCAGTTGTAAGACGAGCGTGGGATTGTTTGGATGGCCGGGTAGCACAGACTCAGACAGGAGGTGAACAGCTGGCGCCTCCTTCTGGCCCCGTAGGGTTGGAGCAGGCCTGGGGAGGGCTTGTGCAGGCACCTTAGCCCCTGGGCTCCCAGCTCATGACCCTCCCTATCCCAGACCCTTCACCCTGAGAGCCCAGCTCAGGAGAGCAAATGGAGAGCGAGGGAGGCTGTTATGTAACTCATTTAACTCCTTGTCAAAACTGGTGACTAATTCGGACCGCCTGGGCCAGATTGGCTCCGCAGCTTTGCTGTGAGCTGCACGAGGCCTGGGCCAGTTTGTGGCTGCTTCTCACCCCCTCTGCTGGATGGATCTCTCAGCTTCCTTGCTGGCCTCGCCTCCGCCAACCTCAAGCACACAGCTCCATCACCACCCCGCCCCACTTAGACTTTTTCCGTGTATATCCAGTCCCCACCTTTCTATCGCTTCCTGTCCTACAAAAAGAGGCTGGGGAGAGAGGGTTCATTTATGTCTGTCCTTAAGAGCCATCTGCCTGGGGCCCTTCATTTTGCACCGGGTGAGGGAGAAGGGAGCTATGGCCTGCTGCCCTTGGACAGTGGCCAGGCTGGGAGTGTCAGCTTGCTGAAGTTGGGGGCTGTTAGCTTCAGAACTCAGGGGTCTCTCTCCACCACTCCCGGGAAGGGGAAAGGGCTCCCGGGAACATCTGGCCTCACCCAGATCCCTGGCCTCGGAGCCCTGGCCCTGTGGCTTGCAGGCCACCTGGGCAATGCTGGGAGAGGGCTGTGCTCACTGCGTCAGTTCTCACTTTTCTTTTCCAGAAGGAGGTGCTTGGTAAGTCAGCCCATCCCTACCGCAGAGGGCTGCCTGAGGGAGACATGGGGGGAGGGCGTTTGCACAGAGGTGGAGATTGTTCATAGAGAAAGCCAAAGAGGAATCCTGACAGGGCCCACAGCCCTCATCATTATGAGCGCCAGGGATTATTTATTTAATCCTTAGCCAAAGAGTCCTCTGGGGCTGGGATGATTCTCAATTACCGGTGAGGAAACTGAGCCTAAAAGCGATTGGGTGGTTTGCGGAAGCTGGGAAGTGGCTGAGCTGGGCTCTGAACTCACACCTCTGAGACTCGGAAGCCCACGCTGGTTCAGACACACTGCCTACCCATGGCATTCCTGAGACTGGTTCCCAGGGCCTTTGAAATGCTTATACATCTCAGCAACTTCATGGCATCTGCCCAACAAGACCCAGAAAATAATACCTTGTACTCCTCTTGCGGCTTCCTTCTGCCAAGCAGCACACAGACATGATGTCATTCACTCTCACAGAGTCCATGTGGGCTAAGGGGGTTGGGGGGATTATTGACCATTTCCTGGGGAGGAAAGGGAGGCACAGAGAGGGACAGTGGCTTGCCCTAGCTCACACAGCCAGCTGGTGGGAGAGGTGGGACTGTTATTTAGCTTGATGGATATGAGGTAGATCACCCCCATGATACAGCAAATTGGGGTGCTCTTCTTGAGGGGTGACTCAGTGGCTGAAACAGCTCCAAGACACTTGGGCTTGTGTTGAAAAAGGAAATCTGAGATGCGTATAAATTCAATCTGTATGAAAAGAGGGAGGCAGCTGGGACTAACAGTCACCACAATTGCTCCCCTCATGGCCAGTCTCCTGCATTTCTCGCTGCATCCCTTCCCAGTTTCCCCTCCCAGACGCCCTGGGGCTCAGAGGCAGCCCTGGTGTGATGGAAAGAACATTGGCCTTGAGGTCATGGGACCTGGGGAGGATATCCACCAGGGGCCCCTAAATTAGTCATTCCAAAACCTCTCAGCTTTTCCATTTTTCACTCAAAAAGTGGGGATACTAACTACGTGAAATAGACATGGTGTGTGAAATATGCCATCATAAACTAGAAAGCCTGCACAGAGAGAAACGGCGGGTGTGCCCTTTAGCCCAATTTCATCTCTACTAAAGACCTTTTTAAAAATGGTTTTGGTGATATGGGTCACACAGCAGAATTTTCCTGGTCCAATGTCAGTCTGCTGTGGCCTTTTCACTGGGTGTCTCTAGTCCCCAATGTCTGGCACCGAATCGAATGTTGGCAAACTTCCTGCAAAGGCCCAGGCAGTAAACATTTGAGACTTGTGGACCACATACGATTTTGATCACATGTTCTTTGTTTCTCTTCTTACAACTCTTTAAAAGTGCAAAAACCATTCTTAGCTCACAGGTCCTACCAAAATAGGCTGCTTTGGCCTGCGGGTTATAGTTGGCTGCCGCTGGTCTAGTGTAAAGGTGGGTAGAAGTTGGAAATAGAAAAGACCTAGAAGCCCAGTTTGCCACTAGCCTGGCTGTTTGCCTTTGGACCACTCCTTTAACCTCTCTTGGACTTAGTTTAATTGTCTGCCGTATGGCTGTAATAATGCCCACTTTAGAGGGCTGTCGCAAGAGTACTACATATAAAGTACCTCCCCGATAAATGGGAGCCGATATCATCGTTACTGTTTGATGAGAGAGGGAGGGAATGCAGGACCCAGGGCTGGCCTACCTCGTCCTTGGTGTGGTAGGGTGGATGGCACCCTCCCAGTTTCTGGGGTATTTTATAAAGAGACCAAAGCCTTATCTCAGAGGGGAGAGGCCTGGGGTTTCACGAGGAAAGAGCTGAGGTCATGTGGAGGTTGTAGAGGGTGGAGACCTGGGCCCCCCATCAGCTCTGTCTTGGGCAAGAGTGAGACCTGGGGACCTGCAGGGCTCTCAGAGACCCTGAGGAGACTGAGGGCCAGGGAGGCCCAGGGCTTTGTCTAGAGGACACTGGGGACAACTCGGTGCTCTTGAGTTCTGGCTTCTTGTCAAGTGAAAAACCAGAGAAGTACAGCAGTTCTAAAAAAAGGTGTGGACCAGAGCCAGATCTTTTTAGTAATAATAAAAGTGACCATGCATGGAGCGTCTTTGCATCCCAGGGCTGTGCTGGAGGCTGCATGCCATCCTCATCAGGCCTGGGCAACGCAGACGGTTTAGGGCTCATGGCTGCAGGGGCTGGAGCGAGGTGGCGATGCACCAGAGCCCGTCATCCTGCTGTCTCTGATGTCCCCCTGCCTTGCTGTGAGACAAGCTCCGCCCGCAGCTTCAACTTTGGGTGGATACCCAGGCCAGGGGTGTTTGAGATCTTAACTCTTCTATTTGGGAAATACAGGGTGAAGTGACTGGCTGTTAGAAGAGCCCCATTGTCACTAAGCCATGAAACCTGGAACCCTCCTTTCTGTACACCTGTGCCATCTCATGGCTGTTTCTGAAGGGCTCACCTGGATCTAGCCTCCCAGGCTGTGACAGTGACTCCCAGCAGGGTGACATGGAGCAGAGGGGCTATATCTTCATATCTCAAACACCCTGCTCGTTTCTGCACCCCTCCCACCTGTACTGTTCCTCTGTCTTGAAAGCCCTTGGTCACTTCTTTACCTAAACTTACTTAGTCCTTTAAAACACAGCTCAAATGTCACCTCCTCTAGGAAGGCTTCCAAGATTATTTAGGCATATAAGTATCTCTGTCTTCTACCTTCAGGCATTTTGATTGAGCTCTTATTGTAGCAATACTTTTTTGGGAGCAAACATTAGTTGAGCACTTACTATACTTCAAGCCTTGCACTAGGTGCTTTTCTGAGTTATCTCATTTAACATTCAAAAACTGAAGAAATTATGGGCTGTGTGATTGTCCATGAAAACAAACAAACAAACAAACAAAAACAAACAAACCTATGAGGTAGATAGTCTTACTCTCATTTTGCAGACAAGGAAACTGAGGCTCAGAGCAGCTAAATAACCTGCCCAAGGTCACCTGGCTGTTAAGTGATAAGGCTGGGATCTGAATCCAGGCAGCTTGACTCCAGTGCCCTCCCTTCTAACCACTAAATTACATTGCCTCCCTTACACTGCTTATAATTAGTCCAAATGATAATGATTGGTTTATGGGTCTGTAAATGCCTCATGAGCTGAGACCACGACTTACTCATCTTTGTTGCCCCAGAATATAACACCATGCAAGGCACACAGTAGGTGCTTAGCGGATGCCTATGGAATGAATGTTGAATAAAGAGGTTGTGGGGGTTGAGACCACTGAAGGAAGTTGGAGTGTCTGGGAGTGGGGAAAAGAGGACCTGTGGGGGAGACAGCTGTGGGGCCAGTGGGGGGGGACACTTGATCCTTGTGGGGGAAGGAAGTTCTTGCCACGCCATCTTGGAATCACGAGCGTAGGAAGAACAACAAAATATGTCGTGACCCACTTCTTAGTAAGCATCTCTAATATGCTAGGAAGTGCTTCATACGCAGCCATTCTAAGTCCAGAGTGAAGGAGGGCCAGTTTAAATCCCCAGACAGCTCACAGGGGCAGAGCCTGAACCCTGGGCCTTGCAGGATGCACTTTGGCAAAGGTTCACCCTGGAGCCAGGGTCTGGACTCTGTGCCCATAGATTCGGAACTTGGCATGCATTCTGTGTGTCCGAGGCGAAAAGGATGTTTCGTGTGTGAGAATTTCCTTGCGTATGAGGAGTCTCTCTCTCGCCCTATGCAGCTCTGTTTTCAGGGGACTGGAAGAGGAGAGCTCTCAGGTGAGAGTGAAGATGCATATCAGAACGCCTATCTTCTCCATCTCCTCAGGGCCCTCGCCACCCGCCACCCGCAGGAGGTGGGACCCAGGTGGGCCCCAAAGCCCGGAGCCTCCCAGTAAGCCCAGCTGGGCCTGTGAGGTCCTGTCACACATACTTCCTGTCACACCTTGCAGGTGGCCCTGACCTGGGGAGGGGCCAGGCTTTGGGGCAGGGGTAGATGGTGTGGTGTGTGGGGAAATCCCGTTACTGTTCACAGTCTTCTTTGGGAACTGGTGGTGCCCCTTGTAGCCAACAGGAAAGCTCTTTTCTGGCCCGGAAGAGGTCCAAAGCGCATGTGGCTGCTGGCACAGGAGAGGCGGGGGTGGGGGAGGCGGGAAGAGCAAGGAGACCCCCCTGCAAGCCGTGTGCATACAAAATGCATTTCCCAACGTATCCCTCTGGCCTGTCGGAGCCCCTTCTGCTCACTGCTCTGTTTATACATGATAGACAACTAATTAACATCCAAACCTCTTGAAAGGTCTTTTCAGAGGTAATGTTCTGACAGATTATGTCAGCAAGGAGCACTGATTTGTCTAAGCATGGATCACATTGTTTCAGATTGAATGAGGTGAATATTAAACTGCTTTAAATGTACTCTTCATAAAGTACTAATTACACACTCCCAAGGGAGAACAGCCAAGGAATACTAAACAGTAGAGAAGTCAACAGAAGGTTCTTTTTATAGTATGTTGCTGGGCTCTTGTGTTTTTCTGTCTCCTTCTTTCTCGCTCTCTCTATTTTTTTTACAGTAAAATCACAGCACGCTAAAGAATACACATTTATAGCACAATGCTTCTCATCTAATTATATGGCAATCATTAGTTTTAAGCTGGATGCATTATATTTTCTTTGATATATTATGCCTGAGGCATAACTCTGCATTTATTGCTGCTACTGGCAGAATCCAGTCCCCCCCACCCCCTTTTCCAACCCCAACTTTTCTCCAGCTTCTACCCTTTGACAAATTATTTCACCCCTACTATGAGTTTGCTTATTGTCTCAAAAAAAAAATCTCAATTTAAATTGACAAAAATGGGAGAAACAACACTCCCTTCCTTATTTAAATAAAAAATTTTTTAAAAAAAAGGAAAAAAGAAAGGGAATCTTATGTGTTCTTGGGAGCTGTGCAATTTTTTATTAACCAGGTGATGTCCTGAATACATAATCTCTGCTCCCCACCCCAGTGAAATTCCTTCGTAACCAATTCCTCTGGATCACACTGAATTCCCACTTGGCTGAGCTGCATTGTCCCTCAGGGAAAGAGATATTTATATGTATATAAATATATATCTATAAAAGCAACAGAGGGGTGGAAAACCATGTGGCAGGGAGTGTTCCAGCAAAAATGCAGGGTGCTCCTTCAGAATCCCTATCTACAGAGGTAGCCAGAATTCTGTTCCATCGTTTTTTCTGGGTATTCCTGACATCAGCCATTGCCCGGGGTTGAGAAAAAGCACGATCAATTTTGAGATGCCCTAGAATGTCAGGTTCTTAGCCCTGAAGGGAGGAAAAGGCCAGGTTCCATGGGGATGGATGGCCTGATATTGACCTGACTGCTTTTTTTTCTCCGTCAGACCTCCAATTATCATGCCTCTAAAGATATAAGGGACTGCAGGGTCCCAGAGATTTAGAGTTACTTGTGTGTAATAAAGTGGGGCCCCGTCTCCCTATTATAATCTTCCTTTTCATCCCCCACACCAAATCAAACAACTGTGGGATCTTGGAGTTAAAGGGATTTGAGATTTCCTATCCTCTTTGTTTTATGCTGAGGAACCTCGGCCAAGGGGGCTTTTAATTCACCTAATATCATAGAGCTGCCTGCAGTTCAGGCTGGAACCTGGAGTCCTGGCCCCAGGCCAGAATTTTTTCCACTTCAGAGTAACTAAGAGCAATTCTTCCCTTGTTAGAATGACCAAGGGCGATGGAATAAAAGGACACAGTGCGATGGATTGAATGTTTGTGTCCTTCCCTATAACCCTAACCTCTGGTTTGATGGGATTTGGAGGTGGGACTTCCTAGGTGATGAGGTCACGAGGGTGTAACCCTCCTGATGGGGTTAGTGCCCTTCTAGAAGAAAAATGAGAGCTTGTTTCCCCTGCTCTCTCAGCCACTGTGAGGATACATGGAGAAGGTGGCTGTCACCAGACACTGGATCTGCCCACGCCTGATCCTGGACTTCCCAGCTTCCAAAACTATGAGAAATGAACGTTTGTTTTTTAAGCCACACAGTCTGGCAGGTATTATAGCAGCTGGAATGGACCGAGGCAAGGAGTTATCTTTTCTGAGAGCTGGGAGAAGTCTGGGAAGTCATATAGTCCAGCCCTCTGGACCGCACAGAACAAGATTAATTTTTCTCCTACATGACTACTTTCAACTGTTTCATTCATGCATTGCTCAGCTTTCACTAGATGACCACTTGCATGCCGGGTACAGAGTACTAGGAGAGGAGAGAGACGTGAAAAAGACCTGCTCCCTGGTCTTTAGGAGTTAACACTCCAGAAGAACTTACAGTTTGTCTTCAGAGCTTCTCTTCCCTGGGGGAAGTGCTCATCAGTTTCTTTGCATGCTCCTCACTTGACTTTTTCTGGCCCATTTTCCTTATGTGAAATCATTTAAAGAAATATACCAGGGATGACGAAAAATTGGCAGCAAATCTGTGCTTCAGTCCAGGGCACACCTTGTGTCCATTACCCAAACATAGCCTACTGTGCTCCCTACACGAGATTGGGATTCTACTGGGTGCTGGGGGCCCACATATGGGTTTTCTTTTTTTAAAAGCTCCTCATTCTTGAATCTAATACATGTGTGTGCCTGTGGCTGCATCTGTGTGTGTGCATGTTCACACACACACACACACACACACACATTGCACACCCACAGCCCCTCCATCCTGGGTAAATTGAAAAGGCTGCCTTCCTATCTGTTTACTTCTACAGGACACACCTTCAGCTCCAGTGCTGACTCCTACCTTCTACCGTGGTCTCGCCTCAAGCCCAGGTGATTCTCTGAGGAGGTATTTCTTGATAGGCTAGGCTGCTGGCGAATGATATGTGAATGCTCTAGAACACACTAAGTTAGCTGACAGTCCCACTGCCCACCCTGTAAATCCATCCCTCCCATCACTGATGCTGCCAAAGTTAACACAATAGAAAATAAATTCGACTTCGTTGTTCTCCTACAGAAGGTTTTCCTTTCTGCAAGATTCCGCATCTGCTTCCGGCTCACGTATGGCCTCTCTGGTCCATGCGCATATTGGGTCCTGCATATATGATCAGTGCTCTGTGCCAGGCTCTGTTCTGAGTGCCTCCTGATGGCTTCAGAGGAGACTGAACTGGGTTTGAATGATTTCTTCTGCAACCAAATGGTTGTGTGGCCTTTGTTCATCTCTCCAAGCCTTAGTGTCCTCATTTGTAAGATGGGGAAAATAATACCATCCTCATGACCTAATTATGGGGATGGAGAGAGGAAGTGTGGGAAAAGTGTCCTGCACGGTGCTAGGAGTTTCCAGTTCCCCTTTAATTCACACTAAGGTCTCAGGGGTTTAATGGATTCGCTTCCCTCAGGAGTTCTTGCATTTTAAAAGAGGACCCTGGGGCTCTTTGACAAAGCACAATACATCCACTGGAGAGAAACTTCAGGGGAAGCAGTGAGGTAGAGAAAAGAGATATTTTGGGGGCAGGAAATGGCCTTTCTTTACCTGAAGTCACACCTCTTAGACTAGCAGTATGGTACCAGCAAGTGTGAGATGTATCACAAACATGTTGCTAATAATAAAGTGCCACAGTTTTCGAATAATCTCCCCTCATTTTTTTTTTGTAAATTAGAGGGAATTCAAGGTTATCCCGGTGATAGTATCATACCCACTGGCATTCCTGTGCGGTTTCCTGAGTGGGATAGAAAAGGGTACATCCTGGAACGGAGCACAACCTGAACATTGAGGGCTGTGTCACACACGGCCTGCTGGAGGTTAACTGTGGCAAGTCACCGATTTGGAGAAGAACACAAACGTGAAAGCCCTTGAGAAATTTAGAAGCACTAGATACACCGCGTGTTGAAAACGAAGAACCAACCACTGGCTTCTGCAACCCCGTGGCTGACCCTCACAACAGCAGACTGTGCGAGGAGCACCTCCTCTGTGGTTCCATTTACATGAGCTCAACAACAGGCTAATTGATGTGACAGCTGTCAGGATAGTGTCACCTTGCGGGGGAGGGGGAGTGTTGACTGGACAAGGCATGTGGGAGCCTTTCGGGGCATTGGACATATCCCATGTTTTGATGTTCGTGGTGGGTATATGTATTAGGGATTGAATGTTTGTGTCCCCACAAAATATGTGAAAACCCTATTTCCTCAATGTATTAGGAAGTGGGACCTTTGGGAGATAATTAAGATTAGATTATAAGGGTGATACCCTCATGACTGGGATTAGCGCCCCTGTGGGAATCAGGAGACAGCTTGCTTCCTTCTTTCTTGCTCTCCTCCACATGAACGCTCAGCAAGAAGTCAGCCATCCACAATATACAGCCTGGCCATGCGAAACCCTGGTCCCAGACATCCAACCAGAATTCCTGGAGGCTGGACATAAATGTCAGTTGTTTATAAGCCACCCAGTCTATGGTATCTGTTACAGCAGCCCGAACTGAGTAAGACAATGGGGAAAAAGCATGAAGTTTTTACACTTGAGATCTGTGTACTTGACGTATCTATTCATAACATAATAAAAAAAAAATTTTTTTTTTTTGAAAAGCACTTTGGAATCACAGGCACACTTGTCAGGGTTTTACTACAGCACCCACTGGAAATCCCCCAAATGTGCTAGGGCCTTGGGGGAGGCAGCTAGTGCAGGAGCCCTGGGGTCGCATCAGGCCATTTCTCGCAGGCACTGACCGGCAGTGACTGGTCACGAGCTCTCCTTGGTGGCTCTGCTCTTTCTGGCTGACAACTTTTTGGGGCTGACATCTCAGCCTCATTAGCGCCCAGCGCATGCAGAGGCGGGACCCTCACAAGGAGATAATGGTGATAATCTCATTTCTCCTGGCAAGATAGCTCCTAGCAGAGGGAGAGGATGCATGCTACAGCCAAGTGTTGTGACGTGCTCCTTGCCTGGGGTTTGGGGGGCTCATGGGAGCCCCCCAGAGCAGCCTCAGTGAGAGGAGCCGGGCAGACCCCCACCAACCTGTGGCCCCCCACAATGCTGAGGTGACTTTCGCAGTCACCCATGTGGAGCTCATGTTGTTTGCTTTATGAGTTACTTTTCACCCACCCCTTCAGTTGCCAAGGAAACAGTGACGCAGCCTGGCGTGGGGCCTCAGGCTCCGTCTATGTGGAGTCTTCTAAGGCAATGGTGGTTCAGTGAGGTGCCCGAGGGCTGGCGCAGGGGGGTACGGCAGAGCCATGGAGACCTGGAGCGTGGTGACCTGGGGAGAGGTGGCCGGCAGGTTTGTTGCTGGCTACTGGATGGCTCATCCTAGTCAGCATGCAACTTTTCTCTCGGAGCCTCAGGAAACCCACCCTTGGCCATGCCCCAGCAAAGATAAGACGATAGTTCCAGAGGTCAGAGGGTATTTGTGTGAGTTGGTCTCCAAGGTTCCAGCAGGTCCAAAGCCTCTGCAGACCATCAAGTCAGGAGTAGGCATAATGTATTCCTGGGCACTGACAGTGCATGTGTGGGCAATAGGGCGTTAGGGGGTTGGCTGGGCACTAGGATTCAGGGGAATCCTTCTCAGTATGAGAAATGGCTACTGCACCCTCCAGAGATGAATTGCCTAGCTTTCTATCTCTACCTTGCCATCACTAATGATATGGGGACCTCCTAGGACCTCCCAGCCAGAGTGTTCCATCCCCTGCAGCCTCGGCCTACAGGGCCTCAGGCCTAACAACCTCCACTCCTGACCTGGCTCTCCGTCAGCATTAAAGCCCATCCTGGCCTCCTGGCCTGGCCTCCTCAGGCCCATGCTCCTTGCACAGCCAAGCAGCCACTTCCAAAGACTGGAAGGCTGGCTGGTCGGCCAGCCGGGGCGACCTCAGGGCCTGGTGTTGGGGCTTCACTTTTAAAGGCCCCACTGAGAAAGGCAAGTGTGCAGCTCTGGACTGATCTCTTGGGTGAGGCTATCCAGAGCTCTGTGCTTGGCCCCAGGCTGTTCTGCAGCCTGGGGGTGAGCAAGGTTCCTCTCCTTCTGTGCCTCAGTTCTCCTTCCTTCCTCTCCTGCTCTGTGAATACCCTCCAACCTCCAACATCTTGCTGGCAGCTTGGGCTTCACAGTCTGAGGCCGAATGGATCATTCCCCCTACTCTCTGACTCCCCCACCTAACTTCCTTTTCTCTGTCAGTTCCCCTATCACCCAGTCTTGAAACCTCGGAGTTATTTCTGATGCGTCTTTCTCCTTTATCACCCTTATCTAGTCACTTATCAAATTCTGTCAGTTCTTCCTTCAAAATGTCGCTAGCATATGTCCCTTCCGTTTTTAAAACTAAGTTTCATTGTTTTTCTCAGTATAAGAAAAAAATATGCTCAGTGTAGAAAATTTAGAAAATACCAAAGAGAAAAAAAAAACTAAAATTACCCATAATTCCTCCTGCCATAGCTGACTATTATTATTATTATTTTGATACATGGCCAGTTAGTCCCTTGTCCATGATTCACACCTACACCCTTTTCTTTCTTTCCATGGCTCCCCATTTTTGTCAGTGCACCTTGTCTATACTCTCCTCCCCTCAGTCTTTGGGACTCTCCTCTGTCTACCCTGCCACCTTGGCCAGTCTGACCTTCTCAAACACTGCTTTGAAACATGTCGAATAAAGGGTAGCCATTAGCCCACAGGAAATAGGTGTCCCTCTGGGTAGACGCCCACAGCTTAGCAAGCATATGGCAGGTATCTCTGTGTGATTAGAAAGAAGGCTCCCCTTCCCCAAGGTGGAGGCAGCTCCTGGACTGGGTGAGTGGCGCGTGGAAAGAGGGCAGGCTGCCCCTTCTGTGGGGGCAGTAAGTAACTGTAGGAGGCGGCCCTGGTCAAGCCTGCCCTCTGCCCTGTGGTTGCCAAAGCCACCTAATTACATGGGGTCCCTCCCTTCCCCAGCACTTACCCTCCAGAGCCGCCTATTTCCTGCTTGGCAAACACCATGTGTTCAGGCCCTTTCACGGGGTCTTTGATGAACCCACACCCTCTACACCCTCATCCCCTGCCCTCCTTTCATACTGCTCTTCCTTGAAGGCCTGGCCCAGGGGGTCACACCTCACGTGCCTACAGGGTCTACATAGGTCCCCTATGTGGGTGGGTCTGCGAGAACAGGAGATGGCCTGGGTTGCCAGATTTTCACCCAGATTATTGAATGCAGTCCCCCAATTCTCAGTGTTGCCTACTAATTCAACACATTACTAGACCTTGCCAGGGCTGAGCAGAGCTGTGCAGCCCTGCCACCGCCCGTTACTACTCCTCTGAAGATTTCCATGCCTGCATACTGCCTGTCCTTCATCCGTCCTGCTCCTCACACTGGAGTACCACATACCCATTGGCCGCTTAGGTGATATGGTTTCGTGGAAAGCGCACTTATTCATCCATTCAACAAGCGTTTAGTGAGTGCCCCATGCAGGTTTCGCGGGAAAAAAGCCTGGATTTGGGTTCTGATTCCCCCACTCCCTTGAGCAAGTCACTTAAATTGTCCAAGCCTCATTTTCCCACCTGCAAAATGGGGATTTAAAGAATTGTCAACCCATTCCCTTGTGAACAGGCACTGAAACCACACACGTGAAAGCGTTTTGTAAACTGAGAAGCTCCGTGAAATGCCATTGTCATCCCATCTTTTCTTGTTCTGGGTGTGCTAGCTTCATGTCTCTGAATGGGGAACGCAGCCTCCCTACAATAGTGCAGACAACTTGGGCATTCAATAAATCCTGTGGATTCGTTAGTACAATGTATTTACAGTGGCACATATACCTGTTTCCATAGAGGATTTGTATAGATTACAAGAAAACTGTGTGCAATGAAATCATACTACAATAATATTGATAATGACGACAGAACCTCTGCTCCATACTTGCCCCTGTGCTATGAGCTTTTATGATCATTGTCTCCTTCAATCTTCACAATAACTCTTTAAGAAAAGTGCTGTTATTACCCTCATGACATAGGTGAGGAAACAGAGGCATAATGAAATTAATAACGCCTCCTGGGTTGTACAGCTGGTGAAAGGCGTAGACAGGAGAGAAAACACGGACATTAAACTAACACAGTGAATCAGTTGTGGCTTTGGAGAGTTAGAAATAATAATACAAAATCATCTAGAAGAGTCGCAGGCACATTGTAAGCACTCAGCAACCCATACCTCTTATGAATAGGTTCTAGACCCATTATAAACATGATTTTATTTGATTCAGTCCTTACAACAACTTTAGGTATCAGTCTGTCCACCTTACAAATGGGGAAACTGATGTTCAGAGAGATGTACAGCCTCCAACTGGCCCGACAGATCTGGGGGCTGAGAGGCTGGCCTGGGAACCTGGCCCCAGGGTCCTTTCACCCTGTGCTCATTTATTTGGGGCTCACAAACCTTTCCCCAGACAAACTGGAATACTTTGCTTACTGTAACGTTGCTGGCTGCGGTTCTGTGAGCCTGTCAGCGAGAGAGTCCTTATTAAGACTTTCAAGGCAGCCTCCACCTAAGCCCACCTGTCTCTCGGAAATATCTGGACCGTTCAGGTGCTGAGGGCTGGGATCTCAAAGCCAACGTGGGCCCTTCTTTAAACTTCAAGAGAACAAAGACTTACAGAACCTATCTTGGCCTTTCCCACCCCCTACCCATTTTTTTTTTCCAAAGAAAAATGAAAGAATCTGATAATTACTTCTATCTACCTCCCAACTGTACTAATTACCGACCTATTTCTTCACAGTGTGACAGACACCAGCTCTGGAAAACACATAGAGATAAATTAGCACTAATTGGTTTTCCTCTGGCTGTTTGAATTAGTATTTAAAGCTCCAATTACAAAGCAGAATAATTGCTATTAATGTCCTATTGCAGTACAAAAGGCAGTGCGCGCGAGAACCAGCCCAGGTGTGTTATTACTCTGATTATAGCATATTTAACCTGGCTCGTTAAGAGGAAGACACAGGGGACAGTTTCAATATGGCGGACAGACCACTTCCTGCAGGGTGGAAAGCTTGAAGACAGAACTGTGACTCGAGGGAAGAAGGAAGAACAGAAGAAGGGATAGGAAGGAAGTGGGAAAAGTTGGGTTTGGAAGCCTGAGGGATTTCTTAGCAGGGCTCCTGGGGTCCCCTCCTGCTACCCTTACTGTCTCCCTGGGAACCTCCCTGGGTCTAGCCTGCCCCATTCTGTCCAGAACTGGCCTCCTCCTCATACCCAAGGCCAGCAAAGCCCTCTGTAGGCCTTCCTGGCTCCTTTGTGGGTGTTGCAGGACTGTGGCTGCCAACAGAAGGACCCTGGGATGTTCCAGCTGTTGGCATCAGACTTGTTACCAGTGAGTGGTGGGGGGGCCCGCCCTCCATCTGCATCTCCTGCCCATGTCGGTCTCAGCTGGGGGCTTTAGGACATGGAGTGTGTTTGCTGCCCCCACTGTGGCAGGCCTTGCATTTCTCCCCTCTATCCTCCTGCACCCTTCCTGGCACTGTTTCATTCTTGTTCCTCTACTGGGACTTTTCCTGATCTCACCAGAAGTCTGTGGATGAGTTGGGGAGAAGGTGAGCTCGGTGAGGTTCTGTACAAAAGAGGTAGAATGTCCTGGCTCTCCTGCTCAACAACTCGCTGGCAAGTCCTCCAAATTCCAAGAGCCTCAGTCTCTTCAGCTATAAAATGGGCACACGAACCCCCCCTCGTTCTGGCTTCGCAGAGCTATGAGGATGGATGTGAAAGTGCTTTGTAAATCATAGAGAGCTGTACTAAATAAAGAGTGTTTCTTTGCTTCGCCGTGGAACAGTGAGGACTTGTGCAAGGCTGCACTGGAAGCAGAACAGAGCTGCTGCTAGCTGTTCCTTTCTTTGGTCTCTTCTCTTTCAGTAGCTTCCTTTCCTCCTCTTTGTCTCCTTCTCCACTTCCACGTCCTCCTTCCCTCTCGGCCTCCTAGATCTCATCTCTATCCCCATTCATGCTAGGGTGTTAAGAACTCAATGAGTTACCCTTTCCTAGAGCAGTTGCAGTTGAAAAAGGGAGGGCTATGTTTAACCCAAAGAAATGAGTCACTAATGGTGAACTTTCAGGCAAACTGAGATGATATTTTGTGGGGGAGAAGGAGGATGTCACAGCAGCCCTCGGAGTCCCACAGGCAGCTGTCTACTCCCTGACACACAGGTTTGCTGTGGCCCTGCCCCAGGCTCAATGTGATGAAAGCGCTAGGCAGAGGAGCCCCTCCTGTACCATAGGAGAGGGTGGCCAGAAAAAAATCATCCACGGGGGGACTAGCTGAGGCTGCTCACCCTGAATGCCGAGGTCATGACACGAGGCTTGGGGGGTTTCCCTTTCTGGAGGTGCTGGCAGTGAGCTTCTCTGGCCCTTCTGTCCTCACCAGGACGGGGTTCCTGGGCACAGCTCCAGTTGGACATCCCTGAAGCAGTCCTAAGGAGTGTAGCCTCCCCAGGCCAGCCACCGCCTTGACCTTTCGTTGCCCCGGGCTGTGGGCCCAGACCTCCTTCTCTGTTGTCACACGGGAAATAAACCAAGTGGGCTTTCCTCCATAAGAACTCCTCCGTGTACTTCACCATCTTTTTGATCCCTGCCCTCTGTGCTCTCCAGTCTCTCACCTGCTCCCCCCCACCAGCAACCCCCTTCCTGGATCCTGCAGCCTCTGCATGCCTCTCCCTGCCAGTGTGGGGAGAGATGTCACAGGGTAAGAGGAACGGTGAACCAGGTTGGGGCCAGTTCTGTGTGACAGGTTCCTCACCTGCGCCGTGAGAGTTGGGCTTCCAGAGATCTCCTAGACTATGACTGTCTCTCCTTCCATCTCCACATCACCTGACATCTGATGCCCGGCGGGGTGGGGGTGGGGGTTCCTGAGATGGGCGATGAGGAGGCAATCAGGGCCCATCTGCCAGGGAAAAGCTGCTGGGTGGTCTCCGCTGGGTGGGCCCAGCTGTAGCAGCCCAGGAAAGGAACGTCACTGCCAATGAATCTCTCCTTTACAACCATACTGGGAGGGACGTGCGAGGGCCCGTGGGTGGGTGTTCACGTATTGGGGGGGGGGATTTCTTTTTAAGAGACAAGGTGGGTGGAATGGGGGAAGCCAGCTGGCTGTGGGCTCTATTTCTACTGACAAGGCTTTACCCTGTAGGTGTGAGGAATTCCAATTAAATATGCAGCCTATTTGTCTGTGTGTGGGAGAGGGTTTGCTGGGAAGGAGGGGAACGGAGGCAGCGTCTCTGCGGCATACCAGCAAACCAGAAATTAGCTCCGTTCATCACAGGAACACGGGGCTTCCCTCAGCCCTCCTGTGCACTCACAGGAGTCTCGAGAAAGAGACAGACAGAGGAAGCGAGAGAGAGGTTGGGGAGGCGGGTTCTCCAGACTCGAAGGGCTTCCGGAATCTCTGAGTGGGCAGGAAGGATTGCCTGACTCCTTGGCTCTTGGGGGGTTTCCCATTCTGGAGGCGCTGGCAGCGAGCTTCCCTAGGCCATCTGTCCCCACCAGGGACCGCCAGGGTCATCTGGGCTCACCCCTGAAACAACAGGGGTCTGTATGCTTTGTGCAGGGGCATCTCCAACTGGGGTGACATGTGGGGTCTGTAGCTGGGGCTTCCCAGGGCAGACACCATCACTTCCGCAGGGCCCGGGGACCACTTGGACCCTCTCCTTCTCACTCTCCACCCCATGCCAGAGTGGTACTTAGAAAACCTCAGTTAGGGGAGCAGTTTCTCTGAAGAACAGGATCCTGAAATGCTGGTGGTGGGGCTTCACACTTTGGATGGGAGGGTCACGCTAAAGAGTTTTGGGGGTAACGTGGGTCTCCAGAAGTCCTTGCAAAACTTTTGTCATCCCTTCATCCCTCTTTTAACTCATAGGAGGGTAGGGTGGGGGACACTGGGATGGCTTGTGATGGGTCCCAGAGAGGGCAGGCTTGGGTGGAAACAGGGGAAGGGGAGTGGGCAGCACCCGCTAAGGTCTGGAGGGGAGGGGATTGCAAAAGAGGCCATTGTGCAGGCGAGCAGCGTGGACCAGAGAAAATACGGCAAAAGCTGAGCAAGAAGTTCAGTAGGGCAGGCACCCCTCCTGCCTTATTCTCCCTGATTTTCTTCGTTCCTTCCCTCCCCCTCGGTTCACCCTCCTTCCTCTCCCACTTCTCCTAGTTGTATCATCTCTCACTTTCAGAACTGAAAAAGGGGTTTGACCACTCGAGGACACACATCACTTCTGGGGATGGAGGGGTCAAGACCTGCTGCCCTATGCTCTGACCACGATGCTCTTCCCGAGTTTCCCTATTCCGCTCTGAAAAGAAGAGGACTTGGGTTTGCCGAGGATGACAGGTGGGCTCCTGCACTAGCCGCTGCAGCCCCTCAGCCCCCTCCTCTGCCTCCCCTCCCCTGACAGACAGTGGGACAGACAGAGGGGCTTAGAGGAAAGGACTAGAGGCGGAGGGGGCGGCAGGGAGGTGAGGGGGTCAGAGGAGGAGGAAAAAGAAGAGAGAATAAGGGGAGGGATGTGTTTGCATTGGGAGTGTTAAAATCTGGCCATTTGTGTGTGTGTGTGTGTGTGTGTGTGTGTGTGTGTGTGTGTGTAAGTATTTCCTTAAATTCCTTAAAGTGGGTGTAGGGCAAGGAGAGAGAAGACCAAAGTATGTGGGAACTTTGCCCACAGGGCATTTGTCAGTTTCCATGGGATAAATAAAATCTTTTGATGCTGATGGAATCTTGAAAGCACGGAGGCTCAGACGGGTGAGTGCCTCGCCAAAGTCACACAGCCAGGTGGTGGCAGTGCTGGGACAGGGGAGTGTGGCGTGGCTTGGGGAGTGGCCGGCAGCTCCTCCAGACCCTTTTTTCCTCTGGACCTGGGACTGCAAATAATGCTTTCAGAAAACGTTGGGGTCTGCTCCTTGCTGGGCCCGCTAGGTCATCTGGGGTTGGAGGAGAGAGAGCACTGGGCTGTATCTGGGACAGGCACATGTGGCAGAGGCTTGGCTGAAGTTGGCTGCCCTCAGTGACATCAGTGACACTGCACAGACCATGGGGTGGAGGGGCAGTGCCGTCGCACTTTCTGACGGCCTCACTTCCGTTTGCTGAGTCCCTGTGATACGTGAAGTTAGATGTTGTGTGGCTCCCACAAGGCACCACAGATGAGAGAAAATGCTTCTCTGCTTCTGCTCCCTGAGACAGGGGTTGAGCAGGCCCTTTGGGCAGAAGTCTGGCCTTGGGTCCAGAATAGTTCTCGCAACCAATCACTAGTGTGTCTCCCTGAGCCCAGCCTCATAAGAGACCTGAGGGAAGTGGAGAACAGATGCGGCCCTGACCTCAGAAGGAACGCTCCAGCTGGAGGGCCACCGCTGCAGTGAGAGAATAGCTGGGCGCTAAGCTGCTGCAGGAAACTCCATCCAGACAGCTGTGGCCATGGCTCCGTGGATTGCGGAAGGAGGGAGCTCTGAGGGACCGGTGGGAGTTATATTGGATTGGGGAGGATGACGCCATGGATGGGATTCCCCGCTCTAGGCTGTGAGAGCTACCTGAGCCTGGGTGGGCTTGGCTTGAGATGTAAGAGGGGCAGCAAGGAGAGTGGGGATGCAGCCCTTGGACCCTCAGGGGAGAGGCAAGCCCCCAAAAGACTAGGCAGGCTGCAGCGGGAACTGTGTTTGTCACGGTCTCTGGGTAATAGCTCAGCCCCTGGCAACTGGCCTGCCCGGCCCTGCTCTGCCCTGCCCTGGGTGGCCAGGCTCCTCTCCCACTCACCCTGCATGACACTCCTGTCACTCCCAGAGCTCGGGCGGTGACAGGGAAATGTTGTCAATGGCAGAGCTGCTCTGAGCTTGGGAGGGAAGAGAATGCAACCATGAGGCATCCTGGAGCTGAAGAGGACCACGCCGGAGGCTGAGGGATCCAGTTAGGGCAAGCTGGGGTGGGAGAAAGTTTCCGTTTGCTTTCTGGCTTCCCAGGGCCCTAAATGAGAAGTTATAGCCTGGCTCCCTCATTCTAGCCCTAACTGCCCTTCCCAAGGCCATCTTCACCATCTGATTCTTCCCATCACTCATCTCCCTCTATCGCAGGGGGCAGGGGGAACTGTCCTCCCATGGGGGGGCAGAGTCCCACAGTGGCAGACCCCCCTCTAGACAGCAGTGCTCCTGGGGCAGCAGCCACCATGTTCTCCTCCTCTTTCTGGTTCTGGAATGGGGGGGTGGGGAGGGCTGCTTCCTGCCTCCTGATCTGAGTGCCCTTTGAACCCGGTTTCTCCCACTTGTTTTGAGTTCATTTGAGCTCTGTATTGAGTGTCCATCTCACCCAGCTCAGCATTGATTGGTAAGGTGACAAGTGACCTCATGACACCCAACAGCCCAGGGCCGCCAAATCAGTGAGCCCAGGGTCCTGTTGCCTCTAAGACGTCTGTCTCAGTCTTCTTTAGAGGCAGTCATGGGGCACATAGGCACCTGTATGTTGGAGGGTGGGCACAGCACACACAGGTCCTTGGTCTCCTCTAGCCCTCACCTAGTGCCCCGCACATAGTAGGAGCTGCTCTACCCAAGTGACCTCTCCCTGCCTTTCCGGCTGTCCCCATTTCCTGGGTGGGGAAAGAGGTCTCTGCCAATGGAGCTAGGCTGGGGCCACCCTTTCCCCTCCACTTAGGACTGAGTGGAGATCTTTCCAGTAAGCCTCTTAGGAGAAGGTTCTGGAAGTCCTGTCTTGTTGGAGTGCTGGGCACTGAGACAGGTTCCCAGCCTTCTCTCCCTGCTCTGCTGAGGCTGCCTGGAGGGTGCTTTTTTGGAGAAAGCCAAGCACCTGGCCCATGGTTAGCACCCCTGCAGCTTGGGGACTTAAGGTGCTTGTCATCTTGTCAGAGGCTGTCCTGGGAGGTGTGAGGAACTCCAATGAACCATTCAGTCTGCCTGCCTGTGTGGGGGGCCTGGGATGTGGGGGAGGCAGCCCTGTGCTGGCGCAGTGACTAATCCTCACAGCTCCAGTGGTGAGACTCCAGGGAGGGGGTGGTGGGAAGGTGGTGGGAGGTGGGGGAGGCGGGGGCTGGGGTTTCCTCACCTAGTCAGCTGCCTGGCTCCCTGTGCAGGCTGCTTGGGCCAGAGAAGAGTCTGAGATCCCAAGAAAGGAAATCTCTGTGGACCCAGACACCTCACAGGAGAACGCTATACCCCATGGGGGTCTAAGGTGTCCCCCATTTGGAGTTGCCTACTGTTTTTCGGGGAACCTGGGATGTCCCAGGCACTTGCTCTCCCCACAACCCCGAGGTCTCTGGGACTGGCCTCTATGTACAGATGAAGAATCTGAGACACAGAGAGGTCACCCAGCTAAGAGGTGACCAGGCTGGATGCATGTATGTCCCTGACCTCAAGGCTCATGTGTTTTTTACGGTGTTTCAGACGTGCTGGGGGAAGAGCTTGAAGGGTCTTAGCAGATCATCGGGGGCACCAGCCACGAGTGCCCCCCGCTCATTATCTGAGGGGGACTGAAAAGCCCTGGGGGTGAGGCTGCACCCTGGCCCCCGCACGGTCTCCAGCCAGAGGAAGAGTTCTTCTTCTGGAGGCTGGGCAGTGTCTGCACTGGGCACGGCCATTGGCCCAGCGGACACTTATTGGTCATTTTCTGCAGGCCCAGCACTGTGCTTGGTTAGCACTGGAAAGGGCGAGGAAGGCCCGTCTCCTGGAGGAGAGGTCCAGCTCAGATTCAACAGCAATAGGAAGAGCTACTGAAGATCTCAGAAAAACCTAAGTCTGCCTCGCTGGGCCTGGGAGAAGGTGGATTTGAACCCAAGTTGAGGGTATGAGCACAGTGGGAAACAGGGTCTGTTAGGGGGCAGTGGGGAGGGAGGGTGGCAAGGGGTTCGAGGTGGCCATGCCTCTGCGGGACGTGGGGGTGGGCTGGGGGGTTCTCCCCTCTTCTCCCAATGCCTCTGTTTCAGAGTCAGCCCAGCTGCTCCAGAGGCAAGGCAAGTCTGTCCCCGTGACCCAGGAAGCCCTTTGAAGGGTCAACCCAGGAGAAGTGCTGGGGACAGTGCTTGAAAAAGAACAAAGAACTTTCCCATCCCCTTGGGCTTCCAGGAAATGTTAGGTTTCAGGCCTCTATCCTTACATGATGTTTTTCTTTGTATGTTGGGCTTATGAAATATAAGCATACAGAAGGTGATTAGCTATTTATACTTTCCAAGGAAGACAAATGAGAGGATACAGGGCTTAAGCAATACCCCGGGGGATTTCAATTGCGAGGGCAAACCTTCTGAGAGAGAGGACATCGGGGCAGAGTGGTCTGCTGAAGGTAAAACCAGTGGGGTCGCTTCCCAGGTATCCTGTGGCAGGTGACAGATCAGTTTCCCCCTCACTCAGGGCCTGGTCACTTTCACTGCTGACAGAGGCCCTCGTTTCCCAGACCCTTTCTCTAGCTTTGTGAGGCCCAGCGTAGCTGATGCCTCGAAATCCATTTGTTCAGAGTAACCAGGTCCTCCTCCCTCCCTGAGGTGGCACCGTATGGAGAAGGGAGGAGCCAGAGGCATTTGTATTTCTGCCTAAACCATAAATGGGAGTTTGGGGGTGACAACATCTCATTGATGCTGCTCTCCTGGGCTGCCTGCGAGAGGATGCCCTTTAGGTCCTGGGAACAGGGAGAATACCTGAGGTGGGGAATATGAGGCCTGAAGGCACTGGCTCACCCTGCCACATACCCACCAGACTGAGAAGGTGCCTGGATTAGCGGCCCTTTGTCAGCTGGAAGTACGGGGACAGAAGCACTGAAGTGATGGTTAGACTCCATGCATCCTGAGTGACTCTCATGATCAGCCTCACGCTTTCCCTTCCATGAAAGGATGGGAGGTTCTCTAGCGTTCCTCTGGCTAGGAGGGAAGGAAACTAACAGGTGTCGCATGTCTGCCAAGTGTCAGCACTGTGCCTGGAACTGCACACGTTCATCACCCCCACAGCCTTGTGGGGTAGACACTATCTCCCATCTACAGCTCAGGAAACTGGCTCAAAGAGGTTTGCTAACTTGCCCAAGCTCACCGTTAGGGACCAGCTGTGTCAGGGTTTGAATCTGGAACTCTGTCCTGGGAGTAGCACAGCCCTGGGTTCTGGGGTGACGAATGATCATTTGACCCTTGTTGGGCTGACCGTGGGTGCCCTGTTTTGAGCAGAGGTCCCAGAACTGTCACAAGGGGTCTCCTTTGGGACAGGGAAGGCACCCCCTCTTCCCTACCCTGCCCATTACCTTTAGGTGCCCTTGGCAGTGAGAGCCCCCGGGGGCGAGGGCCGGTCCTGTGGAGGAGAAGGGAGTTCCGGGAGAAGGGTGGGGAGGGCTGGTGGAAACTCCCCGAGGCAGCAGGAATTGGGCTGGGAGTGGGGAGGAGGGACACGGGGGTGGGTTCTAGGCTTTTCCCCACACTTCCTTAGGGATTGCTTTACATAACCAGGGCTGCTTAGTCACCGCTTTTTACTTTTTTTTTGGAAACAATTTTCTCAGCATCACAGCTCCTGTCTCCATCCCTTACTAGTCACCGGTGCTAGGGAAGTCCCTTTCCTTCCGTTCCCTAGGCAACCCAGCACATTTGCCTTCCAAATGATCCAAGGCCTGGGCGGGGGTAGGAGTTCCCTCCCCCTGTACCCAGCCTCCCACACAGCCCCTCCCCGCCTCAGTGGGCAATGTCAGGTGGCCCAGCCACCCGGAGAAATCTAGGAGACTGGGCTAATACCCTGCCTAGCATTAGCCCCCATTCTAGACCCTCATATTTTTGGGCCTGGAGTGGTGTGGCTCAGGCTCAGGGCTCCCAGCTCATGTCTAGAGGTGCCCATGTTAGACTTTAGACATAGCAGGCTCTGCTCACTGCTCTTTTGGGGGCAGTGGTGGACCTGGGCCTATCTCAACAAGGTCCCCAGGAAACCCGGGTCTGGAGCTGTCCCTGCTGCCACCACACCCTAAAAACAGGGCCTGTGGTCCTGCATCCCCTACTTATACTCTCAATGTCTTCTGGGGGGGTGTGTGATTTGGGATAACATGTTCTTTGTTTCAGAGACCCCAATGTCGATCCTGATGATACAAAGTGCTGACCAATAGGTTTAATACTACTAATTAAGGCTATCGTGTGAGCCTTAAAAATCACAGAGCATGTAGGAACCTTTCACTCATTCTTTCAGTACGAACCTGTAGAGAACCCACTATGTGCTAAGCATTGTGCAAGTCCTTGAAAACCAGGAGGTCCAGACCTCTGCCTTCAGGGCATGAAAATGCCCAAATCATCCAGCAGTTTTCAGAGCACTTCAACTTTTAGGCAGGGTCCATGGACCACATATCAAAAATTGTATCCGGACACACAGGAGTTCTAATTAAGAGAAAAGTCTCAGAGCGTCTTCATTGGAGTTCTTAGCCCAAGGATTCATGAACAAGCTTCAAGGGGGTCTGTAAATGACCAGAAATCACAAAACTGTATATATTGGGGTATGCTTGCATGTGCATTTCTCTAGGCAGAGGTCCATTATTTTTATCAGATTGGGTCTGTGATCCTTTGAGGGATAAGGACCCTTCCTGATATCAGAGGCTGTCCGGCTTTGGGAGCAGCTGTCTTAGGGCACTCCTGAGAGTGAGAGTCCACACATGCAGTACGCTGTGGGGTCAGCGTTGCAGTGACCCAGTGATCCACTTCCCAGGATCCTAGTGCTCACCTCTGCCAGGGTTGCAGGAAGAGTCTCCGGCTCCCTCAGCCTTCCTGCTCAGGCCCCAGGGCCCACCTCAGCATAGGGACCGGGACAGGCACACCTGGCCTCCCTGCTTGCTGAGCAGAGCTCGTGGAGGTCTGGGTCCAGGGGTGGGTTTCTGGTTTCTCTGGGGTAGGGCTGGGCAACGTGGGGCTTGTCAGGCCTGTCTCCTCTGTTCCAACCTCACTTTGATTTCCTTTCTATATTTAGATCTCTTCTCAGTTTTTTTTTCTTGAGCATAAGCGAATGATGCCCAGCAATTCTCTTTGTGTTTCCAGTCCTCTTTCCTATAAGGAGAGATGGGCGTGGCCATGCAATCGGGAGGGGCAGGAGTCTGCAGAAGCACGCCTCCCAGGGGTTCAGCATGGCCCTTTCCCTCTGGGCTTAGCCCTGCTTCCTTGCTAGACTAAGGTGTTGGGATGCCCTGGAGGGACTCACGAGGGGCCAGGCCTTCCAAGAGCAGCTGCCTGGCTGTTCCCCTGGGGTCTCAGTGGCTTTCCTGTGGTCGGTGCTCATGTGCTCGGGAGAGGCCTGCGAGCTCTGGGTGAAATCAAATTCTAGGATTCCACTAGGATTCACCCAGCGTTATTGTGCTCCATGAGATCTCAGAGCAGCAATCATTATAATGACAGGAGTGAACAGCACCACTTAACATGCCTGTTGTTCAAGCGCTTCTTGTATACCAGCAGTGGAGAAGGCCCAGGTCTCAGAGCTAGGCCGGGGGGGCGAGGCTAGAGCCATTCTCACTGTCTAGTGACCTAGGGAAGGCTCTGTAAGCTGTCTGGGCCCCAGGGGGCCAAAGACACCACAGCTGTAGGCTGCTGTGAGGCTCACAGAGATCACTCATGTTAGTGTCCCGCCTGCAGCACGTGTTCCGTCTTTGTTAGTTTTCTGCTGCCCTCATCACTGGACCCCTACTACCCAAACTGAGTACATAGCGACATGTAAGGGGAGACAGTGCCAGAGAGGGCTGAAGGAACATATGAAGGAAGGCTCAGTGGAAAAGGTGGGGACCAGATAGAGCAGCAACAACAATAAACACAAATACACAAAGGCAGAAGAAAGGACCAGGACAGGCAGGAAGAGCTAGACTGTGGCTATCTTGCAGTATTTCTAACATTTCTCATCAATGCCTGTTTTTAAAGAAACTGAGGCAACGGGGTGGATGGGACAGGCCTCCTAGCCTTGAATTCCGGCCCTGCTGCCAGCCACTGGACGTGACCCCAGAGCCAACCTCCTGTCCCGGGAGACATGCCAGGCTTGGGTGCTGCCAGTTGGGTGCCTGATTTAGTGCATGCCTTGTTAAGAGAAGCTAATTAACAAACCTGCATTTAAATAAGCAGCCGCCTGGGTGTTTGTAACCACCGCCTTATTGAATTGTGACAAGTTATTAGCCCTCGCATGTTAAATGAAACAGAAGCATCCAGGAGAAAGCCCTAAATCCAGTCAGCATAAAGCGGATTCCTGCTGAGAAAATGACAGCAACCAGAACCCATCCACTCGCAGCTTTGGGGAGATCTCCAGGCCTCCCTTCCTTGGAGGTTACATAATCTGTCAACAGCGATGACACCAGTAGAAAGGCAGGGAGAGGAGGGGAGGACCATCAGACATACTCTGAGCTCCATTTGGGGCTCTGCCACCTTTTGGGGTGCTGGAGACAGCCTGGGCAAGGAGTCAGAGGTGGGCCATGACACAAACAGGTCCCGCAGGCTTGCGAGCTGTGGCTAGGCCTACTTTCTCAGGACCTCAGTGTGCCCAGAACACTTTGTCACCCTGCTTGGCTGTGCTTTTGAACCACAGAACAGCTTAGTATAGACCCACAGAGCCTGGCTTTACCCAGGGAGTGTCTCTCCTCATTTCCTCCAAATTGTGGGAAGATACGACCTAAGGCCCCATTCAGTCATATCTGGTCAACCCTCCTGTTTTGAGAACAAAGCCATTGGTTCTCCAGTGTCCTTCAGGACACAAGGCCTGAGGCAATGGAATTGGGACCTGCCTCATTGTCACGTTATCCACCCTGTCCTTCTGGGGCACCTGAGGGAACCTGTCCCCCAGGGAACCTGAGGGAACCTGTCCTTGGCACCTCCTGCCCAGCACCCGGGACAGAACCATGTCCTTATCAAACCCTGAGCATCCTCCAACCTGGCGTTTGGGAGAAGGCCATGTCTCTGGGGTGGGGTAACACTATAAAGTGCAAAGATGTGGGTTCAGGAATGTCGAGGTGCAGTCTGGTTTGGGAAAAGTCTGCTGTGGTCGGGACAAGTCGGAAGCACCCCTCCACCCCCGCCCCCCATATGCTGCTCCTATTACTTGAGGTGGGCAGGGGAATTGAGAGGAAAACTGTTAGGGAGGCAGGGCTGCTCGGCAGAGCTGAAGACTCAGATGGACCCAGCTCCGTCACTTGTTAGCGGTGTAACCTGGGCAAGGTACGTATCCTCTCTGAGCCTGCTTCCTCATTTGAAATGGGAACGACAGCTCCTGTACAGCGTCCTGTGAAGAGCCCACGAGTAATGTGCACAAATTCTCTCTGGCATCGAGCAAGTCATTACTGAGTGCTAGCCGAGGACGCAGTGACAGGACAGACATTAAATGTGGAGCCGAGTTTCCTGGGCTCGCTGCTGCCCAAAGTCGGTCCTGGGGCTGAGTTCAAATTTTGGCTCTGCTCGTCACTAGCTACATGACCCCGGATACGGTAATTAACCTCTCTGCACCCCGATCTCCTTATCTGGCAGCCAGTGTTCCTGCTGACCTCACAGGGCTGTGGTGAGGGTGAGATGGGATCACGTATGTTTAGAAAGTGCCTAGCACAAAGCAGTAGCTGAATCAAGCCTGGCTTTTGATCCCTTTCTCCTTCCTACCCACTTCACCTATCTTTTTGTCTCCGACAGGAGAACTGCCAAACCATCCCATTCTGGAGGGTGCTGGGTTAGCGATATTTGGGAAAGCATACTCTAATACTTGATAGTATTCTGGGGCATGCTGTCCTTAGAATTAGGATGGGACCTAGAGGAAGAGATTAGCTATACCCCTGCCCTTGAAAACCCACCATTCATGGCCTTTTAAAAGTTGCCACGGCAGTGAGAGGGCATAGAGAGGAAACAGTCTCTTTCTTCTCAGTCCCTCTAATAGTTGGATCTTCAACCAATTGAGCAAAGGTGAGTCACCACAGCACTCACTCCTTGTAAAGCTCTGCGGTCGTGGGAAAGGGGGAGGTGGATGATTACGGCCCGGGAGCCATACAAAGGGAGAGGGCTGGTCCCCTCTAATTCAGGGTGGGTTCCTCCAGGAACACCCCCCAGACACCTATCTTGGCTGGGTGGTAGGAGGATTTGCACAGGTGGGGAGAGGGGCAGCATTCTAGAAGAATGGAATACAGTGAGTGGAGACGAAGAGCGGGGTCTGTTTTTACATGTCAGTTAAGTTAACATGAAGGATTTGTACTGGAGACGCGGTCGGTAGGGCAAGAATTACACAGGGTCTTAAAAATCTCAAACTGATCTTGCCTGGTGGACATTCTCTGGGTCTGGGAGTTAGCAGAGTGGAAGAAGGGATGCTAGTACTTTGGCAGGTCATTTTATTTCCATAGTACTGGTACCCTCTTCTTTCAGTCCAAGATTACTCTTTGAGCAGATTCCCAGTTGGCCGGTGATGGCAAAGAGAAAAGAGGCATTAATTAGTAACAACAATATCACGTTTTTCCATCACTGCTAGTCAGTCAACAAACACACATTGGGGATACCGTGATTCCCCGAAAACAAGACCTAGGCGGACAATCAGCTCCAATGTGTCTCCAAAAGACTAGGTCTTATTTTCGGGGAATCACGGTAAGAAGGATTAAACATGCTACTACTCTGCCCTACTCTGCTACTACCACTATTGTGACTACTATTCACACTGCTGTGCTAATGAGGTCCATAATGGAGGAATGTACGAACCTCAGTGATTTGCTAGAGGAGAGGGGCTCAATGCTGCCTAAAAGAAGGTAGGCCACAGGAAGGCCTTATGAAGGGTGGGATGTCTCAGCTCGTACTTAAAAGACAAGATGCATTGCAGCTGATTGTCTGGCGAGGTCTTGTTTTCGGGGAATCACGGTATCCCCAATGTGTGTTTGTTGACTGACTAGCACTGATGGAAAAAAGGGATATTGTTGTTACTAATTAATGCCTCTTTTCTCTTTGCCATCACCGGCCAACTGGGAATCTGCTCAAAGAGTAATCTTGGACTGAAAGAAGAGGGTACCAGTACTATGGAAATAAAATGACCTGACAAAGTACTAGCATCCCTTCTTCTTCCACTCTGCCAA
This sequence comes from Rhinolophus hipposideros, assembly GCF_964194185.1. Taxonomy (NCBI): domain Eukaryota; kingdom Metazoa; phylum Chordata; class Mammalia; order Chiroptera; family Rhinolophidae; genus Rhinolophus; species Rhinolophus hipposideros. The sequence goes on along the minus strand of NC_138062.1, from coordinate 43,504,511 downwards.
CTCCCAAACCAGGAGAATGTCCACCACGCAAGATCAGATGAGGTGAGGGCTGGGAAGGGAAGAGCTTCGCTGATTATATGCCAAGGAGGAGCCCAGGAAGTCTGTTACTGCTGGGGTGGGAATGGGAGGCAATTGGGGGGGACCTAATGAAGCTGGTGAGGAGGCAAGGTAGATCAGGGAGGGCCCTCCATGCCACACCAAGGTGTGTGGGTTTAACTCAGAGTGGGGAGCTATTGAGGGGTTAAGCAGGGGAGGGTCTGATGAGAGCAGCTGCTCTTAGGAAGAGTCTCCAGTGATGGGGTGGAAAACAGGCTGGGGAGCACGGAGACAAGAAGCAGATGACCAGTTAGTAAGCTGTTGCCTTGTTCCAGACCAGAGTTGGGTGAGGGTCTGCAAAGGAGAGGGTTGGCCAGGAGATGCAGGAGGCACGAGGCAGAGGCTGGATGGGAGACTGGGAGAAGCAGGGGAGAAGGGACGCTCCAGGGTGAGTGGCAGGTTTCCTCTCGGGGTGGCTGTGATGCTGTAGAGGGTGGCCTAATGAAGGGGGAGATAATCACTTTCATTTTGGATGCACTGAGAATGGGTTTGGGGAGCATTCAGAGAGGCACGTGGGCAATAGGCACCCAGGTGTGGAGCTCAGGAAGGGGAAAGAGGGTGAGCTGGAAGCTGTGGGGATAAATGACTCATCCTGGGAAAGACTTAATGGGAAAGGGATGCTGGGAGGATCTGGAGCAACAGCCACTGGAATTCAGGTGGAAGGAAGCTCGGAGGAAGCTCAGCATAGCCCAGGAGAAGAGTGTTTCAAAATGGGAGAGGTCATCTAAGAGTCACAGAGATGCCACTGGGATGAGAACTGACAAGTGGCTATCAGTTGTGGCACGAAGAGGGTCAAAGGAGGAACAGCCTCAGCATGGGGGACATGAACGGGACATGGAGGAGGAGAAATTGCACGTGCAGTCTGCTCTGAGAAGCAGCTTCACTGGGGCAGGCAGGTGTGAAGGGGGGTGGCCATGGCTGGAGTTGGGGGGCTCTGGGAGCCTCTGCATTCTGTCAGTGGAGACTGAGGTTGGCAGGGCCGGGTGGGGGCACAAACAGTGCTGGGGGCTTCCTGGCTGTGGTCAAAGTCTTACACATGCTTGTGGGGAGTACCCAGCACACATATCTAGTCCCACACCTCCCTGAGCCTCAGTTTCCTCATCTAGAAGAAGAAGCAGGGACTGGGTCACAGCATTTCTAGGTCCTCTTTCACCTCTAAAATTGAATCGTCCTGATGGTTCTTTGTATGCTATTGGTAAGATTCTAAATTGACAGAATTCTAAATTCTGGATGGCATTTCAGTACTATCCTACAAAAAGACTGCAAAGGCGTGAAACCTTTGACCTCTGAAAATTTGTCCTAAGAACGGCACTACAGAAGTGAATGAAGAGTGGGTATTCACAACTTTGTTCACTGTAGCATTGGTAATAATATGAAAAAATAGATACAACCTAATGTCCAATAGGAAGGGATCTGCTGAGTAAATTATAGTACATCCATATGGTAAACTACTTCTGCACTAAAAATCATAGTTTAGAAGAATATGTGTTGACATGGAAAATGTTAATGATATATTGCTGAGGAAAAAAAAGCAGGCTACATTACAGAATGTACAGTATGATGCATGCATTTAAAAATTTTTTGATTAGGACACAGACCAAATCTTTAATTAATGTCATTTTTTCCCTTCTCTTGGCGAGCAAGTACAGTATTATCTGGAATAATGTAACTAAAAACCTAGACAGAAAGACAGAGTTTTACACTAAGTGTATTCATGTGACTTTTCAAGTCATTAGGATGGAAAGTAGGCTGTCATTGAGGCAAGGAAGTGGAGAAATTCTGAAATGATAGAACTTTAGAAGTGGAATTCACCCTCGAGATCACGAGGCCCAAACTCCTCACTTTTCAGATGAAAAATTCAAGCTTAAGGGGGAAGTCTGGGACAGTTACTAGTCGAGGATGGGGTTGGGACACCAGGCCTAGAACAACCTCCAGTTAACGCCAACACACCGGCTGAGACCCTCTGATATTTACAACGTGACTGCACACTAAGCAGAGAGGATGGGTGGCGGACTCCTCCCTTCCCTTCAAGCTCTGGGGGCCTGTGGAGTTCAAGGCTGCTCTAGGCTGCAGGACCATTCCTGGGGCTACTGCACACTTCATTTTCACCCACTGAACTTTGGGGAGATACAATGTCCTGCTGTCATGTTGGTGAAGTAATCCTGCAGCCCTTTTTCTAATGCAGGAGAGAGGGTGTTGGGCCTGGCCTCTTCTCCGGCCCCATGGCCTGCTGATCACCATGGCCACTCCATCATCTCTTGTCTGGACAGCTGCAGCAGCCTTCTGACAGGCCTTCCTGCTCCTACCTCTCTCACCTGGAGCAGCCAAAGGGATCCTAGTAGAACCCAAGTGAAACACGCCCCTCCTCTGCTCACAGGCCCCAGTATCTCCCGATACATGCAGAGCAAGCCTGAGGCCTCTCCAGGCCCTGCATCATCTGGTGCCCTCACCTCCCAGACCTGCTCTCCCAGACTTCCTCAATCCCCCCCACCCTCCCCACAGACACACTGCTCTCCCAGCTCTTCCTTGGATGCAGCAAGCGTGCCCCTGCCCCAGGGGATTTGCACTGACGGGTCCCTCCCCTTGGAGGGCGATCCTCCCAGATGTCTGCACCTAGCTCCCTCATCCTCTCCAAGTCTTCATTTGAATCCCACCTTCTCAGTGAGTCCCACCCTGAGCACACTTTTAATCCTGCACACTGCGCATAACCCCTTAAACCCGCTGTCCTGTTCTGCATTTCCCCCCATGGTACTTAACTCCTTCAGGCCACCAGATTATGTACTCATTACGGCCTGTTTGTTTCCTTCCTCTAGAAAGTACGTTCCAGGAGGGCAGGGACCTTTGCTTTGTGCACTCATGCATCCAGAGTGCCGAGGATAGAAAGGCACAGAGTCGTCACTCAAAACGTATTTGTTGAATGAAAGCAAAACGTGGGTAACAGTTGAGAATTCAGAAACATTTCCCCTACCAGGAAAGCATGCAGAGGGACTTGAAGAGAGCTCTCCATGAGCTTGACTTTCAGGGGTGAGAACTGTGCTTTAAGTCCACATTAAGGTTTGCCTGCCCTACACTCCCAGCTCTAACTCTTTGCCCAGGAACCACAGTCTTCATTCCACATACCTGGAAGCCTCCTTCTGTTAGCCTGCAACCCAGCCTTCAGGGGTGTGGGCTGTTTCATGATTCACTCACTCACTCATTTATTCATCACATATGAAGGCACAGAGCCAGCTGCAGTTTTGCCCTTAGGAGCTCACAGTCTGTAGGGGAGTAGAGACCTACAGAACTGACTGCCCTCCAAGGCACGTGGAAGCCCCTTGTAAGGGACAGGAGACAGGGAGCCTTCCTCAGTCAGTGGAGTGTGAAAGGTCCTTGAAGTGTGGGCAGGTAAGAGAGGGAAGAGGAAGGAAGATGTCCCGACAAGCACACCTGGCACAGGCTTAGCCATGAGAGGAACACTAAGAGTATTTCGGGGTTGCTGTGGCTGGTTGGAATGATGGGCTCATGTGGAGCTGAGGGGGCGGGATATAAAAGCTGGGCTGGGGCCTGACCTTGAAAGGTCAGGTGGCTAACTTTGAAGGCTTCGTTTTCTTGTTCCGAATTTGTACATTTTACAGGCTTCTGGAGAAACGGAGAATTGGCTCCTTTCTCAGCAAACAGACGGGGTTTAATTGCTGTTACTGTCAGTGTAGTTGCAAATATCATATAAAAAGGGCTTTTTGACTAATTGTTTTTAGAATAAAAATTCAAGAACTATGTATAGATATTATGCATCAAGGGTACTTTAAAGATCAAACTGTTTATATTATCCTTAAGTACAGTCTTGAGCGTGAGGTTCTAGGATCAGTGAATGACTGAGACACGCAATGAGCCCCCAGGGCTTAAGATGCTGGAACAATATGACAGCAGTAACTTTTTTTACTGGGGGGAGGTGGAGAAGGGTGCAGCAGTGCCCTTCGATTGGTCAGAGGCCCAGAAGAATAGACAGCTAAGCTGGGTAATTTCACAGGCACCATTAAGCTAAAGTGCTGCCTTCATGCAGACAACCTCCTCCCCTCTCTCCTGCCCTGGGAAAAAGCTGAATTCCATGGGCCTCTGGGGTGTGGGGTGGTGGTGGTGGTGGTGGTGTGGGTTGGCAGGTAGAAGGGAAAGAAGCTGCACCACCCCTGGTCTCTGGGAGAACCTCCGGCCGTGGGGTGGACAAGGAGGAAGGAGGCAGTCAGGTACAGGGGAGCCACTGCACTCATATCTTGTCTCCTGTCCTCAACCCATATGGTATGGAGAGGATTTCTGAGCCACACAAATAAAGCAAACTCATATCTAGTCATTGCCATCCTGTTTTCATGCTCAGACTTTGCTCAAATTTTAATTTGGGAGCTTTTAGAAAGGCAAATTTATCTGTGACACCATCCAAATTCTATTTTATTGGAATCCTATTCTCAAAGAATGCAACTGACTGCTGAAAAAGCTATGGGCTTCTCCTTTTGATATCTTCCCAAACTCTGTGTGTGTGTGTGTGTGTGTGTGTGTGTGTGTGTGTGTGCATGCATGTGGCTCATGCATGCACATTAGTTTTAGGGTTCTCTACTTATGTAGAAACACATAATGCATATTCACAAGGTAGCTACAGAAGTACATATATATATATATATCACATATATATACCAAATCCATCACATATATGTGTAATATAGCACAGACTCCTGGAAACCAATACTTAAGTGATCATATTTAATTTATTCAACAAACATTTAATTGGCACTTCCTATTCCATAAACACTGTCCTTGGTCCTGGGGATAAAGGTGTGAACAAGTGAGAGAAAGACCCTGCCTTAGGGGGCTGACATTGAATTCCACTGGAGTCTTAACACAAGGTTTCCAACTCATGTGCAGAAATCTGTATTGACAGCCATCCAGTGAGCTAGTAGGATATGTTAATAGACCAGCATTCCCTTAAGACAGGAGACATGGCCCATTTGGGTGAAACAGTAGCAAATAAGGGTGGCACTGGGGTTCCCTGCCTAGATGACATCTCAGGGCTGCAGGGCCATGCCCTGTAGACTACTTCCGGGTGCTTTTAAGTTTTAAGGGAGATGAAAGAGCTGGAGGTGGGGGAGTGGGGGTGGGAGTGGCATTGTCCTACCCATGCTTCCAGGTGTTTTTCAACATCTTCCTCCTCCTTAAAGCCTTCCCTGCTTATCCTCGTCATACCCAACTCTCCCTCGAAGGAGCTTGTGCAACTCCTCAGGCACTTAACACGTCTGCCTTATGTTGATAGGCATCATTTTTGTTCTGAGCTTATGTTGCTCTTTCAAAGAACACTTTAGAAGGTGAGGGGTTTCTACTCAGTGTCTAGCCCTGTGCTTGGGGGGACACACAGATAAAGACCCTGGCTCTCTCCATCAGGACTTCCAGCCCAGTCGGGGGACAAGCAAGCCAAACTGTAATGACGAGTGCCAGATGTGCATAGGGTGCTATGAGCGCAGGACAGAGGGGTGGCGCAGCTCTCAGGGCTCAGCAGCCAAGGAGATGCTTAAATGCTCCCCAAAGAAACCACAGACTCCTGAGAACAGGGACCTTACCTAATTCTCTTTATATTCCCCATAGTGTGACAATTATATTTTCTTTCCCTGCAGTTTAATTTTTAAATAGCATTTTAAAGTCTGATTATAAAACAATACACATTATAGAAAACTTGGAAAAATAGCTAAGCCCTAAAAAGAATATCAAAATTACCTACAACCCAGACCTAACTAGTATTACGAATATTTCGGTGGACACACTTTCCAGTATTTTTGCCCCATGCATATTTTCTCACGCAACAAATATGGGTTGTGTTCCATAGAACTGTTTTAAATTTGTTTTTCTTTTCTCATAACAATATGGCACAAATATTGTATTGATATCCTTAAGTAGTCATCTTCAGTCATTTTAATAGCTGCATAATATTCCATAGACCATAATTTATTTGCCAATCATCTCTTGTTGGACAAATAGGCTGTTTCTAATTTTTCACTATTATGAGCAACAGTGTGATGTTGTGGATAAATTGCTGCTCAAATCTATTACAATTTTCTTAGTATAAATTTCAAAGAAAAGCATTGCTGCCTCTTTAAAAAAAAAAATTCCAGAAGGAGATTATTGGGTCAAGAGCTATATACATTTTAAAGGCATTTGATATTTGATACATACTGCCAAATAACCGTGCACAAGGGTTTTTAACTATTTACACTCCCATCAGCACTATGTAAGAGGACATTAAGAGGATGTTGTTATTATTATTATTATTATTATTATTATTATTATTATTGTTATTTTAAGAAACAAAACCCGGACACTGCCAATTTAATGGCTACAGTTGGTAGCCATTAACTACCAACTATAGCTAATGGGAGGGAGAAGTAGTGATGATTTCTGTCTTCATCTGCATTTCTGACTATGTCGCTTTTTATTTTTTATATGTTTATGTTGTATTTCCTTTTAAAGAATTTCCTATTTATGCCTTTTGCCAATTTTTCTATTTATTAAAAAGTACATAAATAACAGCTAACACTGAGTGCCTACTCTATGTCAGGCATTGCCCTAAGCACTTTATATACTGCTTTCTTTCCTTTATTCCTTCCGACAACCCCATGAGTTATTAGGTTGATGCAAAAGTGATTGTGGTTTAAAAGGTTAAAAAGAATTGCAAACACCGCAATTACATTTGCACCAACCTATACATACAATTATTACCTTAGTGATTTGCACATGCCTTATATGTTAAGAAGAGTAACTCTCCTATATATCACATTTTTTTCAATGTGTTGATTGTCTTTAATTTTGTCTTAGGAGCTTTCGATCCATGGAAACTTGAAGGTTTTATGAGGTCAAATCATCAATCATTTCGCTTCTGACTTTGTAAATATATGTCAAAGGTCTTTTCCTATCTTGAGATCAGAGAAATATTAATGCATATTTTCTTTTGGTTCTTTTATGGTCTAATTTTAAATATTTAATTATTTAATCCATTTAGAATTTAGTTTGATTATGGAATGAGAAAGAGCTTCAACATTATTTTTTCCCCTCAAATGATTAGCCAATCGTTTGCACTTATGGAATAATCAATCCTTTCTCTTCGGTTTTGAAATGACTCCTTTATCAGATGCTGGGTGTTTTAATCTGTTTGAGATCTTTCTCTTCGGTTTCAATTATATATGTGAGTATCCTCTTACTAGTACCATATCTTTTAATAATTGTAGTTTTAGAACATGTATTAAAATCTAGAAGTTACCTTAAATTGCAATAAAAATCATTTTGTCACGTTCCAATAAAAATCCCTTTCTTATTAACAAGGAGCACATATGAAAATTAATTTTGGATCTATTGATATATATATATATATACATATAAAAATAAATACTTTATATATTATATATTTATATGTTAAATATATTGATGTATTTAATACGCTAAATATAAATATATGATATCTACTCATATATATTAAATAAGGCTATATTTGAAAATCTTTCATACTCTCCATGAGAATTATTTTTATTGAAATTCTTCACGTTTATTGGGTCATTTATCGATATTTTATATTGTTTATTAGTATAAAATATACATGGATGTATCATATCTTCTGAACCCCAAATCAACACACCCATTGATGTCTTTTGTGTGCTTCTAACCTACATGTTAGGAGGTGCAGTTTGTATGTTGAAATGTGTTAATTTCTGAGCATTTCTATGTTAAGAGGACAATATTTAAAATTGGGAATTTTAAATTTAAACTCTAAAGTGGGGATATTTAAAATTGGAAGAGTCCTGGCCACATCCCGAAGGTCTGCTCTCCAAGCCCAGTGCGCCCAGTGCAGTGCTGGCACATTGTGGACGTCAGTGTTTCTGGGGGGCTGCACAATGGCACAGCGTCAGATACATAGAGTTGAGCATTGGCAAATATCAAAGTAAGGATTAAAAGCAGAGACTCTAGTTGGCTCTTCAACCTATCGATTCACCCTGTTCCCTTGGCAGTTCTCAAATGGTACATATATACAGTCGGCCCTCTGTATCCATGGGCTCTGCATCCGAGGACTCAACCAACTGCAGATCGAAAATATTCTAAAAACAAATGTTACGCTGTTGCTGACATGTACTATGTGTTGAGGCTGACCATGGTTGCGTGTGCACCGAACACGTACAGACTTTCTTTTCTTGTCATTATTTCCTCGACAATACAGTATAACAACTATTTGCATAGAATTTACAGAGCATTAGCTATTATGAGTGATCTAGAGATGATTTAAATTATACGGGGAATGTACATAGGTTATATGCAAATAATGTGCCATTTTATCTAAGGGAGTTGAGCAGCCTCAGATTTGGGTATCCTCGGGGTCCTGGAACCAATCCCCAGTGGATAGGGAGGGACAACTACATGTGTGTGCATGTGTAACCTATTTTCCTATTGAGTTTTGCATTCCCTGAGGGCAAGAATTTAATCCTCTCCTTTTAGAGCCCCTAAACGCCCAGCAGAGAGCAGAACCCAGTATTGGTTGGGTTGAATGGAATTCTTTCTCTCTATCATAAGTAGCGACGGTTTAGTCAATACTAAGCAACTGAGGGGGCTGTTTCTCGGCAGCATGGTGCACTGGCTCTGTGGAGAGGACACACCAGGCATAAGAGCCCTATTCTTTGCCCACATGCTGCCTAAGAAGAAACACTTGCCCCACACCAAGGAGCAGCTCTCTAGAGAATGTCAGCTCCCCAAAAGGTTAGAACTGAAAGGAGCCTAAGGGACCCTGCAGGCCAACACTTCACTTTACCTGGGAGGCACCGGGGCCCAGGGAGATTCAACTCAGAGTCAGTGACTTAGCTGACAGGAGTTCAGTGTGATTCTGATGGCATGTGATGGGCTCTAAGCAGTGTTTGGAAATTGGAAACTCTGAGGCGGGGAACAGGTGTGTCTTAAGTGAATTATCATATATATATGGATTTGGAAAGCGGGATGAAGTGGGGGAGTGGGAAAGACCCTTGCCTAGAGTCAAAGAACTAAATTCCAGCCCCAGTCGGACCCCAACCACAGAACATGACTCTGGCCACATTACCTACCTCTTCTCAGCCTAGTATCCTCATCTGTAAAATGAGGGAACTGGACCAGCTGATCTCTAATGTTCCCGTCCAGGTCTGTGGCAGCCTGAATTTTTCAAAAACATGGATGGCCACAATGGAATTTCCAGGCCAATATGTTACATGCTTCTAGTACATCACCCCTCCCCATCGAGAACTAAAGATTATTTCCCTCGACTTGCCTCTGAGCAGGACGTTGTGACTGCCTTAACAAATAGAATGTGACAGAAGTGACACTGCATGGACTTCTGAAGATAGGTGATAAAAGGTGGTAGAGCTTGTCTCCTCAATCTTAGCCTTGCTCCCCAAAGCAATCCCAACCTTGATGTGGGAGAGAAGAAGGGAGAGGATACTTCAGGGTAGGGGTATGACAAGAGGAGGAGTTTGGAGGTGGGAGTATGTATGTTATCGGTTGTGAGCAGAAGGGGCGGTCCGTGGTGGGTGGGTGGTCGGTGGAGAGGGTATGTTTGCTAGAGGAGACCGTTGGCGGACTGTTGAGGGGTCCATGCAGTCAGAAGTGGGGGAGAAAGCCTCGCTGCTTTCTGTGGGTGAAATGCTGTAGTTATATTGTGACAGCGTGGCCAGGAGATGAAAGCGTAAAAGGCGAGGTGGTCAGGGTGACAAGCCTGGCTGGGGTAATGGCTGGTAAGGGCTGATGCCGGCCGAGAAGAGTGGTCACCCTGTGGTTAGAGGGCTGGATGTGCACCTGGACAGGAAGAAGGTGAGCAGAGTCTTCCCAAGGGGCTGGGAAACTAGGGCAAGTGCCCTGGGACAACTAGGAAACAAGACAGCGTGGAATCCAGTGCTCAATTGTGCGGCACAGACTAAGTGCTAAGTGGGAGGCCAGGGAAGGAGAGGGGTCTTAGAGTCACAGGCAAGCATGCTGAACCAGGTGGGTTTTGAGCAGAACTTTTCAAAAAGACCAGCTTTCAGAGGGAAGGGGATTCCAGGTGTATCGATCATGTTTTTTTACGTTCCATATTTTAAGATGCTGTGATATCCCGAGCTGGCTGGCTAACCCTGGAGAGACTGCCCTGGCTTACCTAATTCCTAGAGATAGCAAACAGCTCAATGGGGAGCACGCCTTTCATATACAAACCAACCAATGCAAAGCCTATATCCCTGACCACCTCCTGTATCTCTCACCCACCAAGCCAGTATCCCCCTGCTCTAGCCACCCCAGGACCAGGTACCAGGCAACTAGAGAGCACCCGTGTAACCCAGAGCCTGCCGACATTATTCAAACTCTCCAGTCCTAACCTTGCCTGCCCTGCCTGTCCTTGCCTTCCTGCAGAAACCACAGAAAAGGCCCCCAGGCCATGCTCTCCTCTTCCTTCTTCTGCTTCTTAACCAACCCCGGTGCTTCCCCATGTGGCCCTGAGTGGCGTCGCATGGCAAGTCATGGCATGCCCCCTTCTCTTGGGAACTGTGAGTAATAAAACTTTTTTCAGTGACATTGATCTCTCTGTGTTGTCACTGAGTCACTTCTATAAATTAAGTTCTGGGTACAGCCAAAATACTAGGAAGGGAACAGCCACGGTATTTTGGTGTAAGAGCCATGGTATTTTGAGGAAAGAGCATACACTTTGCAGGGAGACACAGCGAGGTTCAGATCCCCCTCCTTTCCTTTGACTCTCCCCTCCTGCTGTGTCTCCCCCATATCTCACTTTCTTTCACTCAGTGGCCTCCTGCTCTGTTTTCCTCCGAGTGGCCCAGCAAAAATTCCAATATTGCTTACTGCTCCTTTGAATTTGGGGCTTCAGTCAGTCTGTGACCTCCCCCCCAGTAAGCAGACCTCTTAGTCTCACCTTCAATTGTGGTGTGACGCTTTATCTGCTGTGAAGAAATTTGAGGCCTCTCTAAAGCCAATGGGGAAGAGAATGTGGGAGGCAGGGATGGGTGGATTGGGAGAACTTTACTAGAACTACTAAAATTGCAGTCTTTGGCTGAGTCCAGGTGAAACTCACACAATGCCAAATTTTGATTTTGAAAGGGAGAGGAAGTGACAGCTGAGCGACCCAGGGTGAATGGTCCTTTCTCCCTTCACTGAGGACAGGGTTAATCACCCAGTGATTGACCCAGGCCTGCAGGCACATGCCAGTTGGTGGCTTCTCTCACTCGACAAGCTTGGGGCAGTGAAAGAAGAGAGCTGTAGAACTGAGAGTTGGGACACCTCAATTCTGGTCCACACTCTACACTGATAAGTTTAGATGACCTTGGACCTCAGTTTCTTTATCTGTAAAATGGGGGAGTAGGCTCAGACAAATCTGAGGGCCCTTCTAGCTCTGGAGATCTAGAAATTTATGAACCAGGGAAGAGTCCCTCAGCCATGCTGCCATCCCCATCCCACCTTCCAGCATATGTGGGGACCTTTTCCTCCTCACGGCAAAGGAAAATAAAGGTCCCCCATCATGCTGTGCCTTCTCAGGGCATAGTCTCTGGCTAGGCTGGCTCCATTTTGTCTCCCTGGGGCAAATGGCACCTCAGGCTACAGGGTATACCTGGTGAGGACCCATGGGACTCTTTCTCAGAGCCCCTGGGATGACAGCTAAGCTCTATTCCCTGGAATCGGAGCTGGACTGGGGAGGGCTGAGTGTCCTGCCCAAGGTGGGGCTGCAGAGGGCAGCAGACTTGCTTCTTGGAGCCAATATGCACAACTCCCAGATCCTGTCGGAGAGTGCCAGTTTCTTATTTACCTTTCATAACATAGAAACAGTTCGCTCATTTTGACTCAAGAAATGAACATACGCCCCTTTTCTTGGAGATCTCCTCCCTGCCTACCCCAGTCCTACCTTGCCTTCAAAGCCCCTGCCGCCCCCTCCGTCTCCCCTTTCACTCCCTTCCTGCCCACTCCCTTCGAGCTGCTGCAGCTCTTCTCTCTTTCGATTTCAGTTCTTCCTGGTGGAATTCCTTAGTTTTAAAGTCTTCCTCCTGCCCCCTCACGCTCCACCCAATGACGGTAACCTCCCCGAGGGAAGGCTCTGTGTTCTAACATCCCCCAGAACCTTGCACGGCAGGTACCAGTGGAAACCTGAAGAGATAATGCTGGGAAAGATTAACTGCGGGTTTGGAAACATCTTTGTGAGGTCACAGCCGTAACTGAGAGGAAAGATCCCACTTCCTCACCTCAGAAAGGAGGCTGGTCCTAGGGGGAGGGCTGGGGAACACATTCCACATGAGCATACATCATTTCATTTGAGCTTTGTGTCAATCCTGGGAGGGGTATCTTTTACAGGTTGGGGCTCACAGAGGCACGTTATTGGTTCGAAATCTCAGAGCAACCGTATGGACCCAGGACCACCTGGTGTCGGTATTCTTACTTCTACCAAGGTGCCGCACTGCCTCCTGGAGCAGAGGGCCCTGGTAACCGGTGGCCAGGTCCTCAGGGAGGCACCTGATTCTGACGTACAGTAGATGCTGGCACTGGAAACAGCAGTGAGACAAAGAGTTAGGGGTGGAGGCAGGGCTGTTGACCTCTGCCACCTGGAGGCCTTTTTCTAAGGAGATGGAGGTTTTTTGGGGGGGAACGTGTGAATTTCTTAGGGAAAGAAGGCAGTAGATGAGTTTGCCCCCTGGGGAATGCTTTTACAAAACAGCACACACAGACATCCCTCCACACACATGTATGCACACACACACATATGCACACACATGCACCCCCAAGCACCAGGGGGAGCACAGCTCCTAGCCACTGCGGCCCACCCCGCTGCCAAAGCCCGCTCCCCCTCCTACCCTCTATGCGCAATCTTGTGAAAACTCCACCACTCTTAAGGTTAATAAGGCTCATCTGCTTAAGATAGCACCTGTTTCTATGGTGACTCCTGCCACCCAGAATCTGTTCATCAACGGAGACAAGAAAACAGTGACTTCCACCCTCTTTGAAAGGAAAAAGCTAATTCTTAGCCAAGGGCTCGACAGGCCGGCAGCCCAAGGAGCTCTGGGCAGCCGTCCTTCCACCTCATTTAAGCCCCTCCCCACGGCCCCTCTGCCACACCCAGAGTCCCAGATTCTTCCTGAGCCTCTGCTGGACTGTGGCTTCCTCCTCCTCGGCCCTGGGAAGTACACAGCATGGCCCACTTCCGGGACAGGGGCTGCTTTCTCCTGCCCCTAGGCGGCCTCTGATCTCTCCACACCGACTCTGCCTTGTCTGCCTGGGCTGAGGCTGGCAGGAGAGCACTGGGAAGCACCGGAGCCCTCTTCCTCATCCTGCACCCCATCTTTACTCAAGGCCTGTCGCTCCCCCTGGCATGGCTGCAGGAACCCAGCCGCCCCCAACACGCCTCCTGCCATGGTGCTGTCCTCCATTTGATGCAGCAGGCTGCCGGCTGACTCTCCTAAACTAGAGCTCTTCCGGCCTTGACCTGCTCAATGGCCCAGTCTAGTCTGCTAAGGGCTATAGATGAGGTTTGCAACACCCACCCGACACTAGTCTCAATCATGGGTCGCAAATCACTGGGGAAATAGGTTCAAAGGCAGGTGTTGCTAATAATAAAGCTCCAGAGAGTGATTTACCTTTTAAGATACATGGGAACAACTTCCATCTTCTCCCTCTCATAATGCCGCTCTCTCTGGAGCTCTGAAACCCTTTGTTGGCTGGGAGTTCAAGCACTCAGGGAACCTCCCAGACTGTGGAGCTCGTGCTATGTGTGCAGGAGCGTGTGGTGTGCATGTGAATGACAGTTGGGGAGAAAGAGAGATTGGGGACTGATGATCAGAGGATCAAGTTTGGAATCATAGACCCTCAGAGCTGGTCGTCATCACCCAAATCTACCTAACTGTCTCCTTGTGCAGGCAACGTAGCCGAGACCCAGAGAGGGCAGCCTCTAGAGCAGTGCCATCCCGTGAGCAAGTGGCCTAGCACACCAGTCGTCCGCCTCCCGGTCCCAAGCTCTTTCCAGAGGATCACCCGGTCTCCCACTAAACGGAGCAGACTCCACTCTTCTCCCAGTATGGTGCTCTGCGCATGGCAGGCTGTGTCAGGCTGGTTTATAAAACACAGCAGCTGGGAGCTGGAGGAAGCTGCTTAGAGCCAATTGCGCCCAACCTTTTGCCCAGTCCCTGGCAGATGGCTTCTTCTCAAACATCTCCAAAGACAACTGTCGTGCGTGTGGGGTGGCCTGCGGGGCCTCTGGTCCCGCTCCCCACATAAGAACGCAGGGCATGGTGAGGCCAAAAAGGAACACCCACGGAGCCATAGGTAGGGGAGTCATACCATTATGGTCTCACTGGAGGCTGGATTCACACGTCGTGCGACCTGCTGTCCGCTTTTCTGCCAACTGACCGACTCTCTCCTTGACTTCCCTCCCTAACACAGCCGCAGCAGTTATATTAGTGGCCAATGGCTCAAGGGCCACAGCTGACGGCCATCTACTACCCAAGCCAGCACCTTTCCACGTGGGGCCGAGAGCCTGGAAACTGCTCTCTGGGGCTCTGCCCCCACAACAACTTACGCGCCCCCCTCCTCAAGAGACAGCGTTAAACAGCTACCGCTCAGCCCGCGATGGTAAATACCCCCAGTGTAGCCCAGTGTCAGGCCTTCTCTCTCAGCGTCTCTCCTGACTTCCAGACTCATTCCAATCTCCTACTTGAAATCCTCAGTGGAGATCAGAAGAGCATCTCAGCATCAATATGTCTAAGACGGAATTTTAGATTTCCCCGTTTGAACCCAAACCTGCCCATCCTCCAGCGTGCCCCATCTCAGGAAATGGCACTGCCGTCCACTCAGGCCCCAAATCTAAAAGCCATCGTTGGATCACCTTTTACCCTCCACATCTAATCCATTGGCAAGTCCTGTTGCTTCTTAACCTCCGAATAAACCCCAAAGCTGTCCTCTCCACGTCTATTGCTCTCACCTTGGTGGAAGCTGCCCTCAAGCCTCCACAAAGGAGGAAAATGGCCTCTTGTGGCCGCCCGCTGCCACCCTACACAGAGTGGTCTTTTAAAAACACGAAGCAGTTTTCATCCCCCTCTTTACTGTTTAGCACCCTCCAATAATAGCCCATGTGCCAAACTCCTTGCCCAGGTCTGGGTACAAGGCCCAACCACAGCAGTTCTCAATCCCAGATGTGCATTGTTTTTCTTTTCCTTCCTTTCTTTTTTTTGTTTTTTATTGTGGTAAGTACAAAACTTAAGATGAGACTTACCCCTCTTAACCCATTTTGAAGTGTACAATACATTATTGATGCCGTACAGTAGACCTTTAGGATGCAATCATCTTGCATAACCGAAACTTTATACTCACTGAAGAGCAACTCTCATTTCCCTTCCCTCCATCCAGATGTACATTTGTATCCCTGAGGGAGTCTTAAAAATAACGGTGTCTGGGCTCTGCTCCCAGAGATTCCAATTGAGCTGGTCTGGGTGTGGCCTCCCAGGCGATTCTCCGGAGCGTGCAGTCAGGGCTCCGAGCCTCTGTGCTTCACAAGCCCTCCGCTGCCCTCACTGAGCTCGTCTTCTGTACATTTCATTTCCTATTGAACACTCTGTTCCAGCTGCACCGGCTTTCTTTCTATCCCTGGAACACACCCAGCCCAGCCCGTGCCTACCATACGACCTTTGTTCCTGCTGTTCCCTCTGTCTAGATACCCTTTCCTCACTTGTTCACCTGGTGAATTTCCACCTGCTCAAGGGTCACCTTCTCTGTGGAGCCTTCCGCCTTGCCCACCTTCTCTTCTCTTTTGGGAATTAACGCCATTCTAACAATCCCCACTCTGTAGTGTACTATAGTCATTGATTTACTTCTCTGCTCCCCTCACCAGACACTGGAAGGGATTTGACTTTAAAAAACTTTCAATATACCCTGCATAGATGAAACTATTGCCAAAGATGTGCTGAACACATGCCGAATGAATGACTGACCACAGACATCTGACTGATGCAGAAAAAGGGGAATTACAGTCTTCAATGAGCTAAAAGCCTCTACATCGATTGATGTGATCTAAGATTATGTTCACTTCCTTAACTCCTGCATTATGATTTGACGTTCTATTATTAGCTTAAAATTAAGCTTAAAAGTTAACTAAAACTCCTGTGATATTTTCCCCTGTGATAGTTCATGAACTCTTGCCATTGCCTGATCTTTCTCATTCTGCACTCGTGCAATTGATTTGGAACCTCAATACAGAACTTTAGATTAATCCCCGCTATATGTCATTTTCTCAGTATACGTCCCTCCATCCAATTTGCCACCCACCATACTAGCAGTTCCTTGAAACTTCGTGTGCCCTGCAAAGTTGGTGAGCATGCTGTCTCTAAAGATACTGAACAAGGTGGGGCCTATGACAGAATTCTGTGGCATGTCACTTGGGGCCACCCTTAAAGCTGACGCTAATTCATTAACTAAGCAACAATTTTAGGAAGGATTTGTTAACAAGCCATAAAGCCCACCTTACACAAGAGTCACTGAAGCCATATTTCTCCCCCTTGCACACAAGGTGACCGTGACTAACTTGGTCTAATGCCTGGGCCAGTCGAGTTGTGCTCTGCTTACTTAGATAATACTTTGCTGTGGTCTACTGGATCATTTATCAACAAAGACATCTAAGCGGTCGGGTATGACTGGTTTTTAGTGAATTCTTGCTAACTCCCAGTGTTCACTGTTTTCTATGTTCTCTCAGACCATTAAATTTAATTGAATTTGGATGTGGATTGATAGTACACTCACTAACCTAAATTTGGGAATCCACATTTTCTGCAACTGTTTCTGGAAGTGACTTTGTCATTGTACATCTAAGCTCTTGCGGGACTTTGAAGGTGTAATTCATCCAGAGATCTTAACTCACGTAAAGCCACTAAATGTTTGCAGAGTATAGAAGGGCTTCCCAGGGAAAGGAACAGAGCAAATAATGGTCCACAGAGGCCGGAGACACACAGATGTTTGAGACACCACGAGCAGTTCAGCAGGAGAACCATGGGGGCTGGTGGGGCAGGCGGGGCCCAGAGCCACAAAGGTCTTGAATAATATGCTGACCAGAGAGGATTCTGTCCTGAAAGACCGAGAAGTTGCTGAGGGCCTTCGACTACGGAAGTAAGATGATCATATTTCAATTTGAGAAGAAAATCATCACTTGAAGGAAAGATAGATACTTTTACAGGTTGGTGAGATTACAGGAGAGGGACCAGTTAGTAGCCTTTTGCAATAACAATCTAGAGAGAGGTGGTAAGGGCCTCTTGATTAACTCAGTGATCCTGGCTTTTAATTCTATGTTTATGTTTCTTTTTTCCACCCCAATCAAATGTTTAAGCTTTTAGTTACTCTGTTCCCTTCCTGGAATGCAGTCTCTTGTTTCTTTGGACTTTTCCAGGTCTGCTCTGAATTCAAGCCCCAGTTCAGCTCCTATCTCCACTGTGAAGTCATCACAGAGTAATGTCACCCCATCTGTCCATCCATCTCCCATCTTTCCATTCCTTCCTTCATTTTTTTTATCCATTCTTTCTTTCATGCCTTCATTCACTGATGCCCTCAACATTTACCGAGGGCTTTCTATGTTCTGGGCACCATGCTAAGTGCTGGGGATACAGTAAGAATAAGACATAATTCTGCTTTCCAGGAATTCATGGTCTAATCGGGAAAAGAGACTCATAACTATTAACAAACCCATGCGATGGGGGTACTAACAGAGGTTTGACTAGTGTAGTAGGAGCACGGGGTGGGGAAGACTGATTAACTCAGTCTGGGGGCATCAGAAGAAGTCTTTTAGTGGAGGACATTTGAACTGAGCCAGGAAAGAAGACTAGCTGTGTCACTAGACAGGGGAGAGTGCTTTGAACTCTCACAGCCATTTGAATCTAGAGTCCAGTTTGAGTTGACTCTATGCTTCATGAGCTCCTCTCTCTCTATTTCCTATACGTTGGCCTTATCTTTCCAACTGGGGAGCAGAAAAAAACGCACTTTAAATTCATCTAATATTTATGTATCAAATTACCTCCTTTCTATCTATCACCTATCTGTCTATCTATCTATCACTGGTTTTTAATAGCCACAGTGCTGAGCACAATGCGGGTTAAATAGTGGATCCCAGCTCCTGTCTGTTAAGTCCTAAGCCCACCAAGCTTTTAAACCCCTCAAGGGCTTTTGGTAACCACGTGGGCAGCTCATTCTCCCTGCCAGGCCCTGTTCTACCTCTGGGGGGCGACACACCCTCCTCACCCTCAAAGACTCACCTGCCTAAGCTACCTAGGGGGGATGTAGGACAATAGCAGATGGAAGGAGTAGGGAACTAGCAAATACACAGCACTTATGGAGTGCTGGATGCTGGGTGTTTTACACATTTCACTGATTGAGCCCTCACAACATTTCTGTGAGGTCGATGCTAGTGGTCCTTTTACAGATGAGGGAACAGACTCAAGGAGGTAAATAATTTGCTCGGAGTAAGACAGAGAATCTCCCTCCCTGGGTCCATGCTGCACCCCAAGGCCCAAGGTCAGGGCTACACTATGGCTGAAGGGGGTGTAGCCAAGAACGGAGGCCAAGGGCAGAGGGCAGCTCCCTCACACTGCACCACTCACATCAGCACCACTGCTGCCAGCAGCCACTCCCGGCCCTGACACAAGCTGTCACGTGGGCCGGGCCTGGGGAAGGGGTGGTGAAATCTACCTGAACTCTGGAGAGGTAATATGGTGTCCTGATTATGCGTGCAGACTCTGGAGTCAAATCCCAATCAGCCACTCGCTAGTTGTGACATCTTGGGCAAGTTGTTTAGTCCTTCTAGACCCTTAATTGCCTCGTCTATATTACCTTCCTCTTCAGGCTTTTGTGAGGATTAAATGAGATGTTCATGAAAACACAGTGCTCAGCACCACATGCTTCCCTCTTCTTCCTTTTCCTTTCCCTTTTTCTCCTTCTTTTTATTCTTCCTTCTTTAATCATTATTGTTGTTAAGATGTCATATGGCTGTAAGGTGTAAGAAGAGTGTCTCTAGCCAGGAGAGGAAACGGAGTAGGTGGAAACACTGCTTGTAGATGGAAGGGGCACCTCCTATAGGTCATTGATCTGGCCTGCTACGCAGGGGGGACAATTCTGGGTCACCCATGAACAAGTCCTTTCAGTGATAAGAAGTTCCCTCCCCTGCAGAGTATATGCTCAGTGCTCAAGCAGTTCAAATTCTTAGAAAGTCTTTTGTTATGTGGAGCCAAAATTCACTTCTATGTAAATGCCATCCATTGGATCTCATTTTGCCCAGTGGAGTACAGCAGGATTGCCGCTGTTTTCCAATTTGATTTCTTCCGATTTTTCGGGAGATCTGTAAAGAATCTCTAAAGGCAGTTCTCATGTCCTCCCTCCCTCTTTCTGTTCCTGCTCGCCTGATATGATTTCTCAGAGCCCCACTGGTTTGATCGCTTTTCTCATGCTGCTCACTATTTTTCTTACAATAGGGTGGTCAGAACAGAAGATATTATTCCCAGGGTGGCATAAACAATGCACACTAACAGAACTTTCCTGGGATCAAGGAAGGATCACTGTTTCGCATATGCTGCCTGGACCCCCTTTGTCTCTTCCTAAGCGCATGTGCTTGGGGCGGAGGCCCATGGACAGTGACGGGCCCATGTCCTTATGTTAGGGCAGGTGGGCTTGGACTGCTGGTCTCAGTCTTACCCATTTTACAGCTTTGCCCATTGAGGGGAGCCAGGGTGTCACCCTCTGTCCCAGGCAGAGCTGAGGTTAGACTTAGGTGAGCAAGACCGTGCTGTTCCCTTTGGGGTGTCTATGGGTGTGTGTGTGTGTGTGTGTGTGTGTGTGTGTGTGTGTGTGTGTGTATGAGAGAGAGAGAGAGAGAGAGAGAGAGAGAGAGAGAGAGAGAGAGAGAGAGAGAGAGAGTTTTCTGCCTGATCCAGGAATTCTCCTGGATGGCAGAATTGGTTTCCATAACGACTTTCTGATATAAACATATTTGATAAAAATAAGTTAACAGTGGAGAGCGCAGAATCTCAGAGTGCTGAGAGAGAGAGAGAAAGATTGAGCTCTTCGAAGAACAGCATTTTCCTTTTTTCTTTTCCACCCCTCCCGGTCAGCCTCTCTATACATACTTTCCATAAATCAACTAAAAAGCTTTGTTTACCATATTCCTGTATATACTGGCCCCTTCCTGCCTGTACCCATTATATTCCTAGTCTCTCTCTCTCTCTCTCTGTCTCTCTCTCTCTCTCTCCCCTCACCCCCTCCACCCTTTCTCCTTAGTTACCTGAAGCACTATAGTATGTATGGGATAATATGATAAATTCATTTCCAATTCACTGCATTATCCTTTGAATATTTTAATGACTCATTGAATGGAGTAGAAAAAAGCTATTTCAAATGAACAATTATGCTGCATTAGTCTAAGGGCTGATTATATTTAAACACTGCTCACATGTATAACAGGACACGGCGACCTCAGCGTACAAGAGCTAATTTGGCTCTTATCTCCAAATAATTTTACACCACAAATTACCATGAAAACCTAAAGGGCTTTAGAAACATTCATCAAAAGATAATATTCCACTTTGGAGCAACATTTTATTTAAATTAATTTGAATGGGAGTGAAGGCATCTCTGGGTGGGACAGTAACAGCATCGTGGGGACTGTGCGTGATGAGGGGATAGCGAGGGGGCGGGGTTGGGTTAGAAATAAAAGTGGAACATGTTGGGGGCGAAGTGCAGCATTGGTCACGGGGAGCACACTGTAGGCCTGACTGTCACTTGTAGCCCAGCCCCTTGCCCTGATGTGATCTGGGATTCCTCCAGGGGACCCTGGTCCTGTCCAGGGAGTCACAGGGCAATTCCCAGAGGCTGCATGGGGGGACAGAGCCCCACTCCCCCAACTACTACCTCCTCCAGAATAAGTCTGGGTCAGATCAGATTCTCCAGGCTGGGTCTGAATCCATGTAGCCTCAAAAGGCAATAGAAGAAGCTTTTTTTCTTTTTTTTTTTTTTTAACCCATAGGGTTTGTATGTTGGGGCATTGTTTAGAATTCTTACTTGGCAAAACATGAGTCCAATAGCCAAAGGGAAGTCTCTAAATCATAAGGAGCTACTGGGGTCAGATCTTAAAGTTGGGGCGGTGGGAGGGAGAATCTCATTTAATGAGGTCCTACGAGTATTCCATTCTGCTTTAGGAGCTTTAATCTCATTGAACCCTGGGAAAGAGATATTCTTATCATGCCCAATTTAATGATAAAGACACTGAGTCTCAGAGATTCCCATCTGGAAGTTGTGGAGCCTGGAGCCTCTCCTAGTTCACCTGACCCCAAAGGAAGGCTCTTTCCCCGCCCCTTCAGGTGGCCAGCACAAGTCTGGTTTATAACGGCCCCCTCTGCATTGTCCCTCCCCATCACTAAATGCTTATTAGGGCCCATAGATCTAAATCTATCTGTCCTTCGGGAACATAAGCCATGCCTGGCAGGAGGTTATTACTTAAAATGGACCCTCACAGTACAGGGCAAATCATGCATAGACAAGTGCACAAATATTAGCAGCGAAACTAAAAATATAGGTTTAAATAAAGAAATAATGAATTAATTCTAGTCCTTGGTTTGATTTCTTTGTCTGAACTTGTGGTCCTGATAAAGACAGTTTCTTCTGTTGCTTCTGAGCATATAAAAAATCGGATTATATAAATACATATATTTAAATTTCTATGGATCTGCTACTCGATTGATTAGGGAGAGGATAATTTTGCCACTTTCTATACTGCCTCTCTCTAGGGAGGCTTCTTCCCTTTGCATTTGTAATTTCCATTTTCCCTTGTCTCAGTCTTGAAGAGTAAGGATGTGTGTCAGTTTTACAGACAAGAAGTCACAGTCTCAGAGAGGTCAAGTAATTTGCCTGAGATCGTTCAGTAGTGGGAGCTGTAATTCAAACACAAGAGTCCTGACACGTGCTAATCACATAACTGGAAACCAAGAGGCTATGATCCTAGCCCTGTTTATTGGATTTCCCACTTATCTCATTCATACTTAGAAGTCCTTTAAAAAAACACACAAAAACCTCTCATTATGGAAAAATCCAACCCTATAGAAAATTGTAGACAGAATAATGAACCCTTAGAGGTCCTTTTAATTCAACCCAGAATTGGTTGCACTTACAGCTGCCAAAGGTTGAGGGCACTGAATGAAAGGGAAACGTGAACTTGCCATTTCCTTTTCTTTTTTAAAGCAAAAAAGATATTCAGGACGAATTTTAGAATCATTGCCGGTTTCTAGGAAGATTTTCTTTTTTTGGAAGAAAAAAAGGTACTCTTGTCTCCTTAATTGTTCTTAGTGTTCTTTGTCACCAATTATGATATTCTTTGTGGAAAGTATTAATATACCATCTTCCTGTGTTCAATATTCCCATTAACAATAAAAAGTCTAATGAAAATATCTGCATGAAAAGCTCGGAGCACTAATTTCAGGGACAAATGGAAGATGAACCAATAAGCGTCTCTGCTGAAATGAATGATGCAAATTAATTGATATCTTAATTAGGCTTTCCACGTGAGGATTATTAGTTAGATTGAATCAGAATTGAAAAGCATCTTAAAGGAAAGGCTGAGGATGTGGCACTTGGGGGTGGGGGGGAGGCGAGAAAGACATTACCTGTGTCAGTGCTCTGTTGATCAGGAAAGATTTTCAAAAAGGGGGCCGAGAAAGACACACACTTTACGTATCTGTCTCTGCCTGCCCCAGTCTGGCCAGGTTTGGGGATTGAAGCCTAGTCCTGTCACTGAGCTAATGGCTGAGCACCTGTTGGTGGAAGAATTTCTGCCCTGAGCAACCCCACCCTGCGTGGCAGCAGCCTTCCTCTGCCTCACTGGAACAGAAGCCCTTAAAGGGCAGACACATCTCCTACTTTGGTTTGCGTCTGTAACCCCAGTGCTGTAACAACGCATCCGACTTCAAGCAACAATGATAACATCACAGCAAACACTTATGGAGACCTTATTATGTGTTCTGGGTACTGTTTTTAGTGCTTGACTTAAAGTAATTCATTGACGCTTCCTAACAACAGCGCGAGGTTAGGACTACCTGTACCCCTACTTTACAAGTCAGCATATTGAGACACCGGTTGAGCACCTTGCCCCCTGAAATCACATAGGTAATACTGGTGGATTCGGCTTGGAGCCGCAGCAGTCTGGCTCCAGCTCTCAGCGATATCCACTTGCTCTTACACACTTGCACCATAGCAAATAACGGTCAACCTGTATTTGAGGAGTGAAAGGAACAAAGGGTACCACGAATGTCTGGTTCCAACTGATGCACTTCTCGGTAGTTCCTACTTTTATTTAAGGGCTACTCTGTCCTACACCCCACCAACCTCTCTGTGGTGGGGCTGCAGATGCTTCCTGAATGCCTAAGAACTGGTTGCTGTCCTGTTGTAACCTGAACAGACAGTCCAAAAATTGTCCCTAATGAAGGGCTCCCGGAGCCATGGCCCAGTCCATCACCAGATAAGGCCTGGGCCCCTAATGCTCGTATCTAGGCCAGCTGAGGTTCCACCACGTTTGCCTCTGTTGCATTGTAAATCACAGGGCCATTGGTCACTGCATGTCTGCAGTGATTTTATGGCATGCCTTATTGCTGAGTCCACTTACTGCTGAGGGTAATGATAATATGTAGGGTTTACGGTTAGGAGCTCAAAATGCTTGTCAGGTGTATTTTATTTACCAAGATTGTGTCTCCTGGAGAGGTTGCCTAGACACATCTACCCATAAGAGGTAACCAGAGATAGGGCCCTAGGATGGTGGGGGAAGCACAGAATTCATGTTTCCTGTCTTACAGAGAGGGCACAGTGGCACACCCCTGCCACAGTAGAGCTGTCGGGAGAGGTGTACTGTGAACCCAGACCATACTATGGCAGGAGGGGTGTGCAGTTTGGAGTTGGGGTCCTGGATTAAAGACCCACCTCTACAACCAACTAGCTGAGAGACTGCATCATTCAATGTCCAGGCTTCGCTTTATCCATCTGTAAAATGGGGATAATGCCCAACTCACAAAGTCATTGTGAGGATCAAAAGGAGATTTCAAAGTGCTTTTCACTTGAAAATTGCTCCACAAATGGGTGATATTAACAACGACCAAGGCATTCCAACACGGAACTCTTCAGACTTCCTGCAAGCTGCTAAACTACTCCTGGATGCTTGTTAAACTCAGATGCTGCGTTTTCTCCAGACTGACTAAAGCAGTGCCCAGGAGTCTGCATTTTAACAAGCTGATTCAAATGTGCTCTAATATTTGAGACCATTCAGCAGCAGCTAACACCAACACAAAGGAAATGCTTCTGGTTGTGATTAGAGTCCTGCCTTCCTTTGGCTGAGGTCCATAGCCTGAGAACCAAATGGGCCTGGTTTACATGGGCTTTATGGCTGGCGGAATTTGGGGGCTGGTGGGCAGGCCAAGTGGTTATAGCTGAGAGCTGCTGCTTCCTGCTGGCCCCTCAGATCAGGGAAAGTGGGTGACAATGCGACTGAAACCCAAGCCTCCTCCGGCCTGAGCGGGAAGGCCAAGGGCCGTACCCGGGCAGGTGGCCCTGGTAAGCTCTTCAGCTTAGTAGCCCTGCCGGACAGCTGCCCCCTGTCACCTGCCACCTGCTCTGCTTCTGAGCTGGGCGCCTGCAGCATAACCTATGTCTGCACCACAAGGCTTGTGTGAGAGAACTGTCTTGACTGAGTATTGGGGTGAGGGGAGTGGGTGGGGGACTTCGGGATTGGAAGAGAGGCAGCCTCATGGCCCCCAGGGACCCCTCAATGCTGAAATTATTTCATCCACAACAGCTTCCAATCTCCAGCCTCAGAATTGCCCAGTAGAACCCTCTTGCAGACAGCCTGGTATGGTGTGTGTGTGTGTGTGTGTGTGTGTGTGTGTGTGTGTTGGGGGGGGCGGTGAACTGTAAATGTGACATCCAGAGCAACACGCTTTTCTTGAGAGTTTCTGCTCCTTATGACTGCCAGGGAGCCCCGAGCACAGAAAATGGCAACACTATGGATTGGGACAGGATCCAGCATCTTTCCCTTTTGTGCCCTCAGCTCCCCTCCTGGCTCTGATGGCACAAGCCTCTCCCAGCTCTGCCCCTTCCCATTAGCATGGCGTTTCCAAGGCTCTTCTCCAGGCCAAGGCAGTGTGGGGAGCAGTGCCCCTGCCTTCCCTCAGGAGCCTGTTCAGCCTCTGTCCAAGGCTGTGGCCAGGGCTGCCTCAGGACGGGCTGTCTACCTGCGCTTCCTGTGAAGGGCCTGTGGTCACTGGGCAGGGTTGGTTGCCAGGGTAACTCCCCTACGCCCCCACTCCAGTGGCCGTGAGAGCGCCTGCCTTGCTCGGGGTCATCGATAGCTAGTTCAGATGATCCCCCTTCCTCTGCCCCATAGTTCTAGAAGGAACACAAGCGCCTCATCTCTAGAAAACATCCTCTATGTTTTCTAAAGTGCTCTCAGCGTGCTCGCTCATTAGGTCATCTGATCAGTCACCTAGAGGGGGTTACGTGGTTCTCATCTTACAAAGATGAAATGTCCAGAGAGGTTCCAAGTGACTTGAGGGAGGTGATTGAGTTGGGAACCAACCAAACCTGAATCCAAACTTCCTGTTTCCAGTTCTGGGTTCCCACTATCTTGCGGGCTTGATGCCTTTGCACATTATGCAAAGGTCATCCATGGGCTTTCTAGGCAGAGATGAGCGAATGCTTGAAGCTAGGTGGATTTTCCCAAAGTGCACTGCCAGGTGCTCGTCAACAAAAGATTCCACAGTCAAATGAGATTGGAAAATAAATGCATATTACATAGTGCATATTAGGATATTGAAAGCTCTAAAATACCCTTCAGTGAGGAATGGGGTTAAGTCAGTTTAACCCATAACTTGACGAGCAAAAGTTAACTTAACCCATAACTCTACTCCCCTATACCCCCACATAACACCCATTGACAATCTGCCAGATTTGTGTGCCTCAGACTTACTCCAGAAAGTGTGAGCCAGGCTCCTTCACAAATATGACTACAAAGGGACCAAGAGGAGGGGAGGCCATTTATTTCCATACAAAGAAAGGAAATTGCCACGTCTACTCCATGCCCCTCTGCCCATCAGGAGGACGAACTCCTGCAGGATCTGCCACCCCCCGCCCCCCGCCACATCAGCCAGTTCTGCCACCTGAACTGCGCGGAATCACCACTGGCAGTGGTGTTCCGGAGCCGATTGTTAAATTTTCAGAAATCCTGTGAGTCAGTTGTTAAATCATCAGTAGCTTGAAATTGGCCATCGTGGGAGTATTGATACTGCAGAAACCAGAAAACACTACAAACGAGGACTCCTCTCCCCGTTATCCTGAGAGCCCATTTACCTGTACACCACTGATCCTGGGACATTTTTTTAAATTGTTAGAAAACTTGGCAGGGGCTGTGACGGCTGGGTGCTGAGGGCCACATGGCACAGAAGTCCTGGCTCGTCAGAGTCCTCAGCCCTCGCGAACGAGAGCTGAGAATCACACAGAATGATCACCTTCCAGCTATAATCCCAAATTCATCAGAAAGGGCCGTCTGGCATGCTTACCTTGATATCTGTCACCAGCCAATGTCTCCAGAACTGAGCTTGGGGATTAGATCTGCTGGGGGCGTCTGGATCCACCATCACCAGGATGTAGGTTGCGTCCTGTAACACATTCACCAAAAAGAAATGTAGCATCATGGCTAGACTCCCGATAGGAAAACTACCGGGTGCAGACCCTCCTTTTACCTGTATTTCAGCAGAGAATGGCTGACCAACCCCTATAGTTTCCTACCCAGGTCATCCTGGTTCTCATGACATACTTCTTGTGTTACATGTTTATTCTCAGAGAAATGTAGTCTATTAAAAAGACAGCTCGATAATTTGGCTTTCTCTTTATGAAGAGGAATAAATCAAACAAGCGTATTTTCTAAGCACTGGAAGTCCCTAGCATCATGCAAGGTGCTGTGGAAGAAACAAAGAAACCTAAAACAGGGCTTCTGCTCTAAAGAGGATCACAGTATAGCTGGAGTGACTTATCCATTAATTCAGCAAATATAGGAGAGCCTACTCTGGGTCAGGAGCGGTACCAATTGCAAGGTATACTAGGATTCATTCATCCTTTCAATAAGAATTTACTGGACACCTACTATATGACTGATTATATAAATTTGAGATTACTTTACATACAGACGGTCCTAAATCTATAGAATAATGAGATTATTCATGGAGAGGTTAGACATGGAGAATAAAAGCGTTCTCATGACTGAACTCTAGAACAGGCTGACATTGAGAAAAGAGGAGAATCTAGCAATGGAGACTGTGAAGCCAGGAAGGTAAGTGGAACGCCTGAAGAGTAGGTATCACGAAAGCCAGGACAGGAAGAGTCTCAAGGAGGGAGTGGTCGGCTGTGTTGAACGCAGCCATAAGGTAGACATACATGTGGCAATATCATTTGACAACTTGGAGATCACTGTTATCTTGGCAAGACCAGTTTCTGTGGAGTAAAAAGGACTGAGGTTTGATTGAAACAGGTGGAGACGAGGAATTGGAGATAGTTATTACAGATGATTTTTTAGAAGTTTTGGTGTGAAGGATAGCTAAGACATGGACTGGTTGTTACTAGAGGGGAAGGAAGAGTCAATTTTTATTTTTATTCTTATTGTTTAACAGATGGATGTTCGTGGCCAATGGAAATGACCTAGTAGAAAAGGAGATATAAATGGAAGAGAGGAAAAGAGGGATCATTGCAAGAGCCGAGACTCTGGGAAGTGGGAGGGGACAGGATGCAGAGCAAAAGCTGATGGCCCAGACTTTGGTAGGGACAGAGGGTACAGGCTCAGATGCAAGGGAATTGGAAGAGGTAGTGGTGAGGAGTGAGGAAATTGTCTTCTGCTTGCTTCTATGTTCTCAGTGAATTAGAAGCAAGGTTATCAGTGGAAGAGGGATTATAGGATGTTTGGGGACAGAGAAGAAGGTGTGAAATAGTCATTTTGGAAAGTGAGAAACTGAATAAACCATAGGTATGTAGAAAGGTTACTGGGTAATATCGCATTCCACAGTTTTGCATTTTTTAACTGTTCAGGTGCAGGCATGGAAAAGAACCTACCAAGTTAAGTTGGGCTTAACTTGAATAGGGACTTAGACTGGTGAGTATGATGGAGGAGAAGGGCGTGAGAGTAAGAAGTGAACAAGAAAAATAGAGAAGAGTCCTGGGCATGGGGATTAATAAGATTGTCAGGAAGAACTTATAGTGAGAACAGAAGAACGACTCGGGTAGAACTCAGGAACTCAGAGCAGAAGGAACGGGAGACACTGAGGAGAAGAGAGTTAGTGGGAGAACCAGGGAGCATAGTGTCCTGGACACCAAGTGAAAGAAAGGTTCCAGGAAGGAGCGTGGATGGGGTCAGTATAACAAAGCCATCATAGAATAAGGACCATTGGCTTTAGCAACTGGGGCATCACTGGCAACTCTCCAAAGAAGAGTATTTTAGAGGAAGATACTGATTGTTGAATGTTGATGTTGAAATCCAAAAGAAGCAGTGAACCACATATCAGGTGCTATGAGAAATTAAATCAGAGAATATGAAGATAAGCCCAAGAAAATCTCCAAGAACTCAGAAGAAAAGAAAAGAACTCAGAAGAGAAGGATAAAGAGATGAAAATATTAGGGGAAAAGTAGGATTAAATCATAAATTGCCCATCTGTGTGTGCGTGTGAGTGTGTGTTTGCAATCCCAGTATAATCCCAGAGAGAGCAAAATTTTCTAATTGATACATCCAGGAATTGGTTCTAGCCAAAGCAATAAGAAAATAAAAAGAAACTAAGTGTAAATACTGTAAAAGATGAAATAAGACCATCTACCTTCTCTGTCTTTTAATTAATTAAAAAAATTTTTTTTGGTAAATGACATGATTGCTTGTGTGAGAAATCCTAAAGAAGCAGCTAGAAACAATTAGACTAATATTCAGTAAAGTGAGTTAGAAAATGCACACAAACTGAGTACTTTCCTACAGAATAATAACGGTCGGTTAAAATATATACTTTAAAAATGCCATTTATAATTGTAAGAAAATAATATAAAATACATAGAAATAAACTTGATGAAACATACAAGATTTATACAAAGAAAACAAAAACATTACTGATGTACATAAAAAGAAAACTTGAATAGATGAAGAAAGACATACTATGCTTTTAAACTGAAAAAATCATTTGCAAATATGTCAATAATCCTTTAATTAATTAGTTTATTTAAAACAATTCCAATCAAAACCCTAAATAGATTTGGTTTGGGAACTTCCTGGAATGATTCTAAAGCTCAGAATAAATGCAAAAAAAAAAAAAAAAAGTTAGCCAAGGCAATATTAAAAAAGATAAAATGGGGGATAATATTGATTTTTGTAGATATTAAAATATATTATAAAACTACAATAATTACAACAATGTGGTATTAACTAAGGCATAAATAAGTAAAGGAAGCAAAATAGAAAATCTAGAGAGAAACTCATGTTCTTAATATACTCGTAGGTGTATTTAGCATGTGATCAAATGATCATTAAATGTATGATATTTAATATAGTTATTTCAAATCAGTGAGGAAAGGATGGATTATTTTAAATACAATAATATAGGTGCTATTGAGACAGTTGATTCACCATGTGAAATAAATTTTAGTCTCTATTTCTCTCATACACCAAAAAACTTCCATATTTACATATGAAAATGAAAAAATTTTTAAAAACTGATTTAATAAAATTATAATAGATTAATATAGTAGAATACTCCATTAGAGTTAGATCTTTATATTTTAATATGGAAAAATACCCACAATATACTAGTAAGCGAAGTAAGTTGTAGAATAGTTTGTATGATATTATCTTAAATGTGCAGGAAAACTTTATATATCTCACTGTATATACATATATATTTACAGATTCATTTGCATATGTATAGAAAATGTCTGGAAAAGTACACACCAAACTGTTAACAGTAAATGGCATGAAGGAAAAGATTGATATATTTAACTAGATACAATTTTGTAACTTGTCTATGACAAAAAAAGCAAAATAAGATTCAAAACGACGAGCTGGGAGAAAATATTGACAAGACCTACAAAAAAGGGTTAATATCCTTAATATATAAAGTACTTTTTAAATCAATAAGAAAAAGACTAATAACCCAATGGAAAAATAGACAAGTAACACGAATAGACAGTTCATAAAATAAGAAATATAAAATGATCAATAAACGTATGAACAAATGTCCAGTTTCATTAGTAATTAAAGATATGCAAATTATAAAATAAAATCTCATTTTGGGCTATAAAACTGACAGATATTTTTTATGTTTATCCCTGGAGTTTTTAAGGTATGTAGAAACAATGGGTACGCTACCAAATCTTGCATAACATACAATCTTCCTGTCTTTGCTAACTAGACGAGAAGACCAAAAATGTGCATCATGCAGCCACTTTGTGCAAGGGCTGGGTCAGCATGGCACAGAGGCTCGTTCCCGGAGGTAGACCAGCATCCACCCCCTCTGTAACTCAGAGGTACCGGGCAGAGGGACTTTCGTGACGTAGAGGTGAACTCTAGAGGCTCTGAGACCCTCTCCCTCCACCTTGCTGTGTGAGGCGTCTGTGTGTGCCTGCCTTTCCCAGAGAGGAGTGGAAGCAGTCCGTGGATAGAATATGACAGGATGTCAGTGGACTGTCTCGAGTCCTCAGTAGTACTGAGCATAGTGTCATGAGAAGGTGAGACCTGTGTTAATCTTGTCTTTTGTTTTCTGATGCTTTTTGACATTTGGGGACTTGCTGACTCTTGGAGAGACTGCCAATTCCTAGAGATACCTAACACTCACCTGAGAGTGCACTCTTCAAATGCAAACCTACCAATCTGGAGCCTACACCCTATACCACCCCTGGTATCTGGAGCCTACACCCTATACCACCCCTGGTATCAGGCTGAGCCATTATCCCCCTGACACAATCATCCCAGGGCCAGGTACCAGACAACTAGCAGCAGCCCCTATGCCCCAGAGCCTACCAGAATTATTCAAACCAGCCAATCCTAAACCTGTCTACCCAGTTGATCCTGCCTTGCCCATCAATTCCCACAAAAAAAATCACAATAAAGACCATCACCTAGGCTTTCCCCTTGCTCCCTCTGCCTCCTGATCAACCCTGGTGCTTCCCTGTGTAGTCCTACAGGGCCTGCTGTGACTCCTGTTTCTAGGGACCTGTGAGTAGACACTTCTTCCTTCATGACTATCATTTCCTTCTGCGTGTCTTACCATATCGAATGAAACCCAACTCCAGGTACATTTTAGAACAGGGCCCTCGACTTCTTATATCTCAGATATCCATGCAGCCCATTTGAAGACCACAGGAACCTGGGGGGGTCTGGCATTGCATCTCTCTCGTTTTCTGATATGATTATGAGAGAGGCTTGTTGCCTACCACACTCACTTGCCCTGGAATGAAAGATTGAGATGACCTGAAGAGGTTAATGTTCATGGTCAACTTGAGTGTAGAGCCGTCTTCCAGGCAGTAGTTCTCACTCCTGCCTCAATATTGGAATCACACCAGGGGAGGTTTTCAGAGCTAGCAAGGCTGGACCCTTGATCTAAAGGGTCTGGAGTGGGGCCCAGGCATTGGTCTGATTTGGAAATTTCCCAGCTGACACTAATGTGGAGTTGTGGGTCAGACCTATAGTCCTAAAGTCTGGTTCCCCAAAGTCCTTGGCCAAATCCACCACTGATTGACACCCAGGTTTCTTTCCTCCTGTTTAATTCACTCTTAGGAAATAGTGTGTGTCCTCTACATACAAGGGACAGGCTTCCCCTCACCTCTTACGCCTGGGGCCCTGAAGATTAAGGGGCTCAGGCACCGAATCAAGAAGCTGAAGTCACAAACACAAATCGCCCTCTGCTCCCACTATTCATTATGATATTGGTTGGAATACAAATTTAGTCTATAGTGGGTTGGTTGTGTTTGAACCTCCCCCACAAAGTTCTGCATGGGAAATCTAGTTAAGAGCTTTCTTCCTGGGGGAGGTTGAGTATAACAGCTGTTCCTCACCAGGGCTGATGGTCCTGCCAGGATGCAGTCTAGTGTTGCCCCTTGAGCCTAAAGCCTTTCCTCCCTGAGGACCGACTCATATTTCAGGCTGGCATCCAGGACAGCCTTTCTCTCCGTAGCTGCTGAACAAGACACTTCCTGGGCTGTGTGGACAGAGGCCCCTCAACCCGGAGTCTGGGGCTCAGGTCCCACTTTGACACATTTGGGAAGAGGTGTCGTGTAGACACTATGGGTCTGGTATCCTTCCTCCTTGCCTTCCTCTACTATAGAGGCTGGAAAGCTACAAGACTGGATGTACCAGCCTCTCCTGAACCAAGGGGAGGCCATGTTCTGGCCAAGAAGATACCAGAGAAAGTCCCTAGGAAGGGTTCTCCTCCTGAATCAAAGACAAAGGCTCGCTAGGAGAAAACACTTGCTGCCTTTTGTCTCTTCACCCATTCTCCTTCTTCCTGCCTGGAATATGGCTGTGATGTTGGACCTGTAGCAGCCATCTTGGGGCCAAGAGGGGACAAGCATGAGGTTGAAGGCCTGTGTGCTAAGTATAATGAAGTAGAAAGATGGAAAGAACCCGGGTCCTCGAGCTGCTGAATCTGCCCAGGATGGCCAGCCCCTAGACTTGCGGTTGCATGAAACAAGCCAGCAAAACGTCCCTCCCTCCCTCGAGACGCAATGCATTCAAGTACAGCTCAGTTCGAAAGGGCGATGTCTCATGGGAACCAAAAACTGCCCCTGAAGACCCACACTCGTTCCTGTTCTTTCTTCGACAACTGCATAGAACAAGTCCTGTTCTTCTTGCACGTGGCAGTCTCTCAGACACTGGAAAGCAGTTATCAGGGCCTCACAGTTACCATTTGTTCAGGCTAAAGGTCCCATTTCGTCGACTTGTTCAGCTACGTGGGGCAACATCTTACACTCTTGCCTATACACAGATGCCCTTGCATGGTTCACAAACCAGTGAGGAAGACAGATACATAAACAGCGCCAGTACAGTGTGACACACAAAGGGCTATAGGGTCACAGGTGACGAACAAAACACACCTGCGCAGAGTGGGGGTGGCGGTGGGAGGCTTAGGTCCTCAGAGGGAAGGTGGTAGTCAATGAGAAAAATAAAGGATGATTCGGTAAGAGCCAGATGTGGTTGTCGGAGGGGGCAGGTGATGTGGGTCTGAGTCAGTTGAGGCCATAATTTGATGGGGCCAGAGTCACATGGCTGAGAACAAGGGGCCACTGTAGGAAATATCCTCTAAACAGAGATTCTTCTGATGGAAAACTCACGGCTCTGAAGGATCAGAGAATCTGTCTGAGGCAATACACTTGAGTGACGTGGTTCCTACCCAGTCACTGTGCAGCCTTGGGCAAGTGGCCTGAGCTCTCTGGGCCTCAGATGCATTATCTATGAAAACAGAGATTATAATCGTCACCGTGCTTTTCTCTTAGATTGCTGCGCCGCCTACGCGAGTTAATAAATGGCTCAGAATAGTGCCCGGCACGTGATAAGTGATCATTAAATGCCACTCATTGTGAGCAAGTGAAAGGCTTCTCTGGGATTTAAAACCACATCCTTTGTCTTCCAATTCCACCCTCTTCTCCCTGCACAGAAGGGCAGACACAGGTCAGGAGGCAGAGGGACAGATCTGGGCTTGACTTTTCTTTACAGCAGTACGGTGGTATTGGTTTCGTGTGGCAAATTCCTCCATACCTAGGTCTCTGGACACTTGTGTAATTTAAAACGTACATACTACAAAGATGTACTTATTGGCAACATGTTCCATCTCTGAATCCAAAGTGCCTTCTGCCACTGTGCTGCCCAGGCCTCTGGGGATGATAGTCCCTCCACAGCATCTGCCCGCTCAAGATGCCTGGGGGAAGGAATGCTCTTGCCTGGCTCCGGCGGGCTCTGGCTATGCGCCAAGCGGACGCAGGTGGGCAATAAGTGGTGAGTTCAAATCCTGCTGAGTTCATTGTACTCTACCCGTGTTCCAAAGCCCACACCCCGCCCCTCTGGCCCACTGCAACTTTTCTGTCTTAATAAAGCTGAGGGACTTGTCTAAATTTCAAAGCCTCATACACAGCCAAGCAGGCAGCAGAAATCATTGCATGTCAGGTGAGGCATGGAGATATTATCCGTTCTGCATGGGAGTGGGGAGAAGAGGAAAGTGGAGGGAGGGAAAGGAAAAGGAGAGCTCATAGCAACATAGCGCGTGGATCCTTCCTTTAACCTAATTAGTTATCAGACAAATAACTAACTAGCTCTAAAAGCTATGTTCATGACCACTTCACTTGCCAGTTCTTCCTTTGACTCATCTATTTCTATGAATGGCATGAATGTTTTGTCAGCTCTCAAATTCAAAATATGAAATCAGTCAAAAGATGATTTCCAAGTGTAGGGTCTCTCTAGAACCCATTCTCACCTTTCCTCATTCTCTCTGACTCCCTTGGGGGAGGTCTCAACTGGCTCTTGCCTCTACTATTTCAACAGCCTCCCAACTTGCCTTCTGACCTCTTGACAACTCCCTATTCATTTTGCTGGCTTCTGTTAGAGTCACCTAGTGGGGTCTTGGAAAACCAATTCTTCAGAAAACAAAGAAAGGAAGAGGGAAGGAAGGGAAGGAGGAAGGAAGGAAACAAGGAAGGAAGGAAAGAAGTCCTGATCTACAGCACTTGCTCATTTCCATGGGTGAATTTCACAGCCAAGCTACCAACATGAGGTCACAGAATTGGAGCTGAGAAGAGAAGCACAGAATTGGCTCTAGCAAGCACACAACTGCCCAGTCATCTTCCCAAGGAACAGCCCGCCGCAGACTTAGGACTTAAACATAAACTTCGTACCCTGGCGTTGGAGGCCTTCTGTCGCTCACTGTCAGTCAGCCTACCGGCGGATTCCCCCCACGGCCCCACACGCATCCATGCAGACTGGGGACAACTCCGACAACCTCCAGTGTGATTCTTCTTTCCCCACCTTTGTGCCCACCGGCAAATCCATCCCATTCTTCAAGACACATCTCAAATGCCACCCATCTCCTCTATGAAGACTTTTGCTGAGCTCCTTGAACCAGATCAGCTGTCCTTGCTTTTGGAACCCCAGTAGCATTTCATTTGTACCTTCGCTGGGGCACTTATCACGGTCTGCTATGTATCTGGTTATACATGGGCTTCTCTTGGTCCTTCTTATTAGAAAATAATTTTCTTGAAGGTAGGGTCTATTATTTCTTTGTTGTTCCTGAAGTGCCTGGCATATGTTCTTGCACACAGTAGGCGCTTAAGAAATATTTGTTAAAATAAATGTACCCATCACCTCTGTCAGGATAAGACATGGTTTTCATTTTGTGTTCTGGAAGGCGGAAGAGACTTCTGGTCCCAGAGCTGGACTGGCCCTGTGTATTGCTGGCCCCCAATGCTGTGTCACTTGCCACGGAGCCTTGCCTTTGTCCTTCTGGACCTTGGCCTGGGGGACCTGAAGCCTCTGGCTCCTGAGCCAGGTCTCTCACTCTCCACTGCCTCCCAGGAAGTCAAAACCAGCCCCGCTGGACCTAACGCTTCCTCCCCAGAGCACGGATGTAAAGCACTGTTGGGTTGGCTGCTGTCTAGGGCCAGCGTTTGCCTGGAAGCTAAACCTGGGCCTCAGCCAGCCCAGGAAGCTTGGCATTTGAACCAGAGCTAAGGCAATTCTGCCAGGCCTGTGGCTTGGCCTCCTCTGCTCTCGGCTTGAGCCGCGGCAGTCGCCAAGGCCCCTAGTGTGAAGGAATTTGAGTTCTAACTTTAGGTGGCTACGTGGCTGATGGCTGTGTTTGTGAATATCTCATTCCTACTTTGGTTGCCCAGCTGGTGGGAACAGAACGGGTAGTCATGGGACTGTCATCATGTGCTGTCCAGGTTAACATGTAGCATTTCTATTACTATTAACAGACTTTCTGCTCCTCACTCCATCTGTTCTCTGAAATAATTGCAGTTGTACAGACCATGCCTTCGCTACAGGCAAGCTCTGGGGAAGAGGATAGTGCTTTTATGAGAAAAAAAAAGTGTTAAAAAATAACAGCAAACATGAGAAGAGAGTGGGAATGAAGCTAACAGCAGGTTTCCAATTTCTTTCAGATTCCGGCCTGTAAAGGTGGCGTGTTCACACTTGTTTGGGGTGACCAAGCTCAGCCAGATGGGGGTGAATGGTTGGGCCGGTGGCTCAGCCTATGGAGGTGGTGTTGGTCACCGAGGTTTTTGGCCCCTGGTGAGTTGGGTGGACCCATGATCGAGCTACCCAACACAGAGATTCTGAGAAGGATGGGGCCCTTAGGAAGAGACAGAGGCATTTTATGTGGCATGGCACATCCTGCTGGAAAGACCTAGATGCTAACAAGGCCTGGAGGAAATGCTGGGGAAACAAGAAGGCCTGGGGGTAGGTGGAGCTTTGAGCTAAATGACTGGTTCTGTCTGGGCTTCTGATTCTCCACACACACAGGATGGGAGGGGATCACCTCAGTGACCTTCTGTCTTGAAAGGCTATTAGGAAAATAAATGGGTTCCAACAAAATATTAACAATTCTTCTGATGGAGGGTGAAGAGAATGTAGGACAATTAAGACTTGGTATGTGAAACACAATAACTATTAAAAGCACAATACAAATGCTTGTGGATCTGAAGCACTCTGATCTGTAAGCACTGGGTGTGTGGTTTCCATCTTTTCATGGGGTGCTAAACAAGGCATAATTATAATGACCTGATGGGTCTTTGTTTTGGGGCCTTCCTTCCCGTTACCCAGCTTGTCCATGTGAGGGGCCCAATTCTGAGTATCACATCTCATCCTATGAAACTGAAAATGGTGGCTTTGCCCGCCCCCCAAAACACACACACACAGACACACACACACACACACACACACACACACACACACACACACAGAGGAATGGTCAAGAAAGAAGCTCTTAGGCCCTCTGTTCTGTTGCCCTTTGAGGGGGAGGAAGTAGGATTTCTGTAAAGTACAATCATGCCTCCTTAATCTGTGACAGTTCTTTGAGGGGGTAAATAAATTAGTTGGAAGGAAAATTGTATTTAGGCTTTCAAAAGCTTTTGACAAGGTTACTTTCAAAATTAAGGACTTTTGGTGCCAAATATTTTGTCATTGATAGGGAACAGATTAGAGATAGCAACAAACAAAGCCACAAAAGGATCTCTTTCTCTGTTCACTTCTAAATCAAATTCTTTTGGGGCTCCATTTTAGGTCTTTCATTCTAGCCCTTTATATAGATTATATGGGAGAGGAAGTGTGCAAGGAAACCCTAGGTAATCAGATGATGGGGGGATTCTTTGGGAGGTGGAAATGCCCCCCAATGGGGAGAAATCCAGGCTGATTCTGAGAGGCTGTGTGAGAGCACAGAGGTGGGCACATGAGCTCCTGGGCAGGCCTGTGCCAGGCCAGGCCCTGGCAGAAAGAATCCTGAGTACTTCTGGGAGGTCAACTCGGGCAAGGATATCACGATCTCTACAGAATGTCCCCTAAAGATACCTGTCCAAGGGGTCCCTGTGACCCAGAAGGACAACAGAAGGTTGGGCCTAACACCCATGGAAACACCCATGAATGAGCATGCTTCACTTGCGTACAACCGTCATATGCTTACTTGGAGGCACTGTCCTCAGTTTAGACAGCTGTAGAGGGGCCGCTAAAATGGTCAAATACAAGGAAGGGGAGAAAGAGAGGGAGAGGCCAGATGAGGACAGGAGGAGGAGATAAAGAATTATCAAAGTCTTTCAAATCACTCAGAGTACAGATGTTCAAACACAGTCTTAGTCATCAAATTCTGGAAGGTGGAACTAGAGGGAGCTCTTGGCACTTGAAAAGGAAGCGGTTAGTACAGACAAAAGGAAGTGCTAACATACACAGTGGGTGGTTAACACATCTACTGCATTACCCAAGAGGTGAGACAGGTTGAAAATACAAATTGCTCTTTTACAGTTTTGGAGAAACCTGTGGGGTATTGATTGCTCAATGGCTTCTGCGCTAGACTGTGACTTTTAGGAGGTGACCCTGAAGGCCTGATACATAGCAGTAAGGAGAATTTAGGCCATTAAAAGTCCCTGGGTGCAGTGACCAGAGGCAGCACTGGTTGGTTTTGAGCCAAACTAAGGTCCGTTTTGATTCAGGATGCCAATTCTGATATTCTTCTTGGGCTGAAGGAGGTAAAAAATATTACACATATATTCTGAGAGTGAATATGGTTTATAAAAAGGAATTCCTGGTTCCTATAATTATACGAGCTCTGCCTTTCGGGGTCGCGAGGCAGAACCTGAAAAATCTGAGGGTTGAGTATGTGGAGCCTTTGAAGCTATTATAAGAAAGTGGAAGGAGCATGTGTCTGTCACCAGGCCAGGACCCCAATAGCCCTCCAGAGCCACAGGAAGTGTGGGCATTCCTATTGCCATGAGGAGCAGGGCCTGCTTCATGGGCCCGTGACCTGTGTGGCACTTACAAGGGCAATGCTTGGTTTAATGCTCTGCTGTTTCCATCTTGACGTTCTTGATAATGTTTCAACCAGGGGTTCTGCATTTTTATTTTGGACTGGGCCCCACGAATTACGAAGCTGGACCTCGTTAGGAGCTATTTGGCTTACATAATAATGGGGGAGGTATCAAAAGAAGGCCAAAGAAGAACAATCGAGGCAGCTGGATCCAAATGACACCAGGAAGTGGAACGTGTGTAGAATGGACAGTTTCCTAGGCAACTAGTTGCTCGATCTAAGTGTCACACAAATGCTTTGCTAAAAACATTTCTTACTGGCAGGGAATAAAACAAGAGCAATTAGGTCTAGGAGAACCTGGGGGCATATCTGACGTTGTTCAATGACCTGCTGTATGGCCAATCCATGAACAGAATCATCCAGAAAAGAGAAAAACATAGGTCTTCCTGGGCCTGGTCTCAAGTGGGTGTTTTGGGATTGAATGGTAGCCTTCTCGTTTTCCTGGCCTCACCCCCAGACATGCATGTTTTTTAGAAACATTCTTAAGTAATGACTTTAGCTTATAATAAGGGTCCTGAGCTCTCTGGGGAGCTTGAAGAGCCTAGATTCTGAATCAGAGGTGAGGATGCTATTATGAAAGAAAAGAAAGAGACACTCGTGTGTGCCCTAGGCTAGGCTGTGCCTCTTCACTCCTCTCATTTCTCCTATCGCCAGTTTGAAACAATATTTCCAACAATCACTTCACTCCCGGGGGCCCTGGCTTCTCCATCTTCAGAACAAGTAACCTCAAATCCTCCTTAGAAAGTACAAAGGTGCTGATTCTTGGCAGAAATGTGGTTGAGCAAAAAAATATATATATACTACAGAAATAGTTAACTTTTGTGTTCATGTTGTCTCAGAAATAATAAGAGAAGAAAAACCATGACAAAGACCCAGATTCTCCACAGACATTTACGCATCTAAAGACTGACATTTTTCAGCAGAGAGAAAAGGAAGTTGCTGTAAATTATGATGAGGTCATGCCACAAGGAAATCCCAAATCATAAGGCTTTTCATGGTTAGAAAATTTCAAGTATCTCAATAAAGTTTCACATACTTTCCCCCTCCATTTTCACATAACTTATTCTACTTTCTTTTTTCTTTTCCATTTAGAAAATTAACACTGATGGGGATAATGGGGCATCTGGGTGTTGAGAGAGTGAGAGAGCGAGCTTTCTATCCAAAGGATTTTAGAGGTAGGCCCCCAACCCACTCACAAGGGAGCTGCCTTGCCCTCAGTAGGAGGCCGGTGTATCTCTGCTCTCAACTTGGATCCTTAGTTGATTGGACCGTGGTAGATACTTGACGTAGGGCAGGCCATCCACAAACAAGCCAGTGTATGCCCTGGCACAAGAAAAGCTGGGCTGGACCCATCCTATTCTGCCCTCAGCACTTTGAACCAGGCCCATTAGTAGGGGGTGGTCGAAGTCAGGGTTCAAGCTAGTCAAAGTCATATGTGGGTGAGACTCATGAGGAATGAGGGAGTTGTCCTGGGGCCCCATGTTCGTATGGAACCCCTGTATATAATTAAATTTGATTATTTTTCTCCTGTTAACCTGTCTTCTGTCATTTGAATTATTCTACTAGCCAGAGAACTAAGAAGAGAAAGGGGAAATTTTCTCTTCCCTCATAGGAGCCAGAATGACCAGAGTCCAAGGGTGAGGACAGCAGCACAGAGGGAATTCTGTCCCCAGGACGACCTGGGACCTGTCGGCCTTCCAATCCTTGTCTGGTCCTCACAAATGCCCCCCATAAGCCTTCTTTTTCTTGAAGGGTAGAAGTAGGCTCTTCGGTGGAAGGGACGTGGCCTGAAGGAGGACATTCTAAGAGTCAGCATTGAGCAGACACAGAACGAGCTGCTTGGGAGTGGGGGTGGGGGTGGAGGAGGAGAGTAAGTTCACCACATGGTGGGGGTGTTGTGAGGGAAACCATGGGCCCCCAACATCCTGCTAGCCTACAAGTCTATGTGTATTGGACGGCTGGTCTCTTCTGTATCTGGCTTTATGGTCTAT
The DNA here is from genome assembly GCF_964194185.1 of Rhinolophus hipposideros. Lineage (NCBI taxonomy): Eukaryota > Metazoa > Chordata > Mammalia > Chiroptera > Rhinolophidae > Rhinolophus > Rhinolophus hipposideros. Next base: position 43,463,809 of record NC_138062.1, on the reverse strand, counting down.
TGGGGAAAATGCTTTGCCATCCTTAAGTTTGAGAATCCAAGCTAATTATCATGGTTATTCCCACCGGATTCATCCTGCCCTCATGCCCCGTAAGGCACCTCTCACTCCCCCGCCCCCACCCCAACCCCTCATCAGGCATCATTTCTTTAGGTGTCTGCCTGTCTTCTTTAGGTGTCTGACCAGCCCATGGGCTCCTCTGGGCAAGCTGCTCAGTTATCCTCTGGACCTAGCACAATGTCTGGTCAGGCATGGAATGAACGCACAAATAGACACATGAACGAGTGATGTGGTCAGCAAGGCCTGGTACGCATGGGCTCCCTGAGCCTCTCTTCCTGCTTGTTTGGGTTGGGCTTTCTCTGGGGGATGACTTGGGCCACAGAGGTTGGAAGAGGGAGGAGCACGTAGAAAAGGGTAAAAACACCGGGAGGAATGTCCTTTGAGTTGGGTTCGATGGCCTTCTCCTACACGAACCTCCACCCTTGTGTCGGTCCTAGGGACACCGTTTTCCTCTCCGTGTCCCCAGAATGTCATTCCCCCAACCCCTGCACACGCACACACTCACAGATCAAGGTGTCTGCTCCCTCCCACAGCCGCTAGCCCCTCAAAAGCACCGGAAGAGGCAGCATACGTAGAAGCAGATTGGTTTAGCAGGAGGTGAATCTGGTCCCCTCAGTCATACAAACATGGCTGTCCTCGTCACCCCATCCTGAGAAGTCCTGTCTTGCCCTCCACCCCACCCAAGCCCACCTGATTTGACCATTAAAGCAGTGGTACCTGAAGTCACCTCGCTGCCATTCTCACAGCCCTCTTTCTCTGGGACAGGAGAGCCTGGAATAGCAGAGTGCCCAGGTCTATATCCACCAAGGCCAGACAAGGGGCATGGCACCAGTCCTAAAACATCCCAACTCTGCTCCTGGGGGTTCCTGTTCCCTGCCCATCTCTACCGAGACCTGCGCATGGTCTACACCAGGCAGTTGCAGAAAGAAGATGTGAAGGAAACAAGCCATTAACATACAGCGTGTTTGCTCAGCTTTAGCTTTGGGCTCAGGCCGAGTACAGACAGTGCCTGTGGGCTGCGACGGAAAGTAGCAGAGACAACATCTAGAAGGGTGTCTCGGTGAACTCAGCCTCAAGATCTAAGCAGCATGGTTTTTATCCCCATGAGTGGTGGCCATCTCCATTCCCTATGACTCAAGTCATGGAATTTTCTTTACAACATTCCTTGACTACGGGAAAGGCAGGTTGGGCCCATCCCTGTTGCGGCAGAGAGAAAGAAAGTCTGTTCAAAGGCCTACCCTAGGGAAACAAGGCTCAGAGCTAGGGTATGGGGTGAGGGGCGGTGCTTCTGCTTTGGAGATCTCTACGTTTTAAGCATATCTTTGGAAAAGAGTCCTCCCTTCCCCACCTCTCTGGTCCCTTGAAATCCTCATTTCTTAGAGGTTTTACAGGGCCTGTCTGGCAGGAACAACAGAAAACTGCTGTGCGGTGAGAGAAGCCTCCCTCCCTGAGGGAGATGGGACCCAGTTCTAGCTCTGGTTTGGTCACTAAATAGCTGGATAATTTTGGGTCTCCTCACTGGAGAAAGGAGGGGTCGGATGAGGCGATAGGCCATGTCCTCTCTGCTTCTCTCAGGCTTCCCCTTTAAGTGGGTGCAAGAGCAGAGGCACCAGCCCCAGAAAGCATGTCTGAGGGATGGCAACTTCCCGCCCCTGGCCCTTTCCTCGTGGGGAAGGCAACCTCCACCACTGTCCTTCCGTCATGGTGACACCCCCCCCAGAACACCATCCGGGAACACTGTGAGAGAGGAGGAAACCAGATGAATGCCTGCATTCTACATGGAGAAACACTCAGGGTCCCCCTGAGCACCCTGCTCTGTACCACCCCCAGACCCCAAAAATGCACCAGGGGAGATGCCGGGGTCAGAGGTGGCTGTAGAGAACACGGGCACCTGACACTGCCACTCTCACAGGGGTAGTTGCTGAACTCTGATCCAAACACCTCGAAAGTAACTTTAAATGCCTAAACATTTTAAAAGAAACCGTACAACACAGGCTTTGAATTTTTTTCCCCCAGTGCTAAAGCTCTCTCTCTCTCTCTCTCTCTCTCTCTCTCTCTCTGTTACTTTCTCTTTTGGGGGGAATTCAAAAGCCGTTTTATGCCTCATTACCTGCACACTGTGAGAGATGTCTGTCGGTCCATGTGCTGTAAATACCTTAAATCATGCTTCATTAAGAATATCTATGGTGCTATTAAAGAGCTATAATAGACAACGAGTTAACAGATGATTAAAGATGAATTCCATTTGTGTCAGTCACCAGCTAGAGAGAGACGAGAGGCAGTAAGTTCTCAACTCATTATCCAACGAAGTACAGCTTTCCCGGCCCCCACCCCGTCCGGGGTCTGTGAGGAGTGGGAAGGCAGGGGCGGGCTATCTGCCTGCCTGCAGTGGAGAATGGGCCGAGGGATGGTGGAGGGGGCTGGACCAGGGGAAGATGAGCAGGTGGGATCAGCCGGGGGAAATGGAGAGGGAATCCTGTGGGGACTCAGAGAAGGGGAACTGTATGTATGTGTGTGTGCGTGTGTGTGTGCGTGTGTGTGTGTGTGTGTGCGCTCACTCCCATGCACGTATGTCAGGAGCTGTGCTTACTGTCTGACAGTGCTGTCAGCTCTGCCTGCCTGTTTCTATGCACGTAGTCAAATTCCACGTGGAGCCATGAGAAACAGATCAATCTTGAGCGCCTGGTCGCCAGAGAAAAAGAGGCAAATGGAAAGGAGGAGATGGGGTCCCAAACACAGAGACACTGAATTTTTGGTAGTAGTCATGGCAGGTAGAAAGGAAGGCGCAATGTCTTTTCCTCAGGTGTGCATTCAGGGAAGAAAAGATGAGCGTTACCAAGAAGCAAAGGGGTTTGGCCGAAACGGTGGGCCTGGTGGGGGAGTGGAATAGCTTCCCTTTGAAAGGCAAAAGTGCTCTGTCTGGTCTCTGATCTCTTTTAGACGCTGTCAGAAACATTTCACCACCCCTTCATCTTCATAGAATCCGCTGCCAGAGATCTGGAAAGCACCTTAATTCCCGGTCAGGGCTTAGGACCATTGGACTTCAGGGGACCATGTGGACTTCATGGGGAAGATTATCATTAGAAATAAAGAGGGGCACACAAGGCAGTTCTAATTGGTGGCTTCAACATTCTCTACATATATATTACATTGTTTCTTATCCATCATTTAGAAGAAGATTGGAATTATTCTCCCACGTTGCACTTGGAGAAGCTGAGGCACTGAGTAAAAACAGTTTATAGCTGTTGGTTGGTTAATAGATATGGTCTTGAACCTTTAAGGCATATTCCTGGCCTTGTGGAGACCAGAGGCATTGAAGACATGGTCCTTGCTCTTCAGGCCCTTTACCGTGTAGCTGTGAAGGTGGAAATGCCACTGTGTGGGCAGGGGGAAGACAAGCTACCAACCTGAGGTCGATCAGAGGGCAGCAAGATGGGGTGGGAGACGTGCCTCTTGCAATCAGCAGCTGTGGTGGAATGTGGGTGGTGCTCGTGCTAATGGTAACACACCAGTTCTTCTTGGCATCTTCTGACCCAGACGGTGTTTCCATGCCCACTGCCAAGTGATACTGGCTCTGTCAGCAACACTGATATGTGGCATTATGCTATTCATGTCCCCAGTGCTGCTGTCATGCTCTCTGACATCCTGTGTGTCACCTGCCATGCTGTCTGGAACGTACTACTTGGCCTGAGGTGTTACTACAAGTCTTCCCTCTTCGTATCAACTCTTTATGCAAAAAATATACTTTTGAAAGATGTCAAAATCCAGTGCTTCTGATTCCTTTCACATGGAGCCTGGTGTCTGTGGCTTCAGTCTGTCTTCTGTTGCCATGGGATGCAATCAGCTTGTGGGTGGGGCTGGGAAAGGGAACCTGAGCGTCCTCTGAGAAGGAGATGGCCCACGTGGCCAACTGATAAATGCTGGATGGAGAGCAATAGAGAGTGGGTTAGGGTGGGGGCAGTGGGCCCAGAGGGACGTGGTCTGACCTGGTGCTTTACATTTCACCAAGTACTTCACAAGTATTGACTCATTGGATCCCCCAGAAACCCTCGGAGAGAAGAAGGTATTATTATTATGACCCCCTTTTTAAGAAAGAGAGATCTATGGCTCAGAAAGGATAAGTGGTGGCTGCAAGGACATGGGCCAGTGAGCTGGGGTTATTGCTCTCCTTACTCCAGGAGCTATAGACAGCCAGGGCGACTGTAGACAGATGTAGCCTAGTGCATACTGGTCGGCATTCCCAATGAGACAAACACGACAAAACAGACTGCCCAGCAGTGGGAAGGGGCTGGAGCCGGAATTGGGAAAGGAACCAAGCCAGGGCCTCCGGATGGGAGTGAACCTGTCTGCTGGAAAAACTATGAAGACGGGGAAGAAAGTTGTGTTCAAATAGCCAGGAAGATGTGCGAGGTGAGTCAAAAGCTATGATTTGGCCGTGGGCTGGGGGCTGCCTTTTTAACAAAGGGACTCAAAGGGGCTCCTCTTGGTCTGAAAAAGAGCACATCTTCATTGCAAGTGTGTGTGTGTGTGTGTGTGTGTGTGTGTGTGTGTGTGTGTGTGTGTGTGAGACGTTAGAAAGAGCAAGGGCTATGGGCCCAGATCTGAATGTGGAGTCTGACATTGACGACGTGTAGCCCTACAAGTTCTTCATGTGTATCATAGAGGTACTAACACCTTCCTCCCCGTGTGGTTTGAAGATGACGTGAAACAGGGATGTATGGAGCTACGTCAAGCGCATAGGCGCAAAATTGCTGCATGCATCCAGTGCCTCCAACAGCCACAGGGACCTCTGGGGAGGGGCAGCAGGAAGGGGCCTCTGCGGGTTTCCTCTCCTTGTAATGGGGATCCAAGATTAAAAAGGAGTTGGAATAGACTCGGGTTCAGATTCCACCGGCTTCATGCCATGTCCCACTTCCAGGAAAAGAAACGGGTGTGTTGGAAACAGAAAACAGACTCAGAAGGCATCTTGGGCATCCAACAGTTCTTAGGAAACGGCATTTGGGCAAGCATCACTGAATCAGCAACGCTTGGACCGGGTTTCCACTGATAGCTTCACAAGCTGAAGAGCGAGAGGCTGGAGGCCTGGGAAGGCAACTCCGGGGGGACAATGCCAAACGCATCTTGCCCTGTGTGACAGTCTCTACTTCCTCCCTGCCATCCCCATCTGGTCTGCAAGGTGCCTCTAAGTTTAACATGAGGGACTCCATCCACCAAGACCACTGGGCTTTCTGAGGCAGTAGCACCCAGGCTGGGAGTCCAAGCATCTGGCCTGCGTTCCAGCCACACTGGTGACTGGGTCAACAAATGCCCTTTATTCATGACTTCGTTTTCTAGTTTCTTCTGAATTAATTTTTTAATTCAGAAGAAATTCTGAATTAATTCTCTTCAAGGAAGTGCTTTGGGATCCTCAGTGAAATGCACTAAGATAGACTCCCTGGGAGTTTAGAATTAGATGCTGAGACCGAAAATCAGCTGGTATACTGTCCAGAAGAGAAAACAGGCTCAGGAAGGTTAAATGACTTGCCCAAGGCCACACAGCTAGGACACTCCAATGCTCTCCCAGGCGTCAAGCACTGCACGTCAGAGTTAGTTCTGAAGCTGGTAACAAACTGAAACATCGTCTCTTTTCTTGAAAACTCCTCTCTTTCTCGCTTGTTGGAAATTCATCAGTCATAGCTGTCAGAAAAGGAGGATACTACACAGCTCCCCAGAAAGCACAAGCGAGGGTTGGGGGGAAGGTAGAACGCACATCATCTCTGATAATTGAATCTCGGTGCAGAGAGACAGCTGGGCACGCCGCAATTCAGTTAAGTGGAAAATGCCATTTCCGTATTGTTAGAAGCCTTCTCGATCCAAGGCTCTGATCATTTACTCCAAGAGCCTGGTGGTCTCGTGCATCTGACCCCAGCTCCCAGCTGAGCCACAGGCCAGCTGGGATCAGCCGCATGGGGCAGGGAAAGAAATTAATTTTCACTCCCCGGGGACCACAATTGGTAGCTCAGCAGCCAAGGATTACAGATTTGGAGACAATAGAGCACAGTCCTACCGGGGAAGTTATTGAACTCCCAAAAGCCACTGGTGGAGATGAGAAAAAGAGGCGAGGGGTGGGCAGGGTGGGCGGGGGACAGGAGGCACTGAAACAGACCTTACTGATAATCCCATCACTGACACTTAATGGACATCTCTGGCTGGAGGTTTTGCCACTTACTGATTTCTCTTCCACATGTTTAATTTCAAACCCCTGCCCTCCACCTCCAAAGCAGCAACCCTTAGAAAGTAAAAGAGTCGTTTCTTTCTTCTTTTTCCCCCTACCTGTTGCTCTGAGGCAAAAAATTGCTTTTGTGAAATGACCTGCTCTGGTTAAAGGAACGAATCTTGTGGGTTCCCTCCTTCGAAGGAGCACAAACCTCCCAATTTCTTCTTGGAACCCATGTAAAAAGGAGCAAGTGGTGGGCTACGTTCTGTCCGAGCCCACACTTTCTAGTAGTTGGTAAATGAACAGCAGTTAAAAACACAGCACAACAACGCCCAACCAGAAAGAGCCTAGAAAAATCTGTTTCCCAACACAAAGTTGGTTCCAGCAGAGTCTTTTGTGAGTGTGAAGAAAATATGAATTATGGTTCCTGGCCATGCAAAGTCCTCACTAAAAAGAAAAAAAAAAAAAAGGAAGAAAGAAAGAAAGAAAATGCTACATCTGTTTCCATTTCACTCGCTCACATGTTTAAATACATCGATGAGGCATCCGTCTAAATTTACCAGGTCCTAAGCAATTAACAATTAAAAAAAAATTAAAGAGACTAAGAGATGATGACAACGTTTTTGAAAAATGCAAAAGGCTAAGATGCGCCCGTTAATGTGTTCGTTTCTACTGTGCTGCCTTCCTCGGCAATCGCTTAGGCTTACGCTTAGGTGAAAAGTGGAGTGAGGCCTCAGAAGAAAGCACAGGGCATCATTAGTGCAGTGAGATCCCTGTCTCAGCCCACAGCAATTACATCCTGAGAAGCCTGTAGGCTGCGAGATGCTTTCATTACCAGGGGAGTAACGTGGAGTAACGGGTTGCTCACCTTTAGCCCCCACCTTGGGCTAACACAAGCATTTTCCGCAGTCAGGATTCCAGCTTCATTTAAGTCTGTAATTGCTTTGATTTCGGTATGTGTGGAACATGGAGGGATTTCATGACGAAGAATTATATTAGTCAATAGGTTTGCTACTTTGATGAATCACCAGTCAGCTCTCATTTCAGTCTTTCTCACACTGGTCCGAGCCAGTGCAACAGATTTCTTTTTTGCATCTATGGGGATCAGTGAACTGCCCCTTCCAGACCACCTGTTCAGGGCTAATTAGTCTCTCTGGGTCACAGAGATGAAATCTGGGATGAAACCGGTGGGTGCTAAGAGGGAGTGTTATTCCTGTTACCATCCTAAAGGGGGTCGGTGCTAGCCATGGGATCGATTGCAAATTCCTTACATTTATTTACAGCTTTTAACTTTTCAAATTCCTTAACGTCTATCAGCTCAAGGTCCTTGACGTAGATAGGCAGGTACCCTTCTCCCCAGAGAGAGGGCTGCCCGCCTCCAGTCCTGTGTTCTTTCAATTCTACAACTCGCCTCACAATAAATTCCTTCCATAGGAGGAAACCCAATATGGCTCTGGGCTCGGTTCCTCCATTTCCCCCTGGAGGCTCAGCCACCCTTTGGGCTAAATGAGTGCCGGCCTGGATCCATGGATGGTTCTTATCGTGATGGTTCTTGTCTTGTCAGGGAGAAAATAGAGAAACAGTCCCTCTGGACCTCAGGAGGGCTGGGGTTCCACAGATGAACAGATCACAGGAGAGGCATCTTGGTTGGGATGACAATTACACCGATTGCGCATTGTTTCTGATAAACTGGCCAGGGTCCTACTTGGCAAGAACAACCACCTCCCACCCCCAACATCAGAATCCAGAGACGACAAGAAGATGAAAACTATTCATACAAACAAAGAAAATGACCCATCCAGCATAACGAACGCATGCAGTGCCAACCACAGATAGGTGGTGCCTACCTGTGACAAAACCCAGGGCGTGAATCCAGGTGCTAGAAAATTGGACGTGGTCCCGCCTTTAGGAATTTACTGCATTACAAAGTGGCTTGGAGAGGCACAGCAACCTACAAGTAAGGAACCGGCTTCTGAGGGATGCATTCTCCCTGCACTTTCCCTCTATGAAGCTCCGATTTCCACTTTCTTTGTATTTCCCCACATCTCCCAGGACAGCGGTATTCACTGAGGGCATCACACGCATGTTCACTACCTACCTGCCTCGGGGACTCTATCAGGGCCTGGCACCTACTGCCCCAACACAGTCAGCACACACACAACAGCATCAGAGGGGAAACCATCATAAAAAAACAAAAGTGGCGTTGCTCTCGGGCCATCTCAGGATCACCCCTGGTGTAAATGAGTGTAATTGTGCCTTGAGGATACCGACATAAAGTCACCTCCAAGACTGCCAGGAAAAGGCAGAGGAATAACCACGCAGTGAGCGACCAGGAAGCACAAGAGTTAACGTCTTTTCTCCCATCTTCGCTTAGGGAATTTGAATTCCTGATCAAGTGATTTGTCGGGACTGTTGTGTATTTACTGTAATTACAGAACATCAAACGTGCATTGACGTAATTACCATAAATATGTGTAAAGACATTATAACGTGTAATTATGTCATATAATTCTTTAATAAAGCATGCAGAAGGAAAATTACACTGCACATGCTCAAGACACATCTTTCTCTTACTATGTCTACTGAAGGTTTTCTTTGCTCGACTCCCCCTCCCTCTCCCCTTCTTCAAAATTACAGAGATATTTTCTCCCATTTAGTATTAAGTAGCAGAAGAGTGAGGTTAGAAATTGTATGTGCAAATCTGTGCAAGTCAGTGTGTACATGTGTACTTACACACACACACACACACACACACACACACACACGCACAGGAAAGAAATGCATTTTCAAACCCCAGCAGAAGTGCCCGGGCCCAGGTATGGAGAGCACACAGCCAAAAGTCAGTGTTCCCTTGTCGATGGTGCACGGCTCTCATCATCGAGGAGAGGTCAGCCCCTCTCCTCTCTCTGCACTTCTCCCACCTGTAATTGCCTGGGGTGACCTCTGGCCCTGTAGGATGGACATGGTTTGGTAGCATGGAGAGCTGCTGGGAGACTGATGCTTGGTAAAATGTTGACATTATTCTGAACCAAGGGGACTTTTCTAAAGATTCTAACAGAAAGGAAAATCCCGGGTGAGATAATTAGGGATGTTCAAGCAGAGCACAGACTTGTCCGACAGTCCCTGGGAGCCTAGAACAGGTTTTAACTCCTTTCCCAGCCCTCAGAGAGTCTCTGGGATGTGGGGGTCTGGGCTCAGATCTATATTTTCCATATCCTTTTGCCCTGCGGGTTTTTGGAGGCAATGCTTCCCCTAACGTCCAGGATTCTGGAGATAAAATAGCTTGAAGTATTATGTTCCTAGAATTCAGAGTTAAATTAAAGGAAAAAGAATGCTCTAATGAGTGGGGAAAGCCTTCCCAATCATGATATCAAAATGGAAATCATAAAGGAAAAAGAGTGATAGATTAGGCCATGCAAAACTGTACACTTCCTCTATATTAACCCCTCCCTCAGAAAACAAAAACAAAAAACAAAAAACCACCATAAAAAGCAGACAAAAGACCAAGGAAATATCTGCAACATGGATGACAGAGGGGATCATATCCTTAATGTAGTAAAAAGCTCTGAGAATCTATAAGAAAAAAAATCTGAATAGAAAAACTGGGCAACAATGGACAGGAAAATCACAAAATAAATGCAAATGACCAAAACATATAGGAAAAAAAAATCCAACCCAATTTGTAATCAAAGAGGGAGATACTGTTTTTTGCCTATCAAATTGGTTATTATTTTAACAAATAATAATATAATACCCAGTGTTGGTAAAAGGTTGAAGGTATGAGAGGAGACATTAGTTTAACTTTGTTAGAGGCTGACCTGGCAACGAGTATCAAAAATCTTGAAAGGGTGCATGCATACCCTTTGACCTATTAATTCCTCTTCTAGGATTTTATCCTAAGGAATTAAACTTATAGTTAAAGATGTAGTTCTAAGTTTCTCTGACACCAAATTATTTATAATAGTGAAGGAAGAAAACAATCCCCAGAAACAACCCAATGTCCACCAAAGGGGGATTGGTGAAAGAAAGTTGTAGAATCATAATCCCATGGAATATCATTCAGCCATTAGAAGTGACAGGTAAGTTTTTGGTGACATCAGTAATGAACAATTATGTGAAAAAATTACAAACCAGTATATAAAGATGCAATTTATAGATATAAAAGTTTGGAGGAATTTACACTAAGATATTATTACTACTAGTCATCTTTTAGTGTGGGAGTAAGGGCCCTTCCTTCCTTCCTTCCTTTTGTCTTTCCTCCCTTCCTTCCTCCCTCCCTTCCTTCCTTCCTTCTTTTTAAAAAAAACCTGAGTAGTCCCAAATCTTATATTAAACATTTTGGCTACTTTTAGAGTACACTGAGTGGTGTATGTATGCATGCATGCATGTACACACAGACACACACACACACATACACACAAACACACTTTGGTTTAACTTCCTGATGCGGCCAGAAAGAATTCCCAATTTATAGACAAAGCCGCCATACCACGTGGGGCTCCCACTGCATACCAAAGGCCACACCCTTCTCTCTGCCTCTTGCTCTCATCACTCATCCCAGAAACATTCACGCCCAGGGCCAAGTCCTTGAAGGACCACCAGGAGTGGAAGGGCAGATGCCCACTGTATTCTGGCTGGCCTCCAGGCAGTGAGTAAGATTCACAGCAAGTAGATAGCAGAACCAGAATTAGAAGCCAAGATGGTGGGCCAGGAGCTGGCCTGTTCGGTAGGGTCGTTGACCCCAGGACTGATGTGATCAGTCTTTTATCCAACGCCACAGGAGAACGCTAAGTTGGGGAGCTCACAGAGTTACTTTAGTGGGATGCAGAGTCCAGAACCAAAGAGGGAGGTGAAAGTGGGTTGCTAAATGGAAAAGCCAGTGACTGATATCAAACACTGAAGTATTCCTAGTGAGCTACTCTTTCCATTTGTCTCATTTTATACACGTTTAAGGCAGGGTATTGATTCAGGGACCTGTGAGCCATGGAGATGAACAGGAAGTGAGGGGTAGGGTGCAAGAGCAGAGCTATCTGTGAGAACAACCTGGAGTAGGGGTTGTCCATGGCCTGACTTTCAGACACCTCTGGTGAATGGTACATGGCGCAGAGTCCATGTTTAACGGACCACAGATGAGGCAAACTCTTTGTTGTTATCCCAACCATCTCCTCCACCATTTTATAGATTTCATGTGGTAGAATTCTTTGAGGTGAACAGTTTGAGGCATTTTGTTCTTGTTGCTCTTATAATTAAGTGGGGGGTGAGAAGGGGGTCCTCTCCATGTCCCAGTGAGAAGGCACAGCTTCAGACACAGCTGGTCAAAGCAGGATGTGGGTGTGGAAATGGTGAAAGGAACAGCCCAGATTCCTGCACTTCTTCTTATCACGTTCCTTTCTCAGAGGTGGGCAGCAGAAGAGGTAGGGCAACAAAGGTGTTTAACTGCGTTTAGCACTGTGGCCCGAGAAGGAAACTAGCCTGGCTTTCGTGAATGAACATTCAGGTTGGGTCTTATTGTCAATCTCACGACAAGAATTCTGTTTTCATTTTGATAAATGTAGAGATAGGGGCATACAAAACATACCCTCCTCGGCAAATGTTTAGTTCCAGAATCCTTGGAGAATGCATAGAATTTTGTACACTTCCTGTTAATTACATTTCAAAGTATGTCATCATCTCTATTCCGTTCATCTTTTTGATATCCTTAGAAAGCAAGAAAGGGATTATTATACTCATTGTAGAAATGAGAAAACTGAGACTTACAGAAGATAACTAAAGCTTTAAAATTTCGTGTTAAATAAATAACAGAGCGGCATGGAAAAATCTGTCTTGTGGTCCTCTAGTTCACAGCTCCATGTAGAAGTCAGCCTTGCATGGGTGTCCTCATGACACCTAAACCCTTAAAAAAGAAACCTCAAAATGTCACAGGCCAACTCATTTCTACTTTCAACAAGTAAGCCTTGTGTCTTACACCGAGGAGAGCCCAGCCTATGAAGCAACACCTACAAAGGCAGCACCTTCCAGGGACCCTATCACGTGGCCATCACACCCCCCGGTGGGGCCTGATGGGGGTGGGGGAGTCAAAGCAGTAATTTGTCAAGTATGAGCTTGCAGACCCAGGTTGCTTAGGAGTATTCAATAGGGAAGAAGTCATGCTACTCAGGCTGAGATCTCATTAGTTTCCATTAGTGCAGCTGGAGCTTGAACATCTCAGTGGGGAATCAGTTCCCATCAAAGGCAGCAGAGGAAGCCCCCAGAGGCACCCAGGTGCAGTGGGACCTCTCTGGCCCAGAGAGGTGAGCCTTGAGGTCTGTTTAGCAGAAGAGGTTGGGCGGGCATAGGCCTGAGATGAGAGCTTGGCCCTCAGAGTACCTACGATGACTGTAGGGCAGCCGAGGTTAAAGACATTACTAGAAGGCCCACTTCAGCCACGTATGAACTCAAAGCCAAAATTTTATACTGCACATCCTGGGCACGGCATTCAAGGCCCATTCAGCCTCCATTTGGCCTCATCTCCCACGATGTACCTCCCTCCTTGTCCTTTAAGTTCTGACCTTATCAGTCAATCGTCCTTTCCTTGCACACATCCTACACACTCTGCCTCTTACCTCCCCTAAAACTTTTGTTCTTGCAGGTTCCTTCTCCATCTTTTTTTTTTTTTATGCTAACGTACTCATAACATAAAATGTGCCATCGTAACCGTTTCTCTGCACAGTTCGGTAGCATTAAAAGTGCATTCACATGGATGTATAACTGATCTCCAGAACTTTTTTCATCTTGCAAAACTGAAACTCTGTACCCATTAAACAACAACGCCTCATTCCCTCCTTCCCTCTCCAGGCCCCTGGCAATCACCATTGTGCTTTCGTCTCTAAGACTTTGATAACTCTGGGTAGCTCTTCTCAGTGGAATCATCCAATATTTGTCTTTCTGTGTGTGTGTGTGTGTGTGTGTGTGTGTGTGTGTGCGTGTGTGTGTGTGTGTGACTGGCATAATGTCCTTAATGTTGTAGCATGGGTCAGAACTTCCTTTTGAATTCCGTTTTAAGATTACACCATGGAGTAATATTCCATTGTGTGTCTATAGCACATTTTGGTTATCCATTCCTATCTTTCTGCCCTCTCAAAATCTGACTCTGTCCTCAAATCTTAAAACCCAGGGTACCTACTTCATGAAGCTTTCCTCACACCCTCAGTTATAGCCAGCCATTTACAGAGATCCTTTGAGCGTGTGTTCTATACCGGGCACCGTACTAGGTAACAGGACACAGAGGTGAGCAGACACCTCTCTGCCTCATGGTCCGTCCAAGCCCAGCTTCCCGGCACATTGCTCAGGGAATGACTCCACGACAGCCCTGAATGTCCGTGGTCATGACGCACCATGCTGCCTTGAGGTCCGCTTGGTGATTTCCACATTAGTCGTCTCCCTCGTAAGCTCCTGAGGACCTGGGCCATGTCTTATCTCAGTCTCCCCAGTACCCAGCACAATATAGTGAACATGAGAAACGATCCATAACTGTTTCTTCCAATAGAGTTAAATATGCAACCGTTAGACTGTGGGCTTCTTGATTTCTAAGGGACTGACCAGTGACCCCCATAAGCTAGACCTGTTTCCTCACGGCCAGAGCTGTTTCCTGGCCCAGGGGCAGAGCCCCCAAGGGTGGGGCAGGGGCCTTTACAAAAGTGTCTGACCTTAGCCTACTGATGTCAGCATGCGCAGAGGGAGATGTGGAGGTTCAATTTGCCCTGTTGTACCTAATAGTAATAGTAGCGAAGACGTAGTGGGCTCTCTCTGCCAGGCTTTCTAAGTGCTTTCCATAGATTAATTAAATCCTTACAACAAACCTAAGAGATAGGTAGGTTTTATCTAGGATAAATAAATGTCTACTATTATCCCCATTTTACAAATGATGAAGTAGAGGCTAAGTAACTTACCCTACGTCTATAAAGTAAATTAAACGATACCAGATTTGCCAGAAATTTGCCTGCAAACCCAGGCAGGCAGACTCTTCATATTATGCTGTTCTGGTGCAAACATCTTGCTTTGGCCGTATCTGATGTAGATTCCACTCAGCAGAACCCACTGGAAGATCTCTTTAAAACATTAAAAGGGGAACTGTCTGATGTCAGAGATCTGTTTTCCGTTTTGGCTCCTTTTGTGTCTTGCATCCCATCTGGATGCCAAATGTCCTTAGGTCCAAGGGATGTCAAGTTGATTAAAAAGAGATAGCAAGAACTAAAAACTTCTCCTGAGAGAAAAGTGTGGGGTGGAAGTGGTGGGCAGGGGAAATGAAAAGAAAGGAGAGAAAATTGTTTCAGTTGCCATTTGTAATAACCTAGACCCAATCTTTTACTTTAGTAATAAGATCTTAGGAGCAATTTGTTAGGGTTTGACCAGCATCCTGGCTGGTTTGGGAGGAAGGAGGGGCACTAATAGTGCTTCTCACCCGCCACCCCCACCAGTTCTGAATTAATCTCTCCTGCTTATTTGGCTAAGCAGCAAGTTAGGGGGGCAGAGAGTGGATGCCTGGGGAGCAGGAAGGAGGGATGGAACTCAGGGAACTGTAGTGGTTATGAGGGGCTTGGCTGGGGTGGGGGCTTTGAGGCAGGATCCAAACAGAATGACCTTGAAAGGAGGGGTGGGGCTTGGGCAGTGGAAAGTGACAGGATGAGGAAAATCTATAGAGTTTGTGACTGTTCAGAGAGCAAGCAGACTGGTTTGACTAGAATGGAGGGTTGGAGTGGGAGAGAAGTAGGAGACACAGTAAGGCAAGTTGAGCTTTCTCTTGTAACCCATAGACCACGGTGGCAAACTGGAAAGAAGGGCAAAACAGAGTTTTTGGAAGATTAATATGGTATGTGAGACAGGCTGGAAGGACAGACAACAAGACCGTCAGGGGACTGTGGTGGACGGTTTTATGTGTCAACTTGACAAGGCTACAGAATCCAGTTATTCAATTAAACATTGGTGCTGCTGAGAAGGTATTATATAGTTTTGATTAATGTCCATAATCAGTTGACCTTAAGTAAAGGAGATAATCTGAGTGGGCCTGATTCAATCAGTTGGATTTTCCTGGAAGAAGTTCCACCTGTGGATTGCAGTGTCAGCTCCTGCCCAAGCGTTTCCGGCATGCCCTTCCTGATGGCCTGCATTACGAATTGTGGGGTTTGCCTCTCCAGCCATCCACAATCTCATAAGTCAATTCCTTGCAGTAAATCCCCTACTGTCTATCTCCTACTGGTTCTCTCTGATTGATTCCCGACTGATACAAGGACAGACCACTAGCATGGTGTGGGGCTAGGCAAAAGGAGGCCTGACCAGAGGTAGAGATGGGAGAAGGGAAAGCAAAGACCAAAGGGCTTGGGATGGCCTGAAGATGTGGGATGAGAGCATTGCCCAGGAAACCATGCAGGGATAATCAGGAGACTGGGCTCCGGCCCTCCATCTTTTACTTAACTACACAGGTAACTCAGTCTCTCTGGGTCTCTGAGAAATGCCAGCTTGAATTAGGACCTCCATGATGTCTTCCAGCTCTCACACTCTATGATTCTCTATCCTAGTCAATGCTCTATAAGAGTATCTCATCTTCAATAAAAAATGGTACTTTTCTTCTAAATGAAGAATATTTTCTTGCCCCCAGAAAAGCGATTCAGTGATTACATAGGATCAATGGTTCTCTTCCTAAGTATCCACGACTTAAAGGAAAGGACCAAGGGAAGACTTTATGGGATCCCAAAACAGCAATGTAGGTTGATCAGCTGGTAGAGGAGCTGGAAATGCAGCCATACTGAATATAGGCTAGAGGACTCTGGCAATATTATTGATAATTAATATTTATTGGGGGCTTGCCATGTACCTGGCTGTTCTAAGTGTTTAAATAGGCACTAACTCAAACTTCACGATGACTCTCATATATACCCAATCTACAGATGAGGAAACTAAGGCTGAATGAGTCATTTAGCTTTTCTACGGTCATACAGCTAGTAGGAGTGGAGGAGATGGAGTTTGAGCCTAGACTAGAACCCACCCTCTTAACTGTTATGCTGACATTTTATTGCCACAGCAGACCTACTGTGGCATTTACTATTGGGAAGATGACCAGAGGAAGCAATTTGCAGTGAAAGGCAGCAGTGGGGATCTCCCGGTACAACACGGAAAATTAAATGAACAAATTCCTGGCATTCCTGCCACCCAACATACAAAACTGCCAAATGTGGGTGAGTCCCTCGGTGCCACCCTCTTCTCTGGGCATCCCAAAGCCCATTATTCATGTTCGTGTTTTGCACAGCTTGCTCCAATTGGAACACATTTCAGGTGTTCTAAGAATGATTTTGTGATTTTTTTGGTTGGGAAGCAGGGCCCTGAAACTGCTAAAGAGGCTTCCTACAGCTCCTGAAGCTGCATTCATTGAAGTTGGCAGCATTTTCTGGTTCACGGTGAAGGCCCAGGAAGGAGGATTGGCTTCCTACTGAATGGTGCTTTAACTTTGAGGATGAAGAGTGGTTAGGGTCCTGTGTGTCTACATCCTTCTACCTGCAGTTGCTGAGAGTATTTCCATTCATTCATTCAACCAGCATTCCTAAATGCAGACTGTCTGCATTGCTACTAGTTGCCACGGCAGAGACAGCGGGCAGGGCCTGCCCTCCAGAAGTTCCAGGCATCCAGGCTAAAGGGAAGTGTGCCACCTGGGTGATGTTTGCCCTGCCAGCCTAACAGTGGGCCACAGGAAAAAAAAGATTGTGTCACCCTGGATTTCCAGTTAAGTAACTGTCAAACGTTTTTCTCAGCTGCACTCTGTGCTCTCCATGGCACTTCTCCATGGCACCTGAATGAGGCCTTTATCATCTCTAATTGGTCTCCCGGCTTCCACTCTTATGCTATGAAACTCACGCTCCTCCCGACCACCAGAATGAGATATTTAAAACTACAATCTGAGCAGGTCCTTTCCCTGCTTTCATTCCACCTCACCTCCCACCTCAGCATGGGGAACATTTTTACCTCTAGCAACCCCAGACTTCTTGTTCCTCAATCCTGTGTTTTGTTCACAGAATGCACCTGCCTCTCTCTTGATTAACCACAATTCTCAATTAGATTCAGTTCAGATGTCATCTCCTTCAGGAAGCCTTACCTGATTGTAAAATAGGACAGTAACAGCACTAACTCTGCCCCTCCCTCCATGCCAGGCTGGGGGAGCCTGCTGTGCAGAAATATGTCTGTGGGGCCACCTATTGGTATCTCAGTGGTTGGTTTCTATGCTCACCTTTGCCACTGGACCTCAGTTTACCGAGGAAAAGAGGCTGTCTGACCTCTGCACTTAATCCAGGACCTGGTACTGACTGCCAAGGAGGAGACGGCAGAAGGAGCTGGAGAAGGCAGAACCACCGACAGGCCATAGAAAACTAGGGAACTCGACCCGGACTTGATCACATCTCCATGCCCTAACTCCATGCCTCAGTTTCCCCACGGGGAAAGCATGAGGGATGGGGAGGAGGGAAAGATGAATCTGAGTTACAATGGAGGCAGCAGCTTCCATTCATTAGCATTTGTAAAGGGCTCCGAGAGCTGCAGATGGAAGCTGCTCCGGCAGGCAGCTTGTTAGGACTAAAAATAGAGTTGTGTAGCACCTTCTCGGCAGAGAGCTCAGGAAAGGGTAGAAGGGGTGAGAAAAGAGGTAGCCAGAGGTGGAAGAAGCTGACCAAGTCCTCGAGGGTAGTACGCACTACAGTAAACCACCACCGGAGACGCTGTGGCCTCCACTGAGCGCCCTGCTCAACCAGGCCCCCAGCGCGCACCATCTGTTAGGGAAGGTCAGGGGCAGGTGGCCTGTCGTGCCCGTAGGCAGGGGACAGACTGTGGCCTTTCCAGGGTCTAAGGACAGGATGGCTGTCCCCAAATGAGCTGTCTTTACAGCCCGCGGGGGCGTGGGGGTCGCGCCACGGGCGGATGGGCAGGTATCACAGAGACAGAGGAGGCGGCCAGGGTTGGGCGGTGTCTGAGGACAAGTTACTGGGAGTGGGTCGTAAGGCAGCGGCCCCGCAGGGGTGGGAGTCGAGAACTGGGCTGCGATCCGGCCGAGGAAGAACCGCAGGGGGCGGGGGGGGGGCAGGCTCTCCTGTGACTCAGGTCTGACTCAATGCCACTTCTGAAACAGCCGGGAACGGGGGGGTGGGCAGGGGGGGGGTTCAAAATGACAAAACCACTCCTTGCGCAGGGCAGCCCTGCCAGAGCTTCGGGCGGGTGGGAAGCACCCTGGGGCTCCCTCCAGCCAGTCTCCCGGCTGCCATCCCCCACCTGGGGCGGCGGCGGCGAGGGACACTAGCGTCGCCGTCTTTTATACCTCCCGCGTCCTCGCGCACCGCAGCACCGGCGACGGTCCCCACCGCGAGGGGGAGCGCGCCGCCACCCCCGGCAGTGCCGCGGCTAGGAGCCTCGGGGAAAAGCCAAAATACGCCGGCGGTGCGGCGGGCGCGAAGGGAAGGAATCCCCTCCGCCAGGCACGGCCCCCACGCTCTCCTGTCCTCGCAGAGGAGCGGCAGCTTTTGCCGGAGAGTGGGAGGCAAAGGAAGACGAAGTTCGAGAGCCCCCCCACCCCCAACACCAACACCCGTGCCCCGCGGGCAATCCAGAGAAGAGGGGACAGGGTCCCCCGCCGGATCTGGTGGGCGGAGGATGGCCCCGGGGAACGGGGGTGGGGGGGTGGGGGGGTGGGAGTCTGATCAGGGGGCACGAACGGCGGCCGCAGCGCGCTGAGGGGCTTCTGGGCTGGGAGCCGGGCCGGGACATGGAGCGGGGCACCCCTGGCTTTCCCGGCTCGCGCACCCCGACGCCTACCCCTCCGCCTCGGGACCGGCACCCCGGGCTGTCCCGACGTCCGCGGGGTGGGCCCCCTCACTCCTCTCGGGAAATGAGGGCGCCGTCCCCAGGCCTGTCCCCACTCCGAGCGGGGCGGAGCCACGAGAATTTAGGAAAGAACAAGTTTGCATACAAAGTTCTACTGAGCAGGTCCACGAAGTCGTCTCGCTCCTCTCACACTCACCCTGGCGTCTCCATTTCACAAAGGATGAAATGAGAGCCGCAGAAAACTTAGTTTATGGGCTCGTTTTAACTCACAGAGGTAAGAAACGAGGCCGTGAGCGCAAATCTTTGTCCTCTGTTTCAGGAACTTTCGTCTGATTCCCAGGCCTCATTCTTTGGGATCTTTACCGAATTTAACATCTTGGGGTGTCTGTTATATAGCAGTGAGATGCTGAGGACAGACAGATGAACAAAGAGTCACTCTCTGACCTCAAGGAACTCACAATTGAGGGAGAAAGAGAGAAAACAAAATTGTAGATTAAAATTCGGCCTAAACCACACTGTTCTAAACATAGAAACGGATTCAGTAACTTGCTCTGGTCTCAGGACTTCAGTGGGGCTGTCAGGATTTGAACCCAGACAGTCTGACTCCAGAACCCACCTACACATGACCACTAGCTACAGAGACCATCCTCCCCCACCCCTTTTTTGTTTCACTCTATAATAGCCTTAAGTGGGAGGGGAAAAAGTTGATCACAAAACAATATGTACAGTACGCTCCCAATTAGAATACACATAAGCACAGGAAAAAGACCAGAAAATATGTGTCAAACGATGGGTAATTTTTGTTTTTCTTCTTCTTTTTTTTATTTTTATAAACTCCACATTTTCTGCACTGAACGTGAATTTGATAATAAGAATAAAAGACAACAAATGTTATGAAAGTACAGCTTGAATGCAAAGCCTCCAAAACATGGTGAAGTTTGAGTTTTTCCTGGAGTTAGTCAAGTGGGAAGGCTGGGAAAGGCTCCCCCAAGCCCCAGAACTGGGTACCCCAGGGCTGGAAAGTCATAGCAGGACAGAGGCCAGTTGAAGAAAGTGCAAGGAAGTCTGTCTGTGTGACAGGAGTGAAGAGGGGAAAGTGTGTAAGGCATGAAGCCTCAATGGCATTTCTTGAGAAGCCCGGCCAATCGTCAAATAGAGAATTCCAAACCCCCAATATTATCCTAAAACCTTCCCTGAGGGGTTAATTTCCTTGGGGATATAAGACAGAGCAGTCCAGGAGTGGGCTGGGATTCTTGAAGGTCATTATTGTGTTATAAATCTTTTTCTCTCTTTGGAGGTGTAAAGGCCGAATGTAGGACACAATATGCCATCGATAGATTTGGGTCAGAAGGTGCCACAGTGCTGGGTGGAAATCACTGAGGAAGGGCTGTGACCATGCACATTTTTATTAATATGGCCCTGTTTCATAACTCAGTTTTGCTCTCACTCAGAACTGAGCCTGCAAAGACAGTCCATCACTGGCGCCATGCTGCCCATTTCTCTGAGTTCCCTGGGCGCACCTGTTCTAATATCAGCCTCAGCTTATTAAAGCACTAGATTTTCAGGTTGTGGATGGCAGATCTTATCCTCCACATCCGGCATAGGTGTCCCGAAGTGGCCTGGCTCCCCCTTTCCCTGTTGGAGAACTCAGGACAAAGACCCGTTCACTGCTCTCCCCACTCCTGGCCCCAGCCCTTGCAGACACATTCCTGACTTTCTGACCGCCCCCCCCCTCCACGCCCTCCAAGAGCTGCAGCGCTCAGTGCACAGGAGGCAGAGATGCAATTTCTCCACAGATTCCGAGTTCCAGGATGGAAATAGAGGGGCCTTTGCTCACGTCATTGCATGAAATTCACCATCTGCCACTTGAGCAAGAGAGACTCAGAAACGTTGTATGTGAAAACACGGCTCTTGCTTTGGGCAATTGACTGTGTTTCAGGGTAAAGACCACAGCTGGCATATTCACCCTGAGACCTGGGTTACCAAGTTTAGGGATTTGGTCTAATGCTGGTCTAGTAACAGATGACCTCATCTCCTTTATAGCTCTCCTCCCTTTAAACAGCGAGCTCTGCATGCAGTGACCACAGACAGCAGGACCCAGCCCAGCCTGACTCAATCTGGGGTTGACCTGGCTGCTTGATGGGTGGCTGGGAGCAGAACCAAGGCGGCAAGGAGAGCTGAAGTGACTGTCCCCTCTCAACCTTCCTCTCATCCTGCCTCATAGGTGAATGGGAAGGCAGACAGACCATGAGGAGCCTTTGTGATAATCTTCAAAAATCTGAGGTGTCTATTTGAGGCTGAAGAAGGGAAAATGCTACCCTGGTTTCCCCCTCTTGCTGACTTCTTAGTAAATGAGCAGTCAAGGTGTCTGGGGGTTGTCTTTCACTTGATTGTCTCCTTGGCGTGATCTGTGGTAGCTTGGATTTGTACACCTACCTACTGGTGGCTGTGCCACTTTTATGTGTTGCCCTCCTGCACTCCCTCCAACTGCCCAGTGATTTCTGGACAGAGGTAGGGGTAGAGGAATTGGGTTTCACTCTTCATTCTATTCCCCCATGACACTCAGCCTTAGACACAAACTCCACTGAACTCCAAACCCATTTATCCCACAGCCTACCTGGTGTCTCCACAAACATGTCCAAGAGTGCCAACTTAATGTGTCAAAAACAGAACTGACTTCTGCATGCACCTATCACCACCGGGAAATCTGCTCTTTCCCATCACAGTTAATGATACCCTTTCAATGGCTCAAGTCAAAAATCTTGGTGTCATGGATGATTCTCCTTCCTTTCACCCCCGCATTGAATCCATCGGAAAATCCTCTCCTGATCACCCCTCTACTGCATTCCAGCCCCATCGGCCTCCTTGCAAGTCCTCGAACACTCCCGCTCGCATGGCCCTTGCACTGGTTGGTCTCTCTGCCTTCTTGACATCCTCTTTGCTGAAACGTCCCTTTCTCAATGAAGCCCACCCTGCAACCCTACTTAGTTGGCAAATCTCTCCCATGACAGCACCTCCAATCTCCTTTCTTCTGCTTTTTTTTTTCCCCATTGGACTTACTTCTAGAAAGCTGTATAATGTGCTTATGTATGGTTTTCAGCATATGTCTCTATGCTTATTTTTCAGTATACGTCATTGCTACCAGAAAGTGAACTCCACAAGACTCAGAGCTTTGCCAGTTTTGTTTACCCATGCATCTCCAGGACTTAGTGCCTGCACAATGTAAGTGTTTAAGGAATGAATAAACATGGGTTTGAAATGCGTGGTGGTCACAAACCCACACATTTCCCTGGGAAGCCATGCCCCCTCCACAGTTAATCTGGATATAAGGAGCAATGGGTCTGCTGGACATCTAAGAAGGGGGAACAAAACTGAATGGGGTCAAGAGAATAAGAAGACAAGTCAAAGACTGGGAGAAAACTCTTTGCAAAAGACATAGCTGATGAATGACTGGTATCCAAAATATACAAAGAACTCTTAAAATTCAACCATACGAAAACAAACAGCCCAATTAAAAAATTGACAAAAGACCTGAAAAAAACACCTCACCAAAGACGATAAGCACACAGCGAGTAAGCATATTAAAAGATGTTCAACATCATATCATTATGGAACTGCAAATTAAAATAACCTTGAGCTACTACCACACACGTTAGAACGGCCAAAATCCAGAGCACTGACACCACCAAATGCTGGTGAGGATGTGGAGCAACAGGAACTCTTATTCATTGCTGGTGGGAATGCAAAATGGTCCAGTCACTTTGGAAGACAGTGTTGGGGTTTCTGTTGAAACTAAACATGCTCTTACCATATACTCCAACAATCGTGCTCCTTGGTATTTACCTAAAGAAGTTGAAAACTTATCTCCACACAAAAACCTGCCACACAGATGTTTATAGCGGCTGTATCCATAATTGTCAAAACTTGGAAGCTACCCAGATGCCCTTCAGTAGGTGATGGATAAATAAACTGAAGTTCGCCCAGATAATGGAATATTATTCAGGGCTAAAAAGAAACAAGCAATTAAACCATGAAAAGACGTGGAAAAACCTTAAATGTGTATTACTAAGTGAAAGAAGCCAATCTGAAAAGGCTGCTTACTGTATAATTCCATCTACATGACATTTAGGAAAAGGCAAAACTCAGGAGACAGTAGAAAGATGAGTGATTGCCAGTGATTGGAGGGAGGAGAGATGACTAGGTGGAACACAGAGGGTTTGTAGGCCAGTTGAAAATACTCTGTATGACTCTGATGATGGATATTTGTCACTGTACATCTGTCCAAACCCATAGAATGCACAACACCAAGAATAAACCCCAATGTAAACTATGGACTCTGGGTGGTAATGACCCCTCTGAAAATTCACTGATTGTAATTAATGCAACATTTTGGTGCTGATAGTGAGGGAAACTCTGCGTGTGCGGGGGCTGAGGGGCGTACATGGGAACTTTCTGTACTTTCCACTCAATTTTCCTGTGAACCTAAGACTCTAGAAAACAGTCTACTAAAAAGGAAAAAAAGAAAGAAAGAAAAGAGAATGGGCCACAGGTCTTTCTCAGCAGTAGATTCACAGGCTCTGACTAGCTCACCTATCCAAAGAAGCCCCTGGCCTCTGTCAGAGAAGGGGCTTTGTTCTGGAACAAGCCTCATGTCAAAAATCTCAGCATCAAGGATGGCCCCAGGTGGGGATGTCGGGGGAACATCCCAGACGATGCTCTGTAGATGCCCTGAGCTTGTCCTCAACTAGAGAATGAGGGCAGGGACATAAAAGAAAGACTTCCTGTTGCTGCCCCTCGCCTCCCCCCCCCCCGCCCCGCCCCAATTCCAAAGTCCAAGGCAAAGCAGGACCCTTTAGTCTACTGACATGGACCCTGGGGGTGAGAGGTGGAGACATAGAGAAGCAAAATAGCTGGGATAGATGATCCCAGAAGCAGGAGCAGGAGTCTAGCCTCTCTATTTAGAAGCCAAGGTCAAACAGGTCACTGTTTTTCCCTCCTTTCTTGCCCGCTCTGGTATTTAGCAGATCAGACCTCCTAGCCCAACACTTCTGTCCTAAAGACAATTCACATCCAGGCTTGGGCCCACATCTTCCCAATCCCAATCCCTGTCGTAGGAAGCATATTTTCACTCCTGCCTTTCATGGGTACTTAAAGACCCAAAAAGGCCTCTCTGGAATAATAATGGTCACTACAGATTTAGCACTAAGAGATTTATATGTATTATCTCAATTAGTCCTTACAGCACAGGTACTATTATGTATGAAATAAAGCCACTTGCCCAAGGTAACACAACCAGAAAGAACATGGTGCAGTCTGGATTCCAACCTGGGTCTTTCTAATTCAAAAGCTACTAGCTCCTGCTAGTAGGGTTAAGCAATGCGTGCACTGCACAAAGGCCCCCAGGCAAAGGCATGACTGGGGTCTCAAACCTGCCCTGCTCCCCTTGCCATACCATGCCTCCTGGCTGAGGGACATTGTCAGGCCGATAGACAAGATTCTCCTCTGTAGTTCACACCAAGGTGCTGAGTCTGCTGGCTGCAACCTGCGTATGTGCAAGGAGCAGGTGAAGCCAGGGCCATGAGTGAGTTTTCCCGTAGGACAGGGGAAAGGGAAAGAAGTCAAAAGCCTTTCTGTAAGCACCTTGGAAAATGAAGAGGCAGAGAACTATGAAGAAAGACACAGCCTGCAAAAGCTTTCAGTCTCCCCAAACATTTGCTCGAGCAGCTACTTTGTTTTCCCCGACAGGACTGTTTCCAAATCCTGACTCCTGACTTGCAAGTGCTTTCTGCTGGATTAGGAAAGATTCGGTACAGGAAGGGGAGAGCCCCTGTAGACAAAGTTAAATTGCAGCTTAAACAGCAAGATTTCACCAAAAATCACCCTTCCCTGGGTGGGTGGAAAGAGAAAGGGCCAGGAAATTCTTCCAAAGCTGGTACAGTTACCAGAGAGGCCGCACCTCGATTGTTCTTTTTAAGGCCATTATAATCTTCATTATATATACACACATACATACATATATATTTTTCCTTTCTCTTTATTGACAACCATGGAGGAAAGGATGAGAGGGAAAGGTATCTTAGGAAACAACTATTACATTTTTCTGTTCAAGTTCACCACATAGCATTTAAAGTAATCCTGCTCATTAACAGAACTGCAGACTGAATACACTACACTCAGTGCAACATGGCATTGCCCACGTCACCCCCTCCCAAGTTTCATTCCTGAGAAAGTCATACTGTCCTTCATACACCGATATTTATTTTAATTCCCAGGTAGTAGGTCACCTGCAGCCTGAGGGTTGCATGTGGAATGGGGAAAGGCAGTCCCTATCTTGACCTTGGGACTGTTAGGGGAGACTTAGGGGCCAGCTTCAGGATTTGTGGGGTTGGGGTCCTTGCCTACTCCTGTCTGGCCTCCCTGCAGCTGCCTGGTTACGACGACATTTGTCCCTCCCTAGAAACAGCGCAGCTTGCTAAGCAAATGGAGGTGAAAAGCCAAACCCAGCCAACAATTCCAGGTCTTGATGTAATCAGTCCCCCTGAGTAGCCCTTGGCATTTGGAGCCCATCCTGTGGCTGCTGCAACTGTGGGGAAAGTGTGCCGGCCACTGGAACGCAGATGCCAGAAGCAGACTCTGTACATCTCAGGAACTGAAGGAATTTCAATGAAAAGAAAATAAAGTCAGGACGGGGGAAAGGGAAAGAAGTCAAAAGCCCCTTTTTAAGTACCTGGAAAAATGAAGAGGCAAAAAATTATTATTTCAATTACTATGAAAATGTATTTTATTAGAAGATGGGGATTCATCATTGACACTCAAAAGCCTGAAAAGCAATATCCAGCACTATAATACCCCTGTCTCCAGGCAGGGAGAATGAGGTATTAAATCGGAAGATGAATGTTTTGCAGTTCAGTTAACTGTATCCGTTATAAAAAAAAATACTAGTTATAAATTTGCTCTGGATCCACGACCCCTCCCCATGAAAAGCTGCCTCGTGCTAGCCCCCAACCCTCTGTATCTTCAAGGATCTTGACCCTTCCCCTTTTCACATTTCTATGGCGTACGAAAATTCAAGAGTGAGAAAGAAAAAAAAATCAGCAAATTCAATGCAAACCAGAGTTTTTTATTATTATTAAAAAAAAAAAACAGTTGCATATAGTTCAATTGTTGCAAAGTGCGACAATGTAAATGCAGTGTATTCTTATGTATAACAGCTTTTCCTTCCGCTCCCATGGCAGCCTCAATAACGCTGCGCTTCTGTTCTGCATGAATAAATATGTATAAAATGTAACACTGCAGAGAAATAAAATCCGATAACTGAAAGATACCATTTCTGGGGTTCTGGGAGTAACATGAGGCACCAGCTTTTCTGATTCTTTGGTATTTATGTGAGGAGCCATTGAAATGATAATGCGGAATTTATTATTATTTTTTTTCCAGGGGCAAGTCATTTTCAGCTGTTCACCAGGGCTTGAAGAAATGGAGGCTTGTGGTGGTCCACCTCCCCATTTCGTTTTCTCGGTGGGGCCTCTGGCTGCTTCCCGGCTTCCCCATTCAGGCCATATACAGTATATACCCACGATGTCAACCTTGTTAGCGAAATAATGAATTTATCCATGGGAGCAGCTGTGCCAGCCTCCTCACCAATGAGACTCATGCACGAGACGATTCTCAAGCCATGGGCGAGTGCCCTGGGGGTTATGGATAATTCCCTGTCCCCAAATGGTAACTCCACCCCTTTTTCTCTCCCTAGTCAGGAAATTACATAGGATATTATTTTGGTAATAATCTTAAATATGAGCCATTCATTCATTCATTCATTCATTTTCATTCATGCATTCATTCTAGAAGAGGAAATGGTTGCCTAACTTTGGCCCTTTCTTGTCTGTACCACAATACTTGGAGCTCTGCTCACAGTCTTGACTTGCTCCTTGGTGTCTGAGAGGGCAGGAGCTGGCAAGGATGAGGGGCTGGGTTGTCCAGCGCCAGCCCCTAAGGCCCTGGCAGGCCAGCCCCGCCTACCTTTCCTGCTCATCTTCCATTTACAAGGTCCTGAGACCAGGCAAAGTCTCCTGCTGTGCTTCAAAACACATCCCGGCTTTCCAGTTCTTGTCATGGCCTTTACTCTCTCCTCCACCTGGAACACTCCTTCCAACCTTTCTAGACTTGGCTTTGAAGATTCAGCTCAAATGCCTTGTCTTCTGTAACCACTTCTTTGATGATTAAGCAGATCCTTATGCATTCTATATGCACTGTATGAGGTGTCTACTAACTCTGTCAAGTGCCTCTAGGGCAGAGTGTATCTTGTGACATTCTGCATCACTGGTACATAGCATCCACTGTGAAGTTCAGCCAGTGTTTGTTGAGAGATTGAATGAATGAATTAGCCGAAACAGAGATATCCAGCTCTGGATATCTCTGGACATCAAAAGTTTGGCGGCTCCCAAAACTTTTTTACTCCCTCCTTATCTTTGGATATATGGATGTGGGCAGGGGACTTCGGAATAAAGGAGCTATTAGTGTACGCGAGCATAAAATTAAAGACCTGCTTTTCCTAAGAATCAAACCCCAGAGACAATTTCAAGTTCGTCTGAGCCCCTGATTGGTGATCCTTGGGGATTTCAGGCCCTCAAGAGATGAGCTTTCTTTGCCTTTATGACAGCCCACATGGCCAAACTGCCCCACGGTGGGTTTGGGAAGAAAGGAGAAGCACAGGCTCTACGAGGGGTGCCCCTGAAATGGAGGTGGACGCCTGCAGACACACAGCGGGTGGGTGGCAGCAGGAGGCTCCTCAGCCAGGCGCAGCCCAGTGCAGCTCAGCACGCTGAAGTCAGGGCAGCCACCCACCCCCAGTCCTGTTAGGAAACCTGGCAGGGACAATTACACATGTGGGCAGCCCCAGGGGCTTTCCTGCAATTGACAATAGCTTCTTGATGTAGCTCCTCAGAATACGAGCTACTTACGTAAACGCTGTCTCAGAGACACCTGCAATGTGGGACACACAGAGTGGGGGAAGGCAGAAAGATACGGCTCCCTCAACACACTACAGAGGTTAGGATGAATGTTTATTCATCCATCCATCCATCCATCCATCCATCCATCCATCCATCCATCCATCCATCCATGCATTGCGTGCACGTACAGGCTCTGTCACCGGCTCAGCAGTAACTAAGAGGCAGGGAAGACGGCAATATAATCAAAGGGCCTCAAGTTTGATCTTTGTCCCCAGCCCCCCCCAATCTCCTCCCATGTGCCCCCGAGGAAGGAAACTCTTGGGGTCTCCAGTGCTACTGCAGGCTGGGTGTCTGAGTTCCCCAGACTTGCCCTATCAGTTGGATTTAGTCTGGGTTGGGTTATGAAGAGGCATTGGCAAGAGATTAGAGGGCAAAAGAGAGGGAAAAGCCAGGATATTTCTACCTCTCCTTCTTGGCCCTGGACAGTGGCTATGGCCTTGGCTGTGTTTCCTAGGCCCCTTGGGGTTCTGGCATCCCCAAGGACAAGCCAATCCTGGACTCTGGTAACTCCACATCCTCCCTTTGCCCCCTATCCTGGGGGTGGTAGTGGTCTCCTCCTGTTGCTAATTTGGGGGTAGCCTCCCATCCTCTCTCTGGCTTTTCAGACCTCCTATCACCTGCATAACCAACTCCTTGCGTTAAATCCCCTCAGTTTTTAGTACTAATGGTGGTTTTCGGTTTACCTGTTTAGACCCTGTTGGTGGCTCCCTGAGTTCTGAGGGAGGCTGACCTGGCCACCAATGGCAGTGGCAGCCCTCTGGCCTTCGATGGAGGGAGGACTTCTCTGGTGTCCAGAGTTTTCCAACCTGCAGGCCCTGACACAGGGACGGCCCCAGCCCATCAGACTGGCGCTCATAGAGCTGTTGCAATTATTCGTTCACTGTTCTCCTGTCTGCCCCCTCCACCTGGCTCAGGCTCTCTGAGTGCAGGGGCCTTGATTGTCTCATTCAAGGTTGCGCATCCGCAGTGCCCAGAGCCATGCCAGGCATCTAAAGGTCACAAAATATTTGTTAAAAGAAGGAATAGTGAAACCCCTAAGTTCCAGAGTTCTCCTCATGAGTTCATTCTCCCTCTTTGGGGTTACCCATCCTGGAATTAATATCTATTGCTATTTGGGATACACTCCGTCAAATCGTTTTCTGACAATCCTGCCCGTGACAGAGGAAGCAGCAGAGCACAATGGGTAAGGATGAGTCTTTGGGCTTCAGACCTGGATCTGCTATAAAATGGTGCTAAGAGTGGCTGCTCCATCTAGAGCTGTTGTAAGAATTAAACAAGGTAATATATGTAAAAGCCTGGCCACCCCCTGGTGCTGAATTCCTGTTACTCTGATCATCACCTCCATCACCACCACCACCACCACCGCCACCACCACCATCACCACTAACACCACCATCACCACCACCACCACCATCACCACCATCACCACCACCACCACCATCACCACCACCACCACCACCACCATCACCACCACCACCACCATCACCACCACCACCATCACCACCACCACCACCACCACCATCACCACCACCACCACCACCACCACATCACCACCACCACCACCATCACCACCACCACCACCACCATCACCACCATCACCACCACCACCACCATCACCACCACCACCACCACCATCACCACTACCACCACCACCACCACCACCACCATCACCACCACCATCACCACCACCGCCGCCACCACCACCACCACGATCACCACCACCACCACCACCACCACCACCACCACCATCACCACCACCACCACCACCATCACCACCACCACCACCATCACCACCACCATCACCACCACCACCACCACCATCACCACCACCACCACCACCATCATCATTGTCGTCATCACCACCACTGGGAAGGTCTCAGCTCCACAGGATGGACCCAAGAGATGGGTTGAGGGGACATGGGTAGCTTTTCTTGTTTTGTGGCCATCACTGGTTTTATGTGAGGATTAGAGACCCCCCCCCAAAATCTCCTTAGCTTTTCTACTGCTTCTCTCCCCATCCTTTTCCCTAATTTTTCAGAGAAGTGAAGCATTTTAGAACTGAGATCAATCTTATTTCTTTGAAAGAGAAGAAACTGAAACCCCAAAATGTGAAGCAGCCTTGCCACGGTCACGTGGTCTGTTAGTGGTGGAATTGAGAGGCGTAGGATTTCTGAGTCACAGTCCAAGACAAACTCAGGGACATGGCTGCTGCTGTCCACACCCAGGCAGCCCTGAGGAGAAGAGATGGGGAAAAGCTTTGCAACAGCTCCACTGGTTGAAGGGTGATAGAAGTCTTCCCTTCCTGACCCCATAGATCCAGGATTGGGGTAGCTTTTCATCATGTGTACAGACGGTGATGTCACCACGCCCTGTTTTCATTGGGGTTCTGGAGTGGGGTTGCTCCAACTGGCAGAAAAGTGAAGGCAGCTGACGATGTAGGGCTAGGAAAGTGTGTTAATCATGTCTTTTTATTTTGTGTTTTGTATACTTTGACATCTTGGGGTCTCCCTGACACTAGGGTCTGTCCCTTTCAGGGCTAGTTAATTCTTGCAAGCACAGCATATCCTTCCTATGCAAACCAACCAATCTAGAGGCCTTAACTCTCAAGCATCTCCTTTATCCAGCTCTCACACTCTCGGCTACTATCATCTGCCCTAACCACCCCAGGATCAGGTACCAGACAGCTAGGGGAAGCCCCTATGACCCAGCCTACTGAAATTATTCAAACCAGCCAATCCTTAGCCTATCCACCCTGCCTTGCTCATTCTTTCCTAAGGAAACCACAATGAAGACTCTTGCCCTGTTTTCCCCTTGCTCTCTCTGCTTCCTGACTAACCCTGGTGCTTCCCCGTGTGGTCATGTGGGGCTTTGTGCTTACTGTTTCTATGGACCTGTGAGTATAAACTTCTTCCTTCATGACAGTCATTTTCATGTCTGTGTGGCTTACCAGACCTGATTCCAACAAATCCCAGGCACCCTTAAAACAATGGGGGCACCTGTACAAAGTAGGGATTATGACGCACATTTAGAGGTTCAGAAATTCAGGACCTGGAATGATCCTTATCACACCCTTAATTATAACCTTGATTCAAACTCTTTCTGATGTGGGAACAGCCCTAAGAGCCAGAAGGGAGATGCTTCACTCTTTCACGTTGAGATTCGTCTTGAATAGTTTGTCACCGTCACCACAGTCTGTCCCATGACACACCCCTTAACACACACAGATCACTCGCCCAACACTGACCACTAAAAAGCTGACACCAGTGACCACACGATGTCCCAAGGGACTATGACCAGATCTCAAACTCCCACCCCTGCCTTCCTCTCCAGGGAAGGTTGTCGCTGCACACTTAAAAAAAAAAAATGTTGAGCTGAAGATGGCACAAAATTAGTTCCTTCGACAGACAAATTTGCTCCTGAAACACTCTGCCAACTTGCTAATGAGTCGTCTTGAACCTTGCACGGTGTTACCTCTAATTTTGCAGCCTGCTAGGATTTGAGTTCTGTGGACAGCCTCACATTTTGTTTGGAATTATAGGCTGAATTGCTGCTCACTCCTATTATTGTGCTGTCAATCTTGTATTAGCACATTATAATATGGTACACTGAACGCATCTGTTCTGTACATATCACGGAGTCTCATTGTCATTGGTTGAATCATTTCGTCTTATATGATTGTTAAGCAATTATTTCATCTCAGGCCGCTTAAACGCTGATTACTGTATACTATTTATGGGGAATACAGAAAGAGGAGGGGAACACGCCACCATCAGCTGATGTCACCAGTTCTCAGCTCTGGTGTTCACAAATACTTATGTTGAAGTGCAAAGGCTCCCTGACGCCTGGACACATGTCCTTGGTTCCGAGAAGGGAGATGGGGATGGGGATTGAGTGGACATATCTCGGCTCAAGGGCTGAGGAGGTGGTAAGTGTGGAGGCAGTTAAAAAGGCATGTAGAAACTGTCCCTCTGTTTCCCATCACTGGCAGCCCTCTTGCTCCCACACTGCCGAGAGGGCTCACACGCGGATTTCAAATGCCAGGGCCTCCTTACAATGACTGTGAAATGCACCTTGGTTCTACCACCTAGTTAGAAGCAGTTATGAAGGTTGAAGCGCTGCTATCAGAGACTCATAGCCCAAATCTGTGAGATAGCTCTCCTCCTAATTAATAAGACAAGGAAGACTAGCAAGTTGCTAAAGCTACCTGGCAGGGCTTGGAGCCCGCTGTCACCACCACGAATGATAGCATTTCCTTCTCTCCTGAGCCTATTATAATGTCAGGACGCACATTCTCCGATCCCAGTGGGACGGGGGAGCACACTGGCTATTAGGTAAAAGAAAGTACAGATCATGATTAAGGCTCCAGGAGGGAGGTTAATCAGAGAAGAGCCAGTTGATAAGATTCACTAAATTCAGGACAATTGAGAATGCCAGAAGAGGGAAAAGGGAGCAGGTCAGCGTGCGTTCCATCCTCTTGACTTGGACATCCTCCCAAGCTCTGGGTGACTTCTGACTTCCTTTTTTCTCCTCTGAGCATGTTTCTTATTTGCCCCCAGCCTTCACGTGGCCAGTTCAATCTCATACCATGACCATATTTACCCAGTGTCCTCTCTTTAATTTTGCTTTACCCTCTAATGTGAATTTTTGCCTCCATATTTTGGCTCATCCTATTCCTCTGTCCTGCCTGAAAAGCCTTCCCCTTTTTCTCTTTTCTCTCTGCTCATGGAAGTCCTATCTATCCTTCAAGGTGTAGCCAGGCATACTTCTTCCAGGAAGCCCCACACTGCAGTGCCACTCTCTCCTGAGTCACAATGGCATTTACTGTGAGAAATGATCAGGTTACATCTAACGGAGTTCAATGCACTCTCCCAAATGAAGTATACACTCTTGAAAGTGAGAATAGAATATTATATCTCTTTGCACATAGTGTTGAATTCAAGATTGAGATAATGGTGAAAGCAGAGACTACCTGGCCCTAGGATGTATGTACCATCCTTGCTTGATGTTAGTCAACAAGATAGCTTTTACTTATCAAGAGTTTATAAATGCTAAGTACTTTACATGAGTCATCTAATTTAATCTCTTCAATAATCCCATAAGGCCATTTCTCTTCTTTCTCACTTTTACAGACAAGAAAACTGAGGCTTAGTGAATTTAGGTGACTTGCTCAGGTCACCACACAGATAGGACAGGGCTGAAGGAGAATTCATACCCAGGTCTTGCTGACTCCAGGATCCTCCCTTTTCCTCTGAGATCAAACACAAAATGGGGCCTGCGTTGGTCTTTTCCATGAACTGAGCACTTAGCTCAGTTATGCCAGCTGCCAGTCCCCATTTGTCCACTCCCTCCCCACCAGCCCCAAGAACACAACACAACTGTGATCCCTCTCTATTCTTCCAGGAAGCTGACACTTGCTTTTTGATGAAGCAAAGGAGCTGAATGAACTCTCTAATGCCATTCAGGGTTAAAAAAAAGTGCTCTCAAGATGCCCAGGTTAGAAGAACATTGAAGGGCCATCCACAGGCATTAGCTCCAGTTTATGGCCTCTGCCATATTGCTGCTATTGAAGCTACTCTGGCAAAGGCCGCCAATGAGTTTCTGAATGAAGCCAGGACTCATGCATCCAAATAAACACTCCTCAGTGGTGTTCACCGGGGTCCTCTGGGGAAGCCGGCCTGAGTCCCAGGCACAGGGGCACCTGTGTCTAGGAATCGTCTTTTCTGTCCACTTATAGGTCCCTCCAGAAATCTGCCTCATGACTTCCTAGACACATACTGTGTAAAGACTTGATTCATCCATTCCACCTTAGGAGTCAGCCTTGCTTCTCTCCTGTTATCTTTAAGCATCATTAACATGGAATTACAGGTTAAGGAGGGCAGTTATATTTATTTGTCAATTCACTCACTCACTCACCCACCCACTCATGCATTTATCAATAATTTCTTCAATAATAAAACCCTTACTAGACAAACTCTCTGCTGATTAGCCCTTGGTTAGGTGCCAACACTGTGTACGGCTGCACTTTACAGGTAGCCCAGACAGAGATGACCAACAGCAGCCACCCACAGTGGGCTTCAACTTGGTGCCCAGCTGCCAGGGTGTGACTCATCAGGGGTTCCTGATTAATAATCTGGCTACAGTTCCCCCTTCCCTGCCTGCAAGTGGCCACATTTCTGGACTACGGGAGACACTCCTAAGTCCAGGCTGGTTATCAGGAAGCCACTTAACGCAGCCGGAGTTCTTTGAATCTGACCCTGGATTTCGAAGCACCTGCTCACCCTGATGGGTCAGATGGGGGACCTTGAATGTTTCTTAAAATTTCTTCTCCTCTTTAAAATGCAGCTGGAAATAATGCCTGCTTCATGGAGTGGCAAGAGTTAAATGGAATCATGTGTACAAAGCATTCAGCGCTT
The DNA here is from genome assembly GCF_964194185.1 of Rhinolophus hipposideros. Taxonomy (NCBI): domain Eukaryota; kingdom Metazoa; phylum Chordata; class Mammalia; order Chiroptera; family Rhinolophidae; genus Rhinolophus; species Rhinolophus hipposideros. The sequence goes on along the minus strand of NC_138062.1, from coordinate 43,429,298 downwards.
CTGAAGTCTGGGATTTCAGGTCAAGGCCAAGTCGCAGGGGCAGAGAGAGGCAGGAGCCATGCAGGGCCCTGCCATTTGACAGCCCTTTGGTGAGGCGACAGCCCCCAATCAGCCTACCTGCCCCAGAGCAGTGGGTGGGGCTACTGGCCACTCTGTGTAGTGGTCCAAATACCCAACTCCCCGCCTGGCAGCAACAGGGAGGGTGACAGCATCTGAGATGGGGGGACACCTGGTGAGACCCTGGGGGAGGAGGTGCTCGGGGCCACAACCACAGCACTGGTCACACAGAAGCAGATGGGATCCCCTCAAGCAGGCGCAGAGGTCAGAGGTGAAGGGTGCCAGTAGCAGAACTGTCAACTCCAGCAGCAGCAGCGGTCTTGTGGGACCAGTAGAGGGGGTGGAGGGGCAGGGATGCCCCCAAAGGGGGTGCTGCTCAAGTCAAGGAGAGCAAAGTTGGGAAGGAGATTGTCAGTCTGTGACTCATCTTTCCTTATTTTACTTCTTGTGACGTGTATTTCTTTATGGTTTTAGTCCTCCCAAGTTGCTGGGCCATTAGAAAACTTCTAATATATTTTTATAATATTTTACAAAATGAAGTTTTATGATGTTCTCTGACTAAAACACTTTATGTCTTATTTTCTTTAAAAGAAAATTCTGAAATATCCCTGGAGGAGGCTCGCGCGCGCGCGCGCGCGCACACACACACACACACACACACACACACACACACACAGACTGCTAACAGTGGGTGCTTCAGAGGCGAAACGAGTGTGAGATTAACTTTTCACTATGACCTTTATACGCAACAAATGCAATAGTGACAATGACAACAATAAAAAGAGAGTTAGTGCTCTGAGCTTAATTGCTTTCTACTTGTTTACATTTAATTGTCTTTCTCATGTAGTATGTCTTCAACCAACACTTCTAACAGGACGAGCTATGAAGAACTGACAGGCTTGGCCCCCTGCTCTGAGGCTGGGGCATGCAACTGAGGTGACTGCCCGGGGCTGCCCACCTCCAGTCGGCCCCCCTGGAGCCCTCCCCACCGGGGCCATGCTGGCTTGCATAGGGTCTCTGGCACAGCAGCAGACACTTTCTCTGCACCTCCATATTTCCAATCAGGAATACAACTTTCTAAACCATGATGTCCATGCTATTCCCATCTACTCTCAACTCTCTGCCAGGAGTCAGAGACCTCCACCACCACGCCCTTCGTGCCCCGCAGGCTAATTTCTCACTTCCCTCCAGCACACAGCCCCACCTACCATTCTCCCTGTCAGGAATGTGCGGGGCTCAGCCTTGATGGCATATATTCCTTCACCCTGCCAAGAGGACTGTCACCTCTCCTGGTTGACCTGCGCCAACCCCAGCCATCCCTCAGGGCCAAGATCACTCCTCCAGGAAGCCTCCCTGACTTCTGCCCACCTGCAGTGCTCTTCCTCAAACTCCCACCAGTGTCCGTCACTCTGCCATTTCACCATTGCTAAGTGCCTCCCATAGGACATTGAAAGGTTCCTTTGCTTTGTCTTCCCAACTGGATCTCCGTCTCCTGCATAGCCCGGCTCTTGAGTTAGCCTTCGGTATTCCCACAGCAACCACTTACTGCCCCGCACATCTTCCAGTCTCAAAAGTGACTTGATTGGACTTGGAGTCAGAAGATCTGGGTGTGACCTCTTTGGGCCCGAGTTTGCACGGCTAGAAAGTGGGGGGAGTGTTCCTGCCACCCAGGATGGTTGACATCAGCACCTGGAGGAGAGAAGTGCCTCTCTCAGTGGGTGAAGAGAGAGCAAAAGAGATCCATGGCAGGGAGAAACAGCGGGAGAAGGAGTCTGAGCCACCTGAACCCACAGAAGCCCCCTGAAAAACCAGAACAGAAAGGGGCTGAGGACAAAAGGGTGGGCTTTGGGGAGACACGCCAGCTGCCATTGAGAGAAGATGCTCCTCCTTTCTACTTCCTGCTCTAAGGCCCTGGGGAGCTCAGAGTTCAGGGAGATGATAAGTGGGAGAGAAAATTAAAGGCAAGAGAAATCTAAGGAAGTCGTCAAAGCACAGCTAGGCGAACAGAACCCGGAAAAAAGGAGGTAAAAGGTAATGCCGTAAATTACAGCTTAAAAGCCTCGTTTTGGGCAAATTGCTTTTTAACAAGCAGACAAGCTCTATCAATAGCATCTACCGTATGTTTTTATAAAGTGCAGAAATATGTTTTTAAAAGGCCAGTAAATAAAGTTCCTATCGATTTGAACTCAAGTGTAATCTGTTTTTCTGTCTGCCACCAACACTGGTAATAAAGCAGAATCATGTAATACGGTATTTCAGCTAATGTGACTATACATCACTGCAGGGACGCCCTGCTCCGCAGCGATCTATCATTTTCTATTGGTATTGCTTAGCTGCAGAATTTATAAACTTGCTCCAAATTGATGCAATGTTCAATTTTCTTTTCCAATTTATTTTTGGTTGAGCCAAGCAATATTGAGGTCTCTGAGCAAGCCGTGAGCACTACCAGATGTTACCTGAAGCCCTCACGCTCCTCGGGAGGAGGGAAGCTGGCACACACCATCAGCAGGCAGGGAGCCAGAAGTACATGATGCTGGAGAAGAGGTAGCTGCTGGCCTGGGTACCCAGCAATGACTGTGCTCTAGAGCATCCAGGGGCTAAAGGGTGAAGGGTGAGAGAACATCCGGCCGAGAAGCTGCAGCCAGGAGCACTCTAGAGCCTGGGAATTTTGCTAAGACGTCGCTACTGATTCCACAGGTCTGGTGAAGCCTGAGACCGTGCCTTTCTCATAAGCTCCCCGGGGTGCCAATGCTGCTCGTGCACGGGCCGCTCTTTGGGTAGCAATATTCCAGACCACGAGCATCCTTGAGAAAGAGAGTCATAAGTCTCACAGATGGGTTAAAAGAAAACAAAAACCAAACCCGAGAACTAATCTGGTGCATTCCCCCATGTTCACACCGGGAAGGTATCGTTAGGCTCTCTCTTTCCAATGCCCTGCTTCCCTCCTCTGTACTTCCGCATACTATGGGCACACCTCTTTGGTTCCACTCACACGTCATAGTGCATCATCCACTGGACGGTGATTGCCTAGAGACCACTCATGTTTGGAGACTGCCTGGCAGGCGACAGGAAGCAGTGCTGTGTGGTGGAAAGAGTGCAGTTTGGAATTAAGAGAATATAGGTTTGAATTATGATTCCACCTGCTGACAAGCATGCTTCATCTTAGGCAAGTTACTCTACCTCTTTGACCTCCAGCCTCCTTGCTGGTGACTGGGGAATCAAGTTCTTCCCTCAAAATCTACCCATCTTATTTAGTGGGATAACATCTAGAGAGAGCTTGATACAACCAGATATCCAAAAAGGGTCAGCTCCCTTTTGGATTTATTCAGGATGCATTTGCCAAATAAATGAATGAATGAATACTTCTGAGGCAGCTGAGACAAAGTATAAGGGGCCCATACCAGATCATAAAGGAGAAAAGAACCAAAGAGGAAAGCTGGGTGAGAGGAATGGAGCCTGGCTTCTTCTGCTTTCCATGACACCCCATCTGCTTTCTCCCACATCTTTACCTCCCTCTAATGAAACCCAGGTGATAAATGCATGAAGTGCCCATTTTGGCCTCTTGGTCTGTCACAAATCATTCACCACCCAAAGCTGTTTGGGAGACAATGAGTCTGGGTGTGGGGATAACATGGTTAGGTGTGGCATTGCCCTCATATATGATGGGATGTTCCTTATGTTGAGTTCAGAGTTATAAAAGCAAATGTTAGAGGTATTTAGAGAGCAGTCTCAGAGAGATAACTAAGGTCCTTTAGTAAAGTTCAGTGAGGGGGACCTGTCTCACACATCTGAGGAGAGGCAAGGCTAATATTATAACTGGGTCTTTTGACTCTGATCCACCTTTCCAGCCTACATCACAGGCTCTTACATATCTTAAGAAATCAAGAAAAGAGAAAGTAGAGGGACTAAGAGTCATACTTAATTAAACCAACTTATGAGAAATGAAAATTTAGTAGTCAGCCTATTTAGTGACAAAATATTTGAAATAATTTTCTGAGTAACATCTTTTATGAATTATTTTTAAGTGACTTGTATAGGTTATGGGTTTTTAAATTGTAGTAAAATACATCTGTCATAAAATGTACCATCCTAACCATTTTTAAGTGTACAATTCAGTAGTGTTGGTACATTCACATTGTTGTGCAACCGGTTTCCAGAACTCTTCTCATTTTGCAAAACTGAAACACCATACTCTTTAAACAATGACATTCTGTTCTCCCATCACCTAGCTCCTGGAAACCACCATTCTATTTTCTGTCTCTATGAATCTGACTACTCTAGATACCTCATATAAGTGGGATCAGACAGCATTTATCTTTTTGTGACTGGCTTGTTTCACCTAGGATAATGTTCTCAAGGTTCATCCATGTTGTAGCATGGATTTTCAGAATTTCCTTCCTTTTTAAGGCTGAATAATATTCCATTATATATATACACCACATTTTGTTTATCCATTCAGCTGTCAGTGGATACTTGGGTCATTTCTACCTTTTGGCTATTGTGAATAATACTGTTCACATGGGTGAACAAATATCTCTTCAATACCCTGCTTTCAATTATTTTGGATATATACCCAGAAGTGGAATTGCTAGATCATGTGGTAACTCTATGTTTAGTTTTTTAAGGAACCACCATACTGTTTTCCATAGTGACTGCACCATTTCTCATGCCCACAAACAGTGCTCAAAAGTTCCAATTTTTCTACATCTTTGCCAACACTTTTGTTCTCCTTCCTCTTCTCCTTCTCCTCTTCCTCCTCCTCTTCCTTCTCTTCCTCCCCCTCTCCCTTCCCCTCCTCCTTTTTCTATAGTTGCCTCCTAATGGTTATGTGGTGATATCTCATTGTGGTTTTGATTTGCTTTTACCTAATGATTAGTGATATTGAACATCTTTTCACGTGCTTATTGACCATTTCTTTATCCTTGGAGAAATGTCTATTCAAGTCCTTTTCCCATTTTTTTAAATTGTGTTTTTTGTTGTTGTTGAGTTGTAGAAATTCTTTATGTATTCTGAATATTAAATTATTATCAGATATATGATTGCAAATATTTCCTCATTCTGTAGGTTGTCTTTTTACCCTGTTGATTGTATTATTTGACGCAATTTAAACATTTTGATATAGTCTATCTATTTTTTTCTTTTGTTGCCTGTGCTATTGGTGTCATATACAAGACATCATTGCCACATCCAGTCTCATGAAGTATTTCCCATATGTTTTCTTCAGTTTTGTAGTTTCAGCTTTTATGTTTAGGTCTCTGATCCATTTTGAGTTAATTTTTATATATGATATGAGGTAAGGGTCCTCGGTTATGGTTTAATGCAGATTTTTTTTCACATGATCTTTATGATCATTATGACTATAGCAACAAAATATCAATTTTAAATTTCAAAATTTGGGAGGTAACATTTTTTGCCAAAGAGTGACAAGAACATAAACAAGAATAAAATAGGTATGTGGAAACAGATTTACATTTCATGGATTACATTTCTGGCTTTGTATGTTTTTTTTCCTCCATTTCAGGCAGGTTTCTTGTTTGTTTTTAATCATGACCCACAAATGTATTACCTTGGACAAGCTACTTACTACTCTGAACCTCATTTTCCTGGTAAATGAACTAGAGATAATATGTCAGCTTCCTAAGACTGTGCTGATTACATGAGATTCAGGCATAGAGTATGTGCTCAAGTAATGTTAGTTTCCTTCTGTCTCTTCAGCCTCTGAGCTCTGCTCCACATCTTCACCTTGAACATTCTGTCCTTTCTATTTCATGACAGTACCAAGCACACATCAAGTGGCTTAAAGGCTCATCATTTCTACCAAGAAGCCTTCCTTGACTCAGGCTAATCATTCTAGTCTTTCCTTCCTTTGTATGACCTTGACACATAAAGGTGTCCCTTTTGTGTTCCCTGATTTACGGTGAGCAAAATTGGAAGAGGAAGACTGTGTTCCACTTTTAAAATTAGTCTTGACAGGCAGTGATCAAATTAGAGATTGCATGCTGATAGGTAGCATGATTCGGCGGATTAAGTGAAGGCTGAGGAACCCAGAAAATTCCGGGTTAAGTGATGGCTCAAGTGCCAATTTAATTTGGAATTAGAACAAATTCAAATTTCTTGAGCTTCACTTTTCATAGCTTGAAAATGGGCATGATAATACACCATTGTGACATTAATAAAAATGATAGTTTCAAAAACCACTGTGACAGGGGCAGCCAGATGGCTCAGTCAGTTAGAGAGTGTGCTCTTAACAACAAGGTTGCCGGTTCGATTCCCATGTGGGATGGTGGGCTGCGCCTCCTGCAACTAGATTGAAAACGGCGACTGGACTTGGAGCTGAGCTGTGCCCTCCACAACTAAGGTTAAAGGGCAACGACTTGACTTGGAGCTGATGGGTCCTGGGAAAAACACACTGTTACCCAATAAAATTTAAAACAAATAAAAACAAACAAACAAACAAAAAAAAACACTGGGAGAATATGCTTTGCAAAGGCAAAAGAAAAGAAAATAAGAAATAGAGAAAGAATTCTAAATGGTGATCTCCACAGGGATTCTTAGCTTTTAAAAAATCATAGAGCCCTAAAGAGAATTCAAAAAATCAGGTATGGACTGCAGAATACACTTTACAGAAGTCAATTTACAAATAATTTTGGGGGTTTGTGGCTTCCCCAAAGCCTATCCAGAGTCTCCAAACTACTCAAGAACCTCTATACAACTGAGCATATCGGCAATAAAACACCTGCTGTATGTTCCTCCTGCCTCAGGGGTTGCTTTTCTTCCTTTCCAAGCCCTATGTAGTCAAGCTTGGTACAGTACTTATATCAGGTTGCTGACTCCCAATGTCACTGCTTGGAGACAAAGAAATTATCAATAAAACTGTCACCCTAATAACTTTTGCTGATGGATGTGGCTGAATACGGTAGCCCCTGTCTGTGCTATCGCCAGCTGAGGACTTGGGAACCACACCATGGTGAAGGCCTAGGGCCCACAGGCTCCTCCATACGTCATCTCCTCACATTCATGAAGACTCCTACTCTCTCTAGCCAGGAGACTTCCTCACCACCACCGTGAGGATGGATCAGATTATTAACTCCATACAAGGAAACTATTAATGGATACAAGGTTAAAAAAAAAAAAAAAAAGGAATCCAGCTCTGTCCCAGTAAACATGGTTTTGTGCATTTTGGTCCAACCTCCCACATTCATCCCATTCCTGAATCAGTCTCTTTCCTACATGGTGATTGTCACTTGGCATCCTCTTCAATCTCCTGTAAGTGTACCATGCTGAAGAGGCTGGAAGCTAAAAACTACATTTCCCAGACTCCCTTGCAGTTAGGGTTCTGGATGGATGCAAATTTGATTTCACCAATGAGATGGCACTCACTCAATAAGGTGAAGCAGAACCCACCTCCTACTTCCTGAGCTGATGCAGCTACAGCGATGGTTGGGTTTCTCTGCAGCAAAATTCCAGTGTGGGGTGGCAGTTTCATGGGAGTTGGGAGAGAGATGCAGCAATAGATACATCCAGAATCACTGTTTTCATCTAGCCACTGACTTCATGGGAACCAGGAGGCTCTTGAAAGGTGGCGGCAGCTGCCTTATCCCTGGATGTAGTGGCTGTGGTGTGCTTTGGAAGTCAATGGTTCCAGGGACAGTTTCTTGTTCCCCAGCTTCCTCACGGGCAGAAAATCAGCAGCTCTTGTGGGACAGTTTGGTGGTTTTATTCCCAGTGGAGTCATTCCTAGAGGTTGAAGCTAGAGACTGCTCCTCAGCCCATCTAACAATTTTGTAAGCACCCAATTTTCTGTACGCAGTCATTTTCTGCTTAAAATAGCTAGAGTATGATTTTCGTTTTTCTGCGACTAAACACTGACTGACATAATGTTTTGAAACTAGAAGAGTTTACAGGCAGTAGACGCTCATATTTGGGGTTGGTTATCTGCCTGGTCCAGTTTGAAGACAGGTAAAAGTCTTCTTCTTCCAGCCAAGATGTAGTAACGGGGACCAGATTTACCCTACCACCTGAGACAACTTAAAAACTGAACAAATATGGGAAATAATGGTTTTCAGACTTTGAACATCAGGCAGTGCAGGACATTGATCAGCAAGAGAAGGGAAAAAATGAGGAGACTCTTACAATTACCACAGCTTATGCCTGGACAGAGTGCAGGGAGAGGGAACCCAGGTGGAGCCTGACAGTCATTCTTCGCTGAGGTCTAGCGGGAGTTCCAAGGAGATCACGGTGTCCAGAATTCACAGGGCAGAGAGAGAGAACTGTGCAGAGAGAGACCGCTGGAAACTGCAGGGGGCCCTTCTTGAGTCATCAGTTGAATACTGATCAGCACGTGCATATGAGGAAATTATCTGAGTCCAGATAGTTCCCTCTGTTCCTTTCAAAAGAACTTCTGAAAGGAACACAGGGAAACATCTTCAAGGCTCACACAGAGCTAAGAGCAGGTTGTGTTCCCATCAGCCATTGTAAACAAACAAACAAACAAATAAAAACACCTCATAATTCATGGGGCAGCTTGTAGAATACAGTCATCCCTCCATATCAGCGAGTTCCATGTCCAAGGACACAACCAACTGAATATTGAAAATGTTTGAGAGAAAATAAATTATGTTGTTGCTGATATGTACTATGCAGTTTGGTCTACAATGGTTGTATCTGTACTGAACATGTACAAACTTTTTTTCTTGTCATTATTCTCTGAACAATACAGAATAACAACTATTTATATAGCATTTACATTGCATTACATATTATAAATAATCTAGAGATGATTTCAAGTATATGGGAAGATGTGCATAGGTTATGTGAAAATATTAAACCATTTTATATAAGAGACTTGAGTACTCTCAGATTTTGGTGTCCTTGGGGAGGGATCCTGGAACAAATCCCCTGCAGATACTGACGGATGACTGTATTCAGCAGTGGAGCAAAAGTAACCTTAGAAAAAGGCCACTGTGGTCCCGCCCAACAAAGTTTAAAAGCAAGCTTCGAAAGGATCGGGCTGTTTTTAATGAACCTAACTACATCCTAGAACAAAGCTCAAGAATATAAAAATATCTCACACCCAACACAGTAAAAATTCACAATGTCTGGCACCTAAAAAAATTACCAGATATGCAAAGAAGCAAAGAAATAGAAACCATAATGAAGACAAAAATCAATCAGTAGAAACAGATCCAGAAATCACACAGATGATGCAAGTAGGTAGTAGAAAAAGACATTAAAACAGTAATTATAACTATAATTCATATGTTCAGGAAGCTAGAGATGCTTGAATATCCCAAGAGAGATAGAACATGTATTTCGAAACTCCAAAGTGAATTTGAAGAGCTCCTCCCAAAATTAAATGCCTGAGATGAAAAATACACCGGCTGGGATGAACAGATTAGCCACACAGAATAATATATTAGCGAACTTGAAGACACAGCAATCGAAACTATCGAAAATGAAACACAGAGAGAAAAATGACAGGGAAACACCCGGAATGACACATCAGTGGGCTGATCCCAGGACCCCCCCACCCCTACCCAAGGAAACCAAAATCTAAGAATACTCAAGTCTCTTATATCTTCAAGTAGCTAAATAGAGATGTTATTGGAGTCCCAGAAGGGGGGAGGCAGATAATATAGTAGAAGAAATAATGGTTGAAAAATGTCCAAATTTGATGTAAACTATAAACCCACAGATCCGAGAAGCCCAACAAGAGAAGTACCAAGTAAAAGAAACACGAAGAAAATGACACCAAAGCACATCACATCAAATTGCTTAAAATCAGTGATGAAGATGGGGTAACAGGTTATGTTATAAAATCTGACAGTGGTAGCCCAGACTAGAATGAAGTGCCTATTATTAAAGATCAGAGTTTGGTTGACAGCGTTGCGTGATAGCTGATTATGTTGGGCTGGTGAATGGAAAGACAGTGGAATCAGATGGCTTCTTCTGCCTGAAGTGAAAAGATTAAAGAAAAAAAATTACAAACTTGGGGTTTAAATTCTTGATTCAAGGCACAATCAGAAAACCAGGGAACATGACTATCCTGAAAAAAACCTCCGGGGAGAAAAAGAACAGAATGGTATATCAGTGAGCTGTGGATATCTTCAAGTAGACGATAGCTTCAGGGGCAATAAAACTGAAATCAGAAATGAAACCTGATTCTGCAGGTTGCTGAATTATGACCTAAGTTAAGTTTACAGATTTCTCAGGCCTCTTATGGGAAAGAACATCAACTGGGAAAGATTGGGACCCTGTGAATTGGGATGCATGATTCTAATGGCTGAAACTCAGACCCTACTGAGCCTCCCTTTCCAGCAGAAGCTGCCCCTTCTCCCTGTCTGATAAGGCTGATCTTGCCTTGCAAGAGAGTACCTCCTGCTCTTGATGCCCACATTGACCACCCCTCATTGAGCTTGGCCTATTCTAGAATCAAATTTCAGCATGCCCCTTGGAGACAAGTACAAAATCTGATCCTGAAACAGTGGGCTTCCACACCAAAATAACTGCAATTTATTTTCTTATATTTATTGGCAAAAATCTGAGAAATATATGTGGGAATATAGAGTAAGGTGTTATAATAGATCATAGAGGAAAGAATATAATCTTAGATTGGGTCCGATTGATCAAAGTGGATTCTAGATCCCAAGTGCAAGCTAGACCATCTGAGTGTGGTTCTGTTTGCTCAGTGGGTTATCTGATGACATCTGAACTCAACACTATCCTATACTAAATGAAACAGGTGACAGAAATTCCTTGATATAATATAAAAGAAAGAATCTAAATAGCTGGAGAATTATAGAAATCTTTGGGTAGGTTAACACATTTGGCCCACTCGTATATTGCCTATCTCGGTGCCCTGAGAATGTATTTTCTTCATGACTATTTAGAAATAGTTTGGTGAGGAGAATGCTTGCATTTTTTTCCCTTTGGTTGTCTTCAGAGTTTCTCTTTCATTTTTGGTTTTCAACAGTTCTACCATGATATGTCTAAGTTTTATTTTTTTTAATTCTGATTATGGCTCTCTGAGCTTCTTGGATCTATGGTTTGTTGGCTTTCTTGGCCATTATCTCTTCAAATAATTCATCTGCCCTGTTCTCCTTTTTTCTCTTTTTGGGATCCCAACTATATATATGTTAAACAATTTTATATTGTCCCATAATTCTTAGATGCTCTGTCCTGTCCCCCATACCCTTCTTTTCTCTCTTTATGTGTGTTTATATAATTTCTATTGATCTACTTCAAGTTCATGGATTTTTTTCTTCTGCAACATCTATTTTTTCTTTCATGCTTAAAAGACAGCCATGATATTTAATGTAGGGCTGGGACACTAGGCCACATGGACCAACAGACCTAAACTTATTCCAACCCTGAATTATGTCAATGTCTAATAATATACGAATCTGAATGAGAATTCCCTCTATTTGGAGATGAAGAAAAAATGTCTTTCAGTGTAGTTATTTTAGAAGGATCGTCTATTTACATATAAGAACCAGGATTTATAAACAACCCAGCACATCTGAATAATAGATTGATAAAATGCTTTAAAAAATGTAATACCAATCTCGCCCTCTTCCACTCTTAAATGTGAATCAGTCTTCATATTCTACTTACTTGTAATAAGCAACCCAACAGACTAGATTTTCAGAAATCAGTGGCCAACGTGAAATTTGTTGAATAATGCCAAACTTGTTTAAACCAAATTTTGTTAGGTATCACACAAGCTGTCTACTACCCCCTTACTCAGTATTTTGCTATACTGGGTAGCACCTATGATAAAACAATGTGAATAAAAAGACAAATGTTGGGGGTCTAATATGAAAAATATTTCAGGATGGGTTGCATAAATAAACCAGATGCAACATCTAATTTGCAGATAAGCTCATCTTTAGTTTCAATTCAGTCACTGTCTAATTTTCTTTGATGGAAGTTCTGCGTTTTTTTAACGCAGATTGCTTTTGAGCGGATGAGATCCAGTCCTGAGCCCAGCCTAGTGGCATGGGCCCTTCTTCCCATAGGCAGATTTCTTCATGCCAGCCAGCTTGCCTAAGTTTCCAATTACTGCCTACCTAGTTCTCCCTTTGCCTTGGGGTATGTTGAATGTATGGAGTAAGATACCGCCTTAAAGTTGCTTAATAATGTAGTTGGAAAGATGAAACATGTTTCCAAAACACCACATCCTGACATAGTGTGAAATAAATGTCCTTAGAATGTAGAGTGATACAGGTGCCCAGAGGAGGAAGATATAATCATCTGGGAGAAGAGATAGGGAGTTGATTTTAGAAAACGATTGTAACAGCCCAAGTGTGGGATCACGGAGGTCCGAACTAGAGCATTTTGTGTGTCAGGGCTAACACCCATTAATTATCAGAAAATTTGCCCCTGCTTTTGGAGTTCTGCTCCTGCTTGCCTATCATTTCTCACCCCACTGGTTTATTTACCTGATGGCTGCAAGTTCAGTGGGATTTATTAGAGTTCCATCCTCCTTGCTGAGAGTTTCTCATTTTTTCCCCCTCTCCCCATGGGTTCTTGGGTCTGGCTCAGGTGTGCTCCTACACCAGCTTTCCTGACATTTGTCCAGTAAGATTTGTCTAGTTCTGGATACCTAGAAAATTACATCACCTATTTCATTTCTCATTCCCCCCACCAGTCCTTGGCCTCTCTGATTGTCCAAGCTGAGGCTCAGCAATTAATTTGCGTATTGGTTGAACCAGCATTACACAGAGGTTAGGAGGTGACATTTTATGATGGGGCAGGATTTCAGAGGCATAAGATGCCTCAATCATCTCACCATCTGATATATGATGCCTCAAAATCCACAATTAGTGTGTTTTCTTTAGCACAGTATTTCTATACTTATATTTACGCATAGTATATGATGGTTCAACGCTCTCTCCCTCTTTTTCTCTCTCTCATATATATATATATATATATATATATATGTACATATATATATACAAGCATATACATAATATAATGTATCTGTATATATAAATATCTAAATATACTAAATGTACTAACATATACTAAATAAATATATAAAGCTTAATGTAGACATTGATATGGAAAGGAAATTTAAGAAAAGTATGGGGAAAAAACTTAAAATTGAGTAAATTCTATATTTTTTCTGCTAATTGAAAAAATATGGGCCTTTTCCCTCCTCCTCCTCTTGTTCCTCATCCTCCTCCTCTTCCCCCTCCCCTTTTCCTTCTCCTTCTTCTTTTAATTTAAGACTATTCAGTCTCTTAGCATGCAAAGTCCCTTGAGACAGATAACATTTTAAGCTGCTATCAGTCACCACACTGTGATTTGATGTGTTTGAGAAGAACAGACATAGATGGGGGGTTGGAGATGGAAAAGAAAGAGGATGCTGGCACGTCTAGGGAGAAAGAGACGTGGGAGAGGACAGGATATGTGGAGGGTCTAGGTACCAAAGTCAAACTGTCTTCGTCACGTTTTTAGCCAGACTTATCTCAGCCATTTAACTCTCAAGAATTAGCATTCTAATTTTAGTATGCATAAAAATATCACCAAGCATTTAATTTTTCTTATTCAACCCTTATAACAATCCTATGGGATGGGTATTAGGAACCTATTTTATAGTTGAGAAAAGTATCACTTTGAGAGGTTAAGTTTCAATTCCCTTTCTATCTCCAGACTGGACTTCTCCTTTGGACATCAAACTCATATATAAAAACTCATTCAACATTTCTTCGTGGAATTTTGCCCCCCAAGGGGCAAAATTTGATAACACTTCAAACTTACCATGTCCAGATAAGATCACCCAAGTTTTTGCACCTATCCCCTAAACTTCTCTTCCCTTCATTCTTTCCCATTTGTTTGGACTAAATGTTTGCATCTACTTTAAATTCATATATTGAAGTCTTAACCCCTAATCTGGTGGTATTAAGAAGTGGGGCCTTTGGGAGATAATCAGGTTTAGATAAGGTCATGAGGGTGAGGCTCTCATGATGGGATTAGTGCCCTTATAAGAAGAGACACCAGAGAGTGTGCTCTTTCTCTCTCTTCCGCGTGAGGACACAGAAAAGTCAGCTGTCTGCAAGAGAAGACAAGAAGAGAGTTCTCACCAGAAACTGAATTGGCTTGCACCTTGATCTTGGACTTCTCAGCCTCCAGAACTGTGAGAATAAATTTCTGTTGTTTAAGCCATCCAGTCTGTGATATTTTGTTATGGCAGCCTGAGCTGACACAGATTCCATTTCATAAAACAGTAACTCTATCCTTCCCAGTCAAACAGCTCAATCTAATATGAAGGATTTCAACCAAAGTGCTCTACCCTCTGGTTTAGGGTAAGTTTTGAAAGACAGTCATAGTTGTCCTTACTCAAGGTCACTAGGTATATTCCCTCATGCTCTGTGCCTCCCAGGAGGAAGCTAGAATGGCCCCTGGGATGTTAGTTTCTTAGTCTTTCTCATGAGTCTAGCGTATGAGACACTGATCTTAAGAGACAATTTGTGGTTGAAAGATGCCTGCCAGGAAGGAGGGCAGGACAGAGGCTAGAGAGCCCTGTAGAATATGAAGTGTTGAATTTTGAGGGGCTGATCCTGAGAAGGTTCCCATGCACCTCAGAGGAGAAGCACTCAGGAAAGCAGAGAGGGAAGGGCCTCACCATGGAAACTAGACTAGACAGGGAAAGTGAGCTCCTGTCTCCCTTGGCTGGTCCCTACTAGGGGTGTTTCCAAGTTAATGTGGCTTGGTAAATTAAAGTCCATTATCCTGGACAAGTAGATAGCATGGCCGTTAATACATAGTCTCTAGAGCGAGAACACCTGGGTTTGAAGTCTACCTCTGAATTCACTAGCTAGAGTAAGCTAACACCTCATAGCGCTGCTGGAAAGATTAAAGGATGAGAATGCATTAAAGAACTTAGAACGGCACCCCACACATTGTTAGCTCTTATCACAACCTGCTCTCTGGAAGTGGAAAAGCTGCCCTAAGCAAGCTGGACGCAGACTGAGAGACTGGGCATTTAGCCACCATTACTCCTTCCTGACCCTTCCCAATCCAAGGTCCTTCCGACAAGTGCCAGCTGTTCTCTGAGGAGCCTTGGCCCTGGAATGGCAAAGAGAGTGGGGAGCCCATTTCTCTGTCTGACGGGCTTGAAGTGCTTACATGAGGTGGCTAGCTGGACCTTCAAAACTATTAATTCTGAAAAGCCCAAGCATGATGAGGAACTCGCTTTTGCAGGTGTCAAAACATGTTTATTAGCTTTCTCTCTGGAAGGCTTTTTGGGTGCCCTGCTGGTTAAGGCCGGATGCTGAGCTCCTGGCACCTGCAGTTCATCCCATTACTTGATATCTGCTGAACAGCACCTGGGGTGATGGGAAAAGCCTTCTGTCTGGGAAAAGCTTTTCCTAGCCTTCTGTCTGGGAAAAGCTGCTCTGATCCTGGTTACTTTTTCTCTAGCATGGGTCGGGATGGAGGGAGGAGGGTTGTCAGGTATCCCATCTACTCAGTGTTTTTAGAAAGGGATTAAAATATTGCAGAGAATGGGGGCCGGCCCGGTGGCTCAGGCGGTGGTCCACAAGGGATGGTGGGCAGCGCCCCCTGCAACTAAGATTGAACACAGCACCTTGAGCTGAGTTGCCGCTGAGCTCCCAGATGGCTCAGTTGGTTGGAGTGTGGCTCTCAAGCACAAGGTTGCCGGTTGGACTCCCCCAAGGGATGGTGGGCTGCGCCCCCTGCAATTAGCAACGGCAACTGGACCTGGAGCTGAGCTGCGCCCTCAGACTGAAAGGACAACAACTTGAAGCTGAACGGTACCCTCCACAACTAAGATTGAAAGGACAACAACTTGACTTGGAAAAAAGTCCTGGAACTACACATTGTTCCCCAATAAAGTCCTGTTCCCTTTCCCCAATAATAATAATAATAATAATAATAATAATATTGCAGAGAAATGGCAGAATTCACATGTGTACTGCTTTTAATTTTTCGAAGGGCTTTCACATCTCTTGAACTACCTAATGACCCTGGGACAGCAGGGGTGACACATGAAGAAATCAAGAACATGAAAAGGTTAACCTTCTCACCTGTGGCTATCAGGTGAGTGACAATCGGAGGAGTAGGACACAGAGAAAGCCTGAGAAGGAGACCTGGCTTCTAATTTGGGCTTTTAACTTCTCTTTGTTTCAGCTTTCTCATTGGCAAATTGAGGATCATGAAACCCATTGCACCAACCTCACGGGACCATTATAAAACAAGGATAAGTGATATGAAACATAACAGGCTCTCTAAATATAAGACAACACACATGAGCTGTCTGGAGGTCACTTCTCCCATAACCGCAACTGTCCTGAACACAGCTGAGCGTCCGAAAAGGTAGGTTCCTTTGAGTACGTTTTCTCTTTAATTCTCTCAAGATAGATATTATTATCTGCTTTCAGAGATGAGGGAAGTGAGGCTAAGAGGTGGAGAAACTAGCTAAGCTGGTTACAGACCTGGAATCTAAACTCAAACCTGTCTTTCTAGACCTCTGATAGCTCATGCTCTAACTTTGCTGCTTTTCCGGTCCCCCACCTCTGAAACAGGCACACGCAGGCATCATACATATGTCATATGGCTCACAGGCTGAAACTGAGGCACTTGACTTACATCCTCATTTCAAGCCTATTGACTCTTAGTTTAAAAATAATTCTGACATGCTCGGTGATCAGCTTTCCCATTCTGCCACAGATTAGAAGGGACATAAGGACACTAATCATCCTTGACACTAGCAAGAAATGACAGGAGGAAAGCAACATTTTAAAGTCATTTTAGCAGTGTTGGATGGTTTTGTGTGGAAGCAAATAACCCTTAATTACATAATCAGTAAATATTGATCAAGTACCTGCCACGTGCCAGCGTAGTCCTAGGCCCAGGGCTTTCAGTTGTGGAATCCACCAATCCTCTCGGCCCTGTCGGAGTTACCTACGTCCTTGTCAGTCATGTGTCATGGTTCTGCCTGCTTTCATGTAGCTAAAGTCTTCTGCTATATACCACCAACCCATTCTCTACACTGTGGTGTAATACGGAATATATATTTGGTCCCTGGTTTCTGGCACACAGCTCCTAAAACCCTGGGAATCTCCAGAGTGGTAAGCGTGTCTTTTGTATGCTAATGAGATGACTGGTGGCTGGGGATCCCCTCATCCTGTCAGAATGGGAACTGGTCCAGGGCAGAATTAGAGAGTTGGTACTTTCAGCCCCACCTCCAGAACTCCAGAGGGGAGAGAGGGGCTGGAGATTATGAGTCAATCACCAGCGGCCTATGATTTAATCAACTGTGCCTTCGTAATAAAACTGCCATAAAAAACCCCTAAACAATAGGCGGGGCTCAGAGAGCTTCCAGGTTGGTGAAGGCAACCTGCTGCTGGGAGGGTGGCGTGCCCAGACAGGGCATGGAAGCTCCATGCAACCCCCCTCATACCTGTACATCTCTTCCATTTGGCTGTTCCTTGAGATGTAGCCTTAATCATAAACTCGTAATCATAAGTAAATTGTTTTCCTGAGTTTTGTGAGCTGTCCTAGCAAAGTATTGAACATGAAATGGCAGGGGGTAGTGGGGACCCGTGATGTTTTAGCCAAGGCAGAGAGAAGTGTGGATACCCTGGGTACCCAGTACTTGTGGCCGGCATCTGAAGTGGGGGATGGTCTTGTGGGACTGAGCCCTTCACTTGTGGGGTCTTGATAGTAAGCCCGGGTCGTTAGTGTGACAACTGATCTGAATTGCAGGACTCCACGTTGGTGGACCAAGAGTTGGAGAGCTGGTGCTGATGTGGAAAAAATCTCACACATTTGGTGTCAGATGTGTTGTGGGAGAAAACACCACAGATAGAAAAACTGCCATACCAAACATGGTTAAAACAAGAAGTCTGAGTATGTGAATGAGCCAGGTTCGATTATCCAGAAGCTGTGCTTACAATGAACAGCCCACTCTCAAGCGTGGTACTACTCTATTGCCATTTTAATCAAAAACCCATTTCCTGACTCCAAGCCCTATGTTACTTCCTTAATAGACCACCTTAAGTTCCCGTGACCTCAGGCACGAGGCGGCAGCATGTTCCCCTGTGCACTTGTGTGGGGATGTGACAAATCCCACGCTGCTTCCTTTAGGGTCTGGTGCCTTATTAGCTTCCCCCTAGGCAATGGCCTCTTCCTGTATAGCCTGGATATACATAGGGCCCTGGAGAGCGGAACCTAACCACAGCTCTGCGCCAGCCCTGGGCCCTCTGACTGCCGAGCTCAGGTCTCTGCCCAGCTCCTACCTCTATAGAAGGGGGACAAAGAACCATGCTGACTTCCCTAGGATAAGCAGCAACACCTTCTGCCTGGGAAGTGTAGGGTTCCAATATTTCACAAAGATTCAGAGAGCCCTGTGGTTTCTGCTACATAAATAGACAAGACAGTTTGCAAAAGGCAGACCCTAGGACCCTGCTGGAGGGAAGTTCTATGTGACACAAAGTTTTCCAGTACAACAGAAGTTCCAGACTCAGGGACTTTGGATCCCACTGGGTGGGCCTGGGCTCACAGGTGCTGTGATGACGTACTGAACCCTGAACCTTTTCCATTCCATTGCACAAACCTTATAAATCGGGCTTTCGCAGCCTGAGGGGCCTGAAGGAGACACTGAGGTCTCAGGTGAGACCAGCCCAGGATGGCAGTGATGTTTCAGGTGCAAATGCCTGGAATGTGGGTTCTATCTCACTCTGATGATGGGAAGAATAAGGCAAGGAGCTCTGAATTGTTAAGAGCAGGATTCATTTACCTGTTTTCTGAGAAGCAGCCATGATTTTGTGATTAAACATTCAAATTTGGGAACCAGACAACTGGGCTTCAAATCCCAGCTTCATCACTCACCAGCTGTGTGACCTTAGGTAATTTGCTTAACTGACCTTGCCTCAGTATACTCATCTATAAAACGGGGATAATAATGATTGCAAAGAGAAAATGGGTTAATATTTCTAAAGCGCTGAGAAAGAGTGCCTGGCACATGTCAACATGTGCTAAATAAAACAAAATAATCCAGCAAACGCAGGGGATTGAAAAAATGAGGCATTTCCAATAAATGTCATTGAGGCTTAAATGCGTGGATTCCCTGTCAGGGGGGACTCCTCACCCCAAAGGCAGCGATTCCTGAATGGGGCTGTAGGGGAGGGAGTGCACGAAGGGTTAAACCCCCAAGTGAGCAGAAAAACAAGTTCCATCTGGTCCCTGGGACAAAGCGACAGCCTGCAAAGCCCCCAGCCCGGGCTCCTGCTCAAAGGACACATTGCATTTTAAAATTCCAACTTGTGGCTGCCTCGATCTATAAATCAACCAGTTCTCCACACCCAGAGCTCGAGCAGGATTCACAAATGGCAGCAAGACATTCGCATGCCGAGAATAGGCCTATGGAAGTGCCTTTGCTCTCAGGGTGCCCAGCCCCCAGCTTCCCTAAGGGCCCTGGGCTGGGGCTGCTCACGACTTCAGGGCAGTGATTGATTGTTCCCTAGGTGGCAAAGAGAAGGGAGCAAGAGGGAGCAAACAGTCAAGGCTCAAGCTGGGATTGGGGCTTTGTTTAGATACCTCACTTAAGAGTGTCCCTGGGACTCAGGTGTGTCCCCATCTTTATCATTGGCTCAAAAAGCAAAATAAAGCTGCTTGCCCTTCCTCCCCACACCACTGCTGGGACCTCTTCTTTAGATGCCAGGCTAGGAGTGGGGCAAGACTGATTAATAGGAACCATTAAACACTCCACCCAGGCACTGGGGGAACCCTATTCAGAGCAGCAGTGGGTTTCTTCCCAGCCTTTCTGCTGGCTGATCAGGTACAGGGTAGCTTGTGCCCCAGAATCCCCTGCAGGACACCAGGCCTATCTGTACCTGGAAGGGGAAACCCAGGGCCCTCCTGTGGACCTTTGCCTGAGGCAGGGCCCCTCAGTTTTTACCACCCCTCCAGTCACTGGCCACACCCAGATAATACTGAAACCAGCCCAGCACTAACCGAGCAGAGCAGGGAGGTAATTCACAAAAAGTTGGACAATTCAAAGTTATAGGTGGTTTCCACAGCAACCAGCACTCAGACCATTTGGGTAGCTGAAGCCTTTTCCTCTTAGCATTCACTATTTTTTCCTCCCCAAATAGCATTTTTTTCCTTGTTATTAAAGTAATACACATTCATTGGAGAACATATGGAAATTACAGACAAGTGTAAAGGAGAAAATAAAAATCACCCTTAATCCCACTACTCAAGGAGATCCAATGTTAACATTTTGATGTATTTATTCTCTATCTGTCTAGCGTTTTTTTTCCTGCATGCATAAAAAGATGCAATTTTCGAAAATTGGGACTATATTGAAATTACTGTTTTACCACTTGGTTTCTTTCACTTAAAAATATATTATAAGGCTTTCCAGTAGCCTTACACATTCCTTGAGAACATGATTTTTAATGGCTACACAGTACTTTTTCATATGGATAGAACATATTCCATTTAACCAACCTATTGTTGAGTGTTCAGATGAGTTTTCTTTTTTCTTTCGCTATTTTAAATAACACTACAATGAACATCCTTTTACATAAATTTGCATGTATATCTCTGATGAAGTAATCAGATTAGAATAAATTCATAGAAACTAAAATTGCTATTCAAACACAATGAGCATGCTAATGATTTTAATACACAGTATCAAACTGTCCTCTGGAAAGGTTGAAGCAATTTGTACTTCTACTGGTAACTCCTTAAAACAAAACAAAACAAAAAACCCAAAAGGCAAATTTTATTGGTTTTAAATAGTCTATACTGTTGTTGTTTTTTTTTGGGGGGGGGAAGGGGAACAGGACTTTTATTGGGGAACAGTGTGTACTTCCAGGACTTTTTTCCAAGTTGTTGTCCTTTCAATCTTAGTTGTAGAGGGTGCTGTTCAGCTTCAAGTTGTTGTCCTTTCAGTCTTAGCTGTGGAGGGCGCAGCTCAGCTCCATGTCCAGTTGCCATTGCTAGTTGCAGGGGGCGCAGCCCACCATACCTTGCCATAGTCGGGAGTCCAAAAGTTGAGGAGTTGAACCGGCAACCTTGTGGTTGAGAGCACGCACTCCAACTAACTGAGCCATCTGGGAGCTCAGCGGCAGCTCAACTCAAGGTGCCGTGTTCAATCTTAGTTGTAGGGGGCGCTGCCCACCATCCCTTGCGGGACTCTAGGAATTGAACTGGCAACCTTGTGGTTGAGCGCCCATTGGCCCATGTGGGAATCGAACCGGCAGCCCTCGGAGTTAGGAGCATGGAGCTCCAACACCTGAGCCACCGGGCCGGCCCCCAACATACTGTTTTTAAAATTACATTTTTTTGAATTATAGATGGAATTGAGCTTTCCCCCCACATTTTTAATGAACTTCCTTCTGTCTATAATCACCTATTTCCATTCTTTGCCCTGTTTTCTTTATTGATTTATAAGAGCTCTTTATGCATAAAGATAATCATCCTTTGCCATATTTGTGGCACATATGTTCTTTCAGTTTGTCGCTGGATTTTTATTTTCTTTATGGCATTTTTTAAAGTGCAGAAGTTTCAAATATTATTGTAACTCACATCCATCCTTCTTTTACTTTATGGCTTTGTCCTTTGATTTTTATGCCTAGGCAGACCTTCTCCACCCAGAGACCAGATAAACAGTTACTTGTGTGTTGCTTTTCTAGTCATTTTATGGCTTTGTGGTTTTGGTTTTATGCCGACTGCTTTAAACTAACTGTCTGGATGTCATGTAGAGGTGGGTCCTGCGTTGGCTTGTCTAATAGTCCTGAGGCTGGAGTGCACAGGGCCAGTTCCAGAGGTGGTCACCTGGGAGATGAAGGAATTAGCCTGATGCTCTTACCATTTCGGAGATCTCAACCTGGCACGTACCTTTCCATGGGGCCCTAGGTTTTTGCTACTTAAAGGAAGAAATGAACAGGGAGGAAGAAATAGCTGTTCTACAATTGCACACTGAAAAAGGTGCACCTCACATGGCTGTGTTTCCCTTCTGAGATGGGGAAGGTGGAGACTGGGGAGCGCCAAATGTACGGAGAGTTGATGAGCAGCTTCCGTCTTAGCACATTCGAAATCAAGGGATTGGATTCCAAACCCGAAATTAACCGTCACTCTGTTGACAAGATGAAGAACTAGAGGCAGTTGTGCTGGCATTGCATGTCACCAAATAATCCATTTTTCAAGAGGCACTGGGGCCACAGGAAACCTGGGACTTCAGCTCCTCAGGGATATGCGTCTTCTCTCCAGTCCAACCCCCCAAGGGGCCCCCAACAGTCCGTAAGTACCAGGTGAAATGGGGTGACCCTGAGCAGACGGTGGTTACCTCCAGCCACCGTCTGGGGACACGCTGCCGCTGCAGACTGCCTGCACTGTCCGGCCTCAGGAGAGCACTGCCTTTCATTGTCCTTTTTTCAATCCGGACCTGCAGAACCTTTTGCCAAGGCTGCTTGCCCAGTTTCCAAAGTCAGCTCTGCCCATATTGACAAGGCGATAGATTTGTTTGTCTTTCTGCAGGTTAACTGAGTGTCTGCTATCTGCATAGCCCTGTGTCCTGTCTTGTCAGTTTATTATTCATTTTCAACCAGGGATAAAATACTTCCCTTCCATCTCCCATCTCCACGATCTCTCCTTAAACCCCTGGAAAAAACCCTCCACAACCCTCTATCTCGAATCCCATGTCCTCTAGCCATTGCCTTGCCTTGGCTGTCATGTTGCGGGCTGCACTGGTCAACTGAGATGAGCCCACCACCACCACCACCGTTTTCATTTCCTGAGTGCTCCTTATGTCAGCACTGACAGGCTTCACATACATGACCTCTCGTAATCTTCATCCAACAAATATTTATTGAGTGCCCATTATGTGGCAGAGACTGTTCTAGGGCTTGGGTGCATAAACCAGAGATCCCTGCCCTCAGGGAGCTCATATCCTAGCTGTGGGGTACAGGTAGAAAAAGACAAAACGAGCAAATGAAAAAAATATATGTAGGTTAGGAGGTGATAAATACAATGGAAAGACGTAGAAAGGATACGGGGATTTAGGAGAGCCAGGGCAGGGCAATGGGAAGGCCTCCTTGAGAAGATGACATTTAAGCAGAGATTTGAAGGAGGGGTAGATGTATGCCATGAAGATAGGAGGGGGAAGAGTGATTCAGGCAGAGGAACCGCTAGTGCAAGGGTCTGAAAGCATGCCTGGTGTGGTCAAGAAACAGAAAGAATGCCAGGAGGCCTGGAGCCAGGTGAGCAAGGCAAAACATGGTAGGAGTTGAGGTCAGAGAGGTGATGGTGGACCAGGTTATACAGGGTCCTGGTAAGCCATTGTGAGCACTTTGGCTCTTATTCTGGTGAACTGGGGAGAAACGAAAGGACGCTGAGCAGAGGAGTGAACTGATCTGACCTGCAGATGTAAAGGCTCACTCTGGCTGCTGAAGTGAGAATACACCGGACATTCTGGGGCAGATCAGAATATACCGGACATTCTGGGGCAGGTCAGTAGCCGGGAGACCAGCTAAGGAGGTTTTTGCAATAATCCAGGTAGAGAGTGGGGTGGCCCTGGCCAGAGTGTTAATAGTGGAGGAGAAGAGAAGTAGTCAGCTTCTGGAGATATTTTGAAAGCGAAGTCAAGAGCGTTTCCTGGTGGCTTGGATGGATGGTAGGAGGCAAAGAGCAGTTGATGACTCCAGGATGTTCAGTCGACACAGTTGGAAGGCGAAACCTGCTCTTTGCAGAGATGGGGAGACGGTAGATGGAACAGGTTTGGAGGGAGCGTGGAGACTGGATCCTTTGGGTTGGACATGTTGCCTCTGAGGGGGGTCTATCAGACGCCGCAGTGGCCCTCTGAGTAGGACGTCATGTAGATGACATTTAAAGTCAAGACACTGGATGAGACCACCAAGGGAGAAAGGGCAGATAAAGATGAGAAGAACACTGAGCACTGAAGCCTGGGATATCCTAGGTGAAGAGGTTGTGAAGAGGAGGAGGAAACAGCAAAGGAGACAGGGAAGTGAAGCAGGAAAATCCAGAGAGTGTGGGTCCCGGAAGCTAGGCAAAGAAAATGCATCTAGGAGGCAGAAGTGACCGACTGGGTCAAATGCTGCTGATGGGTCAGAAAAGATTAGGATTGAGAACTGACCACTGAATCTTACCCAGAAATGGATATTATACCCATTTTAAGGTGAGGAAAGGAATCTTATGGAGAAGTAACTGGCCCTAGGACACAGATTTATGAGCAACAGAACTAGGATGTAAAACAAGGGCTGTGCAAAACTGGGTCCCAGCTGTGTCTCATACCAACCCCTTAGGCTCTGAGAGCTCTGTAAACCAAGGCAGTCAGCTCTGCTACTGGCAATTCTCATTCCTGCGAGGCTGTTCATACTCAGGTAGTCTGCAGGTCAGGGAAAATGGGATGAACAGAGAACCCTGCATAATTTAAAACCTCTTTTTAATACCGGGTAGGTATTTAATACCGGGTAGGTATTATGTGAGGGACATTCCCAGTGCAAGCGGGTCTGCCGAGCACTTCTTTCCTTCCTACCAGGCCACGTCCTCCACCACATTAGGGGCCTGGTGCCTGAGGGCATTTCGATTTAGTGGCTCCTGGCTTAAGGAATTCCAGTCTAGGGATATTTGTAGTATTTGAATAGAGGGGCATTTTCGCAACTGACTGGCAAAGGCAGTGATGGGGCGAGGGGTGCAGAGATGTGCACACTCAACCCAAATCAGGGACCTCCATTTTTCCATTACCAGGTAGGTCTCCTCTCCCCAACTTCCCTGGGCAATGCCTTCTTGCACTGGAGGCCCTGCCGCCTGCACTGCTGTTATCACTTGGGGCAGGATGACGGTCACCTATCTCCCCCTGGTGTCAGCTCTTCTAATTGCAGCCCCAGGAGATAGCAAGAGGTCGTCTACAAGCAGGGAAGGCCTGCAAAGCCACTCCTACGGGCCAGCCTGACACTCCTTCCTTCTGGCCCCTTTGGGCTACATAGGCTGGTCTGGCTCTCTACCATGGGCACTGGCCCTCTGCATTCCTACGAAGAACTCAGGCCTGGGAATTAGAACGTCTAGTGACTTACCCTGACTCTACCTCGTCTTAGTGGAGCAGAAGAAACCAAGGGTCTCTGATCTGTGTACACCCCTGCAGGCCCTGCACCCCTGCACGCGGCTACCCCACCCGGCCCCCTTCCCCATATTTCCCTTTGCTAAATCATTTGCTATTGCCAGGCCCATTTATTTATTTATTTATTTATTTATTTATTTTTGCCAGGCCCGTTATTAAGGGAGATGACGGAACAAGGGGAACCCCACTCTTTCCCAGTGTTGGCTTAGGAGCTGGCTTCCTCTCTGGACCTGCAGCTGGTTGCAGTCCGGAGCAAGGTTGGGCCATCTGGCATGCACCGCAGGGTGCCCTCTACCCTGTGGCAGTGCTGTGGTGCGGTTAGGGGTACGAGCTCTGGAGCCCACACAGATCTGGGTTTAAATCCTGATGGTGGCTTCTGAGCTCTGGAAACTTTCTGTGCCTCAGTTTCCTGATCTGTAAAACGGAGGCAATTCCACCTACTGTGCTAGGTGGCCGTAAGGCTTAAGCGCAACAACGTTTGTAGAGCCTGGCCATGTGGAAAACAGTCAGTAAATGTCACCATGGACTAAACATTCAGGGACCATGGGGATAGAGGGGGTGCGGAAAAGAGCACGGGTACAGGAGCCAGGGGGTCCAAGTGCTAGTTTCATCACCTCACTTAACATATCTGTGCGTCAGAGCAAACTGATGTCCACGACGTTTTGAGGAGACGGAAAGGATGTGTGAGTCAACAAGGGGACAGGCGTGGGCTCTGAGGCCAAACGTCCGTCTTCCCCTGCTGACCTTGGGCTTCAAACTCCCCACCACTGTGGGCAGAGACACCTGCCGGGAAATAAGGACTGTCCCAACAGGGAAAACGGTTTAAACATTGCAAAGCTTACACTCTTGTTACCAAGAGACAACCCCTCCCTCTCCCCCAGCACCCTGCACTTAGCTCTGTAGGGTTACAGGAATCTTCCTGCGCGAGAACCGTCTACTTTCTTGACCCTCTCCCCAGCAGGCAAAGGTCTCTGCCTTCAACACAGATGTTGACACCAGGGGCAGGAGTGGGTAGATCCTGTGTGCTCCAAAGTCTTGCTAACAACATCCAGTTAAGGAAAGTCCAGTTTCCAGAAGGGAAGGGAAGCCACAGGACAACTGGCCACTGGCTTAGTCAAACATGGTCGGCATTACCAAACCCTATGGTGAAGAAGGTGCTGGAACTGGAGTCAGGAGACCCGGCTGGAAGTCTATGCTATTCACCTGAAAAGGCTACCTACTGTATGATCACAACGATATGACGCTCTGGAAAGGCAAACCTAGGTAGACAGTAAACAGATCTGTAGTTGCCAGGGGCTAGCAGGGAGGGAAAGGTGAGACGGCGGAGCTCAGAGGATTTTTAGGGCAGTGAAACTACTCTGTATAACACTCGAATGGCAGGTATGTGTCATTATACATCCATCCCAACTCACAGACCGTCCAACACCAAGCGTGACAGGTAAACTATGGGCTCTGGGTGATACTGAGGCTCAGGGATGGTAACAAATGTCCCACTGTGCTGGGGATGCTGATAGTGAGGCAGGCTTTGCGGGGGGCAAAGGGCATATGGAAATTTCTATACTTTCTGCTCAATTTTGCTGTGAATCTGAAACTGCCCTTAAAAATAAAATCTATTACAAATGAAATAAACATATCATTGCCCTCGCTATTGTTGCTATTTCCTCATCTGTAAAAGGGACACCAATGCCCGCGTTGTCTGCCCGACCCAGCTGTGGTGAGGGCCAGAAGCCCTCTAAAATAGAACAACGTGCTGGCAGGTGTCGGGCGTGCCCTCGTGAGAGAGCGGTATCCTCAACGTCCAGATGGCATGGCAGCCACCCCCAGCTCCCAGCCCTCAACAGCCACCCCACCCTGTTCTCAGGCCCTTGCCCCCCAGGAGGCTGTCAGACTACACTAAGCATCTGGCAGTTACTCCGCCCAGCAGAGGACCTCCAAGTCTACAAGCTTGAACAAATAATAAAGGACGCTATTACTCATTTAAAAAATCCTGAAAAACTTTCTCTGAACTCCTCTTTAGGCGGCCACCTTCTCTCCCCAGGGAAAGCAGGCCACAAGTCCCTGTAGCCCTCCACATTTGCGTTTGTCCCTCTACATGGCTCCACCAAAGGCCGGGCAGCCCTTTTAAAATCCACAAAGCCTCTGCTCACACTCCTAACTGACCGCTGTGAACAGATCCCAAACGTGTGAAGAGTCCCACACAGATGCTTGCTGAGTGAACTTTTTTTTTTTTTAAGCCAGGATGCGAACACACTGAGCTTTGCTTTCAAGTCCCATCTGCCCCCTCGGTGGAGAAGCCCACACAGTTTTGTGTTTTTTTTTTTTTTTTCCCCAAAGAAACATGATTTGACCTGAAACACATCTGGAACCCACTTCCCCAGCACTTGCCTAGAAACTTTCGGACGACATCAGACGCTCACTCACGGAACAAAACATCCTGTGTGCCTGCACTTGCAAAAGCATATCTGGACTGGGGGAAGTTCCTGGAGGGCCGGGGCCAGGCCTGGCCAGAGGTTCTGCAAACCCTGGAGCAGGAAGTATAATGACAGGAATGGCGATGAGGGATACAAAGGACTGGGCACGACCATCAAGGCCAAGCAGCTCCTAGCGAAGCCACGGGGGGGGGGGGGGGGGAGCAATGCATCAGTCACGCAAGTACTTCCGAGTCCGCTCTGTTCACAGCAACAACAGTTTGCATTCTCACCATTCCGAGATGCCCAAGGTGGGCAGGGCGGGGGCTTGTTTCTGTTTGTGTCCCTGGTACATGTCCAGCAGAGGGGCAGAGAGGAGAGCTCCAACAGGGTCTCCTCTAGCGAATGGATGCATGAATGACACCCCAAAGTCCAGCACGGACCTTGGGGGCTATTTTCCAGTAATCAGGGTGGGTTCAAGAGGCAAAATGACATAGGTGAAAGAGCAGGAAGAGAAAGAGCAGGCGAGAAACCTGCCGTCTCAGGCTGGGTCCTCCACTTCCCAGCTTTGGCGAATGTGACCTTGGACAGCGCCCCGTCTGCAATTGTGGGGATCATCCCTGCTCTGCACAGTTCCCAACACTGCTGGCAGGATCCTGTGAAATCCTGCACAGCAAGTTTCTTCACAACCTAAACACAGGACTGGCAGGGTTAGAAGTGATGAGCAGCTCTTCTCTTTCACCTGGTCGCATTGTGGCCAGAAGCACTCCTATAACAGAAGGCTGAGTGGGCTGGGCTGGGTGATTTCAGCAGACTCTGGCCTTGGACAAAGGATCAAATGACTTGTGAGCAGGTTCTCCTCCACGCATGCACCCTCGTCTGAATGCTGGGCACTGCCTTACCAGGCTTGGCTCCACCTGTCCCCCCTCCTGTTACAACCTCACAGGCTCCTGCCTCTGGGACAGAGACTCACACAGGCCTCCCAGAGCCTCCTGCAGCCCAAACCCTTTTCCTGCGCCTTCTACTCTTCAGACTACAAGCCACGCTCTTGTCATAACGACCACTGATGCCATTTATTACGCTCCTGTCCCATACTAGGCACTGGGTTATAGTCGCATCTCATTCCTTCTCCCTTAAACAATCACGGATGCATTGGTGGGCCCCCCACTAGACGCCTCACCCTGACCTGACTTTACCTTCTGCCCACAGCTCACTGTCCTGGAACTCCTATCCCCATCGCTCAGGAGCAGCCTCCCCATTGCCTGTCTGACCTGACCCCTGCAGGCTGGCTGCTCTTGACCACCCCATATCCTCACCCCAGCGAGCCTGGCCATCCGGAAGACTCCAACTCCCACCCCTGGTCACTGAGGACCCAAATCTAGGCCTCCAGCCCTCACTTCTCAGCATCAGCCCCTAGACCTGCTTATTGGGCGGCTGCCTCTGGGTGCGTGCAGGGTCCTTAAATTCAGTGTATGCAGAAGTCATGGCCCCTGTCTGTCTTCCCTGTAGGCCTAGTACTTCTCTTGTGTGCCTTACTTGGTGAAAGCGTCATTATTAGAGACAGGACCCAATCACACCTGTCATCCTGATAATTGTCATCCTGATAATTATTAACAGCACCCCTGCACTCTCCAAAGCGTCTTGTGTTTTAGGATAAACTATAGGCTCAGCTTTATTCTTATCTACCCATCTGCCCATCACAGAAGCCTGAAGGTCATATGGCCTTTTTCCTCCCCTGTGCTCTCCGTTCCTCCACAGTCACCAAGCCCTGTGGATTCAACCTCCTTTAAATCTCTCACACCCAGGCCACGGTTCACGCCCTCACCTATATGGCGTCAGCAGGGTGCTCTCCTGTTTTCAGTCTCACCTTTCTTTCATTCTCCACCTGTGCAGCCAGAGTAATCTTTCTGAATTGCAAATAGATCACATTCACCAATCTAAAAATCAAATGGTGACACTGCCCTCCCCAGTTTGGCTTCCGGATAAAATGCAGACTCCACTCCAGGGACCACAAAGCTTCCATGGTCCCTCCCATTGTGGCCCTGCCCCTCCTGAGCCTCAGTCCTCACCAGGCCACGCAGGCTCCCCGTCTATGCCCTACCCATTTATTGTCCACAATTAGGCTTGGGCTCACCTCCTCCTGGAGGCCTCTCCTGATTCCAGCTCAGCTTGGCTGGCCTGGTGGTATCCACGGTTCCTTTACTGCACCACTGACACCAGCGGGGAGCTTTGCCACCCACCTGTCTGTCTCCCCACTTAGACTGGGAGCTCTGTGATGATGCCTTTTATCTTTGAATTTCTAGCCTTCACATGGTGCTTGTGTATTCAGTAAACATCTGTTAAGTGAATCATTTCATATCCCAGACACCAAAGCTGCACCGTCCCTGGAACAAATGGGCCTGCACTGGCCGCCCCCACAAGCACGCACACCCCCCAGCCTCAGTGCCCCCTCTGGCCTCATCTTTCCTGAATGAGCGACTCTGCACATCCACCAGGGCTGTTCTAACCATTGTGGGCATTGTCCCCACACATTACCATTTGTGACCACAGCACCCCCATTTTTCTCTGTGTGAGGAGAAGGGTGTGGGTGGCTGATGAGCACGGCGGGCTCTCTCTGTCTTTGAGGAGAGTTTGTGACTCCACCACATGCACATGTCTCCAGATTTCCAAGTCTCATACAATTTGTGTCGAAACTTGTGTCTCTACCTTGGGCCCACAGGGCAAGGAGGTGGCCCCCAAGAGACAGCAACACAGATGCCACAGGTCCAGGGTGGCATAAGGATGTGCCTGTCCAGCCGGGTAGGAGGACACATTAAGTCACCTGCATTGCGGGGAGGAGACATAAGGCCAGTTGAGCCTGATTGGAAAGCCGAGGGACCGCAGGACCGACTGCTGTGGTCTTTGTTCCTTTCCTCAAATGCAATGCACATTCCCCACTTAAAGGCAATTTCTTCACTTCAAAAGGATTCCAGCTGCTTAAATTCAAGGTGAAGAATAAGCCCAGTCAAGAAGTTTCTCAGGGGCCTTTCAGTTTTCATTGGCTTGAGAAGGGATGCATTTTAAGAAGTTTTTGCCTCTTAATGTCTGTCAGAATGCCAGGGGAGAAAGCTTCCTCTTATTTCAACACCTCTCAGCGCTCAGCGGCTGTTGGCACAGGGACGCTACATATTTTCCTGCATTACTTTGCCTTCTCAGGAACCCAACTGACTTCCTCACTCTCTCCCTGCTTCCCCCTTCCCACTCCCCACCCCCAGCCCCAGCCCACACCTGGCCTGAATGGAGGAGACACTAGAGCTGGCCCAGGGCCCACAAGGCTTTCCTTCAGGACACCCAGCTGCTTAAAGGGCAAACCACTGGGCTCCCATATCTCATAGCTCACACTCCATGAGGTGCCCTTCCACCTGCCATTCATTCATTCATTCACTCATTCATTCATTCAGCCAGTCAAATACCCACTTGTTCACCCTGTCCACCAACATGGGTCTGTGATGCTGGGAGGGGCTGTGGGTGGTTCAAAGAAATACAACTCATGGTCTTATTACAAACTGGCTGAAGCTATAAATACCCAATCACAATATAAAGCAGAAGGAAGTAAACATTGGGTATGGAGAGTGGAGGACATTAAAAAGTTTCAGAAAAAGAAGCAATTAGCTAGGGATGGGGTTGGGTCCAAAAGGGAGGCAGTCGGGGAAGGCTTCTTGGAGGAGAAAGCATTTTGGTGGGGGCAGGGTACCCTAGAGTTCAGGACCCAAATATGGGGAAGTAGCTTGAGCAAAGGTGTGGATAAAAGAAGCTCTCTGGTGGACACAGAAGCTCTGTCCTATGCTCACTGCTCCCCTTCTTTCAGGGCCTTGGGGCTCTCTGGGCATGTCCACTGGCAGCCACTGCTTTGGTGGCATTGCCTTAATCACCTTTGAAAGACGGCATTGTCCCCACACAGGCAGTCACCAAACTCTTGCCCTTTTCCATCAGGCCCTGGGCTCAGAGGAAATGCCTTTATCCTCTTCTCTGTCACTAGGACTGAGGCTCCCCCACCCCCACTTTTGAGGGACCCGGTTCCTGATAGCAGCGACTTCCCTTCCAACTTTCCCAGCCACTCTCTCTAGAGGTGGGTATTCTCTCTACACCTCAAGGAAGCGCCAGCCACCATCTCACTTCTCACTGTCCCTGGCCTGTCTCCACCTCCTTGCCACTACCTTTCTTAGCAACCACTGCTCTTTCTGTCCTAGGAAAGCATCCTCTCAGTAAGCCCGCCCCTACTCTGCCAGCACCTCAGTGTCTC
Organism: Rhinolophus hipposideros; assembly: GCF_964194185.1. NCBI lineage: Eukaryota > Metazoa > Chordata > Mammalia > Chiroptera > Rhinolophidae > Rhinolophus > Rhinolophus hipposideros. The sequence continues at coordinate 43,397,437 of NC_138062.1, read as the reverse complement.
CCTGAGAGCCCTTGCCAGTGGTCCAGGGGTCAAGCCTCGGCAGTGCGGCAGACCTGGATTTAAACCCTGGCTCTGCCACTTTCCACCTCTGCACTTGGCCCGATTCCTTCCTTCCTTCCTTCCTTCCTTCCTTCCTTCCTTCCTTCCTTCCTTCCTCCCGCCCTCCCTCTCTCCCTCCCTCCCATCTCTCCGTCTATCTGTCTGTAGGAATTTCTCTTGTTTTTCCTACACCTTTCCCCTTCTGATAACCAACACCTTTCTTCTGCTTCGGGGGAGCCATCCTCTGCTGCCCTCAGCTCTTATAGATTAAGTCGGGTGGCTCAGGGTCACTGTTTGGCTCAGGGATAGGCCTGTTATTCAAGCAGGATGAACCTTGGGACTTTCAATGGTTAGAAAAGATCAATCTATTCCCACTGGGATTGATAAACTAGCCAAACAAATCTGAAGCCAATGGTTTTAGTCATCATATGCCAAGAGTCTGTTTACACTATAAACCAGCACAGAAAAAAAAGTAGAGAAAAGGGAGAGATATAGATTCCTGGTGACATTGTTTGAGCACCTGGATCCAGTCGTGCCTGAAGGCATCCCAGGAAGTTTCAGTTTGTGAACCAGTAATGCCTTCCCTCTTTTTTGGCACAAAACAGTTTGAGTTGGCTTTTGTCACTTGCCCCTAAACAGCCTAGACTAAAAAAAAACTTAACTTGCAGACTTGATGAGAGCATTCAACGAAATGGCATGACTAATACCCAGCGTAAAGTGGGGTACCACTGAATGAATGTTGGCTTTTGATAACTAAGTGAATCTGCCTTCTCAAAGGCCAGATTTCCATAAAATGTAGTTCTAGTAGTAGAAATACTACTTTTTCTTTCTTTCTTTCCACCACCACGTTGACCAACCCATCTGTTGTGAAATCTGCCCTCCTTGGCTTTCTTAACCACAACTCTGTGTCCTGCCTAAATCTCTGTTTTTATCCCCCACCCCACCTCAGGGCTGAGACAGGGTGGGCGATTTCAGGATCTGGAGAAGGCGATGTCTTCTCTGCATTATGTGCCCATACCCCAGGACAATCGTTATCAACTAAACAGAATGAATTGCAAAATATCAACTAAACCAAATCCAAACTTGCTTCAAACTTGTCCTTCCCAAGGGCACCAGGTAGTCAGAAAAGTCTACACTGCCATCTAGTGGACATCTGCCGCAATACCACTCAGAGCAGAACGGAGCCCTCGGCTGAGAATTTCCTCTTGGGACAGTAACTAGGGCCGTGAAATCATCTGGTCCAACCTCCTCACTCCTTAAGTGACAAACCGAGGACAAGTGAACTAATGGTGAGTTAAGAGCCCGGTCCCACTGGGCTCCTGCCCTGCTTCTGCAGCCTTCCACCTCTCGTCCCAAGAGTTAGAATCAATGAGGCCTTTATTTCCTTGGCTTATCCCACCTGTCCGTGTGTGACTCAGGCCAAGGGTCTCCAGGAAGGAGGGCTGGCATGTGTGCATGCGCGTGCATGTGTGTGCATGCGTGGGAAGCTGGGGAGGGTGGAGAGAAAGGAGACCCAGAAGATGCCCTCATTACTTGCTTGCTCGGTCTCCCAAAAGAAAGGATGCTTGTCATGGTTGCAAACACATAGCCTGTCAAAGCTTTTTGTTTTCAGCCTCATAAATTGTGAGACATATCACAATCTCTTTATTCCCTGAGAATGAAAAACAGTTCAAGAAAGAAAGAAAAATCTATCCCTCTACCTCCCAGTAATCTTTGTGACCCCCTACCCCTGAACTGATTGTGTGGCTCTGTCTGCGCTGAACTGCCACTGGGCTGGACCAACAGAGGGGAAGAGCCAGCTGTGGCCTCCCCTGCTCCCATGCACAGAGGGGACCAGAAGGCCGTCTTCGGTGTGCCTGTGGTCATATTCTGACCATCACCCTCTGTCTCCACCCACTCAGCCTGAGTCTTGGACACACCCTGGGTTGATACTGTCACCTCCAGCTAAGACAAAGCAGAAAGCGAGGATCATCTTCCACCCGTGACGCTTTGGGAGCTCAGTCTGGCTTGGGAGTCAAGAAAGAAAGAAGCAGAGACCAGAACGCTGTAGCAGCTCCCCCAGGACATGGCATGGCCGCTGGGAACAGCAGCCGCAGCCCTATTTCCCACTTCCATGGCCCTTCCCCAGGTTTACTGCATCCCCAAACCAAGGGAACCTTCCAGAACAAGACAGTATGAATCATTTCCCAGTAAAAGGAATAGTTATTTCTGTTAGGTCTCTGAATGTTAGGGCTCAGAGACCTTGACTTATAGACAGAGCCATATCTGCAAAAAGACAACAAAATGTCTGCTGGCCTGCACCTGCAGACAGAGCCAAACTTGAGGTAACAGAAAACGCCACCAAGCAGCTACTCGCTTACAGGCAGTCAGCATTTTCTGTTCAAACAATGCTACCCTGTCAGCACAGCCCCTGTAAAACCCTCCTCACCCCTTCCCTTGGGGCTGCAAGTCTCATTTAGATGTACAGCCCAGGCTGTAGCCATCTTTGCTCAGCCCGATAGACTTTCTCTTAATAAAATAGACCTTCTTTTAATAAACTTTCTTGCCTGACCATGCGCGTTCCTTTATTGGTTGACCTATCAATTTCCAATTCCTAAAGTGCTTCAATCTTCTATTTGAGACAACTTTGGGCAAACTTTTGAGCATGTTTCATATTGCAATGACCAAGACGCAAAACACTGACCTCGGCTAGTTTAGCCTACGTGAGAAGTGCTGCCCATTACAATGCAGCTCCTCCCCTTTCAGAAGGTCATTCTGAAAGCCCAGCCACCTTGCACCTTCAGCAAGGAGTCCCCAGAACCCTGTCTCTTTTCCTTTTCTCTTTAGATTCCAAAGCACGCATTAGCTGGTCTCCACAATGACTGCGGGGCCAGGCTCAGGGGCTCAGGGGCTGCAGGAGCAGGGAAAGGCCCATGCAGAGTGGCCCCTGTGCCTTGAAAAAGCCCCCAGTCTGCAACCCTCCCACTCACCCCAACCTCCTCCAAGGCCATGGGGCTGCTCAAAGAAAGGCACATACTTATGTCAACAGCCATCTGTTACCACCAGACCCAACCCCAGATGGCTATGCACCCAGCTTCTAGTTACTCAGATGAACAAACTCAGAGGCAAACTGAGACCTACAACTCTCCCTGTCCACCCTAGACCAGACCTGCTCACTCACCTCTAAGGCCCGAGGGAATTTGACTGTTGGCGCGGGCCAGTGGGTAATCTTTAGCCTGTAGTTACTGCAGTCAGGAACAAACATACAGCCGATGTTCCCCAACTCTGGGTAGAAAACTTCAAGGCCCCTGTGGAAAGAAGAAAGTTGTTGGCCCATGTCAGGGTTTTAGGGGAGCCTGGGATTCACAAGGCTTCAGTCTAGCACTGTTGGGAATGTAAAGTCAAGTGGGATTGAATCCTAGACCTGCCCACTAACTAGTTGTGTGGCCTAAGAGTTACTTGACCTCTTGGTGTCTCAGTTTATTCAGCTGTAAAATGGGATCACTAATAGTATCTACTTAAAGGGTTGGTGTGAGGAGTAAGATAAGTGATCAATGTTTACAGCACAGCCTGGCCTGTTGTCAGCAGTCAGGAAGTGTTAACTATTGTGAGTGTTTACTTCTCAAAAAGAAAATACATCCATAGGCAAACTTGATCAGTGTCTTTAAAGTAGGATTGGGTTTATAAGAATAACGTTTACACATTCCTTTTCAGGAGCGTTCGTATTACATAAAGAAGGGTTTAGCAAGTTAACCCAGCCTTCATCCTGGGCACAGAATGTTCTCTGCCCTACACAATTAAGATCCTCCCAATGTTTAAAATAATCCACTTCTTTGGGTTAAGTATAACCCAGATCCTAGGCTCTTGACCTACTATTACACTTTCAAACTGCAAATATCTCTCAGGGGGTAAAACCTAGTCACTAAGACTATAGTATGAACCTATTTGTCTACTTCCTCCTTGAGAAGAAGGGCCTGAACGGCGTAAGTGCTCTGAGAATCCGGCTTTGTGGGACGGCTGATCCCACAATGCCATCAGGCTTAGCCTTAAGGGCTCACCTGTATTTGAAACTCAGGGATGTAAGCCAAGCTTTCAAACAGGTACTTAAAAGAATCTTGTGCCAACTTTTTTTCTTTACTTGCCTTTCCTCCCTGCTCTTCTGTCACTTTTTATCATGAAGACCCAGGGGCCCTGTAGGGTTTATCAACCGATGCTCGTCAGTGCCAATTCAATGACAACAGGAATCCCCAATTTGGGCTCCAGTGAAGGAGGAGACTTCACTTAGTACAACCAGCTCAATTGTGATACAGCACGACTGTGGAACAGCTTAATAGTGTCACAGCTCAATTACAAAACAGCATGGCTCTGAGGAGGTCCTGGGTCGGTGTGGGGTGGCATGGCCCCTCTCCAGCTAGACTGCTCTGCTCCAGTGAGCCACGTCTTCAGCTCCAGCAGGGAGAATACAGCCTTCAGTGGAAAGGGAAAAGATACTCTCCAAGCCACAGGAAAGCTGACTTATATAGAGGCAAATCCCCACCCCTGGTCCCTGAGTGGTTTGTTCTCATTGCGTATTAGGACTCCAAATCCTCACAGTTTGGTCCAAACAGCACTGTTCTGGCTGGTCAGAATGGTGCTGCTCTGATTGGTCAGTGCAGATGCTAATAAAGCTAAAGCCAGGCAGCTCCTATTGAAGGGTAAAGTCACAGTCCTATTGGTTGAAATACGATGCCAGGAACTCCTTTATAAGGCACGGCAGTGGAGGCAGGCAATTCAGTGCAGACTTCTTCCTGAAGTGCAGCTTTCAGGCTTGTGTGAGAGGCCCCTGTTTGCCAACAGCTGCTAGGCTCTGTTTATAAGTTCGAGCACCAGGAGCCCTTCTCAACAGGTACATTCATTCTCGAGGTCAACAGGTTCATTTGCTTAAGATGATTCACTGAGAGAGAAGGGTTAGGTCCTCAGCCTTTCTTATTAGCCCAGCATGGCTGAGCATGTCCACAACCCACCAGTGGTCACCCAGAGCTCACCACAGTTCCCTGCTGGGAGTGTTGCCTAAGGGGACCCAATGAGAATGTAATTTGAGGGAGTAGATCTGGAGGGGGACCTCCCAAGGTCTGAACCTGAGAAAAAGGCAAGGACAGCTTCCTGATGGGGGAGCCCCACATTTCCCCTCCCACCCTCACCCTTCCAGAGGCTTCTGAAGTCCCACCTTAGGAAAAGGTAGCCGGAGCCCGCAATGCCCAGCAAATGCAAGATTCTTCCTTGGGCCAGCACCCCAAAACCCAGATTCAGGCTGACTGAGGCAGGACAATTCACTGAAGCCACTTAGCTGAATCACGAGCTTGCTGAGCAAACTTATTTCTTCCCAAGTTTATAGTCATTCCTCTTGGATGGCATGGTTTTAATAGCTTTTGAAGAACTTTTAGAGGATAGGTTTTCACTTATCTTCACAACAGCCTCTCAAGGACCATGTGGTTTGTTTCTGCCACAACTCCCTGCACTGAAGCTAGTGAGGGTACCTCACTGGCAAAGAGATGGAGATTTAGCACATGGCATGGGGCTGGAAAAGGCCAAGGGCCAGGAAGGAGGGAAACTGAGGACCAGAGGGACCTTCCTTGGGGGACAAATTTTAGCTGCAAATGCTAAAATCATTAAGCAAAATCAGCAAGATGACATTTGGTGAGTGGTCCTAAAGCCACAGAGAGTGCCGTGGCAGGGTTTATACCAGGGGGATAGGGATTAGGGCTGTGCTCGCCAGCCCCTGTCACACCCATGGGTGCTGCCAGCCCAGCCTGGGCAGTCCTCAGGTTGCTCCATATAGCAGGATCAGCAGGATGGGCCAAGAAGCATGAATGGGCCTCTGTGCTGTCTAGCAGTTTTGCCAAAGGCTGGGATCAGGGCAAAGAAAGCAAATTTATTAGATTTGCAAATGGCACCAAGTTGATAATTTCCAATTCCAATGATCAAATTGGTTTAAAGGAAGGTCTGGACAAGCCCGAGATGAACTGAATCAAAAATTAAATTTAGTAAGAATACATTTTAAAACTTGCATTCAAGTTCAAAAACCTCAAAGTTGCCATCTTTCTGCAGTGAGTGTCCTTCTTGCTCATGGTGTGTCTTACATGGGACACATTCTGAACTCCATCCCCAGATTTGGGGTATCTTTTGATCTCCTGACGAGAGTAGGAGTCATGGGAGAGAGTGTGGGGAGTGGACCCTAGTCCCAGCTTCGGGGTTATCTGACATTACCTAAGGGGCTAGAGTGGGGAGGAAATGGCATCTACGGGGTAACCCCAATAGATCAGGTGCACCAGATATTATTCCATTTCATGCAACAATACCTTGATGCAGCTATTATCGTTTTTCTCATCTCCCAGATGAGTAAACTGAGGCCCAGAGAAAGCTAAGGAACTAGCAGAGTCTGGTTGCTGAACTGAGATGGGGGAAAGGCACCTGGATGTGGCCGGCAGGGTCCAACATACTCCCATTGATCCCTGTTTCCCTTGTGTTATCCCCTCCTCTTGAGTGGGGGCTGGATTTAGTGACTCACTTCTAACAGAGAGAACAAAACAGAAGTGATGGGATGTCTCTCCCAAGATTATAAGAAGATGGTGGCGTCTACCCTCTCTCAGATGCTCTTCTTCTCAAATCTTTGCTCTGGGGGAAGCTGGCTGCTGTGTTGTAAACAGCCCCAGGGAGAGGCCACATGGCCTGTGACTGGGGCCTGTCACAGTCACATGAGCAAGCTCGGAAGCAGAAGACCCCACCCTGACCAGTCCATCCTTCAGATGAGACCACAGCCCCAGTCAATAGCTTCACTGCAACCTCCTGAGGGACCTTGAGCCAGAGATACTCATATGAGCCACACCCAGAGAAAATGTGAGACAACGGGTACGTGCAGCTGTAAGTTTCAGAGTACTCTGTTGTGCAGCAATAGAGAACGACTACAGCGGGCTCATCTGCACTTTTCCCACACTGCATGGCTTCCCCAGGGAGTCACTTAGATTCTCCAGGCTTCCATTTGCTCCTTCACATTGTAAATACTGGATCAGAGAAAAATGGCTCCCCAGCTGTACCTGTGGAAACAGTTGAGCATTCTAGTTGCCTGAGAGCGAGGTGGAGATGAGGCTGCTTTCACAGAGGCATGAGGGGGTTCAGGGGTACTTCCACCCACTGTTGTGTGGTTCTCAATGTGAAAGTGTGGGGCACCACCCTTACAAAAGAGCAATGAGTCTGCCTCCAACCCATCCTTCCTGAAAGAGCGGGCCCAGAACCAAGACGTCCAAAGAGGAATTGAAGGATGGAGGTAGACACCCAGAATACAAGAGCTGGGAGTGAAGGCAGGGGCCATGACATCGGTCTCTAAACATTTGAACGACCTTCAAGAAGAGAAACTAGACTTGTTTCTCTAGGCAGCAATGCCTAGGGCAAGAGCAGGATGCATTCCCTGAAGGGTGGAGCTTTTCAGCACAGAAGAGAGGGCTGTGGGAGGCAGCTCTCAGTCACCAGGGCCATTTGGTGGTGGCAGCAGGGAGGGGTTGTCGAGTGGACGTAGCCAAAGCATGTGGGTTGGATGACTGACTATGGTTCTTTGGATTCTGAGACTGAACCAGCGTTCTGGCTCTTAGTGTTTTTGTCAGTCTGGTCTGGCTTATCTCAGGAGTAGGTTAGCTATTATTCTGGAAGAGCTTTCTGTTCATGTTTTCCCACTGCTTGTCACTGTGCATAAAATTCCTCCTTTATAGACCAATACCTTTAGGTATTGAATCCTTTCTTCAAGAATTTCCTATTAAGCTCCACATACCCACAAAAGGAGTGGCTTCTGGGGGACAGGGGGTGTCTCTCATAGGTTAGAAGCCAGAGCTGAGCAGCTTTCTTGGGGAGGGAGCCCCAGCACAGGAGACACTAATCCCTCCTTGGGGGTCTGATGTGTCCATGATGTGTTCTCACTCAGAGATGATATTTTATGAACAAAGGAAAATCTTCAGCAGGAATAAAGACAAAGCTTCCCTTTTGCGATGAAGATTTACAATCAAAAGACTTCCTGGCATATAACTTTAGTGTCATAAGTTCATGTTTCTCAAACTGGAGGCCTGCTGGTGTGTTCTAGGGAGTCCTGAGAATGGCTCTTACTATGCTATGAATGTTTGTATCCCCCCAAATCCATATATGGAAATCCTAGCCTTTAATGTGATGGTCTTTGGAGAAAGGACCTCTGAGAGGGGCTTAGGTCATGAGGGTGGTGCTCTCATGAATGAGATTAGTGTCCTTATAAAAGGGCCCCCAGAGAGAGCTTGCATTTCTTCCACAGTGTGAGGACACAGCCAGAGGAAGATCATCTATGACCCAGGAAGCCGGTCCTCAGCAGAAATCGAATCTGCCCACACCTTGGTCTTGAATTTCTCAGCCTCCAGAACACTGAGAAATAAATTTCTATTGTTTATAAGCCCCCGAGTCTTGGCATTTTGTTATAGCAGTCTGAATGGACTAGGACAGCTTTTTTTCCCTTTACTGGAATTTGAGAAGCTCCAGGTCCTGGATGGGGTCAGTAGCCCACGGCGGGTGGGGAAAGAGGATGAGTGCAGAGTCAGACGAGGGGAGTCACATCCCCACTCTGCCAACTGAAAGCTGTGTCAGCACCATGGGCTGGTCACTAAATCTCTGGGGATCCCTCATCTGCAAAATGAGGATGATAATACTAAGTTGGAAGATTCATGGTAACAGTGAAATGAGTCAAGGAGCCTACAGCACCAGCAGGACTCCTGGCACGTAGCATGCGCCCAGAGTGACACATGGGCCACCACCAGCTTCCAGCATATGAATATCAGCAGGACAGAGCCTAGGGCAGCTGGGGCCCAGGTAAGTCACCTCCAGTGACCACACACATGCTGTGATCCTTTTCTGTGTGTTGCACAGTGTGGGTCACACAGGGAGGTGCAGAGGCACTCCATGATGGGGCCATTACCATGGCCGGGCCCTGCCCTAACCTGCCCTGCCCTGGCCCCGCTGACCTCCCAGCTTGCAGGGGCTTGATTTTCTGCCTACCAGAGGACAAAGCCTACCCGCCCCCAGGGAAGGTTCCACTCCTCAGAGCACCTAAAGGATCAGTGCCCACCTGTGAGACGCAGCCACTTTCCCTCTTCCTCCCACACAAACCTTCACCCAGAACCGTTTCGCCAGAGTTTTAAAAATGTCCTGATAGAAGCAAAATTTGTGCTATCTTTCTTTTTTGGTGGGGGGGGCAGGGATTCAACTACCTAACTTTTTAAGGGAAAACATGAATTTATCTTTCTGAAAGTAGTGTTTGCAAGAATTCAAATACACAAAAAGACAGAGTACAAAGCAGTTCTTCCCTGCCTCTCACTTCTGATGGCTTCGGTGGGAAGACAGACCGGCCGAGGGGGTGGCAGCCAAGTGGTCTGGGCAGGTTTCAGGATGACCCGCGAGTCCAGGACAGTTAAGACTGGCTTTTCTAACCAACATTCCAGTGAGGAGAGAGCTGAACTCCAGCGCGCAGGGGGAGAAGCTGAGGCCCAGCGCCTTCTCTGGACAACAAGTGCCCACACCTCCTGAATGGCCTGACTGTCCTAACACTCCTGGGGCCTCGCCATGGAAAAGCAAACAACCAGCTTCCATACGGGGAGAGTCCAAGCCCACACCCAGGCTGCTGGTGCTGGTGGTTGTGGAGGGGGGAGCAAATTACACTTTGTTTGGGGCTGTAGGGAAAGGTAGTCTCTCCAGGGAGGGCACAGGACCCCTGAGGTTTGGAGGCCCAGGGGTGGGGGGAGCCGACCATATCCATATACCCTCCTGGTCCGAGGAGAGCTCCCCCTGGAAGGGAGGATCCTGGCTCCATGCTGTCCCCCATCAAGGTGGTCACCAGAACTCCTCATTCTCTGCTTGTCTGCAAAGACTGCCTTAGGACATGTGCTTCTTGGTTCTGGAAACACCCTTCCCTGAGACCTCTGCCCGACTGCGTTGTGAGGTCCCACCAGCCTTACTTGCAGATAACAGCATCAGTGTCAGTCAGGGCCTCGTACACACACCGGTCATTTTCCTCCTCATCTGTGGTGACCATCATTGTAAGGCTCAGAATCAGGGCTGCCATGGCCAGCCTCATGGTCCAGCCCATGCGCACCTGGAACAGAAGGAGCCGTTAGAGCTGCCAGGCCCTCTGTAGGGGGCATCCTTTCCACCCTGCACACCCCCCACTCTAGGAGCCCACCTGGTATAACAGAGACTTCTGATGAGCACAAGAAGAGGAGCAAGCAGCTGCCTGGGCTCCAGCAGCTAATCTGCCACCCGGACACAAGTGCCTTAGGAGGATCTGGGCCTACTTCAAGCTGGACTCAATTTGCAGTTCCGGTTGAGGCCCCACCTCTGTCAGAGCAAGGCTCTGCTGTCACTCTAGTCCTGGCTGCCAGAACTAAGAGCAGTTTGCAAAGCAGACGTGCTTATATAAGCCTGTCAGCACAGCTTCTCATCCTGCCCCCACTACTTGCCCTGTGTGTGGTTTGTTGGCCAAGGGCCAGCTTGCTCTTTTGTCTTTAAGGCAAACCCTGGAAAGCTGGTGACCCCAGGCTTCAAGCTGGGGACAGGTTCTGGGGTGCTTGCAAGAGCCTGACCTTGGTTGTTTTTCCAGGAGCAGAGGTTTGGCTGGGCCATGCCCCTTGGACAGCTCTGTTTCTGCTGCCGACAGCTCCTCTGCCACCTGTCTTGACAGCCTCTAGGCAGTCTGATGGTAGATGTGCTTGGACACAGCGATCTTTTGTAGGAGGGGCTGCTGCATGTGGGGTAGGGCCACCCCAGCCCTGAGGCCAGCTCTGAAGAGCCAGCTGAGGACAGAAGGGCACGTCCGACTGCACCTTGCAGCAGTGCTGAACTCAGCACTCTCCCAAAATAAGTCTCTGGAGAAGAAGGCCAGCAGAGCTGCCAGGGAAGGGGGAAGCTTGCACCAGTGCTGCGCTGGGATGAAGGGGGTGCCTGGGACTGAGCCATACTGAACTCCTCCTCAGGGAAACAGGCCTGTGGAAGGAGTGGAAGGAGTGTGGGGCTCGGACTGGACCCAGAGAAGGCAGGGGAAGATCAAAGGCGGTTCTCCCACAGCCTTTCCAAATGATCTGATCTCTGTCCTCTCTGAGTCAGGGGTGTGGGGGAGTGCAGGGGGATGGTCCACCAGCAGGGAACTGAGGACTCCTGGGGTCTGCTCTGAGCTCCTTCAGGCTGCTGGTGTGTGTGTGGGGGGGGGGGGGGAGGGAGGCACTATGTACTACTTCTCCCTTTCAAAAATAAGTAATATGATTCTGTGGCCCCTGTGTCTTACTAAGGAACATGAGATCAGAGTTATAAAGCACATGCAACTAGATCTTTCCAGTTGAATTCCTGTTTCCAGAATTCCAACTTCTCACAAAAATCCCTTTTTTGGGGCTACAAATTCAACACATTTCTCAATAATGAGACTCCCTGGCATATGATGAGGGCTCCCCCACAGAGAACTCATCCTCAAGATCTCTCCGACTAGAAAGGTCTCCTGGTAGCCTCTTCACAAGATGGTTGCGAGAGTGAAGTGACATGAATTATACAAGGCACTTAGTCAGGTACCTGGCACCGAGGGGATGCTCAATAATTTATGAATGGTGTAAGCATTCTTCCATAGAGTCACTCATTCATTCACTCATTCATTCGTTCCTTTGGTAGCAATCCATTTCACCAACAGGTACCGAGTACCTCTCATATGCTGGGCCCTACTCCCCTCTCCCTCTGGGGTATAGGGTCCCTGTCCTCATGGAGCTCACAGGACAGCCAGAACCAGAGGACGGTGCTGCCAGAACGGTTTTACAAGGCCAAGAGAACCTTGTCTTTAAAGTGGTGGCCACTAGAGAAGCCAAAACTTTCCTGGGTTCCAACAGCCCTTAGCACCAGCAAGGAATGGCTGTCTGAGGGTGGGGGCGTGTCCTCAGTACAGCGTTGCCTCTGGTGAGCCCACCCACCTGAGCAATTCTTCCTTCCTCAGCATGTGCTAGACTTTTATTGTTGAATCCTCATGATGACCCTCTAAAGTACGGGAGACTGAGGCACAGAGAGGTTAGCTCACCTGGACCTTGGTCACATGGGTAGTAAGTGGCTGACCTGGGATTTGAGTCCACACTGTCTGGCTCCGGACTCCACGTTCCTTAACCACTCTGCTCCCTCTTGTGGCTCTGCTGTCCCTACATTTGCTCCCCACCCTATTCCCTTTGCTCTTGGAATAAGGCCCAGAATCTTCCATGTAGCCCACAATGCTCTGTATGATCTGGCTCTTCCTGCCTCTCTAGCCATGCCTCTCTAATCTCTGCTTTCCAAGTGTTAACTCCAGTTAGTCTCTCAAGCTCCTTCCTGCCCTAGGGCCTTCCTATGCCCCATCCCACTTTCCACTCCCTTCTGGTGGACAGCTTACGTGTCATTTTCTCAGAGATATTTACTCTCATCCCCAGGCTCCATTAGATTCCAGTTATCAGGATCAGAGCACTTTACTCCTTTTCTTATGTTCTTCTACAAATTCTTTTGTAATTATTGGCTTAGTGATTTACTTATAGTCCCAGACAGAGCCGAGTCTGCCACTAGCATTCTGAGTATAGTCCCTTGTGTGTCTCGATGCTGAATAAATTCTTGATTGAATGCCTGCCAAACTTGCCACTTATGTTTCTGATAGTCCTTATTTTCACTTAATAGCTCCTAGTTCTCTATAAACATCAGTAGGAAATGAACCATTCAGGTTGGCGTCTGGCCCTGGATCCCTTTTGCTTATTTATCTAAGCTTCTCTGGCTTGTTTTTGTACAGAGAGATCTGACAGGATGCAGTGGTTCTTGGTATTTTCGAATCGTCTTTCTCTGGGGGATTCACAGGACTTTGCTTCATACTCAGAGTCCCAGATCTAGAAGCCACATTCAAGTTGGGGGAGGCACAGCTGCCCCTTCCCATCACCAGCCTGTTTTGCTCAATTGCTTCACTTTTGGAAACTGCCGTCTCCAGATCCCTTGGGGGCCTCCCCTGAAGCCCCTCCTCCTCCTTCAGTTACCTGGGCTGGGACCAACTCCCAACACTATCAACCAGGCAAAAGCTATTGTCTTCCTGAGGTGCCTCAGACCCTCCAGACCCCTGGGACCTGCTGAGCCACTGCTCCTGGAACTCTTGACATCCCTCTTATCACTCCAGGCCTCCTGTGACTGACACCCCCCCATCTATCACTGCCCAAGTGTCACCTCCATTCTCTCTCCAGACACAGACTCTCACACTTTTTCTTCCCCCTAAATCTTCCCTTGTACGCCCTCTGGAATTTCTGAACTGCAGTGACCAAATTCCCCTGGATGCCAGCGGAACCAACCATGTGATTAGAGGCTTGGGACTTTCAGTCCTTCTCACCCCAACCACTTCCATGGAGGAGGGAGGGGCTGGAAGTCAAATCAATAACCAGTGGCCAATGATGTAATCAATCATACCTATGTATGAAAACCTCCATAAAAACACAAATGAAGGGGTTTGGAGAGCTTCTAGGTTGGTAAACACATGGAGACACGCTCTCTGGCACACTCAGAGAGCATGAAAGTTCTATGCCCCTTCCCCATACCTTGCCCCATGCATCTCATCCATCTGGCTCTTCTTGAGTTATATCCTTTTGTAATAAACTGGTAATCGAGTAAGTAAAATGTTTCTTAAGTTCTGTGAGCTAGCCTAGCAAATTAATTAAACCCAAGGAGGGGGCTCTTGGAAGCTCTAATCTACAGCCAGTACGTCAGAAGCCCGGGGACAATGTGGACTTGAGATTGGCATCTGAAAGGGGGGCAGTCTTGTAGGACTGACTCCTTAAACTGTGGGATCTGATGCTATTTCCTGGTAAATATTGTCAGAAGGTTCAATTTCATTCTTTTGCATGTAGCTATCCAGTTGTTCCAAGAACTATGGGAAAATAAATTTCTGTTGTTTAAGCCATCCAGTCTGTGGTATTTTTCTATGGAAGCCCTGGCAAACGAATACACTTGGCTTGTTCCTGAGCTTCAGGGAAAAATTTTCAGTCTTTCACCATTGAGGTTGATGTTAACTATGTGTATTTCATATATGTTGTCAACAGGATTGGTTTCTCCTGAGTCCTCACTTTTTGGCTCGCAAAGGGCTGCCTTCTCACTGTGTCCTCACATGGCCTTTCCTCTGTGCACATGTATGTCTGCTGTCGCTTTGTGTGTCCAAATTTCCACTTCTTATAAGGATGCCAGTCAGATTGAATTAGGGCCTATCCTAATGGTCTCATCCTAACTTAATTACTTTTTTAAAGGCTCTATCTCCAAATATTGTCACAAAGTACTAGGGTTAGGGCTTCAACGTATGAATTTTGGGAGGACACAACTCAGCCCATGGCAGTAAGGGTACCCACTTTCACTACTCCTATTCAACACACTTTTGGAAGTTCTAGCCAGAGGAATTAGACAAGAAAAACAAAGAAAAGGCAAATTGGGAAGGAAGAAGTACAATTATCTCTGTTTGCAGATGACATGATTTTATATGTAGAAAACTCTAATGATTCAAACAGAGCTAAGAAGTAAATTCAGCAAAGTTGCAGAATACAAACTCAACACACAAAAATCAGTTGCATTTTCATACGTTAACAACAAAGAATTTGAACAGAAAGGACGAAAACAATTTCATTTATAATTGCATCAAAGAGAATAAAATACTTAGGAATTAACTAAGGAAGATAAAAACTGGTACACTGAAAACTACAAAACATTGCTGAAAGAAATTAAAGAAGGCATATAAATGGAAAGAAATACTGTATTCATGGATTGGAAGACTTAATATTGTTAAGATGTCAATACTACCCAAAGCAATCTACAGATTCAATGCAATCTCTGACAAAATTCCAGTGATGATTTTCACAGAAATAGAAAAATCCATCCTAAAATTCACTTGTAATCTCAAGGGACCCCCGAATAATTAAAATAATTTTGAAAAGAAGAATGAAATTGGAGGAAACACACTTCCTGATTTCAAAATTTACTACAAAGCTGTGGTAATCAGAACAGTGTGGTACTGGCATAAAGACAGATATATGGATCAGTAGAACAGAGGGCCCAGAAATAGATCTTTGCATACATGGTTAAATGATTTTCAACCAGGGTGCCAAGACCATTGAATGGGGAAAGGACAGTCTTTTCGACAAATGATGCTGGGATAATTGAATGCAAAAGAATGACATTAAAACCTTACCTTACACCATCTACAAAAATTAACTCAAAATGGATCAAAGACCTAAATGTAAGAGCTAAAAATATAAAATTCTTAGAAGAAAATTAAGGGAAAATCTTCATAACATTGGATTTGTCCATGATTTCTTGGATATGACACCGAAAACAGAGACAACAAAATAAAAGATAAGTTGAACTTCATCAAAATTAGACTTTTAACATCAAAGAAATCTATCAAGACATTGAAAGACAACTGCAGAATGAGATAAATATTTGTAAATCATATGTCTGAAAAGGATTAATATCTGGAATATATAAATAACTCTTACAACTAAACAACAAAACACACAAACCAATGAAAATTGTGCACAATACTTGACTAGACATTTCTCCAAAGAAGATATACAAATGGCTAATAAGCACATGAGAAAATACTGAACATCACTGGTCATTAGGGAAATGTAAATCAAAACCGGTGAGATACCACTTCACATCCATTAGGATGGCTATTACTAAACACACACACACGCACACATACACACACAGAAAATAACAAGTATAGTGGATGTGAAGAAATTGGAACCCTCACATGAGGTCTGACCATTAAGTTCACGAACTTGTTGCAATGATGTTGCTAACCTTTTTTTGATAGCAGAGGGATTATTCATTATGAATTTGTACCAACTGGACAAACAGTTTACCAAGTTTACTAATTGCAAGTAGTGAAAAGGCTGCATGAAAAAGTTAGATGACCCGGACTTTTTACCGACAATTGATGGCTCTTGCATCATGACAATGCACCAGCTCACACGGCACTGTCTGTGAGGGAGTTTTTAGCCAGTAAACAAATAACTATATTGGAACACCCTCCCTACACACCTGATCTGGCCCCCAATGACTTCTTTCTCTACCCAAAGATAAAGGAAATATTGAAAGGTAGACATTTTGTTGACATTCAGGACATCAAGGGTAATGCAATGACAGCTCTGATGGCCATTCCAGAAAAAGAGTTCCAAAATTGCTTTGAAGGGCTGGTGTCAGTGCATAGCTTCCCAAGGGGAGCACTTCGAAGATGACCGTAGTGATATTCAGCAATGAGGTATGTGGCAGTTTTTCTAGGATGAGTTCGTGAACTTAATTGTCTGACCTCGTATTATGACCTTTTGTTGTCCTTCGTATTTAAAGAACAGGAAAGAATCCCCCAAATCTCCCAAAACGCACTTTGGGCCATCCTTTTGTTACCAACTACTATTTGTTGCTTTTTGTGTACCTTGCATATCAGATGACTAAGATGGACATTGTCTTGGAATGTAAAAGTATCAAAATGCAATTATTTTGGTTATTTTAAGAAACGCTTGCTTTCCTTCTGTCACATTTTGAATTGTAGATCTTTAACTTATCAAACAGAAGATACAGGAATTGGTGGTGGTGAGAGGGGGTGGGGGGTGGGAACAGTGGCAGAGAGAGCTTCAGAGCCTCGTTTTCCAGCACTTACATTCCCCAAGAGAGAGGAGACTAGGTGAGTGTCTATGAGATCAGCCCAGCCCTGATCCCTGTCTCAACCACTTTATTATCCAAGGGTTCTGCTAGACTCTGGCAGGAAGCTCGGGGCTGGGACCACTTCTCTCCAGGGACACAAATTTTCCTTTCTGGGAGCCTTAGCTTGTTGTTTTCAGCAACCAACCATTGATTAATAAGCCCATTTCTTCAGCCACAAATTGTATGTGTTACTGAATCACTCCATCCACAGAGTGGAAGGCCCCAGACGCACTATGAAACGGTGGCATTTTTCAGGTTCATTGTCTGACTGTCATCCTCAGAAGACTGACCATTTTGTCTGTCCTCATGGAGGTAAGAATTGAACTTAGAGCCTACCAGAGCTGTGTATTTACCCCCTCCTTTCATGAACAGATCCAATCCCTGGTTCTCCTCACATGTTCTGGTTCTCCTCCCCCCTAAGGATGGGAGGAAATAGGGATTCTTCTTCCATGGAAGGGGACATCAGGACCCCAGAACAGATGGAAACTTCCTAAGTCTATTGGAAGTAAGGCCTGTCAGAACTGAAATCAGTAATGCTCATCCCAGTCCAGAGCTCTAGCAGCAAGAAATGTGCCAAAGTGCCCTTTCTGGGAAAGGTAGATGCTCAGAGACAAGCGTATAGAAAGGCCAGAAGGAACCTCAAATCATTAGGGTGGAGAAACCCAAAATGCCACCCTAAAAACTAACTCCCTTATTCTCCAGGCCACAGTTCCATCCCCAAGATGGGCCCATTTTCTCTTTCTCTGACACTCGGGTGGTCCTTATGGAAAGTCCTTGCGTCACAGCAATGGGAAAGAGTCCCTGTCACTTACCCAGAGCAGTGTGGGAGCTGTTGGGTGGTGACGGCAGGGGAGTGAGAAATCTTGGCAGGTTTCTGGGCTGGAGAAAGTGAGGGGATCAAGTTTCTCCAGTTTGCCCCAGCATTTGGTCCCTTACGGCAATCAGCAATCAGGGTCTCGCAGTATTAAGGGTGTGAGAGTGTCGGGGAAAGTTCCTGGAGTGGCAGGAGGGGAGGTTGTAGCAGTTGGTCGTTGGGGAGGCAGTTGGAGAAAGTTCCAGAAAGTTCTAGGGAGGAGCTAATATGTAGGGTGGGAGAAAATAGGAAAAGAAAAATGGGTGGGTTTTCGGCATTCCTTCTTTCAAAGATTCTAAGGAAAAGAGTAGAAACCACATAGATGATTCTCTTACCTTTTCTCCCACCTTTCAAGATACACTGTGAGGCAGGCAGAAGGGGTACTAGAAAAACACAGAGAGAATGCTGCAGAGGGATAGAGAGAGAAACCATTTAGACCAGAATCCAGGAGAAAGACATACAGTGTTTGGCCATGTAGAGCAAAAGGCACATGGACACCAGCAAAAGGATGGGATTAGGAACCAGATTCGGAGTAGCTCAAGAGCCCCTTCCCTACTGAGTGTGACCTGGAGTCTCAGGAGAGCTCAGGACAACCCTGGTTCAAGCTCAGGGCCTGCCAGGCCTGCCAAGACTCAGCAGGTAATGTTCTACCAGAATGGGCTGTCAATACTCCTGTAACAGGTGACCAAGCCCAGGGCAAGTCTCTGGCTTTCAGGACCTGGGTTTCCTGCTGTGTTTTTAATGACCACATCTGGGACCACAAGCTTGGTTTCCTTCTGGAAAATTCCTCCCAGGAAATTCAAGGAGCCAGTGGAAATTCATACACTCCAGATGAATTGACTGAGAATCTTTATTAGTTTCAGGTGTACAAAATGATGTAATAGTTAGACATTTACACCCCTCACAAAATGATTAGTATTTTTTAAGTGCTTCTCATGGGATTCTAAGGAGCAGCCAGGCCTGAGAATCACTGTATTTAACATAGGTCGATGGCAGACACGTCCCAGATGCTCAAGGTACAAAGACAAAAAAGATTCAGCCCCTCCTCTTGAGCTCAGAGCTGAGCAAGGAAGATTAGCATCAAAACTAATAACTACAACAGAACTGCCAACAAGTCTGCTGAGTTCACCCACAGAAGCAGCCCTAGAGGAGGGTGTATTAATCCTGTGTTTTGTTTTATGCATTTTATCTTGGTTTGAGTCTTGGGAGCTTTGCTGGCTGGGGAGAGACTGCTCCTCCAGGGTTAGCTGATTCCTAGAGATACTGAACATGTTGCCTTGGGACACACTTTTCATATACAAACCAATCAATCTTGAGTCTGTTCCCTCTACCACCTCCTCTACCTAACTCTTACCCACCAAGCCACCCTCTTCCCTAATTACCCCAGGGCCAGGTACCAAATAACTAGAGGCCAACCCTATAGCCTAGAACCTGCTGATATTATTCAGACTACCCAATCCTAACCATGCTCAGCTGCTTAAACTGCCTCACCCCTTCCTTCCCATGGAAAACACAAAAAAGGCTCTGGGACATGTATCCCCTCGTTCCTCTGCCTCCTGATAGACCCCCATGCTTCCCCACCTGGTATGATATGTCCCTTTCTCTTGGAAACTGTAAGAGTAATAAATTCTTCTGTCAATGGCATTGACCTCTCTGTCATCACTCGGTCACCTCTATAAATTAAAGTCTCGTGGGTACAATCAAGACAGAGGCTATGGTTATCTTACAGAAGTGATGAACAGGGAAGTCTTTGAGGGAGGAACAGGAGAAGGCTATCCCATGTGCAGAGGCCCTGAGGCCTAGAAGGGCCCCAGGGCTGATGGACGAAAGCACGATGGAATTGCTGGAGCACTGAGCACAAGTGACCAAGTAGGGTACGGGTGCAGACAGCATGAGGGTCTTCGGTTGGATCGGAGAATCTCAGGAGCAGCATGGGATGCCCCCTTTGGCTCTGTTACACAGCTTTACATCTTCAAGTGCTGGACAGAAGGTCAGAAAATATTCTACAGGCAGAGAAACTACGATATGGTGTGGAGTTGGTTGTTCCTTAAATAAGAGATTCCTTAAAAAATTAAGAATAGAACTATCATATGACCTAGCAATTCCTCTTTTGGGTATTTACCTGAAAAATATGGAAACACTAATTCGTAAAGATATATGTACTCCTATGTTCATTTCAGCATTACTCACAATAGCCAAGACATGGAAACAATATAAGTGTTCATTTATGAATGGATAAAGAAGATGTAGTGTATATACACAATAGAATACTAGTCAGCCATAAAAAGAAAATGAAATATTGCCATTTGTGACAACATGAATAAATCTTGAGAGTATTATTGCTAGGTGAAATAAGTCTGATGGAAAGGGACAAAAACCGTATGATTTCACTCGTATATGGAATATCAAACAAAAAGTAACAAACGGACAAAACAAAACAAACTCAGAGACAACAGAATGGTGGTTACCAGAGGGGTTGGAAGGTAGGGGGAAGGATGGAGGGAAAAGGGGGTAAAATATCTGGTAACAGAAGAGTAGACTTTGAGTAGTGAACACACACTGGAGTATATAGATGTAGAATTATAATGTTTTACACCTGAAATTTATTTCATGTTATTAACCAATGTTACCACACAAAAAATTATTTTTAAAAAAAGCCATGCCTCGCTTTTAAAAAAAAGAATGAAGAGGTGACCTATGCACTTACCTTCTCTCCAACAAGCCCTCCTAGCTAACCCATTTCTCAGTTTGGCCTTCCGTGAGGTTAAGGTCATGGTGAGACCCTTTACACTGGCACCAACCCTCCTGGCCCAAGAGGCCTATGGGAAGAGAGAACAAACTGCAGAGTCAGGCGGAGAGGGCTCCTCCTTCTGAGGTAGAGCATGTACTTTGGGTCTGAATCATGGACCTGCCATCTTGGCCGAGCTTCTTCCTCTCTCTAGGCTAGTTCCACATCTTTAGTGTGGGCATACTAACACATAGGTCATGGGGTTGTCATCTAAAGGAGGAGGGAAGGGGGAGCACAGCGCTTGACACATGGTGTATTTGTTCTATGTGTTCCCCCTTCAACCAGGAAACATTCTGAATCTGATGAGAATAAAAAGAGACATGTTCCATCAGAACTGCAAGGCAGAAGCTCATGAGATGCCAACAGGTGACAGACAGTTTAGTAAGACTGTCTCTTCCAGATAATCCCCATAAGTGGGTCCTTGGGCTGTAGGTCTGCAGAGGGGCCACGAGGTCTGCTTGGCTTAGCCAGTGTCAGCTGCCATCATCTTGCTGCTCTAAATCGAGGCTTTGGAACTTTCCTGGACCCTCATCCCAGGACAGCCTCAAGAGGAGGGTACAAGGCCAACAGACATTGTACCAGGTTATAGGGGTTCAGATGCCCATACTATCTCCTAAGCTCTCTGAAGAAAGGAAAGACTGGAGAAGGACAGTCTTTTCCACCTGTGTTCTCTGCCTCTGGGTGCTCTGGTCCTCTTGGATTCCTTGGGCTACCTCAGCTATCCAGGTGACAATGACAGCTTCCATTGACTGAGCACTGATCATATACCAAGCAGTGTGAGGGCATGTAACCAGCATTATCTCATTTAATCCTCCCTGTAGCCCTATGATGTGGGCACAATTATCCCCATTTTGCAGCTGAAGTTAGAAGTCACATAGTTAGTTAATCCCAACCCAAATCTCCTTGAAGCTAAAGCCTGTGTTCTTACTCTCTCACTAGAATATTCGGGACCACTACCTTTCCCAGCTTCAATCCGAAGGCCTGTCGACACATACTTCTTTTGCTGCAGCAAGCTCTATCTCTTTGAATCTTTGGGTGATTCAAAATTCACCCAAACTGCAATGTCCACAGGTCATTTTCTTCTTCGACACTTTTCTCCATGTCTCGTCCTAGTCCTTAATTCATGCAGCTAACAGACAGTCACTGGGGTCCTCTGACAGTCATTGGGCCAGGTACTTTGTACCTCTGAGGACGTATCACCTTTTGCCACTATGTCAGTGTGTAATTAGAAAAAAACAAGAGGTCTAACATGGGTCTGGAGACGGCTTTAGCTGGTCCTTTTTGGGAAAGGTGATTGGAATAGGTGCCAATTCAATTGAAACACCCGCTGGACCCAACCATGTGCAAAGTATTCTAAGGTCTAGGCATTTCCTCCAGGATAAATACAACACAATGTTTGCCTCCACAGTTTAATGGGAAAAATGGATATTTACTTAACCAACAGTAAAATCAGGCAGCCTGTGATAAAAGCTATAATAAAATAGACCAAATGGTGGGGACACTGGAGGGAAATGAGACCAGAATTGAGGAAGATCTCACATGGAGGAGGTATTTGCAATGTGTCTCTGAGGCTGCTTACTATGAGCTCATCCGGGTCTAGAACTCATGCATCAAATCCACCAGCCTGCCTGAGCCCCCAGCTCTGACATCTGATTGTGTCCCTGCAGAGTCTCATTAGATCAGCCTTCCTCCCTGCCGCCCCACACCTCATACCTGCCCCTGGCTCCATGCTCATGGCTGGGCCTGCAAAGTGCCTCTCTAACAAGTCCTTGCCCCCATCAATCCCTCTGAGCATCATTTGGTTTGAGGGCTGATTGCTTAGTGCTGCCCCATGGAGGAATGAAGGCAGCCAAGTCATTAGGCCCAAAACCACTGATAGCAAGTGCAGGCTGGGAGCTGCCAGACGCCTGGCCCATGTTTCAGAGCATTTGCAGACTTCAGGCAAGGAATGAAGAGCAAGCCTGGGACGACGCCAGGTTCTTGCTCTTCACAGGGAAAGGCATTTGAGGCATAAGAGGAAAACTGAGGGTGGTCTTTCTGGGTCTTCTCTCCTTCCTCTTTTCTGGGTCTTGTCTGGGCTGCCTACCTGGGCAGGGGGCTTTGTAAGGAAAGCACCTGCTAGGAACAAGGTGGATCCTCTTGGGAACTCAGGTAGACTGTCTTATTTTATATGAGGCATCTACAGGTGTAATTATTTCCCAAAGCAACCCCAGGTGGCTGCAGGTGGAGGGGCTGGGAGATCCGCCTCTTCTGTGGCCCTGGCAGGGAGATAGACTAAGTGCCCCAGAAGCAGCTTTCTGCCCAGCGTCAGGGTGGCTCCCAGGGATGGGATGGCTCGTCCCCTGCTGGGCTACCTGGGGAACCATACAGATCCATCAGCAAAATGTTTAGACACAGGTCCCGTGGTGCTGTGCCAAGGCCATGCAGAAGGAATTCCACTCTCGGGTCAGGAGTGGATTTGAAGCAGTGTCTTCAACCTGTACTCTATGGAGCTGCTTCAACAACTTTTGGGGGTGTGGGAGGGAAAGCTCCAACCTGGAGCCTTGATCTGTTTTCTACATTAGCGTTCTGCTTAGAAGATGTGTGTGTGTCTGTGTGTGTGTGTGTGTGTAATTTGTGTGTATTAAATGATTATATATATTCAATTATTTTATATATATTAAATGATTCTGCTAGTAAATATTCAAAAACTCACTAGATGAATTGGCATTAACTTACCTCTTTTGAGTCTTTGCTATCTGCTCTTCTATGTTCTCTACACGTGTTATCTCTCTTTATCCTCACAAGTACTTCATGAAGTATAGAGTTATAGCTCCATTTTCAGATGAGAAAACCGAGGAACAGAGAATATGAGAATCTTGCCCAAGACACACCACTCCTAAATGGCAGGCTGGATCTGAAGCCAGAGACTCTAGGCCTTTGCTCTTTCTCTCCAGGTGCTCCTGACCCTTCCTCTGAGGACAGGGACTTAGTATTTCAGTGTTTCTCAGATGACCCTAGCCAGCATCATGAATACAGCTGAATTGGACTTCACTGACTACCCTCCCTCTGACAAGCCCTGTGTCCCACTTTCAGGGTTCCCTCCAGGCCACCAGGGACCTCGCCAGTTGATCCTGTGGGGGAGGAAAGCAATCTGGTGGGAGGAACGGGGCCTTCCTGAAAGGCCAGCGGGGGCCCAGCCCATCTGCATGTACAGTCTGGGTATTTTTTAACAGACGTGAGAGGAGGAGGCTTTAGGGAGATTTCCTGTACTGGTTGGCTATGAAGGAGCACTGCTTACGGGGGGCTAACCCTGACTACCCCTTCTCAGAGCAAGCTCCACTGTGGAAACTACTGTCCAGTCCCATTCTCATGGCTGAGAAATAACATTCCTCCACAATGAAGTTTCCCCCATTGCACTGCCTCTGGGACCCCTCCGGTTTACTCCCCACTCTGTCCTGGACACACCACTCTCCCCTGACCTGTGATGCTCTCCACGCTCCTTTACTCTGCTTCCAAAGCTGACCTCTCTCCAATGCCCACCTCAGGCCCATTTCCTTCTTCAAGCTTTCCTCAAGTGGTATTCTGGACCTACAACACTTAAGCTGACAGATCATTTGACTTTCTCCCTACATAAGTCTTGCCTTCTCAAGTAAATGGTAAATTCCTTGACAGCAGCTACTATGTTTTTGTATTGGCAGGGGTTCTTGGGAAAATCCTTCCTTTGAGGGGCTTGGGATCCCCGGGCAAATGCCACTTGATAATGAGACTCTTCCTTTAGCCATCAAATTTTCTACCAAATTAGTAGATTCTACAGACCTTGAATTATAAACAGGTGACACCATGGCTTCCCCCAGCATCCCTTGAAGGAGATTCTTCTCTGCAGGACATCTACTCACCACACCCACTGGAGCCCTCACAGATGACCACCTTGAGAGCATGGAGCGGCAGGACAGATGCCAGCCCCTCTCTGCCAGCAGTGACAATGTGTCCCTGCCTGTGATGGGGAGAAGTGGAACTTCTCACTCTCCTCCAGCCTGGACTCCTCCTTTCTCCCGACCTGGATTTAAAACTTGCTTTATGACCTGCTCATATCTAATGAGCATATCACATCTCTCACACTGTATCATTTCATGGTATCCTATCCTATCCGATCTCTCTGTGCAGGGACCACGGGGTTCACTCCATGTGTGGATGTAGGAAATTAGTTTCAACTAGGCCAAAGAGACTTTCACTTTTTATGTCTCCACTGTGTATCAGCACTGGGTGCTGCACTTTGCCGGTGCTCATTAAATATTTGTTGAGGAATGAATGGACGAATGGGAGCTTCTGGAAATCTCATGTTGTGTGCTCTGTTGAGTCAGGCGCCTTCATTCCATATGCTCAGTGTTGACAATACCATCATCACAATGTTGGAAAGGTTCCTTGTAATACTGATGACACATGTCAGAATATGTATCCTGTTTATTTTCCCCCCTTGGCCAGTCAGAGCACCATCATAGGTACAAGTATGCTCTGGACTCAGGGCTGTGCTCCTGAAAAAAGTCTAGACACCTGTGAATTGGATCCTGTTGTAACCGCTCATGTGGGGAGAGCTTACATAAGTGAATAACCACTACCTAACAATTGTTTTCTTTTGTGTTTGCTTAAAGCTCTATGTCATTGATATGTGACGGCTAAAGTATAATATTCAAAAGAGGTAAACTCATCAACGCTCATACGGATAGGAAGTGAACACATGTTAAAATTTTCATTCAACGCATTATCAACGAGAGAACTGGTAAGATCTTACAAGTTCAAAAGGCAATCCAAAAAATGGACACACTAATAGATCAGGAATACTGAAAGGAATGTGCAAAACTGGCTTCCTCCACAGTGGGAAAAGGAAGTCAGTTGAACAAGACAGAATTTACCGTACATGTCTACAGACAAGAATTATTCCATATTGCTTTTAGTTATCTACAATTTATGGAGTTGGAAAAATTGCTCAAGTCAATGAAAGACACAGAATCAGGGAAGTTGGAAGAATGTGTTCTAAGCAGTTTTTCATTGCAGAGGCTCAGTAATCTTGTTTGCTTATTACAAACTTCTTATGTGACAGCAGTGATATTTGAAGTCAATGGAGAAGGGACAGACTATCCACTAAATGGTGCTGGGACAACTGAATTTCCATATGTAAAAATAAAATTAGATTATAACACTATATGTTACACAGAATAAATTTCAGGTGAATTAAAAAATATTAAAATAGAAAATTTTAAACCTTTAGAAGAAAATACAGGAGAGTATCTATATGACTTTAAGGTAGGGAAGGAAACATGACAGAAAAGACACAAGTTATACAAAAACAGACCTACAGATCTGACTATATTTAAAACAAAAAGTCTTTTTCTCATCACGAGACCACAGAAATAGGAGACCAAAGGTCTAGCAATTGGAGCAGCCAAGCCTGTGGGTGCGCCTAAGCAGGGAAACCCACAAACAGGTGGATGTCTTCCGGCAAAATCTTTTCCAGGAGGCTGAAGAATTCCTCTACAGATCTCTGCCACAGAGAATCATACATCTGAATCAGCACTTGCAAGAGAACTCCCTCAACGTGGGCTGACCTGACCTCTCTCCAGGCCCCACTGGACTTCCCTATTTTAGACTCCCTTTCTTCCTGGGAATGAGAAGGTCCTGGCCCTGCTTGCCCCGGGTAAGCCAGAAGTCTGGACTCTCAAAGAAAAATGCATTCTAGTGATCACATGGATCGAGCACCCGTTCCCTAAGATTGCGAATGGAAATGACTTTCGGGTGGCAATCCAGAGAAGGTACTGAAGAAGCTGAATGCAGTCAAGACCAAAGTAAAAGCCTTCCAGACAACTTCTCAGAACACCGGGATGCTGTGGCCAAGTCCTCTAAGGAGACCCATGTAATGAATTACTGGGTTCTAGTGCATGAGCGAGATGAGGCATCCTATGGGAGCTCAGAGCCCTGGTGCTGGACCTGAGGGCCTTCATGCTGAGCTATCATGTCATCAGCAGCAACCCAGAGAAAACTGTCAACCCAAAGGGTGAAGAGAAGCCATCTATGTACTGAACCCAGGGCTAGAAGGGAAATAAATGACCTATATACTATGTGTGGGGGGAAAAAAAAAAGAGACCAGAGATATAAAATACTACATTGTATATTGCCAATAATGTGACCACATCCAGAACCCATAAAGAGCTCTTGCAAATCAAATCAGTAAAAGACCAACAAGCCATGAGAAAGGAAGGGAAAACTACAGGAAAAGACTCAGAGTACAAGTTTCTCAGGAGTTAACTCCAGCTGCCCCTCCAGTGTCTTTCAGACGAGCACCAACACCTCAAGCATTCAAAGGAGCCAGAGGGAGTATAGCCCAGACAGTCCCTCAAAGCCAGTTGTGTCCCACTCTGGCTCCATGCACAGATTCCTCAGGACACCACACTGACCCAAAGATGTTAACAATTGCAGTTTCTTGGAAGACGGTCTTAGGTACTTACCTATAATGATCATCAAAACCTAATGGCTCATCCCAACTCTACTCTGACTCATGGTTACCTTGCACTTAAAAAATGATGTCAGGTCCCGCTCCTTTTGGCCTGTTTGTGGCCATGGAGACCATGGACTCAATGGTCTTTGTTTTTGCCCTGCCTTGTGGGGTTTTGTGAGATATCACTGAGATGATTCTTACAAAATGCTAAAAGGTGGAGTGGAGGGAAAGTGGGTCCATAACAGGACTCTCTGAGTGTCCACATGTGCCTTGGGAAGCTGTCTTTGCGAGCTCAAGCTTAAATCTGTTTCTTCAGTCTTCTCAGCAATTCTGTAAGTTATTTTCCACACTGACATGGTTTCCTTTCTGCTTACCCCAGTTAGGAGGATGTTATTTTCTGCAGCTAATCAGTGACAGATGCGGGTCAAAGAGAGAAATGACCAGGAATGTAAGAAAAGGGATATAATTACAGATACAAAAGTACTTTTTAAAATTACGTATAACATACATAACACTATGCTAATCAATTTGAAGATATTGATAAAACAGATAGCTTTTCAGAACACATAAGGTATTCAAATTTACAAAAAATAAAAAGCACAAAGAGACAAATAACAACGGAAACTTTGAAAATGTTATAGAAGAATTACCTTCCGAGAAAACGATTTCTAAAATAGCAGGATATTTCATTGAACATTAACTGACGCATTTTTTCATTAAAAGTAACTCCTGGTTTTTTCTGTTTGCCCAGCAACTCATCATCCACACTTAACTCAAAGGCATTCACAGCCTTATGGGTATGGAGAGTAGAACAAGAAAGTCATTGCTCAGCTTTGAATTTCAAAGCAGATTTTACCTTCGTGGGGAAACAGAGCCTAAATACCCCGCCCCCCCCCAAAAAAAAAAAACAACCCACTTCAAGAGTCAGATGTTGGAGAAAGTTTTTATTTTGTTTTGTATTTTAAAAGACTTGACTTTACAAATCAATGGCTATTGATAAAACTGACTTAAACATAATTTATGATCACAAAAGAACAGTTTTCTCACCCCCAAAATGAATGAGCATAAACCAACTGACAGAAAGGAAGGAGACTTGAAGGGGATATTAACAGAAATCAAACAAAGAGTCTCTGAAGAGTGCTCGGCACCCTGGCTCTCCCAGTGGACACCAAGGGCCAGGGTGAGAGAAACCCTGGGTATGTAGTTTTAAAGGAG
Source organism: Rhinolophus hipposideros (assembly GCF_964194185.1). NCBI lineage: Eukaryota > Metazoa > Chordata > Mammalia > Chiroptera > Rhinolophidae > Rhinolophus > Rhinolophus hipposideros. The sequence continues at coordinate 43,369,336 of NC_138062.1, read as the reverse complement.
GGCCAGAGCTGCGATATGCATAGACTGGCTCTCCATGGCCCTTAAAGGACATGGAACAAGGATGGTGAAATCGAAATGATTGAGTGGATCATCTGGGTGAATGTAGCCTTAATTGTTCCTATACTCTGGGCAGTTGAGGGAGAGCATCCAAGTCCTAGGGGCCAAGAGAAGTAGTGAGTAGGCAGGTAGACAAGCCTGTAGAGTCCTGTCATCAACTGGGACACGGGTCTACAGTGTTCATGGGCTAGAACTGGGCTGGGCACATCAGCAGCAGATGCCAGCACATGGCAACAGGAATCAGAAGCAGGATGTGGCACAAAGACCAAAAACTCACCTCATGCTAGAAAGGTGAGTAAACCTCCCAGAATTCAGATCACCATGGAGAAGAGAGAGGAAGAAGGGGAGAAGGTGTAACTGATTTCAGTTTATACTCCGAATTGACACATTTCAGTACAAAAGTGGCGAAATCTATAAGAGTAAGTTTTCTTTCGTTAGCAGAAATAGACTGTCTTGAACTGTCTGTGACGGAGAAATGAAGACAATTACATATTTGTATCTCTGAACCTGTGTGAAATTCAGACCTGCTATGAAACTTAATGGGTGCAGATATTTCCCATGCTATAAAAAAATTCACCATTAGAGATGTAGGAATTTTCCCAATACATTTTACAAAGCTAACACAAGTGTGATAGCAAAACCTAATGAAGTCCAAAAGAGTGTAATTACCAATCTTTCTTAGGGATACAAAAGAAGAATCTTAAATATCCTAGCAAGTCAAATCCAGCAACATGACAAATGAGTAGGTGATCATGACCAAATTGGCTTTATCCAAGGAATGTAGGGATGGTTGAATATTAATATATCTGTTAATGTAATTATCCCTTTAAAAATGATAATCCCAATGCCAAAAAAATTATTTGATAATTTCCAGTGGACATTCTTAATATCAAAAACACATCATAATGGAAAAACATCCCTTGTTCATGGGTTGGAAGACAATATTGTTAAGGTGTCAACACCACCCAAAGCGATCTATAGATTCAATCCAATTGCTAACAAAATCCTAATAATGATTTTTGCAAAAATAGAAAAATCTATCATAAATTCATATGGAATTTCAAGGGATTCCAAATAGCTAAAACAATCTTGAAAAAGAAGAATGAAGTTGGAGTACTCATGCTTCCTCATTTCAAAAGTTACTACAAAGCTATGGTAATCAGAACAGTGTGTTACTGGTATAAAGACAGATATATACATAAATCAAACAAATGGAATATAGAGCCCAGAAAGAAACTCTTGCAAATATGGTCAAATAATTTTCAACAAGGGTGCTAAGATGAATGAATGGGGGAAAGGACAATTTTTTTCAAGAAATGGTGCTGGAAAATCTGAATATACACAAGAGTGAACAAAAAAACAAAATTGGACTCTTACCTAACACCTAAAACTATAAAACTCTTAGAAGATAACATTGGGGCAATTCTTCCTGACATTGGATTTGTTAATGATTTCTTAGATATGACACCAAAGACACAAGCAACTAAAGTAAAAATAGACACATTAGACTTCCTGAAGACTAAAGAAACTTTTGTGTATCAAGAAACACTATCAACAGAATAAAAATACAACTCACAGAATAGGAGAAAATATTTGCAAATTACATATCTGATAAGGGATTAATATCCAGAAAATATAAAGAACTGCTGAAACAAATAGAAACAAAACAACAAAGAACCCCAAAATGAGCAAAGGACTTGAATAGACATTTCTCCAAAGAAGATATACACTCATAAATGGCCAATAAACACATGAAAAGATGTTCAACATCACTAATTCACTGGAGAAATGAAAATCAAGACTACAATGAGATAGATACCAATTAAGATGGCTACTATAAAAAAACAAAAACAAAACAGAAAATAACAAGTGTTAGTGAGGATGCGAAGAAACTGGAACTCGAGCACAATGAAGTAGGAATATAAAATGGTGCAGCCCTATGGAAAACAGTATGAGGGTTCCTCAAAAAATTAATTATTATATGATCCAACAATGCCACTTCTGGGTATATACCCAAAACCATTGAAAGCAGATCTTGAAGAGATGTTTGCATATCTATGTTCATAGCTGCATTATTCACAATAGTCAAAAGGTAGAAACAACCCAAGTGTCCATCAATAGATGGATGGATGGACAAAATATTTTATATGTATACTACATACACACACACACAAATATTATTCTTTCATATACAAGGTCAATTAAGTTCACAAATTTTTCGCAATGATGTTGCTAACCTTTTTTATATCAGAGGAACTATTCATTATGAATTTGTACCAACTGGACAAACAGTTAACCAAGTTTACTATTTGGAAGTGCTGAAAAGGTTGCATGACAAAGTTAGAGGACCTGAACTTTCCGCCAACAATTCATGGCTCTTGCATCACGACAATGCACCAGCTCACACGGCGCTGTCTGTGAGGGACTTTTTAGCCAGTAAACAAAGAACTGTATTAGAACACCCTCCCTACTCACCTGATCTGGCCCCCCAGTGACTTCTTTCTTTACCCGAAGATAAAGGAAATATTTAAAGGAAGACATTTTGATGACATTCAGGACATCAAGGGCAATACGATGATAGCTCTGATGGCCATTCCAGAAAAAGGAATGGCTACCCCTTCAAAGTTCCAAAATTGCTCTGAAGGTAGACTAGGTGCTGGCATCAGTGCATAGCTTCCCAAGGGGAGTACTTAGAAGGTGACCATAGTGATATTTAGCAGTGAGGTATGTAGCAGTTTTTCTAGGATGAGTTCGTGAACTTAATTTCCAAATTTGTATATACAATCTATCACACATTGAGCCTTAAAAAGGAAAGAAATTCTGACACATGATACAAAGAGGATGAACCTTGAAGACGTGATGCTAAGTGAAATAAGCCAGTCACAAAAGGACAAAAACTATATGATTCCACTCATATGAGGTACTTAGAGTAAGCAGTGAAATTCAATGAGACAGGAAAGTAGAACGGTGGGTATCAGGGATTGAGGAGGAGGGAGGATGGGGAGTTAGGGTTTAATGGATACAGTTTCAGTTTTGCAAGATGAAAAATATTCTGCAGGTGAATGGTGGTGATGGTTGCCCAACAATGTGAGTGTGTTTAATGCCACTGAATTGTACACCTAAAAATGGTTACAATGATCAATTTTATGATTATATATTTTACCACAATTTAAATAAATAATTTTTTAATTAAAAAAAAAATCACATCTAAGTCAACTTAAATTGGGAAGCTTGGGCCGGACCCGTGGCTCAGGTGGTTGGAGCGCAGCGCTTCTAATGCGAAGCTCTCCAGTTTGATTCCCACATGGGCCAGTGAGCTGCGCCCTCTACAGCGAAGATTGTGAACAACAGCTCTCCCTGGAGCTGAGCTGTGCCGCGCCCCCCACAACTAGATTGAAAACAATGACTTGTCATGGAGCTGATGGGTCCTGGAAAAACATACTGTTCCCTGATATTCCCCCAATAAAAAATAAAAAAAGAAGAAGAATCCTGCTGAGAAGTCTGCCTAGAGAATGATCTTTAATGCGTGACCACAGGTAGCTCAAGGTGACCCCACAGGAAGGCTGCCTGACATAAACACCGTGTTCTCACTCCTCTATCCTCTTATCTCCTGCAGGGCTTCTCACCAGACCATCTGGAAGCCAGAGTCACCCTCCCCTCCAGGGCAGGCAGACAGCAGGGCAAAGAAAGGTAGAGCTGTCTCCGAGAGACATCCAGTAGAACAACAAAAAAGGAAGCAAAACCAGCAGGTTCTAAACCAACGTCTACAATCTCATGATTGCATCCTTTTCTCTTGTGCTTAATTTAATCTCATGTTGTTTTGTACAGTAACACACTGCACAGGCTTGTAGCCTAAAAGCAATAGGCTTGTGAACAATAATACAAATGGAGCCACTTTAAAATGGAGCTGGAACTACCATGCCAGAGGAACGGCCTTGCACGTCGGATACCTCAGACCTGGAAATGTTAAAACAGAACAAAATAACCTTTGGACTGGCTCTCAGCAACCTTGTTTCCCAAAAAACTGTTTGCAAAGATAACAAGAAAGAAGATATTACGATGACTGAGGTCACACTCGTATAGCAGAGGTGTGAGTAGGTAATACCATTCAGGTTTGTATAAAATACACTCTGATGTCCCCACGAAATTGCCTAAGGATGCATTTTCTCAGAATGTATCCCCATCATTTAGTGCATGACTGTACTTTAATCCTCTCCCTCTCACCCTCACTCACCCCATCCGTTGTTTTTATCCTTTTTTGTGTCTTTAATCTCTCCCTCCCAAATTGATTCTTTCTACCAGCACTTAAACATACTTAAATCTCTTCCATCTTTAAAACATTCCTCTTAATGGATGCTGATACATAACCTCATGCCCCCTTCTAAACTAAGGCCTTCATTCTCCCAGCTGCTAGGAGTGTCAGGTGCTGTCAGCTCACAGCTCAGCCTTGCTCTGGGAATTGCCAGAGGGAGCTGCCTTGCCCAAGGTGATGAGATAGCAAAACCGTAGGCAGTCAGGGTCGTGGCCAAGGTGGAGGGGATGAAGGCCGAGAGCGTAACAAACGCCAAAGGAAATGACTTTAAAATAGCTAATAATTTCAAACTGCAGGGCTCGCCAGAATCATCAGCCCAGGTGCAGGGGGCCAATCAGCTTGTAACAAACTATTCCAAACTACAGAGCCCACCAAGGTTAACTGTCCAGGTACAGGAGACCAATCAGCTCTGACTCAGAGGCATTAATAGTTCCCAGTGTAGTCCGCTCGTGGGACATTCCATTTTCGGATCCCCCCTCTCTTTGGAGAGCTGTTCTCTTGCGCTTTACAATAAAACTACTGTTTAAACCTTGACTCTCCTATCTGTGTCCCCATTCTTCGGTGACTGTGAGATCATGATCCCGGGAACACACCACACACCGGATTCCTATATCAGTGACACCCATTCTCTAAGGCAGGCCACATCCTGGGACTGGCTGGTGCTTGAGTGTTTTAAGAGTACTCAAGATTTGTTTTAAACAGATAAAGTAAGATACGCAGATACAGAGGTGATTCCGTCAGGAGGCAGGGGAGGGGAAAATAGGGGGAAATGTGGGCAAGAGGCATTATTATGGTTTCTATGGGCAAGGCAAGGCAGAGTAAGCAGGTTTAGGAGCGGCCAGTTTAAATAATTTGATGGGCTCCGGGGTATAGGGACTGTCCTTAGTTGTCTGGTGCCTGACCTTGGGGTGATTAGGGCAGGTAGACAGTGGCTCTGAGTGTAAGAGTCCCTTAAGTGTGGGGGGTATGCACTCTGGACTGGTTGGTTTGCATATGAAAGTTGTGCTCGCAGCAGGAGTCATTTTCTATCTCTAGGAACTGTCTAGGCCTGGGAGGGCAGTCTCTCTAGGATCAACAAGGGCCTTCCTAGCTCCATAGCTCCCAGAGTGCTGTGGAGGCCTGTGTATCACCATGCCACAGTGAGACAGGTTAGTTAGCATGTTGTTAGGTTAATAGGGAGGTCCCTGGTGGAATAAACAAAAGGCAGCCATATCCTGAAACTCCAGGTTCTGAAATGTCTCCCTCACTCCAGGACAAAGATATGACAACGCGTCTTGAAGTTAATAAATTATCTCCATAAATCCCTTTTGGCCGACAAAGGAGCAGATATGGTAGATAGGAATGGGTTCATTAATCCCTTTAGGATCTGATAGATAGGGATGGGTTCGTTAATCCCTTTAGGGTGGGCAAACAGGACAAACCTGATAGACAAATTCCATTAGAAGGTGCCAGCCCCCTTCCCCAAGCAGGCAAGGGAAGGTATAAAAGTAAGAACTTTTGCCTCAGTCACTGGGCAACCCGGTCAGGACCCCCTCTCTTTCTGAGAGCTGCGACTCTTTACTCTTTACGGTTAATAAACTATCCTCTTTTACAACTCCTCCCCTCTCCTTGGTTCATGCTTCCATTCTTCAGTTTCAGGAGACACGATCCCAGCACAAAGAAAATATTCTACATCAACAGTCCAACTTTTCCCTCTGCTCCCTCATGCTGCCCCACTCTCGGGAGCATGCCCCCCAAAAACTTCCTGCCTGCAAACCTCCACCAAGGGTCTGTTTCCCGGAGAACGGACTTAAGACTCTCTCCTCACCACCCCACTAACCAACATGCATCTCTCCTTTCCTTCACAGCGAAACTTCTTGGAACAGCAACCGCTACTCACAACCTCATTTCTGCAGGTTGAAGCCACACCCTTTGATTAGCTGTTCTCAAACTTGAGTGTGAATCAGAAGCATGGGGAGGACTTGTGAGAACGCAGACAGAAGGACTCACCTCCAGAGTCCGATTCCGTAGCTGAGAGTTGAGCACACAGTCTGCTCTTCCAAACATGTTCCCATGGTAGAGAACCCCCTGCTTCAGCACCCCCACCCCCTTTCTGTCAGGATGAGGTCCACACCTCCTCACAAGGCCCTTCCCTGTTTACTCTATCCATCTTATCTCTCTCATGCCTTTCTGAGTCTGGTGAGGCCCTCGGCAGTGGTTGTGGTTTCTCATTGGGATAAGCTCTCCCTCTCACCTCTGGGCCTTTGGGCATATTTTGTTCACTCTGTCTGTCATTCCTCAACACCCCTCTTCTTTCCCCTGCCTGTCGAGCCCTTTCTCAGTTTCCTGTCTCTTCTCAAATCACTTCTTCAGGGAAGCCTTGATCCTCTCTACCTGCCTCCTTTCACGGGCAGCCCTACTGTATTATCACAGAGTGAGTGGAAAAATGAATATTGGGGGAGGCAACTCTTTTTAGTTGTAGAAACTCCCCCTCCTCCCGGCTGAGGCAAAGCTGGAAAAGGCAAAAGAAGAGGCCACTGTGGGGAGTGCCGGCCCACTGGTGGCTCCTGGGAGGACAGTGGGGAGAGGCCACATCTGCAGGAGGAGGGGCACATGGCAGGTTTTTTCCTGCTCCCTTCTGCTGCATGATGCCCAGACAGACAACAGGGGTAGCCTCTTCCGACTGACAGTGTCTGACTGTCCTGTTCTCCTTAGCCCCTCAGCCCACCCCTTCTCTCCACCACGCCTTCCACACACTACCACTGGGGTCAGATGAAACCCACCCCATGCACTAGCTCTCCCTGGAGAGCCACCTCCCCACTCTGGGGCTTCCAGCCCTCTCTAGGGGGAGTCATGTGATCGCTTTGGTGTGTATGACAAGCTCCTCAGAGTGATGCTTGGAGGGGTGACCTTGCTTCCCAGGACAGAACCGGCTCTTTGCAAGTTTGCGATGTGTGTTGTTGGGCTGCTTCCCAGGCATGGGGTGGGGGTGGAGGTGAGAAGGCAGGGCAAGGGCAGACTCACGTTTTCTCTGCAGATATTTGGCCCCAATTTCCAAGCCCACATTACGTAACACCTGAGGAGAGCTGCACTCCCCTGTCACCCACACCTCTTCCCTCTTCTGTGGAGCATTTCGCAAGCGCAGCTGCTTCTCAGAGAAGGTCTATTTTGGGAGCTGTTTTCATTTGACCTATATTAAGCAGTCACAAGGCAGAGGCAAGTCGCAGGGTGCAGGGTGGCATGCTTGCTCTTTGTGCTTTTCTAGTGTCACGGGTGAGAAAACCAGACAAGCTGGCGCCCACAGCTTGAGAACTCAGACTCAAGTGGCCCAGGGACCTCACCAGGGCTTGAAGCTACAGAAAGCACTAAGCTTAGATGGTCTACCTGTGCTAGTGTAGCCCCATGCCGCCTTCCTATTTCAAATTCTGATTTGCCTCTGCCTGAGGTCAGAGCACTGGTCTGGGAGAAATTTAGGTTCCCTGTAGGCCTAGAGTCTACTAGGACAGGTTGGGATGAGTCCTGTGAAATACAGTTGAGCTTTAATTGGCCATCAGCCCCTCCACAGGGAATTCTCTTTCCCGAGTTAATAATTAAATCACATGACCAGCACGGGGAGAGAGGGCTGCTGGGAGCCATCTGGGTACAGACAGATACTACTCAGAGTTCCCACCACTTTGAGGGCCCGTGGGTAAAATGAAAGCAGAAATGAGTTACTCTACTAAGCACCCCACTTGCCCTTCTTCAGTGGGGGTGTCTCCTGGAGTGCCGTTTTCTCCTTTGAGCCTCTTCCTATTGTTTCCCAGGAAGTAGAGGTCTAAACCTCTGCCTCAAGCTGCTGACCCCAAAACCTACATCTCCAGTGTCTCTTCTCTCCCTAGTGTCGAGCCTCTATCTCCAAACAGCTGTCCCACTGATACAGCACCTGCAAAAATTTCAAATCAGAGCTGCTTACCTCCTCTACACTCAAATTAGCTCCCCCCCTGGGATGCTTCTGTGGGCCAGCCCTTCCACGCACCCCACGCTATTTCTACCTTAGGGTAGAATGGACCCTGGCGAGGACTTCTCTAGCCCGCTGGGGAGATGCTGATGTCGCATCTCCTTAGCATTGCTGGAAGAGTCCTGGCTTTGTGCTGTGCAACAGACAGCAGGGTTTCTGCTGCCACCCCTGTAATCAAGTTGGTGGAAGGTTCTCCTCAAGATGCTGACCTTGTCATGCACACCATGTGACCATGTGACCATGTGACCATGTGACCATGCACACCACAGTGACCATGTGACTCCCACCAGAGCTGGCTGGAAGCACTTGAAGAAGTGGGGAGATGACATCCCTAGGAGAGTTGGTGGCTGGTGTTGGTGAGAAGGAGGAACACAGAGGTGGGGGGGGGGCTGCAGAGGCTGAGGAGTGCTGGACAAGGGATATGAGCTAAGTGGAGGAGTAAGAGGAAATTTAAACACTTGAGTCTGGCCTCAAGAGGTGGCAAAACCGAGGATGGAGAAGAGTGTGTAGCACATTCTAGGCAGGGACACAGCCTTGAGAAGGAGCAGAGGTGGGTAGGCGCCACCTGTCCATCACACAGTGTATGTGGGATGTTCTGAGAACATAGCAAAGGGCAGGTTAGGAGAAAAAGGTGAGGAAGCTTGAATTCAAACATGTCTTTCCAGCTGTGTGGCCCCTTTCCTTCCTCTCATCTCTTGTCTCTTCCCATTCTCTGCAGCATAACAAGTCCTGGCCATCCCTGAGTCAGGCTGTCATTAGATTAAAAGAATATGGAAATGTAAAGATTGATAATGTTATGAAAATTTGGATATTTAAACAGGGTTTACGTTGAAAAAGTTATGTTATCTTTACCTGAATGTTTCACTGTTTGTCCCAGCTGAAACCTGACAAAATACTTAAAGGAGTGCAAAAAAATTTTGTTCAAAAATTTGGCATAATTAGAAGCTGAAGATTCAAGAGCCTGATAGGATTTTTTAAAGGCCTCCTCCCCTAAGCTAAAATAAAACTATGTATCCAGAGGGGAAATAAGTAAATTAGGGATGAAGTAGTTGGACTGGTAGATTAACCTTTGATATCATTTGAGAAATTGAGAGTAATTGTCCTTATCTTACAAATCGTTGTGAAATCAGAAAAGCAGCTCTAGAAGCAATTCAAAGCCCACCTATCTTTACCATCCTTAATTCCTAGACTGAAGAGAAAAAAAAGAGAAGTTTTTTTTCAAAAAAGTAAAAATGGTTACAGAAGCACCCTTACCCAAAAATCTATGTATAGTTTCTATAAGATTGTCTTCTCCGTAAATATGAATAAAAAAGCTTTAGCTATCTAAGCTGGTAACCTTAATTTATGCCATCTGCCAGAAACACAGTTTGGATCCAACTTTTCTTTTTTAAATTAGTGAGTTGTGCACTGTTGTACCTGTCTCATGGCTAAAAGGTCTCTGCATCTGTCTTTGTGTGTGTCTATATGTGTTGTAAATGTGAGATATTTTTCTATCTCCAGTTGGTACTGTAGAAATTCATTTAATAAATTAAAATTAATTAGTTTGAAGGAAAGCACTTGTAAGGATTAGACATTCTAAACTGTCAGAAAGATACAGACTAAACAAATATTGTTTCAAGTTCACATGATCTAAGATAATCTTTAATAAATAAAAGCTAGTTTGTTAGTTTAATTATAATAGACATGTCTTCAGAGTAATCAAAACAGCCTGGTACTGGCATAAAAACAGACACACAGATCAATGGAACAGAATAGAGAGCCAGGAAAAACCCACACCTATATGGTCAACTAATCTATGACAAAGGAAGCATGAGTACACAATGGAGTAAAGACAGTCTCTTCAATTAATAGTGTTGGGAAAACTGGACAGTTACATGCAAAAAAAAAAAAAAAAGACACTAGACCACTTTCTTGCCCTTTTAAAAAACACAAAACAACTCAAAATGGATTAAAAACTTCTGTGTAAGATCTGAAACCATAAAGCTTCTAGAAGACAACATAGGCAGTAAACTCTCTGACATTGCTCTTAGTAATATTTGTGTATATTACTAATATTTGTGTATATGTGCATATACATATATATATATATATATATATATATATATATATATATATATATCTTCTCAGACAAGGGAAAAAAAGAAAAAATAAACAAATGGGATTACATCAAACTAAAAAGTATTTGTACAGTGAAGGAAACCAACAACAACATGAAAAGACAATCTACTAAATGGGAGAAGAAATTTGCCAATGATACGTCTGATAAGGGGTTAATATCAAATATATCAGAAACACATACAACTTAAAATTTTTAAAAATCCAATTTAAAAATGGGCAAAGGACATGAATATGTATTTCTCCAGAGGATATACAAATGGCCAATAGACGTAAGAAAAGATACTCAACATCACTAATCATCAGAGAAATGCAAATGAAAACCACCGTGAGATACCACCTCACCCCTGTCAGAATGGCCATCATCACTAAATCAACAAACAAGAGTTGGTGAGGATGCAGAGAAAAGGGAACCCGCATGCACTGTTGGTAGGAATGTAAATTAATGCAGCCACTATGGAAAACTGGAGGTTCCTCAAAACATTAAAAACAGAACCACCATATGACCCAGCAATTCCACTTCTAGGTATTTATTTTAAAAAATCCAAAACATTCATTCAAAAAGATATATGCACCCCTATGTTTACTGCAGTGCTACTCACAATAGCCAAAATATGGAAGCAACATAGTAAGTGTCCATCAGTAGACGAATGAATAAAGAAATGATACATTTACACAATGGAATATTACTCAGTCATAAAAAAGAATGAAATCTTGCCATTTGCAACAACATGGATGGACCTAGAGGGTATTATGCTAAGTGAAATAAGTCAGAGAAAAACAAATACGATCTCACTTATATGTGGAATCTAAAAGAACTTATATGTGGAATCTAAAAACCATGTGATCTCACTTATATGTGGAATCTAAAAAACAAAATAAAACAAATGAACTCATAGATACAGAAAACAAACTGATGGTCATCAGATGGGAGGGAGATTGGCGGGCTGGGCAAAAAAGGTGAAAGGGATTAAGAAGTACAAATTGCCAGTAATAAAAATAGTCATGGGGATGTGAGGTATAGCATAGGGAATATAGTCAATATATTGTAACTATGTATGGTGTCAGATGGGTACTATATTTATCGGGGTGATCACTTCATAATGCATATAAATGTGTAATCACTATTAGTATACCTGAAACTGATACAATAGTGTATGTCAACTGTCATTAAAAAATAAATTTTTAAAAATGTTTGTTTCCCTTTTTATTTTCTTTTTGAAAGTAAATTATATTTGCGTGTTCATTGCCTATTTTTATTTGGTAAAAAAATTACTAGTAAATTAAAATCTTTCAGACTTTAAATGCTCAATTCTTACATTAGAATATGTATGAGGACAGTGAAAAAAATGTGTATTTATCTTACCAGTGAGAAGAGAAATAAGAAATCATGTAATCGTCAAATTCCTTAATACTGAAAAACAGAAGGGTCAGTTCATTTAATCAGGACAATTTGATTGTTATCCTAGCTGTCTTCAAAGTGAAAGTTTGAACTAATGTCCAACACCAAGTTTTCTTTAAAAACAAACTCTGTGGATATTTAAAATTACAGCTCTAAGTTCCAAGAAACCTAATCTTTTAACAATTCTGTGTGACATCCCAAATATTTTAGAAAATCCCAAATGTCAATGTTATATTTCAACTTGATTACATTAAGCTCACTCCATAGCAATGACCCCAAAACAACATTTTTTCAGTTTGCTCAAATCTCCCATATGTTAACTTTCCCTTTTAGCCATAGCCAATCAAAAGAAAACATTAAATTGCTTTAAGCTGCTCTTTCTTTCAAGTATGGTACATTACCTGTTTGTGGAGAGTAAAGCAAAATAATTTGTTCACTTTTCCGATTCTCAACTTCCTACTGATTTTCCTCTGAGATTTATAAATGTATTTCCCAAAATTCCACTGCAGGATATGTAAGAGGGCTGCTTGTCAGAATATATTTTTTCCTTGCAATCTCATTTCCTATTGTAAAAGCAAACTGTCTCTGGCACAATGCCTGCCCTAACTAGTTTAAAGAGGTCTATTGACTGGAGTTGATTCAACCACTACTGGAAGTGAAATGCTTCTCTAACTCTGGTTGTGGTGACAATTATTTTTAAACCTGTGCTGAGTTTTATCGCTGACTGAGCTGACTGAAAGACAGCTCTGGGCCAGATTGGTGGAGCCTCCCAGGTTGCAGTGACCTCCCCGTACCCTTCCCTCACTCTGCTTTGATGGAGCCAAGGGATGCTCTCCTCGTTAGGACAGGACCCTGGAGATTGTTCCAAGTAAGGTGGTTTTGAAAGCTGAGTCTTCTGTCAACCAGATTCACTTGACTAAGCCACCATGTTGCCCCTGCCAGAATTCACACCTGCAGCTGGTGCAGGCTCCCCCTTCTGGGTTTGTAGGGGTGGGGGTGAGGATATAAAGGGACAGCTCCTTCCCCCTCCTACCTGCCCCTGAAGCAACTCCGTCTGCACTTCAGAGGTTGCAGAATGAGCAGCAGGCTCACTCCGGCTGGCATGGTCTTACAGGAAAGTGCCAGCTTCTCCAGAGGAGTCTAGGGCCTAAGCTTGGCCCTGAGCCCAGTCAGCTGAGTTCCAGCTGCAGCGGCACCATGCTGCTCAGCCCCGGCAGCCTATAGCTAAACCACTTTCCACAAAGGTACAGTGGGCCCTTCTACCAACTCCTCCACTCCCCCAATCCCAGGCATCCCCACTGGGATCGAAGGCTCCAATCTACAAATGGTGATGTGTGTCTCTGGAGAGGCTAAGCAGTGACCTGCCCAGGTATATCTTCAGCAGAACTGAAGAGAGAACCTTCCATGGCTCCCAGTGATCTCTGGCCCTGTCCTCTCACCATGCCATCTAACCCAAGTGCAACAAACTCAGAGGCCACTGGCTTGGGCCCATCATCTCTGCTTTCATCTTGCAGGCCAAGGGATGCCCTGGGCAAGATGACAGTGTCTGTTTTGGAACCTCTCCCCGTATCTCCTGGCCACTGCCTCTCCTGCCACTCCCTTATTACCAAGTCTTTCTTCAAGGTGGAACCACCTAACAGACTAGACTTTAGATTTTGTGCAAACTCCGATCCATTGGTACAGGCATTGTCTTGTGGACTGTGAAGCAAGTGCCTTCTGGCCTCAGTTTAGAAATAGTGGGTACCATCATGGATTGATTGGCTCTGCCTGCCACATGTATGGGTGGGAATATAAACAGCACATACGAGGTCAGATGATTAAGTTTGCAAACTTTGTTGCAACGCTGTTGCTAACATTTTTTGATATCAGAGGGATTATTCGTTATGAATTTGTACCAACTGGACAGTTTACTAATAGTTTACTATTTGGAAAAGGCTGCGTGAAAAAGTTAGACGGCCTGAACTTTTCGCCAACGATTCATGGCTGTTGCATCACGACAATGCACCAGCTCACACAGCACACTGTCTGTGGGGGAGTTTTTAGCCAGTAAACAAATAACTGTATGGGAATACCTTCTGTACTCACCTGATCTGATCCCCAATGACTTCTTTCTTTACCCAAAGTAAAGGAAATATTGAAAGGAAGACATTTTGATGACATTCAGAACATCAAAGATAATACGATGACAGCTCTGACGGCCATTCCAGTAAAAGAGTTCCAGAATTGCTTTGAAGGATGCACTAGGCGCTGACATCAGTGCATAGCTTCCCAAGGGGAGTACTTCGAAGGTGACCATAGTGATATTCAGCAATGAGATATGTAGCACTTTTCCTAGGATGAGTTCGCAAGCTTAATTGTCAGACCTCGTAGACATGTTTGCAGCAATGTTTAGACTACTTTTACACCAATCCAGTGAAATAGAGTTCAAATAGTTTTGCTAAAAGGGGCTGACACTCTGAGGTTGATAGGCGTAGAAAAACTTGAGTAAAACGTGGGGGGAAAAACCAATTTGGTTTGGTGATAGTAATCATAACCTATGTTTTCATTTTCTACCTTAAGGACAAAAGGTTTTCGATAGAGGCAAGATTTACTTATCATTTAAATAACTGATTTCACATATGTTGGATGGTTCTGTTAAATACTCAATAGTACAATAATTTGTTTTCTGGAATATGAGTGGACTGTTTGGAATTATGTTAGGTTGTTGAGGGTTGTTGAGGTTCCTCGCTATGATGTGCTTTTCCCAGGGGGTGTACCCAAGTTTCTTCCTGACCAGCGATATGTCTAGAAAGCCTTTGCACTAGCCAGGGTCATTGCCATGATCTGGAATCTTCTCACCTGTGGAGAACTTTGCTCCTGAATAACCAGTTAGAAAGTTGGGAAGCACATCAAACACGTACAGCGCAACATGAAACACACACAAGTTTTTCTCCGTTTCTTTTTCTACTCTCTAAATGTTCTACAATGATCCTGTATGACAAGCAAAAGATATAAAAAAATTATAATACTATATACTAGTGCTGTATGCATAGTGTTATACCAATTATGTATTTTAGATATTCATATCTATTGGTGGTGAAAATCGTAGTGGTTTTAATTTTTTCATAGTTTCCAAGTTTGCTGCAATTATTAATAATATTTATTAATGAGCATCTGTTAATTATAGAACCAGGAAAATATTTTTAAAATAAAATACTGTTTTTCCTTACAAAATCAATTGATACAAATCAATTAGAGATAGAGATTTAAAATATATTAAATCATCAAGTAATGACAAACACAGAATGCAGAATAGGGGTCCCTCTGTTGGAGAGGTGGAAGGTGGGGATGGAGAGTTACACACATGTAATAGCTTCATTCGTCACATTGTACCTTTTAAGTTGAGTAAGGGGTTCGTAATTTATTTGAGTCCTTATTATGTCTTACATCTTAGATATATGTGATATTTTAATGTACCATATATTTAGTTAGAACATGTAAATTCAACAGGAGGAAACGTAGCATATCCAAAACCTGTACTTGGAACTTCTTTGACTTGAACTCAGATAGTCTGACTCAGGATTCCAAACTCCTAAACCTATCTGGTCATGATGTACTGTTGTCTTATTTAATGTGAACAAAAAGAAAATCCTGAGTATAATCATTGGTGCAGGTATGGAGGCACAGATTCATTTCCTTACCCCCACCCTTTACTCTTCTCCATCTTCCCAAATGATCATGGTCCCTCAGTGTTGCTAAGAGGGAGAAGGTGAGTGCTGAAAGCATGCTTCTCTAGTGACCCCTACAGACTAGCTCTACCCTCCTGGAGAGTAGGCCAGACCTCTGGGCGGCATCTTCACTGACACGCCAACTCCTGACCTGGCCAATGGATCCTCTCACTGAAGCCATTTGGGGATGGACAATGGTGGGAGGGCTTTGTTTCCAGAATCCACTGAGGATCTCCACTGCCTCCATTTGTGCGCCCCCAGGGGTCACCCTAGCCGACTGGCATAAAGCCCTTTACTTCTTGGCAGGGCAGCTTATAGGGGCAAAGAGGGCTGTGAGTCCTGAGCCTTGGGCAGTGGAGGGGAGATAAGAGATCAAGGACAGTCTGGTGATGGAGTGGGAGGAGCAATTGCCTTCAGGAGGAGTGGAGGTAGGAGGGCCACACAGAACAGGGGGCCACTTCAAGCTAGTGAAGCACAGGAGACACCTGTGGGAAGTGAGTGCTATTGGGGCCATGGGGATCTGCTGCCTTTTCACTGTTGAGGTACCTGATAGGGAGAAGTCGGGGTGAGGGCAGACCTGGAAATGAATCCAGGGCTTCAATCCCCCAGTACACTATCATGACAACCCTCCCTTTCCTTCTCCACAATCCCACCAGAGGCCAGTCCCTCACATAAGATTCAAAATGGGGAGATAACAGTTCAAGCCATTAGGAATGATATGGAAGGTCCATCAATCCGGCAATGAGGCTGTCATTCTTAGCATTCAAAACGAGGGGCTAGCAAACCTTTAAGACTCACAAAAGGGTAAACTGAGGTTCAGAAGTCCATTCCAAGAAGCATAGTGGCCAGTCTAGGTTTTGAACTCAGTCGCTCAATTTGCTTGGCCAGCCAGGTATGTCTGACCACTCCAAGCCAATAGCATTCCCACTTTGTTTTCTACCTGTGTGCAGGTGAGCAGAAGCAGGAAGAAAGCCTTTCTGTCCAGCAGCAGCCCCACCACCCCAATCTTGCTTGCTCAGCCTGCCTTCCCTCTCCACAACTCTATATAGCCCCTAGCTCAGGGGGCCAAAATGAATCACTGGTGAGGTTAAAGCAACAGTGCTATTCCCTGGCTCTAGGCCAGGTTCCCAGGATGTGCGTCAGAAGAGCCGTGAGTGAAATTCCAAAGCACTGTGAGTCACGAGAGGCAGGAGGAGAGGCCAGGATAGAAGTCAGTATGCTAGCCTAAGTGCAGACCAAAGCGTGGCCCTACAGATCAGAGGCAGGGCCATTCCAAGAATGTTCATCTGTCCAAAGATGGGAATATGGCCTCTAGGTGGCTTCTCTCTGGGCTTTGCACAGCCCTGGATAGGGAGGGAACTGACCAGGAGGCTGGCCTGCTGATCTCACCCCTGGATATAGTAACCATGTCCCTCACCTGGCTCCCCTATAGGCTGGGTTTTGGATCCCAGACCCTAAAAGTCATGTATTGTTTCCTTAGACATTCACTCCCACTGACCTGGCCCAGGACACTGCTTCTAGACAGGGAATGGTGACAGGCCAGCTGGTCCCAGAGGAGAGGCAGCAGGTCAGTGAACGACTCACTCCCCACCAGTCCTGAGGTCACCCCGGGCCCTTTTCTGTGCCCAAGGTAAAGAGAGCACACCGAGTCCTGGCTGCTCCACTTGTCCTCACCTGGTCACTTCAGCACTCAGTACAATGTGCCAATGTGATCTCCTCCGAAAGAGGGAGATATGAAGGCGGGACAAGGGGTGGGTGGGTGAAGGAATCGGGTGTCTTCGCTATTAAGGGGCAGTGGCCCCTCAATCGTGGCCCAGCAATGGGAAGCAGCCAGTCCCAGGGCAGGAGGGAGGTTCTACCTGCAGTGGGAATGTTAAAAGGGCGGCTGTCTATAGGGGCAAAGTGGGCTGTGAGTCCTGAGCCCTGGGCAGTGGAAGGGAGATAAGAGATAAGGCATGATTCACCAGAGGCAGGTCTGGCTTCCATTCTTTCCTTCTGAACCTGGCCGGGAGAAAGGGGGAGCGAACAGCCAGTCTCTCCGTTTCACCCCAATCAATCCAAATGGCCACTGGCCAGGATGGAGCACAGTAACAGCCTGTGATTCGGGGGCCCCCTTGACCCTCACGCCCACTCTACCTTCTGGCCCTCCACAACCTGAAGTGCCGCTGCCAATACAGGGACGACTCCTCTCTGCCAGTTGCCCTGCACCTGAACTTTCCCTACCGCTCACCCCTGGGCCCTGTGCGGGCCCCTTGATAGCCCCTCCTCACTCCAGGCTCACTCAGCCCCTTTAGGCCGTAGGATCCATTCCTCCAAAAAGACACTGAGCAGCATCCCTGACCCTAGTTCTCACCCTCTCTTGCCTCCAGCTGCTCAGCTGTGTTCCTCCCGGCCAAATACTGTCAGGCTTGCTGTAGGAATTCCTTCCAAGGCATCAGAGATCCCGTCTAGCCTTGCAAAGAGTAGCTAAATGTGGCAGCTCCTTTTGTCTTTTGGGAAGGGACAAGACCTAGACCAAGACTTCTTGGGACCTGAGGGTACAGTATCCCTGCTAGGCTGCAGTAAGTCAGACCAGGGGCCGCGCTGAGCAGTGGGCAGCCATGGGCCTCCGCCAAGAAACAGAAGGGTTCAGCCCTTCCCTAAGCGTCAGCCTGGCTGAGAGGGGCTGTGTGCGGGGACCATTTAAGGATAGGCTGACCATGTTTACCAGTTAACCTTTGCCTGGGCTCTAAGTGACAGTCATTTTAGGTCTTCTCCTTGTACTCCCATCTCTAGGGCATATGGTACGTTCTCATCTCCAGCTCTTAATATTTGTCAGTTCCTCTGTTGGAGATAGAGATTTATTTATTTGCATATTACATATCCCATCAACTGAGTTAGAAACCCATGCCTGAGGCATGAAAACATTTCCACATTCTTGACTCCCTGTGGGGCCAGGATTGTGGTGGGTGTGGGTGCGGGCTGGAGCGGGGCTTTGAGGCGAGTCTCAGCTGGTCCATTCCTGTTTCTCTGCTTTCTATCCCCCTAAGGCCGTGAAGCACTTGTTGACGCTCCCTGAAGGCAGAGTAAAACATCATATGGAAGCATGAAGCTGGGGTGTTCACGCTCTTGTGTGAGAGCCGCCTCCCTCAAGCCTTGTTACAACATCAGCACATTACCCATTTGACATTTGGAAAAAAAAAGACATCATATGATAACAGCACACAGCCAGAACTTCACAACCAGGGGAGATCACCATAGAACCCCCGAGTTTCATGCATGAGGAAACTGAAACCCAAAGATAAAGCTTGGCACGGGGGTGGGGTGGGGGGGGGCTATAACTCTGGGTCTGACGTGGCCACAAACTCCCTAAGTGACTTTGCACGGGCTGGTTTCTGCTCTGGGCCTCAGTTCTCTCTTCGGTAAGATAGAGAGGGTTGTTTTAATGTGAATTAAGAGCAACGTGTTAATGCACGAGGTTGGAAGGGGCTCAGGCTGTGCCGTCTCCTCTGAGAGGCTCTGAGCCGGTCGCCAGATGAGAAGCCTCACCCTGTGGCTGCCGGCTTTGAGACCCTGGCAACTCACATCACTTCTTGACGTTTTAATGTCCTCAGCTACCAAGTGCGGATAGTAATAGTACCCCCTCATAGGACTGTTTGCAAGTTTAAATAGTACATATAGTCCAATGCTGAGCATGTAAGAGGCTCTCAATAAATAATAATAATAAATAATAAATAACAATAATAATGATCTGAAGCTCCTGGATGACTGGGATGGCATCATGATCATTACCAGCTCCGTTGCCCTCTGCTCCTGTGTCAGCACCCCGGGGGTCTGGTCTGCCTGGCTTCTCCCCATCTCATTTCATGCTTTCCCCCGGCGTCTGGTAAGCTGAAATGACCATACCCCTCAGCAATGCTTTGGCTGGGACAACGTGCGTTGGACTCTCCATACAGCCCTCCCCCTTCTCAGCCATGACTCTGTGAGGTAGCTGCAATTTCCCAAGGTAGCTGTCTGCTCACTCTGGCTGGTTGGAGCCTGACAGAGGACTTTTCGGTCAGAGAAGGCCAGGGACAATGCAGCTGCCTTGTTGGTCCCTTACCGCTGTCTCTACTTCAGGAAACTTCTGGCCAGCATTCCCTGACCACTTGCCCACCCAGGGTTGAATAATGCCCATTATTCATAATAAGAGTCCTTAGCATCCTGGCTGTCCACCTGCCTGCCATCCTCCTCTTTTTAACCAAGCCAGAGCCACATGCATATATTTTTATAGAAATTTCTGCCCAGGAGATGAAGGAAGGGAAAGGAAAGAATAGAGGGAGATAAAGCAAAGGGAGAAGGAGAAGTAAGGAGGATTGATAGGAGACAAGAAAGGAGGCCTGTAAAAGTGGATGGACTGGGTCCTGGACCAATCCCAGACTTCATGGGGAACACAGAGTTTTGGGGAACTGGGGGCATTCTCCCCTGGTTATAAAAAGTAAGGGCCAGAGTCTCCTCAGATACCAGCCAGGTCAACCTCCTGATTTTACTGAGAACCCCTAGTTCTGGACTCCCCTGCAGCACCTCTTACACCATTCTCTTTCTTGGGTCGTT
The DNA here is from genome assembly GCF_964194185.1 of Rhinolophus hipposideros. Lineage (NCBI taxonomy): Eukaryota > Metazoa > Chordata > Mammalia > Chiroptera > Rhinolophidae > Rhinolophus > Rhinolophus hipposideros. Next base: position 43,349,195 of record NC_138062.1, on the reverse strand, counting down.
GGAGTCCCAGTACCAAGAAGGCTCCACGGCTAGGGCAAAGGGTGTAGGGATGGGTCTCACCTGGAGCTGGGCAAGGGGAGCTCAGGGCACAGGCGAGCACCAGGTCCCTTGCTGGATGACCCTCCACACAGTCCTTCAACCTGCGTCAAATGCAGCTACAACCTCAAACTCATCTTTGGTTACTGACCCACAGCAATGTCCATGGGGTCGGGGTGGTCCAAGTTCAGGCTAAGCTGACCTTGACGAGAACACTGAGCCCTCTGAGGATTTCCCATACAAACTCTCCACCCAGTAGGGCTGCCTGATTTAAAGCATCCTCATTGCAACTCAATTTATTTTTAAGATTCCCCATTCTGTGCCATGCATTCCTTTACCTGGGAGCAGTCAACAGGGAGTAATCCACACTCACAAGAGACCACTTCTGAGGGTCAACAAAAAACTCTCCCATCCTTAACATCAAGCTGTAATGGAACCAGCTACTGAGGGAGAAAAAGGGCCAGAAGAGAGGAGACTGGGAGCTCCTAAACCACAGCTCTGCTACCCCCTCTCCCAGCCTCTTCCCTACCCCCTCTAGAGCACTGCAGCCACATGGGGAACAGTTGGGGCTTTTTATAATCTTTATTTGTTAACACTTCAAAGCTATTTTTTCCCATGCTGCAAGAGATGCCCATGCCTCATGAAAAAATTGTGAAAAAATACAAGTCTATTTTGGGGTGCTCAGCCTCCTCAGAGCTTCTCCCTTGCAGCTTTGCAGGGCTCCAGGACCAAGCCTGCCCACTCTCAGGTCTGCAGCGTGCTTGAAATGGAGGATCTTAGGCCTGGATGCACTGGCTAGAGGGTGCACTTGTAACTTGTCTGCCTATCACACAGGGCAGAAGTAACACCATCTAGCTTCTTGGTGCTGTAGGCTTGCCTGGTGGTGGTTTCCGGTGCCTGTCCTAAGAAATTAATATCCCCAGAGACTAGGAGTGGACGATGCATTTCCCTCCATCGCATTTGAGGTGGTACTTGCAGCTCTTTAAAGATGCAAACCAACAAGGGCTCATGTTTTTGTTTTTGGGGGCTTTTTGTTTGTTTGTGTTGTTTTTGCTGAATAAAGAGCTGCCTCAAAGCTGCTCTAGACACAGTATATAGAAGCCCCAGCCAGCTGCGGATTCCAAGATGCAGGGCAAGGGTAGAGTGACCAAAGGAGTCTGCAAGTTCAGACCTCGGGCAACAGGGGCTGGTGGCAGCCTTGTGAGACCAAAGTGGGAGTAGATTCTTCAGGTCTAGTTACTGCCTGGAGCAACCCTGCCAGCAGCAGCCCTGCCAGCAGCAGCCCTGCCAGCACACAGTGTGGCTATACGGAAGGCTGAAAGGGGCCAGCTGGGCTTTGAGGATCCCAAGCAGAATTCTCACTTGTGTTCCTTTCACAGCCTCATCCAGTTTGTTCATTTCCTCAGGAGAGCCACTGGGCACCAGGGCCAAAATGAGCATCAAATGTTCCAATCCTCGTAGGTTAAACTGTCAGAATTCCGCCCCCCTCCCAGTCTTGCCCATACCCTCTGTGCCATCTGCTCTTCATAGGCAACCCAGGTGGCATACACTCAAATGAGAGTTGGGTCCCCCTTTACACAGGGGTGTTCAGCATAGGTCTATGAAGGGGAGTAGGCAGAAGTGAAGGAAGAGTTAGAGGGATCACACAATCTCTGATCTCAGCCCTGGGAGGAGCCATGAGATCATCTAGCCAAGTGCTGTCTTTGGGCAAGTAATATTGTTATCCTCAATGAAAGAACAGAGAGGTTAAGTTTCTTTCCCAAAGTCACACAGCCAGTTCTTGGTGGAGAGGTGACGAGGAGGGTTGCTATTGCTCACATCCCTGCCTACACCACCAGGCTTGGGGGCTTCCCCTTCCCTTGGTTTTCTTTCTGGCTTGTCACCACCCTGCTCCTTGAGGGTTGTCACAGAGATGCCCTTCCATTACCCTTTAATGACCCAGTGCCAACAGCTTCCAGAGGTGTCTGGCTTCTCCAAGCCTGTCCTTGATCATTCCCTATCACTCCTCAAATTCTAGAATTTTCTTTGGCCGAACTCATCCCAAGGCTGTGACCGACCATTTAAGGAAAATGAAAGTGGGGATAATTGCAAAATTAGATTCTCTCTCTGCCTCTTACTACACATCTAACACGACTCCCTTCCCCCAAAATACTTCCTTCTTGCATTCTCGGCCCTGGCAGCCATCAGATGATATTTTGCTGAGTCCCAATTTGGGTCAGGAGCTGCTCAAATGAAAATACAGGCCTTCCGTGCTAGGAACTCATATTAGATGTCAGTGCTGGAATGAACCTTGGAGGTCACCTGACCTTGTACATGGGAAAGTTGAGGCCCAGAGAGGAGAGGGAATTGTCCAACATCACACAGCTCAGCAAGGACAGAATCCAGGCCTCCGGATAGACAACGAACTGCTCTTTCCAAATTTCCAAGCCAGTTCAGAATGTGCAGATGCCCGCAGCGTGGGATGGGCCATGACCCCAGCTCTTGCCCTTGCATAGCCCCTTGCCTCCCTGGGTGACCTCTGTCCTGGCCTCCAGGCAGGGTATCTCAGCCTATTGAGCCTGGACAACTCTTGCCCCGAGTAAGACCCTCCATTTGGGTGGGCCGTCCTGGTGCTTCCACTCTGTGTAATCACAGTGTGCACATTCCTTCTCCCACTATCTTCCCCTGCCTTGCCTCATTCTCTTTAGTCCAGCCCAACCAGGAGATTAGAGGGAGCCGGGAGCAATGGCAACCAGAAGAAAAGGCCGGTACAACCTGTGCAAGATGTCTCTGGACAACATGTGAGTAGCCAGTGAGTGTTGTCTCCTCTTTTCCATCAAGTTCCCTACCCCAAACATTCATTCAGCCATCAAACATTTATTGAATGCTTGTTGCCAGACCAGCACAAAGGATACTCTTTTGAATAAGCATAGTCCCTTCTCTAAAGAGTTCTCAGTACTGTGAGGGAGAGAGAGAGACCCAGTGTAGAGCAGTGTGGCTGCTATTATTAGGGAAGCTCAGAGGAAGAGCAGGAAATCCAGAATTTGTGGGGGGTATTCATGGAAGGCTTCCTGGAGGAAGTGACATCTAGGCTAAGACTTGAAAGATGAGTAAGCATTACCCAGGTGCAGGGGATAAGAAGAAGAAGAGTGTTCAGGCTGACGGCAACTGCTTGCTCTCAGCTCGTTGGTTCTGAACTTTGTTCCAAGCACAGGGTAGCAGTGCCATGTGCTCCCGCACACTTGGGGCTGGGGAGCAGAGCTCACATCACAAGGTTGGTGGGGTGGGCTTCACAGAGGCCCAGTCTTCCAGGAAAGGGGTGGAGAGAAAAGAGGTAAGGAGCCAGTGAATAGCTGATGGGCTAGAGTTGCCTGTGAAGCAAATGTGATCAGCAGGTTGGAGGAGGGCACCACAAGCTTGGCTGTCACTGGGAAAGGACCTGCAGAGCCACGGGGAGAGGAGGGCTTGCTGGCATTGGCTGAGAGCCTGCTGCCGTGGGTGCCTTCCTGAAAACCAGGATGGAAAGTTCTTTCCCCAGACTAGGCCTCCTGGCCATAGGCTTTGGGAAAACAGCAACCATGTATCAAACATCCTCGAGGAGGGTGGTTATGGAGAGGGATTGCCTTTTGGGGTCCGGTTCAAGGGGTTTATGTCACTGGGAAGTGGAAGTCACAAGAGGGCTTTGGTGAGGGAAGAGATATTAGGGGAAGTCGGAGACTAGATGCCAGTTCAAGATGCTAGGTGCCCCTCAGGCTATAGCCAGGCATTGCCCCCCTCACCCTCCACACTTTCCTGGGGTGAGTAAGCCAGGCTGTGGCAGGACATTTCCCAGGCCAACTAGTGGAAGGACCGCGTGGAAGCCCAACTAACCAGTGGGAGAATAAACAGCTGATTCTGAAGTGCTACAAAGAAATGGGCAAAAGGGTGTGTGTGTGTGTGTGTGTGTGTGTGTGTGTGTGTGTGTGACAGAAGAAAGGAGGAGGCAGAGAGAGAAAGAGGCCAGAAGACTTTCTGGAAAAATATCCCACCAGGCCTGATTTGAGAAGTAATCTGGAGCAAGGAAAATGGACTCCCTAGGGCTGGTGTGTGAGGGGGGCATGGGGAGGGAGAGTGAGGGAACTGCTTGTGCTATGAGACATTGCTGAAGGCTGAGAGCTGGGGACAGGTACAAGGCTCAGAGTGGATGCTGACAACTCTTTGGTTACTGGCAAGGAACCCAGCCTACGAGAATGACTGTTTTCCAGGATTCTGGCATTGGAAGGCTGGGGAAAGATGAAGCAAATGTGGTAGCCAGAGCTTTGGCCGAGGAGTCAAGACTCTGTGGCTGTCTTGAGTAACTGGGAGGGGTGAGTTGAAGGCCAGGACTGGGTGAAGAGAAGGCCTGGCATCAGCCACAACTGAGGCAGAGGCTGAGAGCTGAAGCTTAGTGGTGATCTGCCTCTCACATCAAGAATCTTTGACTGGGGCCGGCTGGGTGGCTCAGGCGGTTAGAGTTCCGTGCTCCTAACTTCGAAGGCTGTTCGATTCCCACATGGGCCAGTGGGCTCTTAACCACAAGGTTGCCGGTTCAATTCCTCGAGTCCCGCAAGGGATTGTGGGTTGCGCCCCCTGCCACTAGAAAATGGCAACTGGACCTGGAGCTGAGCTGCGCCCTCCACAACTAAGACTGAAAGGACAACAACTTGACTTGGAAAAAAGTCCTGGAAGTACACACTGTTCCCCAATAAAGTCCTGTTCCCCTTCCCCAATAAAATCTTAAAAAAAAAAAAAGAAAAGAATCTTTGACTGCCCTGGTGTGGGGAAAAAGCTGGGAGCTGGTGCCTAGAGATCCTAGAGATCCTAGTCATTGAGCCAGGAGAAGAAACCAGGGGAGGTTCTCATAGGCTGGCCTGAGGGAGAGATCTGTGGAGGCCCCCAGACCAAGGTGGATGGGATTGTTCAACAGTGATAATGGACCAAGTAGTTGGGGGGATGGGGATTTGGTTTTAGAGGAGGAGGGGATTTTGAGGAACTATGACAACAGGAGAGGCTAAGCAGGGCTATAACTGGGAATGCCTGAGAGGTGAGATAGTCGGGGAGGACTTTGGTTTGAAGAAAAACTGGAAGGGGATTGTGGGCAGAAAGCAGGGCTGGGAATCAAGGGGATTCCCCTTCCTCTCACCCCTCCCACCCCCAGCAGAACATCTAGCTCTGACTGAGACAGTTTACAGAACGTGAGCAGGAGGTACAACTTTATTTGGCCAACCTTACACCGTTGATGACCCACAGTCCAGCCTGGTTGAGCAGTGAGGTTCCCAGGCTGAGCTGGCTCTTTCCTAAAAGACAGAAAGGGCCTTGGCTCCATAGCTGCAGGCCCAGTAGCCCCATGGCTTTGTTTAGGTAGAGGGCCTTCTGTTTTCCTGCTCTCTGCTGTACTGGGGCTGTACCTGCTGCCTGGATGTGTGAAAAGTGAAGCCAACAAGCTGGCACTCTGGAGCTGGGTGAGGGGAACAGGTGTACGTGGAAGAGGCTCTGGACCCCTGCCCTGGTGGCACCTGCAGTGATTTCTGGCACACAGAGAATGTAGTGAGACTCTTCAACGCCAAACATGTTGGGAGAACACATCTGCACGTGGTTTAACTTATTTCCTAAGTATGTATTCAAACCAGTATTTTCTGTTTTATAGAGAGAGAGTCCTAGCCAGAAGGGTGAAGCAGCACCCTTATTCATCCCCAACCTCTTCTCCAGCTCTTCTCTAGATTGAGAAGGCGATGGGGAAAGCATCCTCCACCGTTCAGACACTTACAGAATGTGAATCAGGCCCGAAAGTATGTTTATCAAGAACACCCTGAGGGGCAACTTCCAATCATCTGCATCCATAGATGGGGAGCATGCTTCAGACTCTGTACAATTCATTTTTGTATTTGGCTTTTTTGGGCAAAAGATTTCTCTTCCCAACCACATTTTGCATAAACTGGTATCAGAGTGGATTTGCATTCTTAGAGCACGAGCTGGAGGTGTGACGGAGGGGTTTAAGTGAAAGGCATTTCAGTCTGGGCTTTAAAAGTTGTCCAGAAGTAATCGGCAAGATGGATAAAACCAGACTGACTACTGTAGTTACTAGCAGTCAACATCATCATAACCAAACTAGCCACTCAAATTACAGATGTCATTTCGTATGACTTCTCTATTTCACAGGAGAGTAAATTGAGACGGAGACCCAGAGGTATCTCCAGGGCTAGAGTCTTCATGGTATTTCTTTCAGAGGCCAAACGATACTGGTGAACTCCAGGTGGCAATAGCATGGGGTGGGACGGAGGTGGAGACCGCTGGAGAAGAGGGAGGGAGAGAAGGTTTAGATGGGAACCAGAGGCAGGGCGTACAGGTTCCCACCCTAAAATTCACGAAGGGCCATGGCAGTCGGAAGCATAGGCTGCCACTGCAGGGGTGCTGATGGAGAGAGGAAGGCCCTCCGCGCCAGGAAAACTCCCACGCCGGCGAGAGCGTGTATAGAAACGCTGCCTCCCTCTCCCCGTGGGCAACAGTGGAGGCTCGGGTTTAAGGGACAAGGAAAAGATGTCCAGTTCCCGTCCCCTAACTCGCATCCCTTCTAGGGCTGACTAGGGTGCCTCTCGGAATTCTTCCTCTGCTTCCCGGAGGGAAGGGGCAAACCCCGTGGGAGTCCCGCGAGGTTTTGCGCTTCACCAGGTAGAGGGACGCGACCCCGCACAGGTGGCGAGCCGAGACCCCACGTACCCGCCGCGTCTCTCCGGGAGGGGGAGGAAGGGAGGGAAGGAAGGGAGGGAGCGAGCGGCCCCACGGGGCGGGGCCGGGAGCGGGACCGCAGGGGCGCCCAATCCCCTTCTTTCCCCGCCCCTTCCCCGCCCCCCCGGCCCCTTTCCACCAACGGAGCGCCGCGGTGGGCGGTGCCTGCCACGGCAGCCGTCAGGGTGCCATTCCCCCTCTTCTTTTTTTCTCCCTTTTCTTTTTTTTTTTTTTTTTTTCTCCTTTCATTTTTTTTGTGAATGAAAGAAAGAGGTCGTGAGCGGTCCCCGGGACTGCTGCACTAGGCGTCTCGGCGGCCGCGTCCCCGGAGCGGGCCGGGCGTAGCAGCAGCGGCCTCGCCCCCGTCTCCGCTCCTGCGCGCCGCCTGCAGCCTGCGCAGGCAGAGGACCCCCGGCGGCGGCGCGGCCCAGCCGCCTGAGGTCGGAGCGGCCGCGCGCAGCCCGGCTCCGGCGCGCCTCCATGACATTGGGCGCCCGGGGCACGGGGAGATGCTGATCCGGAAGAGGCGATGGCTGCAGTGGCGCGCGCGCGGCCGCTCCCGGCCCGCCGTCCGGCCTGGGCTGCTCTGTCGGAGTTTCTGATCTAACGCAGCCGGCCCGGGCGCCTATAGCGGCAGCAACAGCGGCGGCGGCGGCGGCGGCGGCGGCACGGCGGCGGCATTGTCCTAACTTGCACGCGCGGAGTGACCCCAGACATTTCACTAAAATGAGCGTGCTTAGCAGGAAGAGATGTGTTCCTTACACTAGAAATCACCCCGTCACATGTAGTGGTGTAAGTAAATGATTAATTTCTATTATGGCGGGGTTGCAAGCAGCCTCTGGAAACGCGGCGCTTCGCCTTCCTGCGCTCTGCTGGCTCTGTCTGCGCCCCTCCTAACTGCCCCTCCCGACGTCCCCTCGCTCCTGCTCGTCCCTGGGCTCTGGCTTCGGCGGCTGGGGTCTCAGGGGGCGGGGTACTAACCTTTTCCGGGGTTTTCTAGGGAAAGGAAGATGACTTTATTACCTTGGCTTGTCGAGGCCTTCCCCTTTTAAATTTAAAAAAATTTTTAGTGTGTATGTGTGTGTGTGTGTGTGTGTGTGTGTGTAGAGCAGCGTGTCAGGAAAGCGGTCCAGAGTGGTGGAAATGTTTCCGTTAAAAATGGAATTTCGGTGCTTTGCTCTTCGTTCCAGAGATGTTTCTTTCAACCCAACTCCATTGCAGTCTGTGTATCTGAGTTCTGGCAAACTACTGGGAGAAATCCTTAGCACCGTTTGTTGGTGTTTGAGAAGGCTTATTCTTGTTAGGCTTGCATTTTTGTTAATATGACCATTCAGGATCCCTTTGGGCCTTGCTATCCATTGGATCTGTGTGTGGGGGGATTCATCACTCCATCTTCTTTCCTATTACAATGTCAGAGACTCTGGTGGGAGCCACCTTTAATTCCAAGGCCACCTTCTCTGTTCATCTCTTTCAGATTCTCCCTTCCCATCCATCCTCCTTGATTTTTACCTTCATTTTCAGGATATTTCTCCCTTTCGCATTTTGTAAGATGCGGGATGTGGGATATTGGTTGCTAGGAAACAAGCCAGGCTACAAGGGAGATTCTGTCGTTTCCTTGACAACCAGACTAGGGCAGCCACAGATGAAGAAGCTTGTATCAGCTGTGGGAGGGAAAGGGGCTTTTCTGGGCTCTGCAAAGAGTGTGTGTAGGGGTGTGGGGGTGGGACTGGGAGCCAGTGAGGGTTGTAGCTAATCTGAGCACACCTTGCCTTTTGGTCTGGCCTGAGGACAAAGAGCTGGGAGAGCAGTGGGCAAGAGGTTGTTTTTGGAGAGGGAACAGGGATCATGGGACAGTGTGGGGAGGGAGCATCTAGGTGACTCTGGGATCACTGAGGGAGCAGAATGAATTGGGGGTTGTGATGCCCAGGGCAGGGTGGCAAGGAAGCAATAGTTTATGGAGAGTCCTCAGGAGTCACAGAAGCATGGGGATGAGGCACTTGTGCAGAAACATGTAGAGTCATTGAAGGAGAGAGTTCCAGAAGGGGAAGTTGAGAAGCTCAGTGAGTGGGATGTATCATTATACATCAGCAACGATACAGTAAAGTCTCAATATTTTAGAGCAAAAATTACACTACTGTTGGGTGGGCACACTGTCTCCAGTATAGGGTCCTGGTTTAAGACAGGCTTGATTAGACTAAGAGTTCTGTTGGCTTAATTGGGCCAGTCTGTGTCTTAAAGAGCGATATAATTACACATATAGATATGTAATCTAGCATTATATAATTCCACATTACATAAGAAAGCAAGGACCTCCTTTCAGCCCAGCCTCTCTTGGCACGAATTCATCAAGAGTCAGGAGACTTTCTTCCAAAGCCCTCACACCCATTTTCCAGAAGGGCAGACTGACGCCCAGAGAAGTGAAGTAATTTGCCCTTTCCTAGAGATGACAATGGAGTTTACCAGTCGAGCATTTGGGACAGGGGTGGAGGGGTGAAAATAGGGAGGAAGTGGAAGGATGAGCAGGGGAAGGATGGGGAGGGGCTGTCCAGCCTGAGCAGCACCCAGCAGTTCTGGTGTCTAAACTCATAGCACAGTGTGCGTTGCTCTTCTACTTGGGTGGCTGTCCCCTCCTTAACCCTAGAGGCGCCTAAGGCAATTTGAATTCAAGTGTTTCTGACTCTCAGTTCCGTAATCTGTAAAGAGTATGCTATCTTTCCGTCACAAGTGGTGAGGCTTTTTATGGTCATGGTGGTCTGAAAGGGAAACCAAGGCTCTAGGGGATTGACAGAAAGTTTGGACAGAAAGTCGGTGGAGGACCCGCTGGGAGGCGTGCTGGTAACCACAACATCAGCACCACCTCCTTACGGAACCACATCCCCTTGCTTAAGCACTTGTGCATGAGCGTTTTAATCGTAAACTGACTGAGCTGGGACCTGCTCTGCTCCTGTGGCAGCCTCCCCGCCATCAAGATGCTCCTTTACTGTGCTCCTCATCCCCCCTTCTTCCTGCACACCTACATGCAATCTAAATTTGAGAAAGGAGTTCGATTAGCTAGTGGGCTTTTCTTTTTCTCTTATAACTGTACGTGTTCGTATTCTGGGTTCTATCTGCTTTGTTCTTCGGTCAGTAAAACAGAAACCACAACCCAGGTGATTCCTCCCAGCGCCAATACATCCTCCCAGCTGCCTGACTTGAGACCGGGAACTGTCAAAATGGGGTTCTCAGTCCTCAGCTCAGGAGAGAGAGTGAGGAGGAGGCAGCATGGTGGTTAGAATAACGGTTGTCTGCTGGGGAGGATGAGGAGGGCTAGAAGAGGGAGAGGAATGATGATGCAGACCATTGCCCTGGAAACTGGGGAGGGGCCTGCTGTGGAGACCCTTGTTGAGATCCCACGCCTGTAAAATTCCAAGAAGTGGGAGGTGCTTGTCTCATTGAGAAGTCCTTGCTGCACTTTTTGCTTAGGTTGCTAAGACGCATCCACTTGCGCAAATCTCAGTTGCCATCGTTACTTGGATATTTCAGCTCCGCATTCCTGCATGCTGGCATCCAGTTACAGCCTGGCAGGAATGGAGCTGCTCTGTTGCTGCTGGTGGCCTGGCTCTCAGGCTGGATGGCTCAGCAGTGAGGGCACCTGGGCAGCCTCCAGGACTCCCCTGAGCTCAGCCTTCCTTAGTCTAGGAAAGATTCCTCCAGGTCGCTCCAGCCCCCAGCAGACGTCATACACACAGGACATGTGAGCAGGGGCAGGCCAATGACCCCAGCCAAAGCAAGGCCTAACAATAATGCTTCCTAATAATGCCTACCTCGCCCTCCCAAGAGGATGGATGCCAGCAGGGAGGCCACCAGCGAAAACCTTCTCAAGGCAAGGGCCCTCCCCTGGTGACAGCTTTTTAAACACTGACCTGACATTTTGACTACAGAAAGTCCTGTTTGTTAATTTGAGCCATCTTCTCTGAGGGTGAACAAACCACTTCCTCTCTGCCCAACACAGAAGGAAACTGAGGCCAGCATTTGTCCAGAATTTCAGGCTTGTTTCTGACTCTGTGCTCCCCGCAGCAACCCCATCACCTGTGCAACCAATTTATAAGCGTCCTTCTAAGAAAGTCAGATGTCTGGGGGCTTCCAGCCCGAGCGTTCCCCTCCCTAGGTACAGAAGGGGTGTAGCTCACTCTCCCTGAGGCTGGATGCAGGCTGCTTGGAGGGCATTCCTGGGCAGTGGATGGCAAGGCCCACTGGCCATGGAGTATATTGTTACAGGCCTGTGGTTACCCCTACCTCCACCTCAGAACTGGGCCTGCAGCTGAGTGAGCCACACAGGCCACGTGACAGACCCAGAGGAGGGAGGAGAGGCCCAGGGGATGTTCAGGTGCATCCAGAAGCCTCTCTGCCCAGAAAAGCTGGGAGGAAAAACTCTGGCATCTCCATAAAGGAGGCTGGGGGCTTGGAAATCCACTGTGGGAGGAGAGAGGTGGAAGGTAGAGGCCAGGAGAGCCTCACCCAGCTCTGACAAGTCCATTAAATTTTAAAGCGGTCCTGCCCTCAGGCATGCTGGGAAAGGGTGGGGACCTGGCCCCAACTCTGCTTCTCTCAGCTGTTTGTTGTTCTGCTGCCACAGCCCTGCTGGCCAGAGGAGAGTAGATGATGAGTGAGCTTCCCGGGCAGACTCTCCTTTGGAGAGAGAAGGGATAGGCCTTGGACAGGCTCCGCCTGGAGTTCTCTCATAGGCATCCCTCATCCAGAAGCCCAGTTGGAGGATGGTGGCAAGAAGAGGGAGACAGGTGGTCCCTCCAGTGGAAAGGCTCCGCACAGCCTGAATGGGCTCCCGGCTCTCGGGCCCCTATGGAGCAACTGCTCAGAAAGCTGCCTGCTCCTTTCTCCTCTCCGCTCAAATGCTGGAAGAGGGGGCGGCTCTGGCCGAGGAGAGCTGCTGGCCCTGGCCCTCCAGGAGCTGGTATGCAAAGCCATTTTGACAGCTTCTTTCCTCTCCCTTAGGTCCCAATTAATGGATTCTGACATGGATTATGAAAGGCCAAACGTAGAGACCATCAAGTGCGTTGTGGTGGGGGACAACGCTGTGGGCAAGACCAGGCTCATCTGTGCCCGGGCCTGCAATGCCACCCTCACTCAATACCAGCTGCTCGCCACTCACGTGCCCACAGTTTGGGCCATCGACCAGTATCGGGTGTGCCAGGAGGTAAGGCTGCAAGGCCACTCAGCAGGGAGCCTACACCATGTATCTGGGCTTCTTCCCAGGCCATAGCTTGGGGTCTCCAACCGTGGCCTGTGCTGAGCTCATGGAAGTCCCCTGGGGATGGTTGGGGCAGCTGAAGAGGAAGGCGCCCCTGGAGAGAGGGCTGAGGGGAACTCACCCCAGCAGGAGGTGGGGAGGTTCCTCCTACATTTGTATTTTGCGTGGCTGAGCCAGTGCCTGGGGCACAGCATCTTGTCCCATCACAGCCTAGTATGGGGAGCACTAGGGAATGGGGGGGGGGAGGCCTTTGGTGAGATGAGAACTGAGAGAAGGAAAGAAGCTGCTGGCTGATAGCAAAAGGTCAGAGACGCCAGACAATTTGCAGGTAAAGCTGGGAATAGAGTCTCTTCCCTCCTGGCCAGCTTGGAGACTGCCCTTGTTATTGAGCGTACAGAGAAAGCACCTGGATAGAAATGCTGTGTAGGGCACTCAGCGGGAGGTGCACTCTGTCACTGCACCCCGTATGCTGCCTGGGATCATCAGGGGTGAGCTGGCACCACCCAGAGCTGACACTCAGGGACCCCAAGAACTGCTGCCCCTGGGCCCCACCCTGCTCTGTCCCCCCCTACAGGTGTTGGAACGCTCCAGGGATGTGGTAGATGATGTCAGCGTCTCCCTCCGCCTCTGGGACACTTTTGGAGACCATCACAAAGACCGTCGCTTTGCTTATGGGAGGTAGGGAAGCCTCTGCTGCCTGCAGGGAGCCAAGGAGTGGGCTTTCCTTACTTTCCCAAGGAATGGAGCAACCCTGAGACATTTAAACTGAGAGGAGGGGGTGGAGCAGACAGCACTGGCAGATCCTCACAGGAGAGGCAGCCGGGCAGTGAGAGGAGTGGGTTTGGAGTCAGAAGGCCTGGGTTGAGTCCTAGCCCAGCTGACGACTAGCTCTGGGATTTGGGGTAATTAGGGAAACCATTCTGAGATGATTTCTCTTAGCCTCAAGATGGTAAAAATGGTAATTTCTAACAACGTAGCCATGAGGTCAAAATAAGAGTCTTTGAAAGCTCTAAAATGCTAAATTAGAGGTACATAAATTAGAGGAACTATTATTCCATGTTTTGTGCGAGGTCATGTGAACAGATATGACAGATGTGGGACCACTGTGTAGAAGTGGGGGGGGGTCAGCATGTTCTCCCTTGTTCCAGCGTCAGATAACCTACCGCTAGCTTTCTCTGCCCCTAACCTCGCTCTCCAACCCCAGGTCCGATGTGGTGGTTCTGTGCTTCTCCATTGCCAACCCTAATTCCCTCCACCATGTCAAGACCATGTGGTACCCAGAGATCAAGCACTTCTGCCCCCGAGCACCTGTCATCTTGGTGGGCTGCCAGCTGGACCTGCGCTATGCTGACCTGGAGGCTGTCAATAGGGCCAGGCGGCCCTTGGCTAGGTAGGGGTGCTGGTGCCGAGGGAAGGGTAAAGAGGGGTCAGAGTGAGGGCCATGTCTCCATGACTCCCTGCTTAGCCTGAGCGAATCCACTGAGCCTTACATCTCTCCCTTCATTTCAAACAAGCTCACATAGGGAGCCAACAAGAGTGCTCATTCCTTCATTCCATCTACCCATCATCCATCCATCCATCCATCCATCCATCCGTCTGTTCATCTGTTACACAGTGTGGGCAGTACTGAGCTAAGCACCATAAGGAGAGGAGACAGGCAGTCTTTGTGTAAAAGGGGCTTATAATTTTGCTGGGGGGTGAAGTTAATATGTGAACAGGCTAAAAACCAAATTGCATGTTAATTGCCAGAGAGGTAAGTTAGTGTTACCACGACTTTGAGCTGGGGAGCTCACTGGGGCCTGATAGATATGGCGAGTCTCCTGGCAGAAGAGGGGATTGGAGGTAGGCTTTGAAGGACTGGTAGGATTTGGTCAGACAAAGGAGAAAGGGCAGAGATCAGTGGAAGTGAGCAAGGCAGGAGTGTGGCCAGAGATACAGATCCTGAGCAGAGACTCCCCCAGCCTGGTGAGGAACAGGCAGGCTCTGGAGAGCTACCTCTCCCACCCCCATCCTCCACCACCATGACTTTGCTTTCCCTTCTCGAACCTCCCAGGCCCATTAAGCCCAATGAGATCCTTCCCCCGGAGAAAGGTCGGGAGGTGGCCAAGGAGCTGGGCATCCCCTACTATGAGACCAGTGTGGTGGCCCAGTTCGGCATCAAGGACGTCTTTGACAATGCCATCCGCGCAGCGCTCATCTCCCGCCGCCACCTGCAGTTCTGGAAGTCCCACCTCCGCAACGTGCAGCGGCCTCTGCTGCAGGCGCCCTTCCTGCCCCCCAAGCCCCCTCCCCCCATCATCGTGGTGCCCGACCCCCCCTCTAGCAGTGAGGAGTGCCCCGCCCACCTCCTGGAGGACCCGCTGTGCGCGGATGTCATCCTGGTGCTGCAGGAGCGGGTGCGCATCTTTGCCCACAAAATCTACCTCTCCACCTCCTCCTCCAAGTTCTACGACTTGTTCCTCATGGACCTGAGTGAGGGGGAGCTGGGGGGCCCCTCGGGGACAGGGGTCCCCCGCCCAGAGGACCACCGGGCGCCCCCTGATCACCACCATCACCACCATCACCACCACGGCCGGGAATTCCTGCTTCGGGCCGCCAGCTTTGACGTGTGTGAGAGCGTGGAGGAGGGCGGCGGCTCCGGTCCCGCTGGGCTCCGGGCCTCAACCAGCGACGGGATCTTGCGCGGCAATGGAACAGGGTACCTGCCCGGGCGGGGTCGCGTGCTGTCTTCCTGGAGCCGAGCTTTTGTGAGCATCCAGGAGGAGATGGCAGAAGATCCACTGACCTACAAATCCAGACTGATGGTGGTGGTCAAAATGGACAACTCCATCCAGCCGGGGCCCTTCCGGGCTGTTCTCAAGTACCTGTACACAGGGGAGCTGGACGAGAATGAGCGGGACCTCATGCACATTGCCCACATTGCTGAGCTGCTCGAGGTCTTTGACCTGCGCATGATGGTAGCCAATATTCTCAACAACGAGGCCTTCATGAACCAGGAGATCACCAAGGCCTTCCACGTCCGCCGGACCAATCGGGTTAAGGAGTGCTTGGCAAAGGGCACCTTCTCAGGTAGGGAACATGCTCAGGGACTGACAGCCAGAAGGTAGGGGACGGCTCTCCCAGCGGCCTTCTGGAGTCCGGGTTGGTCCGATTAGCATTTTGGTCATCCCAGCTGCTAAAGTCCTGGCGATACGGTGGCTCTGCTCCTGCAGCCTGTTTCCCCGAGCCTCCGAGCATGGTCTTACAGCTCTCCCCAGCTTGCAGCTTCACAAGGAAATGGGTTGTCGGGGTACAGTATCGACTCTTGGGGTTGGTTGTCCTGCATTCTTTCACCACCTCGTCATGTGATGCCTCTTCTCCCGGACAGACGTGACCTTCATCCTGGATGACGGCACCATCAGGGCCCACAAGCCCCTGTTGATTTCCAGCTGTGACTGGATGGCTGCCATGTTTGGGGGGCCGTTTGTGGAGAGTTCCACCAGGGAGGTAAGGCTGGGGTGGTGGGGGAGAGGGGAGATCTATACCCTTTGCCTCTGAGGTATCTGTCATTTAATGGTGCTTTCTTTGGCGTTGACTATGTGCTAACCAGTGAGTAAAGTTTGTGAGATGGTTCCCATAGCCAAGATTTTACAGTATACCAGGACAGGGAATTCTAGTGACATCTTAATGCTGTAGTTTAGAAAGCAATTTCAATACCTTACTGCAGATCGTCTCTCACATGACTCATATATGTAGTGTGCCCACTTTATACAGAAGGAAAGTGAGGCCTCGAGAAGTTAATGGCTTGTGCAAAGTTGTGTAAGTAGAAAAGAGCGGCTAGGACTTGAACTCAAGACCGCTGATTCCTTGGCCCCATATATTGTACCTAGGCTTCTTCCTGACACATGTGAAACAGCTAGAAAAAAATCCAGCGTGTCCCAGATTAAACCTATCACTGTTTTAAAATGTAGGTTTTATTACTGAGGCATCGCAAAGCCGTAAGATCAGGAGAAAATTACCATTGAAAAGATAGGTTGTTATATTCCGATCTAATAAGAGAGGGCATGCACAGTGGGGGATAGGGGGAGGCACCAGATTGGTCAGGAGACAGAGGGAGCATGGAGAACTGTGGGCAACAGCCTTTATTGTGGTTTCCATGGGAAGGAACAGGAGGGCGAGGTAGGGTAAGCTTTAGGATTGGCTGGTTTGAATAATTTCATGGGCTGTGGGGCACAGGGGCTGTCTAGTCATCCAGTACCTGGCCCTGAGATGACGGGGACAGGTGGACAGTGGCCAGGAGTGTGAGAGCTGATAAAGAAGGTGGTGGGGGTGTGGGTTCGGGATTGCTTGGTTCACACAGCTTGTAGGGGACTCAGTTACTATCTCTTGGAGTCGGCTTGCCCTGGGAGGGCCAGTCCTTCCACGGTCTGCAAGGCCCCAGATGTCAAAGCATCAAAATACAGAAACTAAAAAGAAACACTTTAGAGAATCACCTTTTCTTTTAATCAGGGCCACTCTCACTTACCTGCTCTCTTACTGATAACTGCCACTTTCTTAGGCACAGAGAGTAGGAACAGAATTAGAAGGGGCCTGTCAGTGTATCCTTAGCAATATTTTCTTAAATCTCTTCTCCCCTTTGCATTCTCCCAGCACGCAGGGTAACCCAGGCCTTGGCCCTTGGTGTTCTTCATCTGCTCTGAACTCCTGTAGCATTAACTGTCCAGCACTCAGCTTTGCACTTAACAAGGTGCTACTTTGTGCAGCTGCTTCAAGTGCTGAGTGTCCGCACGCAGTTTGCTCTGTGAGGTCTTTTGCGTGCAGTGACTAGGTCTTCAGTTGTGCAAGTACTCCCTCCGCCAGCGCTGGCCCCCTAGTAAGTGCTCCCCAAGCACCCGAATGAAAAACTGAACTAAGACAATGCAGGACTATGTCCAGTGACACAGGATAGGAATTTCCTAGGATATCTGGGAAGGAAGTCCTATGGAAGGAAGGCTGAGGGCAGGCTTGAGATTTGAGTCAGTCTCTGCTCCTTGAAGCAGAACGGCATTGGGATATGTGAAGTGAGAAATGAGGAACTCTCTGAAGCCCTAGGGGCCAGCAGCCCTGGGCACTTCTCAGTACCCTAGAAACAGCTTCAAAGCTCTAGCCAGTTCCCAGCGCAGCCTGAGAGACTTGCCTCTGATGAGAAAGCAGTTTTTGCAACAGCGCTGCTCCGAGGAGATCCCGGAGGCCCAAAGCAACCGCTTAGAGCAGCCAGAGAGAAGCCAATTGGTGTTTGCTTGCTGATTCTGTATCCCACTTGCACTGTAGGGCCAGGAGGGGCTGGGTATAAGTTTAGGTGATGGGAAAGACTCTTTCCAGCGTCCTCCAGGCCAAAACGGCTTTGGAAGGATGCCAGTGAGAATCCGGGTCCTTTTAAAAGTTGTTAGAGCTGTGCTTACTGGTGCTGCCAGCAAATGAGCTCAGCAAAGTTGTAGCGCTGGGAGACAGGCCTTTGGGGGCCTTCTGAGCAGGTACAAGGGCAGCACAAGGATGGCTGCCTGTCTGGGGAAGATGGGCTGTGAGGGCCAGGGCCTTCTGAGTCGCTCAGAACTGAGTGACTCCCTACCTACCGCCAGACCTCACTGCGGGCTGCTCTTTTCCTCCCCTTGCAGGTTGTGTTTCCTTACACTAGTAAGAGCTGCATGCGGGCAGTGCTGGAGTACCTGTACACAGGCATGTTCACTTCCAGCCCTGACCTGGACGACATGAAGCTCATCATCCTGGCCAACCGCCTCTGCCTGCCGCACCTCGTTGCCCTCACAGGTAACACACCCGAGCACTCAGACCTTCCAGGGCGAGAGGTCAGGGAACCCCTCAGGAGTGGTTACTTCTTCGCTCACCTGTGTCCTCCTTGGGGACAGGCCGCTGGGGACAGCACCAAGGGACCCACTGACAAAGTGAAGCCTGTTGATGTGTAATGGGGGTTGGGTGAAGACACAGATGTGAAGAAGTATGTGTGAGAAAGATCTCCAATGGGGTCACCTGTTTCCAAAGGTGGTTTTGTCCCAACAAAGTGGTCTCCAGTGGATGACAGTGCCTGATGTTCCTATCAGCTTGGCTTCCCTCGGGCAAGCCTAACAAGTCAAAAGAATAGAACGCAATTCCACTTTCAATCCTTTGGCCCTTCTCCTTCTCCTCATCCTTCCTCCTTTCCTTTTTCTTTGTCCTTTTCCTCCTTTTTCTCTTCCTTCTCCTTATCATCCACCTTCTATTTCTCTTTCTTCTCCCAGAAACAGACAACAAATATTGACCTGCCACTCCTAATTCCTTGAAACTATTGTGAAAGCTCCATGGAGCTCAGCTTTTAGAAGGAACCAAATGCAGAAGCCCTTGGGGTAGAGCAGGGACTGAGGTAGGAGGGAGGCCAAGCAGCAGGCAGTAGGGTTCAAGGGGCTAGCGAGAGAAATGGTGCCGCCCAGATGAAGGGTGTCTGGGGCCCGTGATGCAGGCAGATAGCTCCTGTTGATGTGAGAATTGGCATTTGCCTGGTGTTGGTTGCTGGGGTTGGGACCTGTCCTGGTGTTGATATCAGGGTTATATTCTCGGGCGGGTTGTGGGGCAGAGAACAGGGCCTCTGATATTCAGGTCAGGGAAGGACCCAGTGTCAGAGCTGCTGGGTCCCTGGGCAGATAGTACACAAGTTTGGGACTCAGGTGTGAGGGAAACATCAACCTTATGATGAGAAATGGTTACAAAATGGGGCTTGGTCATAGGAAGAAGGCAGAAATCATTGAACAGAACCGAATGTTAAGAGCTGAGCCTGCAGAGGGAGTCCAAGGGCCACAGTTGGGGACACAGAGGATGTTAGGGCAGGGAGCAAGAGAGAGGCTTCACAGCTGTAATAGTATGTCATCCACGCTGTCCATAAGTGGCGTGGTCTTTCCAAAGCACATGAAACTGTCCAAACTCTTAGACCAAGTAATTCTTTAGAAAGACCGTTGCCAAAGAAATGACCGAAAGGGAAAAAAAATGTATATAGATGCTTCTATAATTTTGTTTCATCATGGCGGGCAATCAGAGACAAATCAAATAGGCACCACTGATTAAGCACACATGCATAATTTTCACAAGGTGGCTATTAAGCATGTTCAATAGCACTGCTGCACGGAAAGGCTCATACAAAATAACATTGAATGACTTTTCCCATGAAATAGTCCAGGCTAGAAAACGTGAACAAAAACGTGTTGTATATGTACCTTGTCGAGTATCAGTGGAAAATACCGTGTATGATATAATAGGTGATGCCTTACGTTTTGTGAGACATGCTTTCTCTGAAGTTATTACTTCAGTCTTAAAACTTTTTTGTTAAATATAACACAAATCCATGAAAGATATCTTAGCTTAAGGAATTACTGTAAAGCAAAATGACCCATATTAGGAGCTAGAACCTTCTGGCCACACCAGAAGCCCTCCGCCTATCCATCCCAATCACAGACTTCCTTCCTTCCCAGGAGGTACCACTCTGCCTATTCTTTTAAGGGGTATTTTTTATGGCCTCCGTTTCTTAATCTTTTTCCTAGTTTTATCATCCAACTGTGCACCCTTAAACACTGTAGCGTGGCTTTATTTTTTTAATGTACCTATGACATTTCTTTTAATCTATAGGTATTTTGTTCATTAATTATTTTTCCCCTTGCAATTTACCTATTGGAAAAAACCCACTGCGCTTCTAGAAAATCTAGATTTTCACTGACTGTATTTCTATAGTGTACCAAACTTCCTGTAAACTGATCATTGAATCTAGAGGCTACATCAGATTCACATTCAATTTTCTTTTGGTAAGACTACTTCATGGGTTGTTTCTGTTTTTCTTCAAGAGGTGTAGATTGTCCACTTTTCTCTCTTGTGATGTTGTCAGCCGTTGAGTATTGCTGCCTGGGTCCATTCATTTATTAGGTGTTGTGAAATGGTAATAGTCCAATTCAATCATTCCTTCTTTGTTTATCTGTTGGAATACTTCTAAAAAGAGAGAAACTTCCCACACCAACTATTTGGTTATCCAGAAGTACAGTTCATATAGGCAGGTGAATGCTTGATTCTTTCATTTACCAGTTTTCAAGATAAATTTGTTTCATATCATCCTTTGAGGTGACCAATTCATTTTTTTAATTTTTAAATATTATTATGAACTCTTAGATTTGAACATAGTCAAATATTTTCAAATAACTGCAAGGATCCTTATTGAAGCTCAAATACTGTACTGAACCTTTAGCCAGTAGAAGTCTCTTCACCTTAGCTCCAGAGTCTCTGAGCTGCCGGTTACGTGGAATGACAGGATATTCCAGGTTTATCTCATTCGCTTCCTGCCCCAGACCTGGAACCAGCCATTTCCCTGTGAAGTCCTGGTTTCTGACAGTTGGACACAGTATTTCAAGGCTACAGTCTGTCCGCTAGGGATGCTTGTTGCTACTGTGATAGCTGTTGTTGCTAGGTCTTTCCTATGGACTGAGCTGGGAAATATATTTTCAAAGATTAAATACCAGGACTTTATACTGCTACAGTTAAAATTCAGGATGGAGAGCATTTACTTCTTTAAATGTTTTAACTTAAAATGCAAGTTTAGTACACAATTTATTATAAAATTGAAACTAATACAAACAATGAGGTTTATCTGTAGTTCTAACTTGTAGTTCTCGACAGCGTCACTGGCTGAGGCCATGGGTGGCTTTCCCCTTACGTATGTCACACTGTTTGGTGCAATATAGGGAACCTGACCAGTCCTCTTAGCTGATTCTAATATCCTCCTTCACTTCCCACACCACTCCACTGGGAAGGTCTTGCCCTAATCCCAGTTTCTTCACTGATGGGAATGGACTTAAATCGCCTGTGGCTTTTCCTGGCCTGTTGAGACTTGCCCTTGGCCTTGATCTCTCTTTGCCCTGCCGTGGGCCCGTTTGGGGGTGTACGTGAGTGCATATTCCCTCATGTGGTTCTTTAGCTGATTTCCGGCTGTGTGTGTCACAGAGCAGTACACAGTGACCGGGCTGATGGAAGCAACTCAGATGATGGTGGACATCGATGGGGACGTCCTTGTGTTCCTGGAACTGGCTCAGGTATGATGGCAGCGACGGAATCTCTCCAACAGCCTCAATTCTGGGCTCTGTCTGCCCATTGACAGTGACTGGGGCGAGGCTGAGAGGTGGTGGTGGTGGATAGGATGGGAACCCATTGTCAGAGTCAGGTCCCTGACTGGGCAGAGCCTATCCCATCCTGCAAGCCGGAGGCTACATCGTGACACACCAAGAAGAGAGGCTGGCTGTGGGGGATGGGACTGAGACTTTAGGCAACCATAGGGCAGGGGAGGGAACCCCTGTCTCATGTGTAGACTCATGGTTGCTACCTGCCTTAGGACATTTAAGGGACCTTGAGCACTTTCCCTTGAAAATTCACTGCCCACCTCCTTATTCCCATACAAACTATAATAGCGACATCTCCCACACAGGCCCTGAGCATGTCAGCAAGTCTACTGCTAAAGAGGAGCTTGTGAAGTTAAAGCATGGCGGATTTGAGGCGTGCAGACACACCTGGGAAAGTCAGCTCTAAGCCAAGTTCTGAGCACCTCAGTGCAGCCCGCTTTGGGCCCTGAGGAGAACATCCTCTGGGGTGAGATCTGAGGAGGGCGGACACAGTAGGAAGCTACCATATAGGACTAGAGATTTCCATGGATGCTGGGACAGGACAGGGCCGAGGTGATTGTGCCACCAAGAGCCAATGAAACGCGATGTCCTCACCGTGTTGTGGGGGTGTGCCTCTTGAGGGGGGCTCTGCCCCATTGCAGAGCCTTTGCCCACCTGTGCTCATGCTTCAGCTCTGACAGCAACGGTAGCTCCCTGTGCTGACCTCACGCTGGGGTCTTCTGTGTTTTCCCAGTTCCACTGCGCGTACCAGTTGGCGGACTGGTGTCTCCACCACATCTGCACCAACTACAACAATGTGTGCCGCAAGTTCCCCCGAGACATGAAGGCCATGTCCCCAGGTGAGCATCCCGGCAGGACCTGCTGTTCCCCACTTCATGCTGGAGGGGCCTCAACGTGGGTCCAAATCTCTGACCTGACCCCAGGGTACCTGGAAGCTGCCTAACTTGACCTTGCAGGTGGCAAGTAGCCTGCAAAGGTGTGTCCAGCCAAGCAGCGGAAGCCCCGGAAAAGCACTGGCCTGGAGGGCAGGGCAGCTAGGGACCTCTGGCAACTTCCTCCACCTCTCGGGGCTTCTGTCTCTCACAGATACAAAGAAGGTGTTGGACTAGAGTTAGTAGGTTTCAGACTTTTGGGGCAGGACTCCACAATAAGAATGACATTTTATATTGTGACCCAGTACACATATAGAAAAATACATATATTGTTTTTAATGCTGCTCATGACCTGCCACACAGGTTTCACAACCTAGGAATGGGCACAAGTCACAGCTTGGACTACACAAGTCCCTGTGGCTCTGCTGAATGAATGTGTCAGATCCGGGGCACCAGGGAGAGGGGTGCTGACCTCTCTGAGTTCCTGCCACTCAGGGTCCTTGAAGTCACCCTCCTCTCTGCGGAGAGCTTCCTGCTACCAGGTTGTCGCTCTGTCCTACCAATCCCCCCTCCCCATTCTCTCCTTTTCACTCTTCTAGTGCTTTCTTTCTAAAGCACACCTCCAATGGCATGACTCACCTGGTTCCAAACCTTCCTTGGCTCCCCATGCCTTCCCAAATCAGTCCAAACCCTTCAGCCCAGCCTGCTCTTGTCTGACCCTCTTGTTCTGCAGCCCTCCTTTGCCCCTTTCCCTCAGGACCTCGGTTCTGCCGGATACCTCTCATCGCAGCCATGCCGCACCTTCTCCTCCATCATTCTTTATCTCAGCCTATTTTATGCTCAATACAGAGTCAGCCCCCATTGAGGCCTTCCCATTGAACTTTCTTTCGGGAGCTCCGTGGCTAGACTGTGGTCTCTGTGGTCCCTGGGGTCTGCACTTCTGGCCCCAGGGACTGGAGGCCCGCCCCAGGTCCCCGTGGCGTGTGTGGGGTCGGGTGTCCCTGGACACCCTCCAGGTCCCCGCGCTCCTCTCGCCCCTGCTGCCTGCCTTCTAATCTAGCCCTACTGGGTTCTGCTCCAGAAAACCAGGACTATTTTGAGAAGCACCGGTGGCCACCTGTGTGGTACCTGAAGGAGGAGGACCACTACCAGCGGGCACGGAAGGAGCGTGAGAAGGAGGACTACCTGCACCTGAAGCGGCAGCCCAAGCGGCGCTGGCTGTTCTGGAGCAGCCCCTCCTCGCCGGCCTCTTCTGCCGCCTCCTCGTCTTCCCCCTCTTCCTCCTCGGCTGTGGTCTGAGATGCTGCCACCCTCGTCTGACCCTGCTGCTATTGTGCCCACCTGTCCTTGCCTCTCTGCTCTCTGCATCGCCTCCTCCACCTTCCAGGGACAAGGGGACCCACGTAACCAGGACCGTAGGGCGGAGCTGTTCTCACCAGCCAACATAGCTCTCAGCGAGAGAGGCGCTGGGCCTTGAGGATCAGAACAGGGATCCCTGGAGAGGTCTCCCATTCTGAAGCAGGGCAGGGGACAGCTGCTGGGAGGTGGGGAACAGGAAGGAGCTGAGAGTGCTGGCATCTTGTCTCTGGGTTGGAGAACCGTAGAATCAAAGGGAAAACTCTTCCAGCAATGAGAGTTGTGGTCTGTGGAGGCAGCCCCCTCCCAGCGAGTGGCAGTGCGTAGGGAGGTTCCTGCCTCTACTGGCCGTGTTTTTCCACCAGTGGACTTGAGGGTTGCAGATGTGTTGTGGGCATTTCCATATGGAGCCTACTCAAATCCTCACTGGAGAAGTCAGGGTAGACATTAAGCCTTCAGAGTCCAGCTCAAGGCTTCCATATCCTGGGTGCAGCTGCCAGAGGCCACACGTGTGGAGGCTTGCACTCGGCTGGCATGCCTCCCAGGGCATGGAAAAAGGTGGTGGAGTTTATGCAGAGCTCCAAGCCTAGAAGCAATGCCTCTTGGTGCAATGAGAAACTTCTCCCTCCGCCCTCCTTCACCACTCTGAGATGGAGACCAGAGAAAACAGCTGAAAGGTGGGGAGGGAGAGAAGGAAGCGGGTGATGGGGATCTGGGCGCAGCAATCCCATGCTCCTCTGGGCTCTCCCCAGTCTCTAGTTAGCACAGCTTCTTATGGGGTGGGACAAAATTAGCAAAAAACAAACAAACACACGAACAAGAGCAACAAAATCACCACCAACAAAAACACCCTAGCCTCTATCCCCTCAGAGAATGGAAAAAGACCGTGTATGGCTTACATTTCTATAAAACAAAATAGGGCCCCCATGTTGAAAGCCCCCAAAGTTTAGGTTGTAACACGGATTCCAGTGCCTGTCAGGAAAGGACATTGTCACCTGCTGTGACTGAGGATGCCTTGGCTTTCTGGCTGCCTCTGAGGGGGCAGCATAAGTCCCATGCCTTTAGCATGCTGGGATTGAGGTTTTGGGGTTGGTGCATGGGGAGGAGGGGGTGGCTTCAAGGTTCAAACATGACATTAGACACTTTTGCCATAATGAAAATCAGGTTATCCTTACCTTTAGAGGTGACCCCCCAGGATGTGAATGTTTTAGAGGGAGGGTTGGGGCAGGGGTCAAGAGTCAGGAAAAAGGGTGCTTGCGGACTTGGGAATAGGAATCTCAGTAATGAGGGATCACAGGACAGGACCTTGCTTAGTGCTGGTTTGGGAGAAAAGAGTTGAGCAAGAGCAGCACTAAGCTCAGTCCAGAGAAGAGGCGGGATGAGACGAGGATGAGGCCAGCAGCTTGCAGCCCCATGGGGAGAAGCTGGGCCACACTGGACCCTCTCCCCATTTTCTAATCTGGATCATATTTTACCCCCATACCCTTTGTAGACTTAAAAGACAGAGTCCCTCTGATGAGGGTGGAGATCCTGAGCACCTGGGCTCAGAGCTGGGGAGTCACCTGGCCTCGAACGATGCTTTACATTCCAGGGTCCTGGGGTGGGTTTCACCACCGAGTCAGGTTTTGGGTCTGGGGGAGCACAAACCCAGAAACAAAGGAAACCTCTAACAACTTAGTGGTACCAAGACCTAGAGAGTTGAGGTTAAGTCCTCACCAAGAGAAAGAGCAGGAGGTGGAAAGTCGAATGGCTGTGACCTCTGTTGTCTGAGCCCCAGACTTCTCCAAGGCTGTGGCTGTCTCCCAAGTCCTCTGCGTGGCTACTCAGGAGCCAGATGTGTGCTGCCCTCTACTGGCTGGTCGGCCTCCCTGTACTGAGCTCAGTCTCTGGCTTCAGGGGAGGCTCGGGAGCAATGGGCTGGGCAGGAGGGGAGCCCCAAAGAGGGGAGCAGCTCTGCCCCAGCATCTTTGCTCTGGGGAAGGAGGCAGGGGGAGCCATGGGGCCTCTCAGGAACTCTGTGTGACGGAGAGCAGGGGCCCAACGTCTAAAGTGAGGGGAAATGTGTGTCCATGAGCCTGCAGAGCTGAGCCATCTGGCCCACAGATAAGGATGCAGAAATGCCATTGGGGAGAGAGAATGAAGGTGACCCAGGAGGTGCGGGAAGCCCACAGGAGAGGGGCCACAGATTGACCCCAGTTACCAGGGCCAGCTCACCCCTCAGGGACCCACAGCCCCTTCCCAACTGCTCTGTCAGAGCTGGTCTGCACCATGCAGGAACACAGCAGGCCCAGGTGCAACCCAGACACCAGCTGTGGGGGAGCCAGCCAGGGCTGGGGTCCCTCTCCCTGGGGGAAGGAAAGGGAGGAGGAAGGGCTGAAATTCCAGATTCCCATGAACCTGCACCTGGAAATCCAGAGTCAGGGTGGGAGACCCACAATGTATGGTAAGCCTGAAGGCATCAAGGGGGAAAGGAAGGAGGGAGTCCCACAGACCTGTACTCATGTCACTCAGAGCTGCTCCAGAGGAGAAGGGGAGGATGGGGAGGGGATAAAAAAAACCACCTCTTTTTATATAAGGTTTCATATTTAATTTGGTCATGAATTCATAAATACATGAGTATTTTGTACCTAATGGCCTTCCTGGTAGTGTTTGAAATTTCCAACAAGCTCTTCAAAAGTGGGACCTTCCACTGGAGAGAAGCATGAAAAGATACCCAATCACTAATGAAACAGTAAGGGCCTATCGTGTGCCAGGTGCTATTTGGACTGGATATAAAACAAACCAAAAAGACAACTTCATGCTCTCATGAAGCTTACCTTTTAAATTAATAAATATGATAAATACTGATAAGGCTAATACTTTAGATGGACACTGACGTTCTCCGAGAAAGAGACCACTGAGCTGAAACCTGACTGAGAAATATTTATTCACATCTCCATCTGAAGATACGAGGAAAGACCTGCTCATAAGAATCCTGCTCCTAATGCATCTCTTTCCTGGCCCCTCCTGTGTCAGTAAAGAGAGGGGCCAGGGTGGGACCTCAAAAGGACACAGGAGGGGGTGTCACCAAGGCCATGGAGGTTGTGACCCCTCCATCAAACTCTACCACGAGATCAATACCCAGAACGTGACTAAATGTTCAGGCAATTCTAGTTTGGTCCCAGCCACACCAGTCTTGGAACAAGACAACACATAAAGCTTTGCGATAGAAAAGACCAAAACCCCTGAGAATTACTACCTCCATAATGTTATCCTGACATGACTGGAATACTAAGATAGGTATGGTGGAAAGAGGACTAAAGTGGTTACAAAGTATTTTAAAAAAAAAGTGATACAAGAACAAACTAAAGTTATCAGCCATTCAATTGTCACAGCATTTAAGAATTGGTATTTGTATTTCACGCAGAAATCAGATGCTTACAGACACTAAGCTCCTCAAATAGGTAATATATATTCCAAAAGGCAAGTCCAGTGGCTCAGATCCACAGACCACCAGAAGTGAGAGGGCCAAAAATTACAGACCAATATCTCTGATGAACATAAATTCAAAAATCCCCCCCCAAATATTAGTACACAGAAAACAATAATACATTTAAAGGATCATACACCATGATCACATGGGATTTATTCCAGGGTTTCAAAAATGGCTCAACACATACAAGGCAGTCGATGTAATATACCACATTAACAGAATGGAGGATAATAAACATGTATCATCTCAATAGATGCAGAAAAAAAAACTTGGCAAAATTTAATAACCATTTATGATAAAAACTCTCAACCAAGTGGATATAGGGGAACACACCTCAACACAAAAAAGGCCATGTATGACAAGCCCACAGCTACCATCATACTCGATATGAAAAGGTGAGAGCTTTTCCTTTAAGATCAAGAGCAAGGCAAGGATACCAATCCTCATCATTTTTATTCAATATAATATTGGAAATCCTACGCAGAGTAATTGGGGGGGGGGGAAGAAATAAAAGACATCCACATTGGAAAGGAAGAAGTAAAACAACCACAATTTGCAGGAGACATATTATATACAGAAAACACTAAAGACTCCATCAACAAAAACAATAGAACTAATAAATGAATTCAGTAAAGCTGCAGGATACGAAATTAGTATACAAAAATACATTAATAATGAACTATCATAAAGACAATAAGAAAATATCCCACTTTCAATGCCATCAGAAAGAATAAAATAGCCAGGAACAAATTAACCAAGCAGGTGAAAGACCTGTATATTGAAAACAACAAGATATTAATGGAAGAAATTGAAGAAGACACATATAAATGAAAAGATATTCCATGTCATATGTTGGAAGAATATTGTTAAAATGTCCATACTACACGAAACAATATATAGACTCAATGCAATCACTATTGAAATTTCAATGGTATTTTCCACAGAAATAGAACAAATAATCCTAAAATCTGTATGAAACAACAAAAGACCCCGTTATGCAGGGTGTCATAGGGGTGTCATACGGGGTCTCTGGTCCCGCTTCCCGCACAAGAATGCAGGACATGGTGAAGCCAAAAAGGAACACCCATGGAGCCATAGATAGGGGAGTCATACCACTATATTCTCGCTGGCAGCTGGGTTGGAGACACAGGAAGCAGGAGCTACACGATCCACAACCTGCCATCCTCTTCTCTCTGCCAACCAATTTCACTTGCTAGCTGCAATCCGCCATGCTAACTGCAATCCGTGCTTGCTAGCTCAGCCACCATCTTCTTGCTAGCCCCCATTTGCTGCTAGTGTAGCCGTGGCAGTTATGTTAGTGGCCAATGGCTCACTGACAGCGTTACAGCTGATGGCCAACTAGCCACAGCTGATGGCCATCCAATCACAGTTGATGGCCATTTACTACCTGAGTGCGCACCTTTCCACGTGAGGGCAAGAGCCTGGAAACTGCACCCGTGGCTCTGTTCCCACAGACCCCAAATAGCAAAAGCATTCTTAAGAAAGAACAAAGCTGGAGGCAGCATGCTCCCTGATTTAAAAATATATTACAAAGCTATAGTAATTCAAATAGCAATGTATTGGCATAAAACAGATACATAGATCAGTGGAGCAGAGTAAAAAGCCCAGAAATAACCCACACATAAATGGCAATTAATTTATGACAAAGGAGCCAAGAATATATAATGGAGAAAAGGCAGTCTCTTCGATAAATGGAAAACGACAACCACATGCAAAAAAATGAAATTGTACCACCATCTTACACCATACACAAACATGAACTCAAAATGGATTAAAGACTTGAACGTAAGAACCTAAAATCATGAAACTCCTAGAAGAAAACACAGGGAGTAAGCTCCTTGATAGGTCTTGGGAGAAAAAAAAAAAAAGCCATCAACAAAATGTAAAGGAAACTTACTAAATGGAAGAAAATAATTGCAAATTATATATCTGAAAGGCGCTAATATCCAAAATAAACAAAAACTCATACAACTCAATAGCAAAAACAAAACCAAAAATGTTCTAATTAAGAAATGGGCAGAAATCTGAATAAACATTTTTCCAAAACAGACATATAGATGGCCAACAGGTACATGCTCAAAATTACTAATCAGGTAAATACACATCAAAACCACAATGAGATATCACTTCTCATCTGTTAGAATGGCTGTTATTAAAAAAACAAACAAACCACACTTGAGTTTCAAGATGGCGGAGTAGACAAATTGCTTGCCTCATCCCGTGGACACGTCAAAATTTCAACTAAATTATAGAAAAATTAATCTGGAGAACCATCTAAAGTCTCGCTGAACAGAAGTTTTATAATTAAGTTTTATAATTAAGATATAAAAGAAGTCTTGAAACCTTATCAAGACTGGTAGGAGGGGCAGACACATGAAATGAGCTGTTCCCATATTCACATCTTGGCCACAAGTTCCCCACGAAGTAACGAGTGACCCCAGCCCTCACACCAGGCTCCCCAGCCCCGAACACTGATGCTGAGAAAAGGAACCCCCACAACTTCTGGCTATGAAAAGCAGTGGGGATTTTGACTGCCTGGGTGGGACAGAGGGCTGCCGGAAACCCAGGTGTCCTTTTAAACGGCCCGCGCAAGTACTCACTTTGGGCTCCAGTGGAGGGACGGTCACTCTGGGGGCATCAGAGACATATGGGGAGAGACTGAGTTGTGTAAATTTGAGGCAAGGACTGGAGGTACAGTCCCCATCTTGCCTGTGTGGGGCCCTTCTCCCATGCAGCCGGCAGGCAGGCGCCATCTCTCCTGTGTTGAGCCCGCCCTCAGATTCCAAATCTGAATCTGATTGGCCTACTCCTCCCTGCTGATTCATTGAGGCCCTGCCTCACCCAACTTGCTACCACAAAAGGCTTTATCAGCAACTGAATCTTATGGGAGCTGGCAGGTGGCAGCAGGTCTCAGAGTGTCCTGGCTTTTTGTGGAGCTACCCTAGACCGGGTACCAGTGGCAGTCATCCTTGGTTTTGCAGCGTGGCCTCTCCCACGCACCTCCAGGTACAGCACAGGCAGTGAACAACCATGGATCACTGTAGCTCTTACCAGGTACTCCCTGGCCGGTCACAGGTAGTGGCTGACCTGGACCAGCAATAGAGTCTCTCCCAGGAGGCCCCAGGACCAACATACTTGGAGGTTAGCTTCAGACCACAGCAGGGCACCACGCAATTAGCTCCACGAGAGGCACACACAAAGGGTGGTCTCAACAGGCGCCAGAGCCCACTGGGGCAAATCCTGCTCCATGTGATATGTCCCCCCCCACCCACAGCAGCACAGAAGCTGTGGACATGGTCAAACCCCACAGTCATGGGGATGTAGGGTATAGCATAAGGATTATAGTCAACAATGTTGTAATAACCACTATGGCGTCAGTTGGGTACTAGACTTACTGGGGTGATAGATGGGAAGGAGTTTGGGGGGCAGGGTTAAAAAGGTGAAGGGATTAAGAAGTACAAATTGGTACATAAAATGAACATAAATAAGGCAATATGAGTAGATATCTTACCGAATAATACATATAAGCAGGAAATAAGCACCAAAGTCCTCAAATTTAAATAAATAGGGCAATATGAGTAGTTACCTCACTAAATAATATATACAAATGGGAAACAAGCATTTATAAATTGTCAACGTTGAGCAATTCTTGGAAAACAATATACATTGTGCATTAGGGAAATGCAAATTGAAACAGTAACGAGTTACCCTACCCGTCTATTAAATGGCTAAATACCATAAACTGAGAATACCAATTACTAGAGAGGATGTGAAACAACAAAAAAAATCCCAGTCATTGCTGATGGGAATAGAAATGGTACAACCTCTCGTGAAGCTAAGCAGTGATACAATATGGTGCAACAATTATGCCCCTATGTATTTACTCAACGGATGTGAAAACATATATCCACATAAAACCCACTAAGAATATAAATATACATACATATAAAGCAGCTTTGTTAACAATTGTCAAAATCTGGAAGGAACCAAATGTCCTTCAATAGGTGAGTAACAACGAAGTGAGGCACAGTAGGTGGAGACACTTGACATCCACATGGGCTGCAGGCAACACACGTGTTCAGACAAGGGCTAGAGAACAGCAAATGAAAACACTGGTCGTCTAGGTGGACTGGAGGCAGAGAGAATGCAGACACACATGAGCTGGGATGGGCGGAAGCACAGCAGATAGTACGTTCAAGGGATGGAATGGGACACAGACACACAGAGTGAGACATCTGAGGTCTAGTATCAGAAGCAGACGCAAGAGAGAGAAACACTCATGGAAAGATATGTGTTGCAGGCACAGGGAAGAGTGACACTAGGTATCTGACGGGTTTTAGGAACAGGAGATGGAGACTCATGTGTGTTGGCATGGGCTGCGGGGACAAAGAAAGACAAAACATCATACTGCTGCATCCTGGGAAGCTAGAGCTGCTTGTGAACTCACTTCCCATCTTCCTCTCTGGGCTAGGTTGACAAATTGGAACTTGCTGGGTCTACGTGACAGCAGTTCTCATAAATTCTCCCTTTCTCTCTCCTTCTTGGCTGTAGCACCAAGGACTAAATTACTGGCATCATGTATTGTGCAATACATGTTATATAACCTAATAAAGTCTTGAAATAAATAGGCAAATGGAAGGAAAAAAAGAAGTGAGAGGGCCTATTCAGTGCTAAGTCAGCAAACATTTGACATAATCCATGAGCACTCTTCGTCCCCGAGACCAGGGCAGACAGTGGGAGCAGATCCCTGTCCTGTCTCCCCCGAGCCCAGATGGGGCCGAATGTTCATTCACATGACCCGAATGGCACATGACATAGAATGTACTTGGCACCTTCGATCTAACGCATCTCCCATGCTCCCCACCCACGTCCATGGCACACCCACAACTTCCCAGTTCAGGGACACCCAGCCATAGGGCTGCACGTGGATACCACGTCTCTGGTCACTTGTAAACGTTTGTCCATAAATGTCATAAATATTCATGCATGTGTAAAATTACCAAGTGGAATTTGCCAGTCATGTAATCCTGGACAAGCACAAACTACATATGAGGGAGAACTGGGGCTCACCAGTGCCTGCCCAGAGGTGGACCTTTTCCCTCCTTTCCTCTATGTTTTTTTTTTTTTTTTTTGCATATTCTCTCCTTGATAATCCATCTAAAAACCTAATAAGTACATTTCCACAAGATTTCCATGGCTCATATAAACACAAAAATAGAAAAATGTATATCACATAGTTAGACATAAATGGACACCTGCCAACATGGTGTAGAACATGTAATAAATGTATTACAATATAACGAATGCAAGTAAAAAGTCCACATATATTAGTTGAAAAAACGCCATGAATTGAAAAGAATGACATTCTAAAACAATTCTCAGTACACATATGAACATATAAAACTACACTACTCATAGAATCTTATTACACACACTTCCAGAGTTTGTTTTTTTTGTGTTTCCCCTTCTTCTGCCTCACCCTGCCCCCACCCAACTCCAGTCCAAGTTGTTGTTTCTCAGTCTAGTTGTGTAGGACACAGCTCCCTGGCCCATGCGGGTGTTATGAGGCTTGTGCTCCCCCGGCTAAGGCAGTAGCCGGTCATAGGTCGGCCGCTCACAGCAGCTCACACCAGCCTGAGCCAGTGTTCACAATTTTAGCTGTGGAGGACATGTGGGAATCGAACCGGCGCCCTTGGTGTTAAGCGCACAGAGCTCCAACCACCAGGGCAACCATGCTGGCCCCAGAGTTTGTTTATAACAACAAACATTTTATAAAAATTACTTTCAGTGCATTGAAAAAATTTTAGAACATTCCAAAAGCTATATAGGCTTTTGGATGGTAGAATTTCTTCAAGTATTGCTCAAGTACCTGCTGCGTCTTCCAGCCTGGTGTCCAATCATGCTTCTTCTTCCAGAAGAAAAGATAACTAGGAAAGCTCCAGTTTCCTAAAGAGATTCTTTTCACTCAGGACAGAGCAGAGCATGCCCCATCTTCTTCATAGACATACTTCCCAGAGCCCACCAGGTGGTCCTGAATCAACTCCTTTGCATGTCTTTCCCCAAGTGTTTCCAAGGCGTCCAGCAGGGTGTTGACCGAGGCAGCCCGCCCCTTGTGGCTGAGCCAGGTCACTAGCATTTCATACAAGGCTTCCCTGGGGTTCAGGACCTGAGCTCTGGCGACGTAGATATCATTGTCGTTGAGGCCCAACAGCCTCATGAGCGGGTTCCAGGACGTGAAGGGCACGACTTTTGTGAAGTAATCAAAGAACAGCCTCAGGCCTAGGTGGGGGGAAGCCACAGAGACAGTCAGGCGAGGTGGGATACCCTTTAGAAAGGGCACAGCATCCTCAATCAGGCCTAGACCCGAGCGCCCCCTGCTGGTAAGCTGTGCCTCTGCGCCCCTTACCTGCTTCCAGTCAACAGTACCAGGCCACCCCTGCCTAGGTTTCATCTGTACCTACGGCACTACAGAGACAAGGTTAACAGAGAATCCTGCCCTAATGGATAGTCCACATGGGAGGGTAGACGGACGCCATGGAGAGAGCGAGCAGTGTGAGGCAGGAGACAGAGGCTGGGACAGACTGTGGTACAACGGGCCCTCAGCGGAGGGAACCTGAGCTTGTCCTGAGAGTAAGGTCCCAGGGCTGCCATACCTGTACCTGTGCACAGAGCAAGGACCTCAACTGGGCAAGATCTCTAGCTTCACGCCCAGTACAGCCTCACCTACAAACTGTGGCAGGGCTGGATGGGGACACAAGCTGAGCAAGAAATTGAGATAAAATGGGCAAACTCCACTCATCTTACTGGTGATTACATGAATAGAGTTTGCCCCATTTTATCTCACTGGGGGTTACATGAGATGTGTGTGGAAGGCACTGCACACCAGAGAAATATAAGGTGAGTCAGGAATACTTACTTGTATTTTTCTAATAGCTGCATTGAAGAAAATAAAAAAAATAGTTGATACTAATGTTAACAATAAATACCAGGGGTGCCAAAAACATGTATACAAGTAGAGATTTTGGTCAACGTTGCTCAAGCAGTCGTTCACTGTAATCAGAAGTATCTGGACACGGATGGTAACCACTTTGCGCACCTCTTGTAATTGCAGACGTCAAACTTGACTCGTATTCATCTTTTGTTATTGAGTATTACATACGAGTATTACAATTTTAATAGTTCTCCTTTCTTAAAATGTGCATACATTTTTTGGCACCCTCTGTATATGGTACTAACTCAATATATGCAAAATATTATCATTTTTGCATGCTATCAATAAACAAAAAATTACGAATGGGATTTTTTATATTTCTCCTTTGTATTAAAATTTGAAATCTGGTTTGTAGTTTAATATAACAGCTCTTCAAATTTGGCCTAACCACAGGTCATGTGCTCGGCAGCCTCCCGGGGCCAGTGGGTGCCCTGCTGGACAGCACAGCCCCTTAGGTGCCCTCATGGTGGGTGAACCTGGCCTTAAACAAAGGAGGAGGGAAATTGGTGGAAGAAAGGCAGGTGTGAGAAAATATTGGTGGGGGGAAAAGGAGTGCAGTGGGGGGAGAAGAAGAGGTGGGAGAAAAGATTTAGATCCCAATTTTTCCAGTGACAATTAGCATAGGCCCCCCTGCTTCCAGCATCCTCAGCTCTCTACTGCTCTAACAGCGACGGGGATGGCAGTTAGGATATAGCCCTCTTCCCTCCACTCCTGCTCCATTTCCCCCAACAAAACACTCACTTTCAATGGGGTCTGTGCCATTTGCTGGAATCAGCAGCCTCCTTCTCACCTGAGACCCTTCAGCTCCTGCTGGTCCCTGTAAAAAACAATGGAGAGTTCCGTTGGTCCCAGTCAGGAGTCCTGGATTCCAGAAGTGAGCCTGACAACCAGCCAACTGTGTGACCTGGGACACCCACCTCCCTTTCAAAGTCTCTATAGAGATAGAGAGGAACCTCCTACCCTTCCCCCCTCACTGGCTCTGTGTTTGTGTGCCCATGGAGACCCATGTTCTTTGTGGTAATGCTCACTCCTTAAGTGTCTGTTCCAGCTGGACAACTGTATACACTTGAGTAACCTTCACCCAGTCAAGAAATGAAACATTGCCACCACCCCACACAGTTCCCTTCTGCCCCTTCTGGTCCACTCCCATCACCCCATCAGGAGACAGTCATTCCCTCACAGGAATTTATGTGATTTAAATGAAAAAAAATATATATATATGGAACTTCAGAAAATCTAAGGAATGGTTTTCTCCATGAATGTGAAGGTGCTTTGATCAGTGAGAATGTATCATATCAATAATCTAAATAAGGGAATGAGAGCATTAAATCAACTCTGTAGAGACTTGAAAAGGCATTTTGAACTTAAATATGAATTCTGACTTTTAAAAACCACAACAAAAACTAGGGGCTGCATCCATAATGATAACAAGAATCAACATCATTCTTTTGGGTGAAATATTGAAGGCCACCCCAAGGAAATCAAATGAAGACCAAAACATGTGCCTTCTCTAAGCACCTTTGAACATTGCTCTATAAGGTCTGCACTACAAGCAAGACGTGAAATAAAAAGCGGGCAGGACTAGTGGGAGGGGGCAGAAACGATAATCATTATTTTAGATATGATTGTATATTTTTAAAACCCTAAGGTATAAGCTACAGTACTTAAAAATGAATGCATGTCTTGATGAATGTTAATAAACATAGCAGAAATAATAAATTAGAAAATAGATTTGCAAAATGATCCAACCGGTAAGGGTAATAAAATACACCAAATACAAAGAAACAGCTTTGACAAGAAATAGGAATCGTCTATCTGAAGAAAAACACAAATCTTAATTGAGTCATAATAGAACCTCTCACCTGAAATGCTGTCTTCGTTGATAAGAAAAATATTGAATATTGAAAGATCTCAATTCTTCCTGGATTAATTTAAGGTAATATAAGAAAACAAAATTCAGATGATTTTGGGGGTGGAGGAAATTATAAACTAATTCTAAATTTTGTCTGGATACAATAATTTAGTGGTTACCAGAGGGTAAGGGGGTAGGGGGTGGGTGATGAGGGTAAAGGGGATCAAATATATGGTGACGGAAGGAGAACTGACTCTGGGTGGTGAACACACAATGGGATTTATAGACGATGTAATACAGAATTGTACACCTGAAATCTATGCAAATTTACTAACAATTGTCACCCCAATAAATTTAATTAAAAAAATTATAAAAAATATAAAAATAAAAATAAAAGAATGTTTAAAGAAAAAAATTTTTGTCTGGATAAAAATAATAAATTTTGAAAAGTAAAAAAAAGAGGTATGTGCTTTCTCAAATATTAAAACATATTAGAAAGTTTCACTTGGTAGAGTACTGCATATAGATGGCATATGCATAAAAATTTCAGAAGAATCATGAAAAAATTATTTCTCGTAGTTACCTGAAATTAAAAGAGTGAGAGGGCTGCAGAAATAATGCAGAAAGCTTTCGCCACTCACAGAGAACCTTTGTGTAATATTTACTTTTTCTCACTGTGGATAGGTACTAACTGCTCTAAAAAAAATATGAAAAGTGATTAATCAGGAAAGAAGGATTATTGGCCTTTTTGGTTTGTTTCCTTTTACATTTTCTCTTTATTTAAAATCATGTACTATAGATGCAGGGAGAAAACAGAGAAGGTCACACGAGGTGGAAAGAGATCAATGTCTATGTAAATATTTCACATGTGATAAAGGAGGGGCTAAAACAGAAGGAGATGGGAGAGTCAGTTGCTAAATGGGGTTGGAGGAATGAGACAGTGACTGAGAACAATTAAGAGACCCCTTATGTCATATCATGTCACAAAATCAATTCTGTTTAGATAATATTGCTATATGCTAAAACTCATCATTAAATTAAAAGAACTCTTAAGAAATTAAAGATTTCATCTTATATTAAGGGGACTGACTTTCTAAGCTTATGAGGAACAAAAAATTAAATGTTTCTACAGATTTACCACTCAATGTCATATTAAAACTGATTAATTAATACGAACCAAAACTGTGTGTGTATGTGCATGCATACAGTTAAAAAGCACTTCTACACATTAACTTAGAAATCCCACTTTTAAAAGCCACCATATAAATATGATCGGATATCTAGACCAAGATTTATTTTCATATAGGTTCAATGTAATAATAATTTTGTAATAAATTTGATATACCTATTGTTATGAGGCATGAGTTACTACATTATTTTACTACCACATAATGAACTATTATGCAGCCCTCATTCAATCCTACAACAAACATGGCAGCACCCATTCTGTGCCTGCCTGTTCCAGGCTCTGGGGATATAGTGAGAACTGGGCAGACAGGAAGACCCACATATTCCGTAGAGCTGACAGTCCACATATCGGGTGGCGGGCTCCCTGTGCATGCGGCCCCTTTCCCTGCAGGTCCTGGTCTCCCTCCATCACCACGTCCCCAGGGGACAGGGGACCAGACCAGCATCGGCCTTCCCCTGTTTCTACCACAGTTCTGGACAAGCAGAAGGCCAGGCCCCTCATGGCTGTCACCCACTCACCAGCAGACGCTCTGCTTCCACCGGGGACTGTATGAGGACACGTTCCAGCTCTGCAGGCTCCTGGTTTCCCAGTTCCTGCTCAGAGGCCTGAGTGGACAGTGAGCCTCTGTTGCTGATGATCTTGTTGCGGGAATTATCCAGAACCACAGGCCCTCTTGGGGGACACCAGCGCCAGAAAATGACCTTGGAAAGGCAAAGAGCTGACTCAGGAGTCTGCTCCCAGGCTCCACGCAGGGTCTCAGGGGACATCGTGGATTCTGCTGCCCCACACCCTCTCAAGGCTGTCCCCTAAGGATGGCACAGGCTCAGCACATCCAGAACTCTGCTGCTGGCACCAGAACCCTGGTGCTGTGCGAAGGGGTTCAGCACCTCTGCCTGACACCCTCATCCCCCAGGGTGCAGGGCTATGGGTGAGGGTGTCACAGCAGCAGGAAGGACAGGGCTTGGCACTGACCCCAGGCCCGTCGCTGCTCCCAAAGGGCCAGTTGCCCTCTTACAGTCAGCCCAGGCCCCCCAGGCCACTTGAGACAGCCAGGGGCAGCAGTACAGGACAAACTGGGACCATGCCCACCCAGGGCCTTGCTGTGGGTAGGAAGCAGTTCCTGAGGGCTGATGCCACCAGGTCCTGGAGAAACCAACTCACTGTGGTCACGCACTCGGGGTCCACTCCACAAGCTGGAAGAGAAGGGGTGTCTGCCTTAGAGTGGGGAGGGCCCTCTCAGCACCTCCCTCCATAAGGACAGCGCTGGGGACAAGGCATGGGCTGGGGGCTCAGACACTGAACAAACAGTCCCCGGGGCCTAGTGACAGGGAAGGGACTATCTAACTCTGGAACACTCTCAGGAGGGGGAGAGAAGGGAAAAGAAGTAAAAATAAACATGTATTAAATCTCTGTTGGGTTCTGCTCTGACCAAAGCTGTATAAACCCCTGACCCTCTTCTCCTGACTTTTATCACCCAGACCACCTTTGTGCCCTGGCTGGGGGCCCTGAAGAACTGGCCTGCCCTCCTGGACTTGGCCAGGGAGATGAGGTGATGGTCAGCCCCAAGATGGAGGGAATGGTATGATCCTGACCCTTGGGAGGTGAGGTGGGAGATGGAGGGGTCATCATGGGCAAAGAGATCAGAGTCAGGCAGAAAGACCAAGAGAATTTGGGAGACGGAGGGGAATGTGTTTCTGTTTGAGAAACAGCAGGAAGCGAGGGAGGCAGCCAACCTCACCTTGACAAATGCGTCTCCAGTGACAACATGCACATGCACTCAGCAGCAGCACCAGCAGGGCACACACAGTCCCCAGTACAATTCCAAGCACTGGCTCTGAACTGCCTGAGGAGGGAGAGGGAGTGGTGGGCGGCCCCAGGCTGGTGGTCACTGGCTTTCCAGGAACCGGTGCCTCCCCAATGGCCTGGGTACCTGATTCTTGTTTGACACACTGGAGGTCGCTCCAGGGCGTACAGGGCTCAGCTTCAACCATGCCATCAGGACACCTAGGTACAGACATAGGGAGGTTGTGAGGAGGTTCTGTGAGGTAAGAGGAGGAGAAAGAGGGAGCAACCTCCCACCCAGTGTCCCCTGACCAGAGAGTAGAGGAAGAACAGTCTTCTGTCTGAACTACGAGTCCCCTCACCCCCTTGCTGGGTTGAAGAAGGAGCCGAGCATGGCACTTTAGCCCGTAGGACTCCAGCTAAGTGTTCAGAGCTGCACCTTCTACAGGAGCTGGCCTACAGTGTGAGGCCTGCACTGAGCTGCCCGGGCTGCAGGGGGAGCCCCCAGGAGGACGTACCTCACTCTCGGTCAACAGTCAGAAGCCCTGTGGGCACAAGCTGAGCCTCGCCCTCCAGTCCACCTTTCATACAAGGAACCTCTCGTCCTCCACCTGTTGACTGTCCCTACCAATCGCAGCCAAACTGGAGGTCAGGGGAGAGTGAATCACTACTGGCCCCTAAATCCCGATAACAGGGCAAACACCATCCTATTGAGGGAACAGGGGCCTGGGGGAAGGCAGGCTGAGTTGGACCAGCGTTTTATAGGAACCTTGAAGGAGCTACAGGATCAGCCTCGTTACGAGTTGACTATGGGCACTTTTGTGTGCATGGCCCATGCCTGCACACAAAAAATATTAAAAAGTACATTTTATGATTGAATTGTTATAAAGATGAATATAAATATAGCTGAATTTTACTTGATTCGTTCCTTATTATGTCAAAAGAAATGAAACCTTTTCTTGGGCCACTGACAGGCTTCTGGGCCCTAATGAGTGGTCTACTGTGCCCAAGGGAAAGGCCAGCCTGGCCGTAGGAAAACTGTGCTGAGGAGGT
This sequence comes from Rhinolophus hipposideros, assembly GCF_964194185.1. Taxonomy (NCBI): domain Eukaryota; kingdom Metazoa; phylum Chordata; class Mammalia; order Chiroptera; family Rhinolophidae; genus Rhinolophus; species Rhinolophus hipposideros. The sequence continues at coordinate 43,309,442 of NC_138062.1, read as the reverse complement.
GTGGGAAGGGGACCCTGCAGGGCACAGTGTGAGGACGTGGACAAAGATGGGCCACTGAAGGCTCAGAAGCTCCCACAGGCACAGGGAAGCTCTGATGGGGTGGCTGGGCTGCATGGAAGCAGGAGAGAGAAAGGGGTTCAGGAAACTCGGGTCTTCTGTGTTTGGGAGGCCCCTTGGCTCTAGGGTCTTACCCAGTGCTGCACTTCTGGCAGAACTCAGGAGAATCTTCTCCGAGGAAAGTGTCAGGTTTGCACTGACACTGTGTATTTTTAGTCCTGGTGCATGGAACTGTTTCTTCCTGACCTGAACACAAAGGATAAGGTTTTGGGGATATGTTTCTCTCACGTGTCCCTCAACCGTTTTTCACCACCCAAACCCCTGTCCCACTCAGCTTCATTCAGTTCACTGTAGACTTGAGGGTCAGTTTCTGCAGTAACAAAGGTGTGGCATAAAACGGACAATCACTGTTCACCTGTCCCCCCTACTCAGAGGTGTATAAAAAAGACCACGATTTATTATTTATTACGTCAGGATTGGGAGGAAATGCCTATTAGCTCACAAGGTCATTAAGAAGGGTGGGGTATAATCTGAGAGACCCTGGGTAGACAGGAACCCGTGGGCGACTTCCCAAAACCTAGCTCTGCTGGAGAGGCGGAGGGGCCTTGGGCCGGAAAGCTGAGGGAGGTGGAGCACCGGACAGGAGCACGGAGCACTGTGCTATAGCACCGTGCTATAGGAGCACTATACAACTATACACTTAGGAGCATAGAGCACCAGGAGCAGACCCATGTCCCAGCTCAAACCAGCACTGAATTTGCACTCGGCCACACCTTCTATGCTGTAGCTAGAGTTCACCCATCAAGGGACAGACTATCACCCTCCTTCCAACTGATGGTCTAAAAGATTTCCCTACTGTTTGGCATGCATTATAAACATAATTTCTGTTTTCATTTTACTGACCTAAGACATAATCATGAAACAGGGTATGACAGAGACCAAGAACTAGAATCTAGGTGTCCTGATTCCATGCTGGATACAATTTCTACCTTATCACTCCTACACTTGGCATGGGGTCCCCATTTTAGTACCTGATTTACAGATTGTACACGGTAAGCAGGAAAAGAGCTTATTCCAGTCAATGGTGTAATCCACTCCATTTATACAATTTATACATTTTTCACCATCTTCACTGACATGGGATCCTGGGAAGGGAGAGAAAATCTGGTGAGTGAATCCACACAGGATTACTAGAAGCTGCCATTGGTGGCCGGGGAACTCCTTTCAGTCATCAGTGGACTCCACTCTACCTGGTATTAGCCTGTATATTAATTCTGCACCTACTATACAACTATACACCCTTGACCAGCACTGCAAAAGAAATACATTACAAGCCAACATAAAATTCAAACATTATAGGAGCCACATTGATAGAAGGAAATGGGTCAAATTAATTTTAATCAATATATTCAAAATAATAATAATATTTATTTACCACTTAAAGATGTAATAAATATAAAACATTCAGATATTTTACCTTATTTTTTTCAAAGTATGAGTTAGAATCCAGGGAATATTTTTCCCTTACATCATCTATATTTCAAGTGCTCAAAAGTCACAAGGGCCTATTAACTGCCATATTGGACAGCACCACCCAGGTTCCTGGAAAGTCACAGAAAAAAATACTAATCTCTGTCCTCAGTGAGCTCCAGGTCAGTGGAAAACATAAACAGGATGAGAAGTAATCAGACAATCAGGGACAAGCCTTCAGCTGAAGTTCATGTCATCTGCCACGGCAGGAAAATGATAGGAAAAATGAATCCTATATATAGAGTCAAAAATTAACGCAAAGAAAGGGGCTTTGTGCCCTGGAATGGAGGCATTCTCCAGGCACTGAGCTGAGACTGTGCAGTGGAATTGCTGGGTCACAAGGTAGTTCCATTTTCAATTTTTTGAGGTACCTCCGTACAGTTTTCCATAGTGGCTGCACCAATCTGCAATCCCACTAACAGTGCACAAGCGTTCCCTTTTCTCCACATCCGCGCCAGCACTTGTTGTTTGTTGATTTATTGATGAGAGCCATTCTGACCAGAGTGAGGTGGTTTCTCATTGTGGTTTTTATTTGCATTTCTCTAGTGATTAGTGACATTAAGCATTTTTGTTCATATGTCTATTGGCCATCTGCAAGTCCTCTTTAGAGAAATGTCTCTTCATGTCCTGTGACCATTTTTTAATTGGGTTGTTTGTGTTTTTGGTGTTGAATTGTGTGAGTTTTTCTTTGGTATCTCTATTTCCTTTTGATATTTCTGTCTGAATATTCTAGGCATTTCTGAAAAGGGCTTTTATAGTCTCCCACTACTATTATTGTTCAGTCCATTTTGTTTCATATTTTGGGGGCTTTCTTGTTAGGAGCATGTATGTTTATAATTATTGGATTATCTTGATGGTTCAAAACTTTTATCAAAGCATGTTCTTACGTCCCTTTTAGAACTATTGTGACTTCAAATCTATTGTTTGTTAATAATATAACCATTCGAGCCCTCTCTTAGTTACTACTTGCAAACAATATCTTTCTCCATCCTCTTACTTTCAATCTCTTTGTGTTTTTATATCACTAGAGAGGTTAAGTGGCAAATTTGAACCAGCAGAATTAAAAAAAAATCAGTGAACATGAAGATAAGCTATTGAAATTATTCATACTGGGGAAGAGAAACAAAACAAAAAAATTAAAAATGAGCAGAACCTGAGGGACCTATGGGATACTATCAAATGCACCAACATCATGAGAGTCCCAGAGGAGAAAAAAGAGAGAAAGGGGGGGAAAATATTTGAAGAAATAATGAACAAAAGTTACCCAAATTTGATAAAACACTTGTCTATATTTCCAAGAAGCTCAATGAACTCCAAGCAGGATAAATTTAAAGAGATTTACCCAGAGATACATAGTCAAATGGACAAAAGCCATATACAAACAGAAAATCTTAAAAGCAGCAAGTGAGACACAACTCATCACATACACGGGATCCTTAATAAAGTTATTAGCTAATTTCTCTTTAGAAACCATGGAGGCCAGAAGGCAGTGGATTATATATTTAAAGTGCTGAGAGAGACAAACCTGTCAATCAAGAAGTTCTATATCCAGCAAAACTATCTTCAAGAATGAAGAAGACCTTAAGACATTCCCAGATAAACAAAAGCTAATGGAGTACATTACTAGTAGAGCATCCCTGTAAGAAATAGTAAAAGGAGTCCTTCAGGTTGAAATAAGATGACATTATACCATAGTTCAAAGCCATATGAAGGAACAAATATACTGGAAAGTAGAAATAAAATACTGAAAGAGGTAACTACATAGATAAATAAAAATGCCAGTATGTCTTAGTCTATTTGGGCTGCTATAACAAAATACCATAGACTGTGTGGTGTAAACAACAAACATTTATTTTTCATAGTCAACCCCTTTCTCAAGTCACCCCATCATCACCCAATGCGCTCATGAACAAAGTGGTCATGGTGGCTGGGATGGAGATCATTCATGGGCCAACAACACAGACTTCCACACAACAAGGTCCATCTGTCTATGACCACTGCTAAATGCCCCATCAGCCAGCAGCAGAGACAAACACTGAGCCTGTGAAATGGCATCATTCCCCATGGTGATCAGCCAGCTACTTGGTGGCAGGCTGATTACCCTGAACCACGTCTATTGTGGAAAAGAGCAATACTTTTGTTCCTATTGGAATAGACACTCTGGATATGGATTTACCTGCCTTACATCCAATGCTTATATCAAAACTACCATCCAAAATTAACATCCATCTCATCTCTGGACCACAGCAATAAGTGGCAGAAGCTCTCCTGTGTTTACAGCTGCATTTGTGTATTTGTTGGGGCTAGGTTCTTCCCTCTCCATGTCCTGACACCTTGATAAGCCCATGTGTGCAATATGGGCTCGCCCTAATGGAAGATGCACAGAGTAAAGAGGAAATGCAACTTCTTAAAGGGATTTTAAACACCCCTAGGTGCTACTCTTGCCAGTTCTCAATGCCCTTGTACAGGAGAAGGTAGATTCCTAACACACACAAGTGCGGAGAAAAGGAAACATGTGCGAGGCAAAACCCCCAGTCAGCTACCAGCCAGGCGTAGTTCCTGCTGCCTTTCCCATAGAACCATATGGAACACAGACACCTCATTAGGCAGAAGACCAAGGACTACGCTTGACAGACATGCCCTGGATGGCCCTCCAACTGCTCCAGTCTTGTCCCCTTTCAATCCAAGAGTGTGAACTAAAAATACAAATATGATCCTATCAGTCTTCTGCCTAAAACTTTTCAGAGATGCTCTTCACTTACAAAATAAAACCTATGCTCCCTCCATGGTGTTCAAGGTCCTGTGTGATCTGCTCCCACCTGTATTTGTGACTCTTCAGGCCCCACTCACCCCAGGGGCCCCCTACCTTTGCTTAGATAAGCCTAGTCCATGCCCCCTGGGACCATGGTTCCCAGGGGGCTCTCTGAGGACCACACTACCTGGCTCTCAGCACCAAAGACAGTGGCTGTCTGCACCAAAGTCACCATCCCTGGGAGGCCTCACCAACACCATTTCTGTCCCACCCTCACTCAGGGATCTTCACAGTTCCTATCTCATCTCTCTCACTGCCTTGATCATCTGCCTGACTAGATACCATCCCAGCAGGAGAGTTCCAGGAGGGCAGGGGCTTCACGCCCTCCACTAGCACAGTGCCTGGCACACAGAAGGCATCTAATACCTGTGAATAAACAACCAGGAACTGTGTAAATCAGAGAGCTGGAGGAGCTGGAGACAAGAGTGCGGTTAAAAGTTGGAAACCAGTCTTAGAATGTACCTGGCGGACACCACCTGTCTGAGAGGCTCCGCTTCCATTTCTGTAGGGCAGCTAATGGCTCGTGATCTCCGTCCTGCCTTGTGGTCACGGCTGACGCATTGAGGACCTGTGGAGACAAAGCAGGGATGGGTTTAAGTGGCTTCCAGACTCTCCTCCCTCCCAGGATCCCTCTCCCATTCCCTGCACCTCAGCTACCAAAAGCAAACAGAACTGGGACCTTTCCTCAAGCTCTAAACTCTCATTCTTTTTATTCATGTTTTGGCTTTTGGTGCTACTGTGTTTCCCCGAAAATAAAACCTAGCCAGACAATCAGCTCCAATGCGTCTTTTGGAGCAAAACTTAATATAAGACCCGGTCTTACATTATACTATATTTTATAAGACCTGGTATATTATATTATATTATATTATATTATATTATATTATATTATATTATATTATATTATATTATATTATATTATATTATATTGTATTATATGAGATTTGGTCTTATATTATATTAAAATAAGACAGGGTATTATATTAATTTTTGCTCCAAAAGATGCATTAGAGCTGATGATCCAGCTAGGTCTTATTTTCATGGAAACATGGTAGCAAATAACTTACACTTGAAAAAGTTTCCAGCATTCTTTTCTCTTATACTAAAACAAAATATATTTATTCCACATGGGCAAGGAAAGTTTTTATAAAAATGCAAAAACCACATGTGACCCTCCCTCAATTAGTAATAGCATCTATTAATAGTTTCATTTAGTTTTTCTGTTTCACCCTATGTGTGAATTCTTTCTCTCTCTCTCTCTCTCTCTCTCTCTCTCTCTGTCTCTCCACCCTCCACATTTTTACAAATAAGTGTTATACAATATGCAAATTTTGAGAAGATCAGGATACAGGATCAAACATTAAATAATGAATTTTTGATTTAAAAAGGTGCCTCAGACACCTAGACAAATTGTATAGAACAGATAGTCCCAAAATAAACTGATACATCTATGGTCAAATGATTTTTGACAAAGAGACCCAAAACCATTTAATTGGGAAAGGAAAAATTTTTCAACAAATAATCTTGGGAAAACTGGATTTCCATATGCAAAAAAAAAAAAAGAAGAAGAAGAACTTGGACCCTTTCTTTACACCATACACAAAAATTAACTCAAAATGGATCAAGGATCTAAACATGAGTGAAAACTAAAAAACTCTTAGAAGAAAACATAGGGGCAGTTCTTCATGATCTTGAATTCGGTGATGATTTCTTGGATATGAAACCAAAAGCACCACAGATAAATTGGGCTACATCAAATTTTAACACTTCCGTGCATCAAAGAACACAATCAACAGAGTGAAACGGCAACCCACAGAATGGGATAAATATTTACAGACCATATATCTAATAAGGGATTAATATCCAGAATATATAAAGAACTCCTACAAAACAGTGACAACAACAATAGCAATAAATAAGCTGATTTTTAAATGGGCAAAAGATTTGTAGAGTTTTTCCAAAAAATGTATACAAATGGCAAACAAGCACATGAAAAGATGCTCAACTTCACTAATCATTAGGGAAATGAAAATCAAAATCACAATGAGATAAAACCACATAGCCATTAGGATGGCCACGATCAGAAAAAACAAAAAACAGAAAATACAAGTGTTGGTGATGATGTGGAGAAATTGGAAAGCTGTGCACTGTTGGTGATAATGTTAAATGATGCAGCCCCTATGGAAGAACATAAAATTTGGGGTTTTCTCCAAAAATTAAACATAGAGTTACCATATGATTTAGGAATTCCATATCTGAGTACGTATCCAAAAGCATTGAAAGCAGGGTCTCAAAGACGTATTTGTACAGCCACAGCCACATTCATTGCAGCATTGTTCACAATAGCCAAAAGTTGGAAGTGACCCAAATGTCCATCAGTAAATGAATGGATAAACAAAATGTAAACACAGACAATGGCATATTCAACCTTAAAAAAGGAAAAAAATTCCAACACACAGATGAACTTTAAAGACAATTATACAGTGAAATAAGTCAGTCATAAAAAGACAAATATGTAGGATTCCACTTATATGAAATACATAGAGCTGTCAAATTCATAAAAATAAAAAGTAGAATGTTGGTTGCCAGGGGCAGCGGTGGGGTTGGGGAGAGAGAAATGGAGAGTTATTGTTTAATGGGTACAGAGCTTTAGTTCAAGAAGAAGAAATAATTTCTGATGGTAGGTAGTAGTTATGATTGCACAGCAATGTGAATGTACTCAATGCCAATGAACTCCACACTTAAAGAGTTAAATTTTATGAAATTAAAACAAAATTTAAGTGTTTATTGTAATCCCTATAGCAACTGCATATAAATAATATAAATATTACAAATAAAAAGCCAATACACAATTAAATGAAATTCAGACAAGTACTCAATTAACATTAAAGTATGTAGGGAAGGAGAATCAGGAAAAAATAGACCGGACAAACAAAATAAATCATAAAATTGTATGAACCATTGCAACCATATCAGCAATTACATTAAATGTAAATCCACTAAACACTTCAATTCAATGGTAGAAATGCTTAGAATGGATGGAGAACAAGACCGAACTGCATACTGTTGATTAGAGATGCAGTTTAAAAGCAAAACACAGATGTACTGAATGCAAAGGGATGGAAAAAGATATACCATGCAAACATTAAGCCTAAGAAAACTGCTGTGACTATCTTAATATTAGATGAAGTTGGTTTAAGATAAATAGTATTACCACAGATAAAGAGGGACCTTTTGTTGTGTTAAAAGGGTTAATTCATCAGAGTTATAATAATTATAAATGTATGTGTGCCAAACAGTAAAGCTTCAAAACACATGAAACAAAAATTAGAAGAATTAAAATGAAATTATAACACCCTTTTCTCCGTAATTAATAGAATGATTAGATGAAAACATCAGTAAAGTCACAAGCGATTTGAACACTATCAACCACCTTAACGTAATTGACATTCATAGAACAAATGTGCAACATCTACTGAAGACTCATCCTCTTCTGACCAACAACTATGGTCTGGGCTATGACACAGGCCCAGATATATTTAAAATGAGTGAAATTACATCAAGTGTATTCTCTGATCTCAATGATATCAATTGGAAATTAATAACAGGATCTAGAAAGACCTCCAATGCAATTAAAACCACAAGAAATACCATCTCACACTCATTAGGATGGCTACTAAAAAAGAAAAAAGTAAAGAAAGAAAACAAGTGTTGGCAAGAATGTGGAGAAATTAGAAGCTTTGTGCCCTGTTGATGGAAATATAAAATGATGCAGCTGCTACGGAAAGCAGTGTGGTTTTCTCAAAAAATTAAAAATAGGATTACCATTTGATCCAGCAATTCCACGTCTGGGTATATAAACAAAATAATTGAAAGCATGGACTGAAAGAGATATCTGCACACCCCTGTTCACAGCAGGATTATTCACAACAGCCAAAAGGTGGAAGCAACTGAAGTATCCATGAATAGATGAATAAATAAACAAAAGATGGTATACACATACAGTGGAATATTAACCAACCTTAAAAAGGAAGGAAATTCTGACACATGCTACAACATGGATGAACCTCAAGGACATTATGCTAAATAAAATAAGCCAATCACTAAAAAGACAAATATTGTATGATTCTACTCATGAGAGGTTCATGGAGTAGTCAAATTCATACAGACAGAAAGTAGAATGTGGTTGCCAGGGAGTGGGTTGAGATGAGGCACTTAGAAGTTGTTGTTTAATGGATATAGAGTTACAATTTTGCAAAATGAAAATAATTCTAAAGGTTGGTTGTACAACAATGTGAATGTAACTACTACTTAATTGTACTATAAAAATGGTTAAGATGGTAAACTTTATGTGCTGTATATTTTACCATAATTGAAAAAAATATTTTAGGGGGGTTCCAGTCAAGATGGCCACATAGGTTAATGCTATGCTTACCTTCTCTCACGACCACATCAAAATTACAACTGAACTACAAAACAACCATCATGGAAAATCACCTGAAATCTTGCTGAACTGAAGCCCTACAATGAAGGATATACAAAAGAAACCACCTCGAGACTGGTAGGAGGGGCAGAGACATGGAACTGGCTGGTCCCACACCTGTGTGTGCCCATTAAAAGTCAGGAGGGATATCTTGGCTGCAGAGGTTCCTCCAAAGGAGGAAGGGGTCCCAGAGACACAGCAGGCTTCCCAGTCCAGGGTTCCAGTGCCAGGGAAGGAAGTCCCCATAATTTATCATTATGAAAACCAGTGGAGATTATGGCTGAGTGAGACGGAGGGTGGCTGAAGTCCCAGTTGTTCCTTATATAGGGCCCATGCACAGACTTACTCACTGATGGAATTACTGGTTCTGAGCTCCAGCACTGAGGCAGCAGCTGGAGAGATGACAGGAATATACAAAGGGGAACTGAGTTGTCTGCCTTCAGGACGAGGGCTGGAAGGGCAGCTTTCTCCTAGACAAAGGAGCTGGTGGAAGTCATTGCTTCTTTTTTGAGCAACCCCCTTCCCAGTGTGCAGATGCAGATGGGAGCCATATCTGAGTCTCCATCAAATGGGCTGACACCATTCGTTTGCAATGCCCTGGTAATTCTGAGACCCCACCACGCTCAACTTTCAGGCATACCAAAGACTCTTTCAGTGGCTTTTTTGTATAAACCTCCTGCCTTGGTTCATGCCACAGACTTTCCTAGGGCGTCTCAAAGGTTTGTGGAACCCAGACATGCAGCATCTAGCTTGAACGTGTCCCATACCTCTGGCTGAGCAGCCCTAAGCCTGGCACTAGTGGCAGCCAGCCTTGGTTTGCAGCTTGGTCTCTCAAGACACTTCCAAGCACAGGGCAGGTGGCAGCCATCTGTGGATTGCTTTGTGGTTCCTGCCAGGTGGCCCCAAGTAGGGCACAGCCTGAGGCTGAACTCACTGGGTCCCCTCTTAGGTGGTCCTGTGGCTGGCGCACCCAGTGGCCAGCTTCAAAATGAGCTGGAGCATCACCCAGATGCCTCCAAGGACTACACAACCATGGGGTGGATTGGGCAGGCACCACAGCCCTGCTGAGGCAATCCTGCTCTGAAGGGTCAGCCCTTGCACAACCGCTCCACTGTAGTCATGGCCAGTCCTCACAACCAATCAGGCCTATGGTCAATCCCTCTCACTGACATGCAAACAGCAACCAAGGCTCAAATACAAGAGGAGGACACAACCCACACAAAAGACACACCTGGAGTGCACAGCTCAGGTGACCAGGAAGATTGTGCCACTGAGTCCCACAGCACACCTACTACATTAGGCCACTCTATTAAGATTGGAGACATAGCAGCCCTATGTAATACATAGAGAAAAGTACAGGGAAGTAGTCAAAATGAGGAGACAAAGAAATATGTCCCAAATAAAAGACCAGAACAAAGCTCCACCAAAAGAACTAAACAAAATGGAGACCAGCAATCTACCAGATGCAGAGTTCCAAACACTTGTTATAAGGATGCTCAATGATCTCAGGGAGAACACCAACAAAAAGACAGGAAACATAAAAATGGAGATGGAAAACACAAAAAAGAACCAGTCAGAAATAAAGACTACAGTAATGGAAATGAAGAATGCATTACAGGGAATCAACAACAGATTAGATGAAGCAGAGGATCAAATCAGTGATTTAGAAGATAAGGTAGCAGAAAATACCCAACCAGAACAGCAAAAAGAAAAAAGAATCCAAACAAATAAGGAGACTTTAAGGGGCCTCTGGGGCAACATTAAGCATACCAAGATTCACTTTATAGGAATACCTTTAGGAGAAGAGAGAGAACAAGAAGTTGAAAATCCATTTGAAGAAATAATGACTGAAAACTTCCATAACCTGGAGAAGGAAATAGATATACAAGCCCAGGAAGTGCAGAGTCCCAAACACGATGAACCCAAAGAAGCCAACACCAAGACACATCATAATTACAATGGCAAAGGTTAAAGAAAAAGAGAAAATCTTAAAAGCAGCAAGAGAAAAGTAGTTAGTTACCTACAAGGGAGCTCCCATAATGGAGTGGCAGGAAATATTCAAAGTGATGAAAAACAATGATCTACAGCCAAGATTGCTCTACCCAGCAAAGCTATCATTTAGAATCGAAGGACAGATAAAGAGCTTCCCAGACAAGAAAAAGCTAACGGGGTTCATCAACACCAAACCAGTAATACAAGGAATCTTAGAGGGACTTCTTTAAGATGGAAATAAAATTAAAAATATGAATAATGAAATGCAATAACTACATACCTATAAACAGTTACTTTCAATGTAAATGGATTAAATGTTTCAATAAAAAGATGGCGGGGGGAGGAATGGTAAGAAATTAAGACCCTACATATGCTGCCTACAAGAAAATCACTTCAGATCAAAAGATACAC